>NC_092720.1:53346389-53952639 GCF_047496885.1 Scyliorhinus torazame | reverse complement strand
TCAAAATGGAGATATCCTCTGAAGACTTTTTAAAACGGTAGAATTTAAGGCCACAGCTACCAGCTACGATTGTGGAGGGGGAGACCCTCCTTTAATAAGGACACGGCGAGTCCAGACCGAGTAGAATTTTGTTTATTAACGTTATGTACAACTCACGATAGATTCCTACCGGTCTCTTCATGGTCGGTGTCTTTCTGGCCGACCTTTTATACATAGCTGACTGGTGTTCCCCCGCCCCTCAGTGGAGGAGCTCGTACTCCGCGAGAGCCGTGGGGAAGATAATCATTTCCAACCCACAAGTCCGGTACTGTATACGACACCTCCACATGATGGCCAGCGGCTAATTGCATGGCCTTGTGCCAATTGTGGCTGGGGCAGGAGGGGGGGGGGGATTAAATTATGGGAAGGAGCACAGGACTCCTGGTTTGCCACCAGTAGGCTGCCTCCATCACACAGCTTGTGCTTCGGACATGCAGACTAGAAAACTTCAGTCAGCATTGGCATAGTGGTCCTAACAGAACCATAAAGATACCTAATTGGCTACCTTCCACTTGCGGATGGTAACCCTTTCCATCGTGAACAAGCTTGTTCAAAAATGGCCTTGAGGCGGGAACATGCCTACAAATTGGCACATCGGCTGGTGGCAGAAAATTGAAAGCCCACCCATCTCAAGTCCCACCTCCATGACCATTTGAAAATCAGCCCCATTGGGTTAGTTTCAAAGCTATTAAATAAGACTACATGGGGCCTCAGGAAGGTGAGAAGGGGCAAAGGGCACAGGGTGGGGAAGAGGTGGTTCAACAACAGCTGTAGAATCCTGAATGTGATATTTAGGTACAAATCCTTGAACAACCGTTGGCTTATTTGTACAACAGCAACATAACTAGCGTTCTTTAAATTTTCAACTTGTATTTTTTTGTGAGCCTAGAAGACGCAGGAGTTCTCTTTCCAGGTTCACAAAGAAATTCTAACCCACTGCTGGTGTGTTTGAGGCTCCCCCCCAAGACCTGACCTGCTAGCCAACCCAGAATGAAAATGAACAATTCTCCTCGTTCCTGGTGGCATTTCATAGATTATCATAGAATTTACAGTGCAGAAACTTAAATGGGGCCCAATGGTAACATGAACTGGCACACAGTGTGGTTGCTTTAATTGTGTACATTCATATACCAGGAGTTTTTAAGGTACAACACTAGCCTGTATGCTCAGACAAGGGAGGTAGTTTTACCGCTGGACAGGTAATGGTTTCTACAGACAGTAGATCAAACTCATAGGTGCAGAAATTACTTATCTCCACCATCTGTCAAAATCAAAAATGTAGGAAAAGTTCTATTAAGTGAAGAAAGATTATCTGGGTGACCGTTAGCCTAAATCACAGAAGCGACACATTGAATTCTCCCTCCTTCCAGCAAAATTCAAGAAGTTATTAGTCAAAGAAACAAGGTAGGAATAAGAGGCAAAACTACAAACAAATTGGAAAGAATGCACATGTAAACCTGTTCTGCTGCCAATATTATGATAAGGTGCAGGAAATACTAATCCAAGCCAACTGGTGCTCAGTAAACAGTTGCAGTTTTACAAAATGAGCAAGCACAAAAGCAATCCATGTCAGTATTAAGTTATGTGCAGCTAAGGAACAACAGCAGCATCTGATCCAGGAAAAGTGAGTTACCCAGTTAAAAATAATGAGCAAACATTCAAAGCCTTTGTTAATCCACATTTGTCATGAATGATGCCATTCAAAATTAGTGCCATTGTCTTTGCTCATTAGACACGTCTATGCATCCAGATAAAGATGTGTACTGTAAAGGAAGTATAGTTTAATATGTTTCTATGTTTGCATCATTCTGTAGGTCTGCATCTGTAATGAATAAATGATAAATCCTCAGAAAAAAAGAAATGTAATTTGCTGGCAATTATTTCAAGCTCTGAAATGCCATTCACTGTTTTAAGCTTTCACCCAACAGCCTTTAATCCATTCCAACCTACAACAGTTAAATGTAATGAGATTATCACAACCACGGTCCAATATTTATGTTGATGCAGTTCTTCCACTGAAGTAGTAAAGTGCATAAAGATCATGGGCCCAATTTTCAAATGTTTTATCCTAATGTAATCTGTTTTGTAGTACTCTCACATATGCTTCTTCCATTTTGTATTTTCCATTATTTTCAAGGATTCATTTTGATATGTAGAATGCAAAATGCTGGTTTTCAATGACAGATATAGCTTGAAACATTGGAAACTATCTGACCCATATGTATCTCAAAGTGTATTTTTGTGTACTTTGGATTCAAACATTATAGGATTGCCAGCATCAGTTCCATGGAGGCAGGAATTACAGGACATCCTGAGGTTGTGAAAGACACAAGCAAGGTCGGCACGGTGGCACAGTGGTTAGCACTGATGCTTCATTGCACCAGGGACCCGTGTTCAATTCCAACCTTGGATGACTGTCTGTGTGGAGTTTGCACATTCTCCCTGTACCTGCGTGGGTTTCCTCCAGGACCTCCGGTTTCCTCCCACAGTCCAAAGATGTGTAGATTTGGTGGATTGGCCATGCTAAATTGTCCCTTAGTGTCCAAAAGGTTAGGTGGAGTTACAGGGATCGGGGATGGGGGGGTAGGGATGGGGTAGTTAGGGTGCTCTTTCAGAGGGTCGGTGTAGACACGGTGGGTCGATTGGCCTCCTTCTGCACTGTAGGGATTATATCAATTCTATCAAAGTCTTTGCTTATGATCATTTAAAATGAACTCACTGGGCGGCTAATATTTTGATGATTAGGAAATGGGTAGTGGGGGAGGGGTCGGTGTGGGAGCGAGTGGAGGCGGCATCTTGCAAAGGCACGAGTCTGAAGTTTCTGTTAACGGAGCTCTACCGTTCTCACCAGCTCGTTACTCCACAAGTCCAGTGTTAGTGGCAGCCCTGAGTGTGTAGGGGCAATGGAGGCAACACATGAGACTGGAGGGAGCATCAGTATGGTCACTGATCTGTGATAATCACAGGTTTGCTCCGGGGGGGCTGGATGGGAGCTTTAGGAGATGGCAGCGGGAAGGGATTGAGAGATTTGGGGATATCTTCATAGAGGAGGGTTTCCCGAGCCTAGATGAGATAGAAGAGGAGTTTGAGTTGCTGGGTGGGAACGGATTCCGGTACCTGCAGGTGCAGGATTTTGTCCAGAGGCAATTTCCAAGCTTCCCTCGCCTCCCTCTAAGGGGACTACAGGATAAGGTGATGTCCAAAACAGGGGTTGAGGAGGGGAGGGTCTCAGAAATATGTAAAGAACTGATGGAGTGGGAAAGGCTCCCAATCGGGGAGGAGAAGAGGAAGTGGGGGGAAGAGTTGGGAGGGGAGTTGGAAGTCAGGCTATGGGAGAAGGCCCTGAGGAGAGTCAATGCATCCTCGTCATGTGCCAGGCTCAGCCTGATCCAGTTCAAGGTGGTCCACAGGGCTCATATCACTGTGGTCTGGATGAGTAGGTATTTTGAGGAGATAATGGGCAGATGTGGGCGGTGCGGGGAAAGTCCAGCGAATCATGTACGTATGTTTTGGGCTTGTCTGAAGCAGCGGAGGTTTTGGCAGGGATTGTCAGAAGTCATGTCAGAGGTCCTGGAAGGGAGGGTGATTCCAAGTCCAGAGGTAGCAATATTTGGAGTGTCAGAAGATCCGGGAGTCCAGGGGGGAAAAGAGGCCGATGTTTTGGCCTTTGCCTCCCTGGTGGCCCGGAGACGAATTTTGCTGGGATGGAGGGACTCGGAGCCTTCAAAGTCGGGGGTGTGGTCAGTGACATGGAAAATGAAATGAAAATCAATTATTGTCACAAGTAGGCTATAAATGAAGTGACTGTGAAAAGCCCCTAGTCGCCACATTCTGGCGCCTGTTCGGGGAGTCTGATACGGGAATTGAACCCGCGCTGCTGGCCTGCCTGGGTTTGCTTTAAAAGCCAGCTATTTAGCCCACTGTGCTAAATCAGCCCCAGTAAACCCATGGCAGGGTTTCTTAGACTAGAGAAGATTAAGTTCGCCTTAAGGGGTTCATTACAGGGGTTCGCTCAAAGGTGGCTGAGGTGTTGGGTGCTCTGAGGTACAGACGAACCAACACGGTTGCGATTGGTACAACGCAGTTTTATTCCATCTAACTATTTATACATCTGACTTGGTACTCAGCACGTTGTGACTGTGTGAGTGTCTCGCTATGAGGTCCTGGCCCTGTGCTGTCTCCAGATGGACTGCCCAGGAAGTGTTGTGTTTCTTGTCTTATACTGTGTCTGCTCTTGTCTGTCGTGTTATGTGTGCTAATTGGTCCGTTGGTCTGTCTATCATTATGTATGTGTTATGATGTATGTTTGAATATCATGACATCCCCCCTTTTTTACAAGATTATGTGCCTATGTGGTTATAAATATAAATGTGTCCTGAGTGCAGCTAAAGGTGTATGTGTGTGCGTAATATTTACATCATGTACATGGGGCTTAACTATATACAAGGGGCAATGTCAGGTGTGACATGCAAACGAGGTTGTACCATAACAAAAGAAGAACAACGTGGAAATTTGGAACGATGAAACGAGGCCTGTAACGATAAAACATTGACATGTTATAAAACAGTGGTTGCAAACGTTTGACGTGTGAGCAGTCTCATAAGTCCAGTCTAGTAGGTGGGCAATGAATTCGGGTTGACCGCCTCAAGGGTGGGTCGAGAACCACCGGCTGAGGTGCGAGCCTGGCCACGGGCGGCGACAGAAGGGGTGTGGTATATGGCAGCTCCACGAAGTCGCTATCAGGAACCAGTGGAGGACACGGCGTCTGTGTAGAGTCCCGTTGCGAGCGTGGAAGTAAGCAAAGGGCTCGGCGATTGCACCTACGCACGGATCCATCCGGCATGCATACCAGGAACGAGCGCGGAGACACGCGTCAGAGAACTTCGGCAGGTGCTGACCAGCCACCGTCTGGTAGGTGGATGCAGACGTTGTCTCCAGGGGCCAGGGAGTGAAGATCAGTTGCCCGTATGTCGTACGATCGCTTCTGGTGATCGCGCTGCAGTTGCATCCTATGCAGTACCGGAGCATGGTCTATTGTTGGTGCCAGGATGGAAGGCACAGTGGTTCTGAGGGCGCGACCCATCAGCAGCTGTGCTGGTGAGAGACCAGTGGCTAGTGGGGCCGAGCGATAGGCCAGCTGGGCGAGGTAGACGTCCGACCCGGCAGCAGCAGCCTTGCAGAGGAGCCACTTGGCAATGTGAACACCCTTCTCCGCCTTTCCATTGGACTGGGGATGCAGAGGGCTGGACGTCACGTGTGTGAAGTCATACGAAGCAGCAAAGGACGACCATTCATGGCTCGCAAAACAGGGCCCATTGTCCGACATGACAGTCATCGGAATGCCGTGGTGAGCAAAGGTGTCTTTGCAGGCCCTGATGACAGCAGGTGACGTCAAATCGTGCAGGCGTATGACTTCTGGGTAGTTTGAGAAGTAGTCAACTATGATGACATAGTCCATGCCGAGCGCGTGAAATAGGTCGACACCCACCTTCGCCCAGGGGGACGTCACCAGCTCATGGGGCAGAAGCGTCTCAGGAGGTTGCGCCGGCTGAAACCTTTGGCAGGTGGTACAGTTGAGCACCATGTTGGCAATATCGTCACTGATGCCCGGCCAGTATACCGCCCCTCGAGCCCTCCGTCTGCACTTCTCGACCCCCAAGTGACCTTCATGTAGTTGGTTGAGAACCAGCTGGTGCGTGCTGTGCGGAATCACAATCCGATCCAGCTTCAGAAGGACACCATCAATGATGGCTAGGTCGTCTCATACATTGTAGAATTGTGGGCACTGACCCTTGAGCCACCCTTCCGTCATGTGGCGCATCACACGTTGTAGAAGGGGGTCAGCTGCAGTCTTACGGCGAATGTGGGCCAGACGTGCATCAGTAGCTGGCAGATTGGCCGATGTGAAAGCCACCTGTGCCTCGACCTGACATACGAACCCCTCCGCATCTGGTGGCATGCTCACTGCTCTGGATAGGACATCCGCCACAATGAGGTCCTTCCCTGGAGTGTAGACCAGTTGGAAGTCGAACCTCCTGAGTTTAAGTAGGATGCGCTAGAGGCAAGGGGTCATCTCGTTCAGGTCCTTGTTTATTATGCTGACCAGGGGGCGGTGGTCAGTTTCGACCGTGAACCGTGGAAGACCATAGACGTAATCGTGGAACTTGTCTAAACCGGTTAGCAAGCCCAGGCATTCTTTTTCGATTTGCGCGTAGCGCTGCTCTGTGGGGGTCATGGCCCGCGATGCATAGGCCACTGGGGCCCATGATGCCGTGTCATCCCTCTGCAGGAGCACTGCTCCAATGCCGGATTGGCTGGCATCAGTTGAGATTTTGGTGGCACGAGACGTGTCAAAAAACGCCAACACTGGTGCCGTAGTGAGTTTGCGTTTGAGCTCCTCCCATTCCAGCTGGTGTGTGTGTTGCCACTGGAACTCTGTGGATTTTCTGACGAGGTGGCGCAGAGTCGTCGTGTGGGAGGCAAGGTTGGGAATGAACTTCCCCAGGAAGTTGACCATGCTAAGGAAGCGTAGGACAGCCTTCTTGTCGGCCGGCTGCGGCATGGCTGTGGTGGCGCTCACCTTGTCTGCATCCGGACGGACCCCTGACCGGGAGATATGGTCCCCAGGAACTTCAACTCGGTCTGGCCAAAGGAGCACTTGGCTCGGTTGAGGCGCAGGCCGTTTTCCCGTAGCGGGCAAAAACGCGTTGGAGACGATGTGTGTGCTCCTGCGGTGTGGTGGGCCAGATGATGACATCGTCCACATATACGCGCACCCCTTCAATGCCTTCCATCATCTGCTCCATGATTCTATGGAAGACCTCGGATGCCGAGATGATGCCAAATGGCATCCGGTTGTAGCAGAACCGGCTGAAAGGGGTGTTGAAGGTACATAGCTTTCGGCTGGATGGGTCCAGTTGGATCTGCCAAAATCCTTTAGAAGCATCCAGTTTCGTAAATATCTTCGCCTGGGCCATTTCACTGGTGATCTCCTCCCGTTTGGGTATGGGATAATGTTCCCTCATAATATTATTATTGATGTCTTTGGGGTCAATACAGATGCGGAGCTCGCCAGAGGGCTTCTTGACACACACTATGGAGCTGACCCATGGCGTGGGCTCTGTGACCCTGGATAGGACCCCTTGGTCCTGGAGATCCTGCAGCTGCTGCTTGAGGCGGTCTTTAAGTGGCGCAGGAACCCTGCGAGGTGCGTGAACGACCGGGATGGCGTCCGGTTTGAGGCGAATTCGGTAGGTGTATGGCAGTGTTCCCATGCCTTTGAATGCCTCCTGGTTGTGGGCGAGGAGCGATTGGAGCTGTGCGTAGAACTCTGCATCCGAGAAGTCAGATGTGCCGTTTGGAGAGAGAGAGAGGATTCGTTGCACAAGGGGGAGAGACTTGCATGCCTGTGCGCCCATCAGGGAGTCCTTCGATGAGCCAACTATCTCGAACGAGAGTGTGGCCGTGTGTGTGTTGTGTGTCACCTGGAGCTGGCAGGATCCCATGGACGGGATAACGTTCCCGTTGTAGTCGACCATCTTGCACCGGGATGGCTGGATTGGTGGTCTGACCTTTATGTCGTAGAAGGCTGACCATGCTATGAGGTTGGCGGAGGCGCCAGTGTCCAGGCGGAAAGTGATCGGCGATCGGCTGACCGTTAGTTTGGCACTCCATTCATCGCCCGGATTGATGGTGTTGACCCGGTTCGCATCAATGACCGCAACACGGAAGGCGTCTTGGTCATCTGTGTCGTCGGTTTGGATGTCGTGATGTGGAGGCTGAATGGTTTGCATGTTCCTGCGAGGTTGTCGGAGATGTGGAAGATCAACAGGTTGAGCCGCTCGACAGTAGGCAGCGTAGTGGCCCATCTTGCCACAGCGTAGGCATTGTCGGGTTTTTGCAGGACATTGCCCTTTTAAATGTACAGCTCCACAGTTGCCGCATGTCATGACGTCATGGCGTTCGTTACGCCACTGTGCATGCGCAGTTCGGTCTTGCGTCGGGCGCGCCTGCGCAGCACGTCCCTCAGTGTTGCCGTAGGTTTTGGCGCGCACAAACGCGGGAGGCCTTAAAAAGCGCGCGAAACGGCCGCCCTCGTCCAGGCCGGGAGAAACCCGATTGCCTGGACGCGTTCGGCCTCGTGGGCGGCCTGGCTTGCCGATTCGATCGCGTGGGACCCCCTCCATGCCGATTCGGTCGTCTGAAATTGGGCATATCGGCGAGTCGCATTCTCATGCAGGACACAGGCTTCAACCTCAGATGCTAAGGTCAGGCCTTTAATTTTTAGAAGCTGCTGGCGTAGGCCACTGGAGACAACGCCAAAAACGATCTGGTCCCGGATCAACGGACTCTGAGGTGGTGTCGTAACCGCAGGACTGTGCGAGTATGCGGAGGTGCGTTAGGAAGGACTGAAAGAGCTCATCCTTACCTTGCAGGCGCTGCTGAAAGACATCCCTCTCAAAGCTTTCGTTGACCTCAATGTTGACCTGCTTGTCGAGCTTGAGGAGGACCGTGTCATACTTAGCTTTGTTCTCGCCTTCCGCGAACACCAAGGAGTTGTATACATCGATGGCATGCTGACCTGCGTTAGTGAGGAGCATGGCAATCTTTGTTTCGTCCGAGGCGCCCTGTTTTTCATTGGCTTGCATGAAGAGTTCGAAGTGCTGCTTGAAGAGCTTCCAATTTGTGCCCAGGTTCCCAGCGACTTGCAACGGCTGCGGTTTGTTGCGGGTGTCCATGGCTCAGGATGGCAGATTTGCCGGTAAGTATCGATTCACTCCTGGTATCATGAGATGTTGGGTGCTCTGAGGTACAGACAAACCAACACGGTTGCGATTGGTACAACGCAGTTTTATTCCATCTAACTATTTATACATCTGGCTTGGTACTCAGCACGTTGTGACTGTGTGAGTGTCTTGCTATGAGGTCCTGGCCCTGTGCTGCCTCCAGATGGACTGCCCAGGAAGTGTCGTGTTTCTTGTTTTATACTGTGTCTGCGCTTGTCTGTGATTGGCTGTTGTGTTATGTGTGCTAATTGGTCCGTTGGTCTGTCTATCATTATGTATGTGTTATGAATATCATGACAGTGGCAGCCATTCGTCGACTTCTTTAAGGAAAACTGGCCGTTAGCAGGAGGGGGGGGGGGCGGGGGGAGGGTGCAGAATGGAGGGGGGGGGAAGGGGAGATATTGTAGTGAAGAATAAGGGCAGGGAATCTAATATATCAGTAGCTAGGAGTTAGGGCTGGGGCAAGTTAGGTATGTTATTGTGGGGGTTTTGAGTGTGTTGGACCGCTCTGTTGTTTAGAATGTTAAAATGTTAAAATTATAAATGCCTCAATAAAATATTTTCTAAAAAAAAAAAAAAAAAGGAACTCAATGAGCTCAATAACCTTTTTCTTACAAGCACCTATTTTTCTCACGTTATTTTTACTATAAATTATTAGAAATTGGCCAGAGTTCAAAGCTTTACCAAACAATTAGTAATTCATAGAAACTAGTGTATATTTAACAAGTTCGGCTTAAAGACTGTGGGCAGGATAAATCATCCCACCAGACCCGTTTGCTAGCACGTCCCCATTGGCAGTGGGATCGGATCCTCCGTCCTGACAGCCGGCCAATGGATTTCCCCACGCTCCACGCTGTCGGGAAATCCGCGGTCATGAGTGCGCTGCCAGCGAAGCAGAGAATCCCGCCGACAGAGAACCCCGCCCCTTACGTTTTCTATGCGCACACACTGGTCTCAAATATATCTAAACAAATATTACTAAACATGAATATTAACAGTTTGATTCTACTTTTCATTAGTGTTTCTTTTCTCAATGGAGGCTCACATATTAATTCCAGAAAAAAGACAGCTTATCCCAAATGAAGTGTGAAATTTGAAATAAACATGTTTTACACTGTCAGCCTAGAAGTTTGGAGTCAGTGCCCAATTGTGTGTGTTTTCAGGTGAAAATCAGTGCAATTTCAGGTCCTGTCCCTCTGAGCTGCTACCTGATGCTCATACTACTCCAAGGGCTGGGACTCTTCTTACTTAAAAGATCACACGTTACAGCCCACAGCATGGAGAAGAATTCCATCCTGCAACCAGCAGCAATGAAGAGGGAAAAGGGGGAAAAAAGTGCCAGGAACAATTGGATGGAAAGACGGTTTTTCCCAGCATTATCTAAGGAGACTAGGGGAGGAGTGGAATAGCAGTGTGAAATGTGGGAAGATGGATGAAAAGGGCCAGTGTGAATGGGGGGGGGTGATGGATCAAAAAAGCCAGTGCGAACGAGATGTAATGGACAAAAAGAGCCAGTGTGAACCGGGGGAAGGGGCGGGGGGTGGAATGGCAAATCGAGTACTTTTGTGTCACCATGACAAAAATATAAACAACTTAATAAGCAGATGCAGCAACCTCTTGAAATGAAATGAAAATCGCTTATTATCACAAGTAGGCTTCAATGAAGTTACTGTGAAAAGCACCTAGTCGCCACATTCCGGCGCCTGTTCGGGGACAGGTCTTCAATGTACAGCTACAATTTCACGAGTTGTTGTCACAATCGGCTATGATAGAAGTAATGCAATGTTTGATATTCCTGCGGTTTAACTCTCAGCACCTCACACTTCCTGCACTTTCAGTGTAACACTGATTATACGTAGGGTTGTTTTTTTGATTGTCAGTTTTTTGAATGCCGGTTGTACATTTCTGCATGCTACAACACTGGCATCTACCTGGCAATGTGGAAAATTGCCTGGGCACGCCCTGTACATAAAAAGCAGGAAAGATCCATCCCAGTCCCATTAGTCTACTCTCGATCATCAGTCAAATGATGGAAGGGATCACCAACAGTGCTATCAAGCAGCACTTGCTAAGCAGTAACCTGCTCACTGCCACTAAATTTGGGTTCCACCAGGGCCACTCAGCTCCTGATCTCATTACATTCTTGGTTCAAACATGGACAAAAAGGCTGAACTCCAGAGGTGAGGTGAGAGCGACTGCCCTTGACATCAAGGCCACATTTGGCGGGCAGGATGGTGACACAGTGGTTAGCACTCCTGCCTCACAGCAGGGACCGGGTTCAATTCTGGCCTCAGGTGACTGTGGAGTTTGCAATTTCTCCCTGTGCCTGCGTGGGTTTTCTCCGAGTGCTCCGGTTTCCTCCCACAGTCCAAAGATGTGCAGGTTAGGTAGATTGGCCATGGTCAATTGCCCCTTAGTATCCAGGGATGGGCAGGTTAGGTTACGGGGATGGGGTAGGGTGGTGGACATGGTCATTCAAAGGGTCGGTGCAGACTCAATAGGAATTCTATGAAATTTGACTGAGTATGACATCAAGGAGCCCTAGTAGACTTCCGGGTGCGGCGATGACCAGCTAAGTCGCACGTTTCGGCACCTCCCGTTGAAACGGACTTTTGGGCTCTTATTAGGAGCCCCAACGGCAATTTTTAACGGCCAAAATCATTGTGCGGTGAAATAGGAGGGAATCCCCCCGGATAAATATGGATAAAGGAGAGGATAGCGGCCGGATTGCAGTGGATCCACTGGAGCAGCGGCAAGGAAGGGAAGCTCGAAGCAAGATGGCGTTGGAAGGTGGCTGTTTGGTATGGGGCCCGGAGCAACAAGAGTTCCTGCGGCGCTGTGTGGAAGAGCTGAAGAAGGAGGTGTTGGCCCCAATGCTACAGGCGATTGAAGGGCTAAAGGAGGCGCAGAGGACCCAGGAGTTGGAGCTT
Organism: Scyliorhinus torazame; assembly: GCF_047496885.1. Lineage (NCBI taxonomy): Eukaryota > Metazoa > Chordata > Chondrichthyes > Carcharhiniformes > Scyliorhinidae > Scyliorhinus > Scyliorhinus torazame. The sequence continues at coordinate 53,940,884 of NC_092720.1, read as the reverse complement.
CGGGTCGTGAAGGCAAAGGCTGCAGAGAATGAGGATGAAATACAGGGCCTGGTGGTAAGGACAGAGACGCACGAGGCACAGCACAAAAGGTGTGTGGAGAGGTTGGAAGCCCTGGAGAATAACTCGAGGAGGAAGAATTTAAGAGTCTTGGGTCTTCCCGAAGGCACAGAGGGGGCGGACGTCGGGGCATATGTGAGCACGATGCTTCACTCGCTAATGGGATCGGAGGCCCCGACGGGCCCATTGGAGGTGGAGTGAGCTTATCGAGTTTTGGCGCGAAGACCAAAGGCAGGAGAAATACCTCGAGCCATAGTGGTGAGGTTTCACCGCTACAATGACAGAGAGATGGTTCTAAGATGGGCAAAGAAAACTCGGAGCTGCAGGTGGGAGAACGCGGTGATCCGCGTGTACCAGGATTGGAGTGCGGAGGTGGCGAGAAGGAGGGCAAGTTTCAACCGGGCCAAGGCGGTGCTCCACAAAAAGAAGGTTAAATTTGGAATGTTGCAGCCGGCGAGACTGTGGGTCACACACCAAGGGAAGCACCACTACTTTGAGACGGCAGAAGAGGCGTGGACATTCATTGTGGACGAGAAGCTGGAATAGTCAGGAGAGAGAAAAAGCTTCTGTAATTAAGTGGTGGGGTGATTGTGTGGGACGAGGAAGGGGAAGGGGGGGGGAATTTTTTCAATTTTGTAACTTTTCTCTTTTCCCCTCGTTGGGGGGAGGGGGGGGGGGGAGTATGGGGAACTGTGGGCGCCGGTGGGAAGGAAAGGGGAAGGAGAAGGGAACTGCGCCATCAGGGGCGGGGCCGAGTGGGAAACGTGGGCTTTGCTCCCGCGCTATGGTAATTGTGGCGGGAACGGGGATGCAGGAAGGAGGGGGCCTCGCACAATGAGGGGCCGAGGACAAACGGGGGAAGCTGAGGTCAGCCAGAGTTTGCTGACTTCTGGGAGCAACATGGGGGGTGCAACTACGCTGGAAAGGGATCTAGCGGAGGGGGGGGGGGAGTTAACTGGGTTGCTGCTGCTAGGGGGAAGGGGGAGCTGTTATGGGGCGGGGTGGTCGGGACAGGAGAGCACCGTCGGTGGGATATACGGGTACGTGGGAACCGGTGAGGAGCTGGGTTAGAAAAGGGGATGGCTAGTCGACATGGGGGGGGGGGGGGGGGGGGTGGCGGTAAAGACTCCCCCCAACCAGGTTGATCACATGGAACGTGAGAGGGCTGAATGGGCCGATTAAAAGGGCACGGGTACTCGCACACCTAAAGAACTTAAAGGCAGATGTAGTCATGTTGCAGGAGACGGACCTGAAACTGGCAGATCAGGTCAGACTACGTAAAGGATGGGTGGGGCAGGTGTTCCATTCGGGCTTAGATGCGAAGAATAGGGGGGTGGCTATTTTAGTGGGGAAACGGGTACTGTTTGAGGCAAAGACCATAGTGGCGGACAGTGGGGGTAGATACGTGATGGTGAGTGGCAGATTGCAAGGGGAGGCGGTGGTTCTGGTGAACGTATACGCCCCGAACTGGGATGATGTAAACTTCATGAAGCGTATGCTGGGGCGTATCCCGGACCTGGAGGCGGAAAGCTGGTAATGGGGGGAGACTTCAATACGGTGCTTGATCCAGGGCTGGACCGGTCTAGGTCTAAGACCGGGAGGAGGCCGGCAGCAGCCAGGGTGCTCAAGGACTTCATGGAGCAGATGGGAGGGGTAGAGCCCTGGAGATTTAGTAGGCCTAGGAGTAACGAGTTCTCATTTTTCTCCCATGTTCACAAAGTATACTCACGGATAGACTTTTTTGTCCTGGGAAGGGCACTGATTCTGAAGGTGACAGGGATGGAGTACATGGCCATAGCCATTTCGGACCACGCTCCACATTGGGTAGATCTGGAGGTAGGAGAGGAAAAGGAGCAGCACCCACTCTGGAGATTGGATGTGGGGTTGTTGGCGGATGAGGGGGTATGTCTAAGGGTGAGGGGGTGTATCAAAAGGTACCTGGAGCTTAATGATAATGGAGAGGTCCAGGTGGGAGTGGTCTGGGAGGCGCTGAAGGCGGTGGTCAGAGGGGAACTGATATCCATAAGGGCCCATAAAGGGAAGCAAGAGAGCAAAGAAAGGGAGCGACTGTTGAGAGAACTTCTGAGGGTAGACAGGCAATATGCAGAGGCTCCGGAGGAGGGACTGTACAGGGAAAGACAAAGGCTACATATGGAATTAGACCTGCTGACCACGGGCAAGGCAAAAGCACAGTGGAGGAGGGCACAGGGAGTACAGTATGAGTATGGAGAGAAGGCGAGCCGGTTACTGGCCCAACAACTGAGGAAGAGGGGAGCGGCGAGGGAGATAGGTGGGGTGAGGGATGAGGAAGGTGAGATGGAACGGGGAGTGGAGAGGGTGAACGGGGTGTTTAAGGCATTCTATGAAAGGCTGTATAAGGCTCAGCCCCCGGAAGGGAAGGAGGGAATGATGCATTTCCTAGATCGGCTGGAATTCCCGAAGGTGGAGGAGCAGGAGAGGGCGGGACTGGGAGCACGGATTGAGGTGGAGGAGGTGGTAAAGGGGATTGGGAGCATGCAGGCGGGGAAGGCCCCGGGACCGGATGGGTTCCCGGTGGAATTTTATAGGAAATACATGGACCTATTGATTCCGCTTTTGACGAGAACCTTTAATGAGGCCAGGGAAAGGGGGAAGCTGCCCCCGACTATGTCGGAGGCGACGATATCGTTACTCTTAAAGAAGGGAAAAGACCCGCTGCAGCCCTATTTCCCTCCTGAACGTGGATGCTAAGCTCCTGGCCAAGGTGCTGGCGACAAGGATAGAGGACTGTGTCCCGGGGGTGGTCCACGAGGATCAAACTGGGTTCGTTAAGGGGAGACAGCTGAACACGAATATACGGAGGCTGCTAGGGGTGATGATGATGCCCCCGCTGGAGGGGGAGGCGGAGATAGTGGTGGCGATGGACGCTGAGAAAGCATTTGACAGAGTGGAGTGGGACTACCTATGGGAAGTGTTGCAGAGATTTGGTTTTGGAGAGGGGTTTATCGGATGGGTACAGCTGCTATATAGGGCCCCGGTGGCAAGTGTGATCACGAACAGGCAGAGGTCCGACTACTTCCGTCTTTATAGAGGGACAAGACAGGGGTGTCCCCTGTCTCCGTTACTGTTTGCATTGGCAATTGAGCCGCTGGCCATAGCACAGAGGGGCTCTAGGAAGTGGAGGGGAGTACTCAGGGGAGGAGAAGAACACCGGGTATCATTGTATGCAGATGATCTATTGCTGTATGTTGCGGACCCAGTGGAGGGGATGCCTGAGATAATGTGGACACTCAGGGAGTTTGGGGAATTTTCGGGGTACAAATTGAATATGGGGAAGAGTGAGTTGTTTGTGGTGCATCCGGGGGAACAGAGCAGGGGAATAGATGATTTACCGCTGAGGAGGGTAACAAGAGATTTCCGGTACTTAGGGATCCAGATAGCCAGGAACTGGGGAACCCTACATAGGCTTAATTTAACACGATTGGTGGAACAGATGGAGAAGGATTTTAAGAGATGGGACATGGTGTCCCTGTCACTGGTGGGCAGGGTGCAGGTGGTCAAAATGGTAGTCCTCCCGAGATTTCTTTTTGTGTTCCAGTGCCTCCCGGTGATGGTTACGAGGGCTTTTTTTTTTTAAATTGAGAAGAGTGTTAGGAGCTTTGTGTGGGCTGGGAAGACCCCGAGAGTGAGGAGGTTTTTTTTGCAGCATAGCAGGGATAGGGGGGGACTGGCACTGCCGAGCTTAAGTGATTATTATTGGGCCACCAATATCTCAATGGTGTGTAAGTGGATGGGAGAAGGGGAAGGAGCGGCGTGGAAGAGACTGGAAATGGCGTCCTGTAAAGGAACCAGCCTACAAGCATTGGAGACGGCGCCGTTGCCGTTCTCTCCGAAGAAATACACCACAAGTCCAGTGGTGGTGGCAACGCTGAAAATCTGGGGGCAGTGGAGACGGCATAAGGGAATGACAGGTGCCTCGGTGCGGTCCCCGATAAGGAATAATCATAGGTTTGTCCCGGGGAGAGTAGATGGGGGATTTAGAACATGGCAGAGAGCAGGGATTGTGCAACTGAGGGATCTGTTCCTAGACGGAACGTTTGCGAGTCTGGGAGCGCTGACGGAAAAATACGGGTTGCCCCAGGGGAATGCATTTCGGTATATGCAATTGAGGGCTTTTGTGAGGCAACAGGTGAGGGAATTTCCACAGCTCCCGACGCAGGAGATTCAGGATAGAGTGATTTCGGGGACATGGGTGGGGGATGGTAGGGTGTCAGATATATACAGGGAAATGAGAGACGAGGGGGAGATCATGGTGGATGAGCTGAAGGGAAAATGGGAAGAAGAGCTGGGGGAAGAGATCGAAGAGGGGCTGTGGGCAGATGCCCTACGCAGGGTAAACTCTTCGTCCTCGTGTGCCAGGCTTAGCCTGATACAATTCAAGGTCTTGCACAGGGCGCACATGACCGGAGCAAGGCTCAGAAAATTTTTCGGGGTAGAGGATAGGTGCGGGAGATGCGCGAGAAGCCCAGCGAACCACACCCACATGTTTTGGTCATGCTCGGCACTGCATGGGTTCTGGGTGGGGGTGGCAAATGTGCTTTCGAAGGTGGTGGGGGTCCGGGTCGAGCCAAGCTGGGGGTTGGCTATATTCGGGGTTGCAGAAGAGCCGGGAGTGCAGGAGGCGAGAGAGGCAGATGTTTTGGCCTTTGCGTCCCTAGTAGCCCGGCGAAGGATATTGTTAATGTGGAAGGAAGCGAAACCCCCGGGCGTGGAGGCCTGGATAAACGACATGGCAGGGTTTATAAAACTGGAACGGATAAAGTTCGCTCTAAGAGGTTCAGCTCAAGGGTTCACCAGGCGGTGGCAACCGTTCATTGACTATCTCGCAGAACGATAAAGGAACTGGGAAAGTAGCAGCAGCAACCCAGGGGGCGGGGGGGGGGGGAGGCCTCGGGTGGGTCCTCAGGGGTGTTTTTGTATGGATATTTTTACTTGGATATGTATATTGGCTTGTTTGACTTTATTATTTGGGAGAGTTAATATTTTGTTATGGCAGTTGCCATTTAGTTTATATATTATTTATTTATTTGTTAAAAACGGTCATTATTATTTATATTGTTTTATTGTTGTAAAAGGGAAACAATTTTGTACTGTTGTGTTTGGCCGAAAAAAATTTGAATAAAATATATATTTTTTTAAAAAGGAGCCCTAGCAAAACTGGAGTCAATGGGAATCAAGGGGAAAACTCTCCATTGGTTGGAGTCATACCTAGCACATAAGGTTATGGTTGTTGGAGGTCAGTCGTAACAGCTCCAGGACATTGCCGCAGGAGTTCCTCAGGGTCATGTTCTAGGCCCAACCACCTTCAGCTTCATTGATGACCTTCCTTTCGATAAAAGGTCAGAAGTGGGGATGTTCATTGATGATGGCACAATGTTCAGCACCATTCAGGACTCCTCAGACACTGAAGCAGTCCATGTCCAAATGCAGCAAGACTTGAACAATATCTAGGCTTGGGCTGACAAGTAACAAGTGACATTTATGACACACAAGTGCCAGGCAATGACCATCTCCAAGGAGCTGCGAGTCAGAGCGGAGATTTTAAAAGATCGCGGCCTAGTTTCGGGAGCCGTTTGGAGGAGGAGGAGGAGCAGTCTCTGTCAGGGAGAGAACCTGAGAACATCTAAGACACTCAGAAGGTAAGTAAGTGATTTTTACTCATTTTTACTTTCATACCTTTTTCAAATTGTGTGTGTCGGGGGGAAACTGAAGTGACATCACAGAAAAGCTGTGGCCTGAGTGGCTGGTTCGGAATCTACACTAAATTAAAAAAATTAAGCATTGGTAACTAATTAAACATAATTACTTAATTATAATTTAGAGGGGTATCTAAGCCAGAGATCGGAGAGTACTATATTTAGCTTTAGCATTTCTATTAGAAATCTAGTGCTAGGAAACAGATAGTTAACAGTAACTTTGAAAACATTTAAAAACTATATATTTTTTTTTTTTTAATTTAAATTTAAATTTTAATTAATTGACGCAATGTCAGTTAGAGGGGTGCAGTGCTCGGACTGTGAGATGTGGCAGGTCCGGGAGGCTTCCAGCGTCGCGGATGGATTCATCTGCAGAAAGTACACCCAACTGGAGCTCCTCACAGACCGCATGGTTCGGTTGGAGCAGCAATTGGATGCACTTAGGAGCATGCAGGTGGCGGAAAGCGTCATAGATCGCAGTTATGTAAATGTGGCCACACCCAAGGTGCAGGCAGAGAAATGGGTGACCACCAGAAAGGGCAGGCAGTCAGTGCAGGAATCCCCTGTGGTTGTCCCCCTCTCGAACAGGTATACCCCTTTGGATACTGTCGGGGGGGATAGCCTATCAGGGGAAATCAGCAGCAGCCAGAGCAGTGGCACCACGGCTGGCTCTGATGTTCAGAAGCGAGGGTCAAAGCGCAGAAGAGCAATAGTAAGAGGGGACTCTATAGTCAGGGGCACAGATAGGCGCTTCTGTGGACGTGAAAGAGACTCCAGGATGGTATGTTGCCTCCCTGGTGCCAGGGTCCAGGATGTCTCCGAACAGGTAGAGGGCATCCTGAAGGGGGAGGGCAAACAGGCAGAGGTCGTTGTACATATTGGTACTAATGACATAGGCAGGAAGGGGCATGAGGTCCTGCAGCAGGAGTTCAGGGAACTAGGCAGAAAGTTAAAAGACAGGACCTCTAGGGTTGTAATCTCGGGATTACTCCCTGTGCCACGTGCCAGTGAGGCTAGAAATAGGAAGATAGAGCAGCTAAACACGTGGCTAAACAGCTGGTGTAGGAGGGAGGGTTTCCGTTATCTGGACCACTGGGAGCTCTTCCGGGGCAGGTGTGACCTATATAAGGACAGGTTGCATCTAAACTGGAGAGGCATAAATATCCTGGCCGCGAGGTTTGCTAGTGTTACACGGGAGGGTTTAAACTAGTATGGCAGGGGGGTGGGCACGGGAGCAATAGGTCAGAAGGTGAGAACATTGAGGGAGAACTAGGGAATAGGGACAGTGGGGCTCTGAGGCAGAGCAGACAGGGAGAAGTTGCTGAACACAGCGGGTCTAGTGGCCTGAAGTGCATATGTTTTAATGCAAGAAGTATTAGGGGTAAGGCAGATGAACTTAGAGCTTGGATTAGTACTTGGAACTATGATGTTGTTGCCATTACAGAGACCTGGTTGAGGGAAGGGCAGGATTGGCAGCTAAACGTTCCAGGATTTAGATGTTTCAGGCGGGATAGAGGGGGATGTAAAAGGGGAGGCGGAGTTGCGCTACTGGTTCGGGAGAATATCACAGCTGTACTGCGGGAGGACACCTCAGAGGGCAGTGAGGCTATATGGGTAGAGATCAGGAATAAGAAGGGTGCAGTCACAATGTTGGGGGTTTACTACAGGCCTCCCAACAGCCAGCGGGAGATAGAGGAGCAGATAGGTAGACAGATTTTGGAAAAGAGTAAAAACAACAGGGTTGTGGTGATGGGAGACTTCAACTTCCCCAATATTGACTGGGACTCACTTAGTGCCAGGGGCTTAGCCGGGGCGGAGTTTGTAAGGAGCATCCAGGAGGGCTTCTTAAAACAATATGTAGACAGTCCAACTAGGGAAGGGGCGGTACTGGACCTGGTATTGGGGAATGAGCCCGGCCAGGTGGTAGATGTTTCAGTAGGGGAGCATTTCGGTAACAGTGACCACAATTCAGTAAGTTTTAAAGTACTGGTGGACAAGGATAAGAGTGGTCCTAGGATGAATGTGCTAAATTGGGGGAAGGCTAATTATAACAATATTAGGCGGGAACTGAAGAACATAGATTGGGGGCGGATGTTTGAGGGTAAATCAACATCTGACATGTGGGAGGCTTTCAAGTGTCAGTTGAAAGGAATTCAGGACCGGCGTGTTCCTGTGAGGAAGAAGGATAAATACGGCAATTTTCGGGAACCTTGGATAATGAGAGATATTGTAGGCCTCGTCAAAAAGAAAAAGGAGGCATTTGTCAGGGCTAAAAGGCAGGGAACAGACGAAGCCTGCGTGGAATATAAGGAAAGTAGGAAGGAACTTAAGCAAGGAGTCAGGAGGGCTAGAAGGGGTCACGAAAAGTCATTGGCAAATAGGGTTAAGGAAAATCCCAATGCTTTTTACACGTACATAAAAAGCAAGAGGGTAGCCAGGGAAAGGGTTGGCCCACTGAAGGATAGGCAAGGGAATCTATGTGTGGAGCCAGAGGAAATGGGCGAGGTACTAAATGAATACTTTGCATCAGTATTCACCAAAGAGAAGAAATTGGTAGATGTTGAGTCTGGAGAAGGGTGTGTAGATAACCTGGGTCACATTGAGACGAGGTGTTGGGTGTCTTAAAAAATATTAAGGTAGATAAGTCCCCAGGGCCTGATGGGATCTACCCCAGAATACTGAAGGAGGCTGGAGAGGAAATTGCTGAGGCCTTGACAGAAATCTTTGGATCCTCACTGTCTTCAGGGGATGTCCCGGAGGACTGGAGAATAGCCAATGTTGTTCCTCTGTTTAAGAAGGGTAGCAAGGATAATCCAGGGAACTACAGGCCGGTGAGCCTTACGTCAGTGGTAGGGAAATTACTGGAGAGAATTCTTCGAGACAGGATCTACTCCCATTTGGAAGCAAATGGACGTATTAGTGAGAGGCAGCATGGTTTTGTGAAGGGGAGGTCGTGTCTCACTAACTTGATAGAGTTTTTCGAGGAGGTCACTAAGATGATTGATGCAGGTAGGGCAGTGGATGGTGTCTATATGGACTTCAGTAAGGCCTTTGACAAGGTCCCTCATGGTAGACTAGTACAAAAGGTGAAGTCACACGGGATCAGGGGTGAGCTGGCAAGGTGGATACAGAACTGGCTAGGTCATAGAAGGCAGAGAGTAGCAATGGAAGGATGCTTTTCTAATTGGAGGGCTGTGACCAGTGGTGTTCCACAGGGATCAGTGCTGGGACCTTTGCTCTTTGTAGTATATATAAATGATTTGGAGGAAAATGTAACTGGTCTGATTAGTAAGTTTGCAGACGACACAAAGGTTGGTGGAATTGCGGATAGCGATGAGGACTGTCAGAGGATACAGCAGGATTTAGATTGTTTGGAGACTTGGGCGGAGAGATGGCAGATGGAGTTTAATCCGGACAAATGTGAGGTAATGCATTTTGGAAGGTCTAATGCAGGTAGGGAATATACAGTGAATGGTAGAACCCTCAAGAGTATTGAAAGTCAAAGAGATCTCGGAGTACAGGTCCACAGGTCATTGAAAGGGGCAACACAGGTGGAGAAGGTAGTCAAGAAGGCATACGGCATGCTTGCTTTCATTGGCCGGGGCATTGAGTATAAGAATTGGCAAGTCATGTTGCAGCTGTATAGAACCTTAGTTAGGCCACACTTGGAGTATAGTGTTCAATTCTGGTCGCCACACTACCAGAAGGATGTGGAGGCTTTAGAGAGGGTGCAGAAGAGATTTACCAGAAGGTTGCCTGGTATGGAGGGCATTAGCTATGAGGAGCGATTGAATAAACTTGGTTTGTTCTCACTGGAACGAAGGAGGTTGAGGGGAGACCTGATAGAGGTCTACAAAATTATGAGGGGCATAGACAGAGTGGATAGTCAGAGGCTTTTCCCCAGGGTAGAGGGGTCAATTACTAGGGGGCATAGGTTTAAGGTGAGAGGGGCAAGGTTTAGAGTAGATGTACGAGGCAAGTTTTTTACGCAGAGGGTAGTGGGTGCCTGGAACTCGCTACCGGAGGAGGTGGTGGAAGCAGGGACGATAGTGACATGTAAGGGGCATCTTGACAAATACATGAATCGGATGGGAATAGAGGGATACGGACCCAGGAAGTGTAGAAGATTGTAGTTTAGTCGGGCAGCATGGTCGGCACGGGCTTGGAGGGCCGAAGGGCCTGTTCCTGTGCTGTACATTTCTTTGTTCTTTGTTCTTTGTTCTTTGAGAGGGAATGCCACTCAACATTCAATGGAATTACATTCACTGAATCCCTCACTCTCAACATCCTGGGGATTACCACTGACTAGAAACTTAACTGAACTAACCATATAAATACTGTGGCTACAAGAACAGGTCAGAGGCTAGTAATCCTGTGGCAAGTAACTCACCTCCTGACTCCTCAAAGCCTGTCTACCATCAACATGTCTCAAGTCAGGAGTGTGATGGAATGCTCTCCCCTTGGCTGGATGAGTGCAGCTCCAACAACACTCAGGAAGCTCAATACCATCCAGGAGAAAGCAGCTCACTTGATTGGTACACCATTCACAAATATTCACTTCCTCTACCACCAATGCACATGAGCAACAGTGTGTACTATCTACAAAATGCACTGCAGGAACGCACCAAGGCTCCTTAGACAGCAGCTTCCAAACCCATGACGCGTACCACCTAGAAGGACAAGGGTAGCAGATCCATGGAAACACCACAACCTGGAAGTTCCTGCCCAAGCCACTCACAAACCTAACTTGGAAACATATCGCTGTTTCTTCGGTATCGCTGTGTCAAAATCCTGGAACTCCCTTGTTAACAGGACTGTGGATATTCTTACACCAAATGGACTGCAGCAGTTTGTGAACGCAGCTGACAACTGCCTTCGCAAGGGCAATTCGGGATGGGCAATAAATTCTGGCCTAGCCAGTGACAGCTCATATGAATAAAAAACAATTTTGAGGTTGGCATGCATAAAGAAATTCTCTTGGTTCAGGATCAATCAGTACTGTATCTCTCAAAATAATTTAATATTTAGCTGCCCTCCCGAATGCACCTATTAATTCAATTGACATTAAATTTATGATGAACTGGTATATTGCAGTATGCTAGTAAAAAAATTGGATTACAATTCAGCAAAAATGTGTCAGAGAGTTGAAATTGCATGATGCAATCATGGTAAAATGGCATGCAAATATATTTGTTGGTAATATTGCACAACAGAATATCATCCCAAATATCTCCTCTGACAGCTGTGCTAAGCAAGATTTAGTGGAAGAGTTTCAAATTCATATCATGATGAACACAATTCCACAGTCCAAAAATATCCAGAAATTTGGTTTCATTTGGGAACTTAATTATGCTTCTTCGGGATGATTCCTGTGATTACCTTGGCAAATGTTCCCTGGTGTAACAAGCCCTGGGGAAGCCTAGCCTCATTATGGCCTCCTGCTCAGGGGTAGCAGCACCTTCTGCGGCTTGTGCTGCTGAAGTTGGTGCAGGTACAGGAGAGGGGACTGTAAGTGGCTGCACACTCTTGGAGTGTCCTGAATGGAGGTCCCGGGGTGTCCGGCTGACACTCATCCTCCCTGTGGGTGCCAGAGGGCCCTGGCGTGATGGAGTGCCCGGATGGAGGTCAAAGTGCTTGATCTCCATGTGGCCTACATCCTGATGGTGTCCACTAGAGTGTGTGGCCATGGAGTGCATATCCGGCACCAAGGTCTCCATGATGGTTGCCAACTTTCCCATAGTGACCCTGAAAAGCTCCTCTGTTGATCTGCTGCCTGCCGTTGCACCTCCACCAGTGAGTTCAAAGCCACTAACAGATGCTCATTATCTGACTGGGACTGAGCAGGAGGCTGGTCTCCAGCAGCACTCTGAATGCTGGAGACCTGGGATGCTCCTGCCTTGGACTACTGCGAGGAAGTGTCTGAGAGGTGTTGTCCTAACAGTGACCCTGAGTCTAACCTTGAACTGAGTTCCATTGAGGTATGTGTCTCTGTGCTGGTGGAGGGTGTGGATGAGCGGTGTGACAGTTCTTCCTGAGCCCTTTCATTCTCCAATGTGCTTCAGAGGCTCGGAGTGCTGCTGGGCTGGCTAGCTGGCTGTGGTCTGTTTGTACCTGCAACAGACAAAAGGACAGTTTTAGTGGATGAGCTGAAGCTCATTTAGAGTGCAATGCATTCACTTTGAATTCACTTTGAAGTGATGGATATGAGATCCAGAGTAGGTTGGCACGAGAGGCCAAGCTCTACATCACCATAGGAGCAATCCAAGTCCTCGCCAATGGGCTCTGCAGCAGCCTCCTTGAACTCACTGAGGGTGAGCATCTCTACTGTCCTTCCCTAGGTCTATGCTCAGTCTCACTTGTGTGCAAGTTTGGTTTGTACGGGAACAAAATAAAAAGATGTGATCAGAGGAAATGGACCGAGGTAAAATGCATGTCCCCTTTACGTGTCCTGGCAGGCTGGAAAGAGTATTTTGAGTGTGTTTAAATATGGCTCAGGAGCCTTCAAACCCGAGTTGAGGTTGGGCGGATAAATCAGCTGCTGTCCTGCGCCAGCTGAATCAGAGGAAGAACTTGCTTGTGCATAATTAGTGAGGTTCCATGTACTGAATTTGGCCTGGGATTCTGCCATCCTGGTAAATGAGATAGGATCTGCCACCCGCCACCATGTTTAGTCTCAAAGTGAGAGTACTCCACCCACAGTCATTGGGCGGACTTTTGAACCAACCCATCATAGTCAATGTAATAATCTTCACAAGACCCACGGGGCACCTAAATTGATCTCCCCGTGGTACTTGTGGAAAACGAGCTCCCCTGCTAGTGAGCAGAGGCCGTCCCAGCTGGGGCTCATAAATTGGCCTTATAAAAGCCGGCCAGGTGATCGGACCAGTGTGATCGGTATCATAGAATTTACAGAGCAGAAGGAGGCCATTCAGCCCATCGAGTCTGCACCGGCTCTTGGAAAGAGCACCCTACCCAAGGTCAACACCGCCACCCTATCCCCATAACCCAGTAACCCCACCCAACACTAAGGGCAATTTTGGACACTAAGGGCAATTTATCATGGCCAATCCACCTAACCCGCACATCTTTGGACTGTGGGAGGAAACCAGAGCACCCGGAGGAAACCCACGCACACACGGGGAGGATGTGCAGACTCCGCACAGACAGTGACCCAAGCCAGAATCGAACCTGGGACCCTGGAGCTGTGAAGCAATTGTGCTATCCACAAGGCTACCGTGCTGCCCCAGGTAGTCCTGGTTGGGATCTTTGGACCATAAGCCGTGTTGAGACCTTTACTTTGTGTTGGTTTATTAAATACGTATCTTCTGAACTTTTATACTGGCGACAAAGAAAATGGTGGCTGTGATTCTGGATGTCTTGACCATACCGGAAGAGCCCAGCACAAGAGCGAGGTCAGGGGGTGTTTGAAAATGCCACTTTTCAGAAAGCTAGAGGCTGTTAACACAAGCACAGAAGACTGGGCCCAGTATACCGAACGGATACGGTATTTCTTCCAGGCAACTGGTATTGTTGGAGATGACCTGCAGAAGGTAATACTCCTGGCCATCTGCAGGGCCCGACATTTGGCCTCACCAACCAACCGGCCAAGATGTGAGGACCTTTGGTGAGCTCTTCGAACTTGCCGCAATCCATTACGACCCTAAGCTGTTGGTAATTATGCAGAGGTACCGGTACAATGCGGTCGGACGAACTCCAGGGGAATCGGTTGAAGCATTTCTGACGTGCCTTCACAAGTTAGCAGAACATTGTGACTTCAGCCCTTCCATCCCCGAAATGTTAAGATATCGATTGGTGTGCGGTATTAACAATATGGTAACTCAAAGGAAGCTGTAAGCAGAGCCCGTCTTGGACCTGGAAAGGGCCATAGAGCTGTCACTCTCCCACGAGAATGCAGAAAAGGGAGTCGAGGAGCTCCAGGGTTCCATGGATTATGACGTACACAGCGTTGCCCCCATTCCAAAGGGCAATGCCCCCCAAGGATAGGGCTCACGTAACACAGTCACCACCGAAACCGCTTTACAGGCAAACCCAATGATCAAGGGCCACCAGGACCAGACAAGACATCTCCCTGGAGGATGAAGAGAAGTACCCACAACAGTGCTGCACTTGCAGTCACAGGAACCATGGCAGTCAAGGCTACCAGAATGGGCAGCACATTTCCCTGCCCGAGGAAGAGGACCTAATGCAGTTAAACTGCATCCAGGCACCCAAGGCAGCCCAAACTCGTATACGACTTCAAGTCAACAGTCAGCCCTTAGACAGGGAAATTGATAGTGGGGCTGCTGTCTCCATTATCGAACAACAAACATTCCGTAAGCTCCGTTGGGAATCCTGCACCTGAGCTTGAGGGATACCAAGGCCCAGCTGGCAACATCCACTGGGGAACCATTGACCATTGTATCATGGTGACCCCGGTTACCCATGAACAACAGTCGGTTAGGCTAACGCTGTGATGTTCTCTGTTGGGTCTATCCGGATGTCTTGAGAACATAGTGTAAACAAAGAATATCATGCTGAGTTATTGAACACCACTAATTTATTTGCACTACTAAATTATAGATTATAACCAGTCAACAAGGAATAAATCATTGAATAAAACTATACGATATTCTTACAACGGAACTCTATGCTATGCAACTAATCTATCTCATGCCTAACCACCTTCTCCCAGAATCCCAGGAGTCACATGATATTTATACGACTGTCCCTTATCTCATCTGGTGGTGAGAAGTATTTTTATCTTATTGTTAACCCTTTGTATTCTTTACACATATTGTTACAACCTCTAGTAGTGGTGTAAGGATCTGGGCCCAGCCTCCTATGCCGTGAGCTGGACTGGCAGTTGATTTTCAGGATAGAAACATAGAAAATAAGTGCAGGAGGAGGCCATTCGGCGCTTTGAGCCTGCTCCACCATTCATTATGATCATAGATGATCATATAATTCAATAGCCTAATCCCGCTTTCCCCCCATATCCTTTGATCCCCTTCGCCTTAACTACTATATCTAACTGATTCTTGAAAACATATAATGTTTTGGCCTCAACTACTTTCTGTGGTAACACATTCTACAGGCCGACCACTGTCTGGGTGAAGAAATTTCTCTTCATCTCTGTCCTAAACGGTCTATCCCGTATCCTCAGACTGTGACCCATTGTTCTGGACACATCCGCCATCGGAAACATCCTTCCTACATTTACCCTTTCTAGTGCTGTTAGAATTTTATAGGTTTCTATGAGATTTCCCCTAATTCTTCTGAACTCTAGTGAATACAATCCTAACCGATTCAATCCCTCCTCATTCACCATTCCCGCCATCCCAGGAATCAGTCTGCTAAATCTAGAGCAAGAACATCCTTCCTCAGATAAGGAGGCCAGAACTGCGCACAATATTATACAAGACCTCATCAAGGCCCAATTGCAGCAAGACATCCCTGCTCCTGTACTCGAATCCTCTCGCAATGAAGGCCAGCATATCATTTGCCTTCTTTACCGCCTGCTGTACCTGCATACTTACTTTCAGTGACTGGTGTACGAGGACAACCAAGTCTGTTGCACATTCCCCTCTCCTAATTTATTGCCATTCAGATAATAGTTTGCCTTCTCATTTTTGCTACCAAAGTGGATAACCTCGCATTTCTCCAAATTATACTGCACCTGCCATTCATTTTCCCACTCACTCAACCTGTCCAAATCACACTAAGGGATCTCTGCATCCTTCTCACAGTTCATCCGCCACACAACTTGGCGTCATCTTCAAATTTGGAGATATGCTGCGGAATTCTCCGTCACCGGGATCCTCCAGTCCACTGGCAGCGCCGTGGGTTTCCCAATGGCTTGGAGTTGCCACAATGGGAAACCCCATTGGCTGGCTGCGGGAAAGCAGAATCTCACTGCCGGCAGGGGCACGCCACGCAGGAAAACGCGACTGGCGGACCAGATAATACCGGCCATTACATTTTGTTCCCTCATTTAAATCATTAATATATTCAATATTTTAATATATTTCATTTATATATATATCATGAAGAGATGGGTACTAGTGGTCTGTATAAAATCCTTGGAAAGTATCCAGGGCTTTCTCAGGAGTGCATGTGAAAAATAAAGGGGACCAAAGTAAAAATGTATTCTTCCATCTGGCCAATTAGTGGCCAGCGTGCAGGTTTGCTATCCAATTGAGGACAACGAGCAGGCTCTCTAAAGAAACATAGAAGGGTCCTTTCTACAACTTCTTTAACTTCAACTCCATAAATGGCCAGAGCAGCAGGGCCACCATTGGAGGGGGAGAGGGTGACACCAACTTACAGCTACATTTGTTCCTTGATGCCTATTGTCCAGTTTCCATCGGTCTCCGACAATAGGCCTGAGTAGGCATTTAACAAGGTCAATTGGTTACCTGCCACCTGCGGGTGGGTAGCCCTACTGCTATCCCCGCATCCTGTCTCCAGGTAAATGGTCCATGCTGTCCCTCTCTGTGCCCAACCCCATATGGTCCTAAAGATTCAACACATTAAATCTGATCACTTGTTGGCTGGCACCAGATAAAATTACCTTAAATTGCTGCAAAAGCTTAACTGGCTCACAAATGTCCTTTAGAAAATGAGAATTGCCTTTCCCAGCAGGCTGGCCTAAATGTGGCTCCAGGCCATGGGTTGGATTTTGCCTTCCGACCCCCCCACCATCACCAATGGTATAGCCAATTAATGGTATTTAAAGGCTTACTGTTAGAGACCGCTTGAATTTTTCAGTCAGTCTCCAGCCCCAATTAATGGATTCCCAGCAACAACCAGAGAAAAAAACAAAAAAAAGCAACTGCTGTAAAGATCAAAAGGAAGGCTCGAGGGCAGGTAGCAGTAGAAAGAAGTTGAACTGTGAAGTCACAGCCTGCAGGTAAGGGATTGGCTGGTGACTGGTAAGTAGTTTTTATTTTATTTTCCCTCAGGTGTTATCGTGCGGGGCGCAGAAGTTGCTGAGTGAGTGCTTGCTGAGAAGGGGAGTGAATAACAGGTAAGCACTTTCTTTCTTTCTTTTTCTTTTTTTATCTAGAGGGGATGGCAGGGAAGGTAGTGAAATGTTCCTCCTGCAGAATGTTTGAGGTGATTTCATCTGTAGGAAGTGCACCCATCTCCAGCTCCTCAGAAACCTCGTTAGGGAACTGGAGCTGGAGCTGGATGAACTTCGGATCATTCGGGAGACAGAGGTGGTCATAGATAGAAGCTTCAGGGATGTAGTTACTCCGAAGAATAAAGATAGATGGGTGACGGTGAGAGGGGCTGGGAGGAAGCAGTCAGTACAGGGATCCCCTGTGGTCATTCCCCTTAGTAACAAATATACCGCTTTGGATACTGTTGGGGGGGGGGGGGTGACTTACCAGGGGTAAGCCATGGGGTACAGGACTCTGGCACAGAGTCTGTCCCTGTTGCTCAGAAGGGAAGGGGGGAGAGGAGTAGATCATTAGTCATTGGAGACTCCATAGTTAGGGGGATAGATAGGAGATTCTGTGGGAACGAGAGAGACTCGCGGTTGGTGTGTTGCCTCCCAGGTGCCAGGGTGCGTGATGTCTCGGATCGTGTTTTCGGGATCCTTAAGGGATCCCAAGTCGTGGTCCACATAGGTACCAACGACATAGGTAGGAAAAGGGACAGGGATGTAAGGCAGGAATTCAAGGAGCTAGGGTGGAAACTTAGATCCAGGACAAACAGAGTTATTATCTCTGGGTTGTTACCTGTGCCATGTGATAGCGAGGCGAGGAATAGGGAGAGAGAGGAGTCGAACACGTGGCTACAGGGATGGTGCAGGAGGGAGGGTTTCAGATTTCTGGATAATTGGGGCTCATTCTGGGGTCGGTGGGACCTCTACAAACGGGTGGTCTACACCTGGACCAGAGGGGTACCAATATCCTGGGGGGAAATTTGGTAATGCTCTTTGGGAGGGTTTAAACTAGTTCAGCAGGGGCTTGGGAAGCTGAATTGTAGCTCCAGTATACAGGAGGTTGAGAGTAGTGAGGTCATGAGTAAGGTTTCAAAGTTGCAGGAATGTACCGGCAGGCAGGAAGGTGGTTTAAAGTGTGTCTTCTTCAATGCCAGGAGCATCCAGAATAAGGTGGGTGAACTTGCAGCATGGGTTGGTACCTGGGACTTCAATGTCGTGGCCATTTCGGAGACATGGATAGAGCAGGGACAGGAAAGGTTGTTGCAGGTGCCAGGGTTTTGATATTTCAGTAAGCTCAGGGAAGGTGGTAAAAGGCGGGGAGGGATGGCATTGTTAGTCAAGGACAGTATTACGGTGGCAGAAAGGACGTTTGATGAGGACTCGCCTACTGAGGTAGTATGGGCTGAGGTTAGAAACAGGAAAGGAGAGATCGCCCTGTTAGGGGTTTTCTATAGGCCTCCGAAAAGTTCCAGAGATGTAGAGGAAAGGATTGCAAAGATGATTCTGGATAGGAGCGAAAGCAACAGGGTAGTTGTTATGGGGGACTTTAACTTTCCAAATATTGACTGGAAACACTATAGTTCGAGTACTTTAGATGGGTCCGTTTTTGTCCAATGTGTGCAGGAGGATTTCCTGACACAGTATATAGATAGGCCAACGAGAGGCGAGGCCATATTGGATTTGGTACTGGGTAATGAACCAGGACAGGTGTTAGATTTGGAGGTAGGTGAGCACTTTGGTGATAGTGACCACAATTCGATTACGTTTACTTTAGTGATGGAAAGGGATAGGTATATATCACAGGGCAAGAGTTATATCTGGGGGAAAGGCAATTATGATGCGATGAGGCAAGACTTAGGATGCATCGGATGGAGAGGAAATCTGCAGGGGATGGGCACAATGGAAATGTGGAGCTTGTTCAAGGAACAGCTACTGCGTGTCCTTGATAAGTATGTACCTGTCAGGCAGGGAGGAAGTGGTCGAGCAAGGGAACCGTGGTCTACTAAAGCAGTCGAAACACTTGTCAAGAGGAAGAAGGAGGCTTATGTAAAGATGAGACATGAAGGTTCAGTTAGGGCGCTCAAGAGCCACAGGTTAGCTAGGAAGGACCTCAAGAGAGAGCTAAGAAGAGCCAGGAGGGGACATGAGAAGTCTTTGGCAGGTAGGATAAAGGCTAACCCTAAAGCCTTCTATAGAAATGTCAGGAATAAAAGAATGACTAGGGTAAGAGTAGGGCCAGTCAAGGACAGTATTGGGAAGTTGTGCTTGGAGTCCGAGGAGATAGGAGAGGTGCTAAATGAATATTTTTAATCAGTATTCACACAGGAAAAAGACAATGTTGTCGAGGAGAATACTGAGATTCAGGCTACTAGACTAGAAGGGCTTGAGGTTCATAAGGAGGAGGTGTTAGCAATTCTGGAAAGTGTGAAAATAGATAAGTCCCCTGGGCCGGATGGGATTTATCCTAGGATTCTCTGGGAAGCTAGGGAGGAGATTGCTGAGCCTTCGGCTTTGATCTTTAAGTCATATTTGTCTACAGGAATAGTGCAGAAGACGGGAGGATAGCAAATGTTGTCCCCTTGCTCAAGAAGGGGAGTAGAGACAACCCAGGTAACTATAGACCAGTGAGCCTTACTTCTGTTGTGGGCAAAATCTTGGAAAGGTTTATAAGAGATAGGATGTATAATCATCTGGAAAGGAATAATTTGATTAGAGATAGTCAACACGGTTTTGTGAAGGGTAGGTCGTGCCTCACAAACCTTATTGAGTTCTTTGAGAAGGTGACCAAACAGGTGGATGAGGGTAAAGCAGTTGATGTGGTGTATATGGATTTCAGTAAAGCGTTTGATAAGGTTCCCCACGGTAGGCTATTACAGAAAATACGGAGGCATGGGATTCAGGGTGATTTAGCAGTTTGGATCAGAAATTGGCTAGCTGGAAGAAGACAAAGGGTGGTGGTTGATGGGAAATGTTCAGACTGGAGTCCAGTTACTAGTGGTGTACCACAAGGATCTGCTTTGGGGCCACTGCTGTTTCTCATTTTTCTAAATGACCTGGAGGAGGGCGTAGAAGGATGGGTGAGTAAATTTGCAGATGACACTAAAGTCGGTGGAGTTGTGGACAGTACGGAAGGATGTTACAAGTTACAGAGGGCACAGATAAGCTGCAGCGCTGGGCTGAGAGGTGGCAAATGGAGTTTAATGCAGAAAAGTGTGAGGTGATTCATTTTGGAAGGAATAACAGGAAGACTGAGTACTGGGCTAATGGTAAGATACTTAGCAGTGTGGATGAGCAGAGAGATCTCAGTGTCAATGTACATAGATCCCTGAAAGTTGCCACCCAGATTGAGAGGGTTGTTAAGAAGGCGTACGGTGTGTTAGCTTTTATTGGTAGAGGAATTGAGTTTCGGAGCCATGAGGTCATGCTGCAGCTGTACAAAACACTGGTGCGGCCGCATTTGGAGTATTGCGTGCAATTCTGGTCGCCGCATTATAGGAAGGATGTGGAAGCATTGGAAAGGGTGCAGAGGAGATTTACCAGAATGTAGCCTGGTATGGAGGGAAGATCTTATGAGGAAAGGCTGAGGGACTTGAGGCTGTTTTCGTTAGAGAGAAGAAGGTTAAGAGGTGACTTAACTGAGGCATACAAGATGATCAGAGGATTGGATAGGATGGACAGTGAGAGCCTTTTTCCTCAGATGGTGATGTCTAGCATGAGGGGACATAGCTTTAAATTGAGGGGAGATAGATATAAGACAGATGTCAGAGGTAGGTTCTTTACTCAGAGAGTAGTAAGTGCGTGGAATGCCCTGCCTGAAACAGTAGTGGACTCGCCAACACTAAGGGTATTCAAATGGTCATTGGATAAACATATGGACGATAAGAGAATAGTGTAGATGGGCTTCAGAGTCGTTTCACAGGTCGGCGCAACATCGAGGGCCGAAGGGCCTGTACTGCGCTGTAATGTTCTATGTTCTATGTTCTAACCTTCAGTCAGGCTTTAGGGCCCTTTTTAAAAATTCATTTACGGTATGTGGATGTCGCTTGGTTAGGCCAGCATTTATTGCCGATCCCTAGTTGCCCTTCCCACCTGCATGTATGGCCACAACTGTGGCCTTAGGCTTCCATTTGTAGGGTTTCCACCTCCACAATGGAGGTACCATAGACCATAGAATTTACAGTGCAGAAGGAGGCCATTCGGCCCATCGAGTTTGCACCGGCCCTTGGAAAGAGCCACCCTATCCCCACACCTCCACCCTATCCCCGAAACCCCACCTAACCTTTTTTGATCACAAAGAGCAATTTAGCATAGCCAATCCACCTAACCTGCACATCTTTGGACTGTGGGAGGAAACCGGAGTACCCGGAGGAAACCTATGCAAACACGGGGAGAACGTGCAGACTCCTCATAGACAGTGACACAAGCCGGGAATCGAACCTGGGACCCTGGAGCTGTGAAGCAACTGTGCTAACCACTATGCTACCGTGCTGCCCTACAGACACTGAAGGCAATTTTTACCTTAACAGTTTAAAAAGTTGGAACAAAGACACCTTAAGGTGTGTTTGCTTGTTGCCCTGTTGGGGGTATGCGGTGGGTCCCCAGGTAACAGGGACTCAGTGCCCAATGGAAGAATCTTGCATTGGGAAGTGGGGGCCACTGAAAGCAACCTCCTAGCCTTGCCCTCTGACCACCGCTTGCCTGTCCCCCCGAATCCCCTGCAACCCCTCTCCAGCAACCTCCACCCCACGACCATCATCCTGCCCAACCTACCTGTCTTCAGCAATCCAGCGGTAATCCTCTGGGTGGGTCTTGGAACATTACCAGCAGTGACCACTGCTCCTGGTGGCTCCTGGTGGCGCTGTCAGCAATAAGCAGCCGCTAGTCTCTGATTGGTCAGCAGCTCTTGGAGAAATGTAAATTAGGCTTTCTTGCTACTAACTATTTCGACTATCTTTATATTTGTGACCGTTGAGCAGATCAAGTTCAGCCATAATGAGATTAACACCTGCAACTGATGACAGCTTGTGGCCTTTCCAATGTAAAAAATTGTGGTCAAATTCCTTGGTAATCCTTCGGACTGACTGGTCTTCTTAATACAAAGAATATGAAATAATATATTGCAGAATAAAAAGAAAAGCGTCATTCCCGAAGGTCAAATACACAGCTACTAAATCCAGTGCTCTACTTACATTTCCCCAGTATGCAGTGCTAGATACTGTCTATTTTATGTCAACTAATCCAGTCATGTCATTCAGCAGCATATTTTCAGAAGGTGTTAAGTGATGTCACTTAGCTTTATTTGGCTATAATGGTGAATAATCCTCCACATTATCACAGCACTAAATTTTCTAACGTGTCTTTGCCGGTTCAAAAATTAGGTGGAAAATTTTCAGTTAGAGAATCGGTTACTCTTTTGTATCTTTATATAAATAGGTCAATTAGTTGTCTTGGAGCCATGAAAGCATTCACAATTCACAACCTTTAACATAGCTTGTGGGAGATGTATTTCAAAACGCGTTTCCAGTAGAGCAGAAATTTTGATATTGTTCTGCAAAAATTAACCACCAAACCAAACCTTAGTCCGCATCTACATATTTTAACTTTCAGACAAGATGCTGACAAAAATCTGTTTTGCTTTTTAGCAACTTATCTTAGTCAATAATAGGAGTGTGTAATATCAGTCTCCCACCTTTAACTCGCCTCCTCAGGGCAGTGCCTCATGTTAAGATGAGGAGACACAAGCATCAGCTTCTCTCTGATACTCTCTTCCAAATGGACACATTTCATATGCCCAGAAGTAGGGATTTTTTACTAATGGAAGCATCAAGTCTGAACTCAATCCCCTGTTCACCTCACCAAAAGTTCTTTACAAATATGTTTTCCAGCAGAGCACCACTAGGGAAGTAACCAGGCTGCTTGTTTCACCCATCCCTCACCATCCCCCCACCCCCCCTCCTTTCCTTAAAGTGGAGACATTGCTATCTTGTTTACCACCTCAATTAGCGAATCATTTGTTTACAATCTACAAGGCTGAATACCAGCATAAAACTAGTTGATGCCTACATAATCCAACTGAATCTTCTGCATTGCAGTGGCAGACAGGTCTGACAGCTAAAGCTATCGATTTTCTGTCAGAAATCTCATGTACCACAAAGCTTCCCAACATTCACACAAAGTTTTCATCACAGTACCCCTGATTCACAATAAATGTGAATTCATCACCACAGCGTATTTGTGATGGTGGAGAGCTATTCTCTTTGAAAGGTAATTGCAAATTGTCAAGGATTTGTAATTATTGTAATAATCCTCCTGACCCCTGTAGTTTTATTTTTATGCATTTGTAATGCTCCAGGTAATAGGTTTCCATGTTGCAAATAGTCCAGAGAATGGTTTCCATGTAAACAGGGAATTCTTTTAACATTACAAGTACAGCCACATGATGATAATGAAATGAGTTCACAGAATTAAAGTCATTAAGTAAACTTCAAAGTGTTTTTCAGGATTGCCTTGAACAGAGACCACATTATTTTCTGGATCTATAGACTCATGGAATAATAGAATGGTTACAGTGCAGAAAGATGCCATTTGGGCCATCCAGTCCACTGCAGCACTTTGCAAGAACAATTCAGGTAGTCGCAGTCCCCCACTCTTTCCCAGAAACCCTGCAAAACTTTTATCTTTAGGTGTTGATCCAGTTATCTTTCGAAAGCCACAATTTCATTCATACTGAAACCGAGGGTGGATTTCTCCCATTTGGGAATAAATCCCGTGGTGGAATCGAGAATGTAGAGCGTTTCCTGTTGCAGAGGCCAGTGGTAAACAACATCATATCTTCTGGCCCTGACGTCATTCGTTATGCAACCATATGTTTAACACTGTGTTCCATGGTGGGGCAGGTCTGAAGGGGTGCAGTCCGCCATTGTATCCAGGCGCCATATTGAAAAGGGACCCTACATCACTGGCCCACAGTTGAAAAAAAGAGGATGGACTTCCTGAAAATGAAGAAGGATCTCTGCGAATATTCTGATGCCAGAAGATGGACCTCCCAAGAAAGAAGATGGATCTCTAGGAATATTCTGCCAGAAGATGGACCTCCCAAGAAAGAAGATGGATCTCTAGGAACATTTTGAGGCTGGAAAATGGACCTCCTTGATGACACTGAATCTGAAAAATCCACCTGTAGATGCTCCCTACGGCCATTGTTCCAGTATTCCGGGGTCCAAGGTTGCAAGTGGCCACCATTCCAATCTCTGGGGACAGTCCGGGGCATTGTTCAGGTGCGTCCAAACATCTGCTTGCCACATTGTTCCAGATGTGGTCTGGACCGGCATGTTTTCCCACTGGCCTCATGGAGACGCGAGCTTTGATGAAAGATCCTGGTCAGGCCTCTATCTGCATCCATAGAATCCATAGATTCCCTACAGTGCAGAAGGAGGCCATTTGGCCCATCGAGTCTGCACTAATCCTCTGAAAGAACACCCACCTAGGCCCATTCCCCCACCCTATCCCTGTAACCCCACCAAACCTGCACATCTTTGGACACTAAGAGGCAATTTCATGCTGGCACCCAGCGGGTTTACCAGTCCACTATGGCAAACACCAGGGGCGAGATTCTCCGACCCCCTGCCGGGTCGGAGAATCGCCGGGGGCTGGCGTGATCCCGCCCCCGCCGGTTGCCGAATTCTCCGGCACCGGATATTCGGCGGGGGCGGGAATCGCGCCGCGTCGGTTGTCGGGGCCCCTCCCGCGATTCACCGGCCCGGATGGGCCGAAGTCCCGCCGCTAAAATGCCTGTCCCGCCAGCGTAAATTAAACCACCTCTCTTACTGGCGGGACAAGGCGGCGCAGGCAGACTCCGGGGTCCTGGGGGGGCGCAGGGCGATCTGGCCCCGGGGGGTGCCCCCACGGTGGCCTGGCCCGCGATCGGGGCCCACCGATCCGCGGGCGGGCCTGTGCCGTGGGGGCACTCTTTCCCTTCCGCCTTCGCCACGGTCTCCACCATGGCGGAGGCGGAAGTGACTCCCTCCACTGCGCATGCGCGGGAATGCCGTGAGCGGCCGCTGACGCTCCCGCATATACGCCGCCCGGAGATGTCATTTCCGCGCCAGCTGGCGGGGCACCAAAGGCCTTTTCCGCCAGCTGGCGGGGCGGAAATTCGTCCGGCGCCGGCCTAGCCCCTCAAGGTTGGGGCTCGGCCCCCAAAGATGCGGAGCATTCCGCACCTTTGGGGCGGCGCGATGCCCGACTGATTTGCGCCATTTTGGGCGCCAGTCGGCGGATATCGCGCTGATACCGGAGAATTCCGCCCCAGCAGAAGATACCATTGGAATTCAGGTAAGCATGAAACCAATTTCTCAACTCCCGCAAAATCCTACCAGCCAGCAGGGCCATGTGTGAATTCCGACAAGAGACACTCACGCGGGGCACGTAGTCACTGACTCTGACACTGAGTGTGATGAATGTGAGAAATTGTTGTATTTTATATTTGTTGCCGTAATGTTATTAAAAATAGGTTTAATATGCATACAGCCAGTGTGTCTGCTAAAGCTCTGATTAAGGGGTGTAAAAGTGAGGTAAAAATTAATTTTAACCATTTACTTGTTTACAGATAATGGGCAAATGCAATATTGTTTTTGATTTTAGAGGATTCAGGGTGTAGATACTTTTTGATGGACGGTGCTTCATCCTGGATAAACAGGTCAAGGGACATCTTAGTGAGAGGAGGTAGCAGAATGCCCTATGGTGCAATTAAGGGGGAGCCAGGTCTATCTGTAGTTTTGCAGTTTGCCTCAGATTTTAATCTGACAAAACCGGGCTTCAACTGGCTCCTGGAAGATTCTCTCCAAGATCTTTGCACAGAGAACAGCAAGTAAACCTGATGGTTGACTTTATTTACATGTGGTCTTTGAACTTTATATGTGTTTACTTGATTGGAATATGTATATAGTTGCATGTATCAGGAGTAAGTTATACACTTTCCTTGTATTTTAAGAACTGTAGGTTGTTACTTTGTTGCTAATGTAATTGATTCTGTGTTTAAATTAAAATGCCGCAGAGAGAATCACTTTTTTCACTTCCCTCCAGATTTTGACCCCACATCGACTTTCTCACAGATGAAGAGAGAGAGCTCAAAATCGCCCCTCAGTGTCCAGTATGAATGACTCATGTTAAGATCCTAGATGAGAACCCAGCTATCTACGATTTGTAAAACTGTGAGGAAAGTTGACTGCACATGGGAGTGATAACACTGATCAATTGGTATCTTTTATCTGAAAACAAACTTTAATTTAAACACGGAATCAGTCACATTAGTAACAAAGTAATAGCTTTACAGTTGACAGTTTAAAAAAAGTTCTTAAATAAAAAGAAAAACATATTACCTACATCTGAAACTATATATATTCCAATTAAGCAAACCAATATATTTCAAATACCACTTACAAATAAAGTTAACATTCAGGGTTACTTGCTCTTCTCTATGCCAAGATCTTGGAGAGAACCTTTCAGGAGCAAATTCAAGACTCTCCTGTTTAACTTAAATTCCTATGACAAACTGAAACTACAGAATGACCTGGCTCCTCCCCTGAATTACATCATCTCTACCTGAAGCATATGGCATTCTACTGTCTCTCAACAGTGTGCCTTTTGCCATCTATCAGTCAACAAGTAATAATTATCTCACTTTTATGCCCCCTTAATCACAGGTTCAGCAGGCATACTGCACATATGTATCTTAAACCAGGGTTTTTAATAACTTTACTGCAACAAATATAAAAATATTATATATAACAATTTTCTATATTCATCACACTGTGAGGTAGCTGGGTGGGGTCCCATGAGAGGCCAGAGTGAGTGAATCAGTAATAGATTGCTTCCCTGCCTCAGGAGGAATGATGACCCTCTCGCTTGGGGGAGCACAAATGAACTGTGAGTACAACCCTATACTCAGGCACAAATCTGGTTACCAATAGGTCCATCTCTATTGATTACAATAACACTTGTTTCGGAAGCTTGTCTTTCAGGAATAAGTGTGTAGGGTTTGTGAAATGGGAGAATGTGGGTGCCCTCTAGATGTGTGAATGTCATGCTTATTGCAGGCTCTACTCTAATCAGCTGTGCCTCGTCTGTCACAGCAGACATTCAATTGATTGGAATGCAATTTCACCCTTCACTGCCAACTCAACAATGCCAATCAAATATACAAAGCTAAGAGAAATGCCACAGACTTTTCATTCCAACCAGATTTGGCTGTTGCAACTGGTGTTTCTGCTACTGGTAGAAGCAGCTCCATCTACAAGACTGTCTTTTACCTGGGAAAAAGACCTGCTGTCTTGGCAGGTAGAGGTTGTCACTAACTTCACCTAAATCATGACTCGGGAAGGAATATGCCTCCTTTTTCTTTTGACCTGGGCAATTACACCGATGAGGAGAACCCTGCAGGGAGCTGGAGAGAGGCAAAACTACAGATTAGACCCTGGGACTGGATTGGTTGTCGGCCCCTGGTCATTGTTGCAGCCCCAAAAATATACGGGAAGGCATGGTTCTTCCTGAGGTCCACGTAGAGGGTCCACCTCGCCCAGGAAAAGGGGCTCACGGCGGGCAGGACCTTTCTGGAAGTGGATCCGCTGGAGGCCATCGCCCAGGGAATAATACTTTTAAATGGATTGCGCTTAATCCCTAGTCAACACCTCTTCCCCAACTCCATCTGTTGGGGGAGGTCCGTTCCAGAGGTGCCACTTCCACTCAGCCTCAGGGAGGCAAATGTCTGCCATATCTACTCCTTCCAGCACCAGGTCTTTGTCTGCCTGGTCCGGGAGGAGTGTTTGGAGAGCAGCTTTCATGTCCTCCATGAAGGCACTGGCTACGATGTCTTCTGGTCGATGGACAGCGTGCAGTCCCATGCATGCAAGGGTGTGGGGCATGTCCATTAGAACTGCCCCACATCCAAAGATACAAATAACATCCTCCCCATGACCACCGAAGCTCCAACTGCCTTCCTGCAGCGGGTTGCCACATCGGCAGCAACCGACACCTCGGCTGGTAGCGGGAGATGGGGCGAGCATCCACAAGGCCAGAAGGCACAGAAAAGATGAAGCGGGCACAGCCTCAAAGCCCTGAATCACCTGAAACCAAAACCCCTGACCACCGGCTCGGGGGAAAACAGATCATTCGGTCTCAACGTCACTTTGTGTAAATCCGGGCATGCTGATGCCTCACCATCATCTGCTGGGCCAGGGTCCCCGAGTCTGGAGACTGTGGGGCGCACGACCCTGAACAAGTGGTTGTGACTCCCAGACCCAGGGAGAGGAGCATTGGGAGAGGGGTAAAGCAGGAGAGGTGCCAGATAGAGAGGTGTCCCTGGTGCAGGTGCTCTCCAGAAAGAGAGACTCCATTGCTCATGGAGCGAGAAACACCAAACCTCTAGACGAAGAGAGAGTGACAACTCTACCACTCAACGCCACGCTTTTCCCCAAGAAGAAGAACAATAGAAAAACAGCTCCCTAAGCAAGGCACCTTGGGGCTGGTTGCGGAAGGAACTCCTGAAACCTCGTCCCACCCAGAGCCACTTTGGACATCAGAGGTGGCCATTTTAAAATTCCCGGAGGCTGAGGGAGCACCCTGACATCTAGGTCACTGTGTATGGTGGCGAGGAGGGCTCCCCTCTCCGTCCCAGCTATCAGCGCTTGGCCCCTCCGATATGGGGACAGAGCTTTCCCTGGATTCGACAGGTAACGATTGGGGTGTAGCAGAGGTCTGAGCCGCTGCCTCCTCTGCCCTAGAGCCCAGTGAAGAGCCTGAGCAGTGCCTTCAGTCGTCGCTCCTGGGTGGGATCGGAACGGAGTTAGGGTTGGTTGGCGGGTCTGTGCCATCCGCCACTCTCACTGTGGAGGAGGACTCAGACCCGGACAGTGACTGCCCAGAGAACGACTGCAGTGGTGGGCACTGGAGATGAGTTGGAGTCTATCTGTAGTGAAGCAGTGGCCTCCCTCGTTCCCCCCACTAGGTCACCCCTCATTCACCCTTGGGGAACTCCGTGACTTTCTTTTAACAAACCGCAGTTGCCTGGTCAGAATCCAGCTAGCTAAAAATATCTGGTGCCCTGGTCTTCCTCCCCAGCATGGACAACAAAATCTTCGCCAAGGGACTTCCGGTGGCATTTGTTAGGGGGAAGACCTGCACATAAGAACATAAGAACTAGGAGCAGGAGTAGGCCATCTGGCCCCTCGAGCCTGCTCCGCCATTCAATGAGATCATGGCTGATCTTTTGTGGACTCAGCTCCACTTTTCGGCCCGAACGCCATAACCCTTAATCCCTTTATTCTTCAAAAACGATCTATCTTTATCTTAAAAACATTTAATGAAGGAGCCTCAACTGCTTCACTGAGCAAGGAATTCCATAGATTCACAACCCTTTGGGTGAAGAGGTTCCTCCTAAGCTCAGTTCTAAATCTACTTCCACTTATTTTGAGGCTGTGCCCCCTAGTTCTGCTTTCACCCGCCAGTGGAAACAACCTGCCCGGATCTATCCTATCTATTCCCTTCATAATTTTATGTTTCTATAGGATCCCCCTCATCCTTCTAAATTCCAACAAGTACAGTCGCAGTCTACTCAACCTCTCCTCGTAATCCAACCCCTTCAGCTCTGGGATTAACCTAGTGAATCTCCTCTGCACACCCTCCAGCGCCAGTACGTCCTTTCTCAAGTAAGGAGACCAAAACTGAACTCCAGGTGTGGCCTCACTAACATCTTATACAACTGCAGCATAACCTCCCTAGTCTTAAACTCCATCCCTCTAGCAATGAAAGACAAAACTCCATTTGCCTTCTTAATCACCTGTTGCACCTGTAAACCAACATTTTGCCACTCAAACAGCCAGAGAACGGCCGGGTCCCTGGCTGCACATGCGCACGGCTGACAACCTGCAGCAGTCGCACTGTACAACATGGTACCGGCCGTGCGCGGACCGACCCGCCATCCGCAACCCCACAGCCCACTCCCTGGCCATCCTCCACCAGTGCCCCCAGCCCTCCCAGAAGCCCCACCCCCGGCCAGAGGCACGGATCCCATTCGAGTGTGGCGGCACTGGTCACAGTCCACAGCCGCCACGTTGGGCTCTGATGGCTGGTCAAAACATGCTAAAGTATTGCAGAAAACAGCTCCAAGGTCCTCTACTGTGATAACTGAGCAAGGACCGGTTTTAAGGTGGAATAGACAAGCACTCCTAAAAGTGAAACAACCTGTTGCTGAACAGCAAGGCGAGGATGGATATGAAAGTTTACATTCATCGAACACAAGCAGTGAACGAGCTAAATGTCAATGTACAGAATGATGTTCAGAACAATGAGACAATCATAGTAGATGTACCTACAGAAGTTCAGAACTATCACACAGACTCACCAGACATTCCAAAGTTGAGACGATCAATGATAAACAGAAAGAAACCAGAATGGTTGGATCTGTGAATGGACAATATAACTATACATGATGTAAAATATATTATTATGCATATCATACGTAGTATTTACTGAAATAATTTATTGTATATTTTCTTCAAAATCTCAAGGAAAGGGGATGTAGTGATATGCATTAACAAGTGTATGTGCAAATATGAATAGCCTCCACCCAGTAGGTGTCAGGCAAGTCGTAGCATGTGACACTGTAGCCTGGGGGAGTCTTGAGGAGAAACCATCATGGTCAGTCGTGTTTGTATTAGTTCCAGTTTTATAGCAGTAGTTTCCTACCCACAGTTTATTATACCATAATAAAAATTAACTAATCTTGAACTAGATGTTCTTTAGTGTGCCGACTCAGTAACTGTCACTGTACAAGAACATAACATCCTTGTCCCTGGGTTCGTTAGCCTTTACACTTGCGCAGGCCTCTATTTCCTTGATCCGTAAGAAAGACAAGGAACAAACAGAGAAGAGACCTATTTTACTTCTAAATGCGGACGTTAAGTTACTGTGCTGGCACTGCGGTTGGGAGCCCTGTCTCCCAGTGGTGATCTCAGTAGACTAGACAGGCTTCGTCAAGAATCTGCAATTGTCGACCAATATACGTCGTCTGTTGAATGCTGTCCTCTCCCCCTCCTCGAACCGGAGATGATTGTTTCCCGAGACGCTAAAAAGGTGTTTAATAGAATGAAGTGGGGTTTCCTCTTTGAGATGCTTAGGAGGTTTGGATTTGGATAAAAGTTTATATCCTGGATTCACTTATTATATTGGACCTGGACTGCTGGTGTTCGCACAAATGCTTTGAATTCTGGCTTTTCCCGCTGAATAAGGGCACGAAGCAGGGCTGTCCATTCTCTCCGCTCCTGCTTTCTTTGGCAATAGAACCACTTGCCATGTGACGGCATCCTCTCCTCGGACAGAAGATGATTGGACTCCTCCAGTCGCCCTTACAGCCTGAGGAGGGATGCCATCATTCCTTTGCTGACTCTCGCAATTCTGTCTTTGCATTGTTAAGCTTGCGGGTGACAGCTGTGATGCCCCTTTTGAGGGTGAGATCCGAGAAGTCCCTTTCTGAGCTACTCTGCTCTGGATCTTCCTGTAGGCAAGAGGATGGTTCAGGCTGGTCGACTGTTTGCCCTGCAAGAGAAGGGAGAGGGCATATGTACATCATGGGAGATTAATAGTGCGAGATCATTACTCGCATGAGGCTTTAGGTATGATTATGTATGTTCAGGGTTCTCACTTTTCCTCGCTGCCTCCACTTTGCCATCAGCACAGGCACAATCAGGCTCCTCCCATGCCAGTTCAAGCGCCCTCTCCTCGTGTGGGGTCAAGTTTCTAAGCTCTCGCATGACTCCAGGTGGCTGCACCATCTCACGCCAGTTGTGCCCCAGATTTTCCTGCACAGACACAGATGCGGACATTGTATGCAGCAGACCTGCTAGTTCAGATGGTTGGAGAGTGGCATGCATGAGGCTGGAGATGGAGCAGCAATGTGAGGAGCAAACTTGAGATAGGGGGCACCATAGGGATGGGGTGAAGAGAGATTTTGACAGGTGGGCAACCCATGAGGTCAATGAGGTAAAGATCACCTTGGAGCTGCGAGGGGTAGATGAGGGGGTGTAGTGAGAGACAAGAGGTGGCAAACCTAACCTGGCCAGACAAATAATGTAATTTATCATCTTCCTGCACTGCTAACTCATCCTCTTCTGCAGAGTGCTGGCAGTGACCAAGGCAGCTAATGCCTCATGACAGGGGTGGTGGCGCTGCTCTTGGGTGGCCTGCTGGATTGCGGATAGAGTACACCCCACCTTCCAGGAGTGTGGGTCAGGGCTCCTTCAGTAAAACGCGGAGCTGCTTCCGTGCTGTCATCCCCCTCAAATAGAGGCAGTGGCATATGATATTGTCACTGGACTAGCAATCCAGTGACTCAGGGTAATGCTCTGGGGACCACGATTTGAATACCACCACGGCACATGATGAAACTTGAATTCAATAAAAATCTGGAATTAAAAGTCTAATAATAACCGGGAATCGATTGTTGTAAAACCAATTTTATTCACAAATGCCTGGTCTAGCATGGCCTATATATGACTCTTAAATGCCTCAGGAACACAAAAATCCCATGAATGAATGAAAAGAAAGTGCTCTTCATCCTTCACCCTGGCAACAGGGAGGAAACATATCATTGTGGATTCACAGTTGAAACCCCTGTCATAATTTATGGGTGGCATAGTGGCACAATCTGCCAGGGACCCAGGTTCAATTCCGG
The DNA here is from genome assembly GCF_047496885.1 of Scyliorhinus torazame. Classification (NCBI taxonomy): domain Eukaryota; kingdom Metazoa; phylum Chordata; class Chondrichthyes; order Carcharhiniformes; family Scyliorhinidae; genus Scyliorhinus; species Scyliorhinus torazame. The sequence goes on along the minus strand of NC_092720.1, from coordinate 53,908,414 downwards.
GTGACTGTGTGGTGTTTGCACTTTCCCCCCATGGCTGCATGAGTTTCCTCCAGGTACCCCGGTTTCTTCCCACAACTCAGGTTAGGTGGATTGGCCATGCTAAATTGCCCCTAGTGTTCAGGGATGTACAGGTGGGATTATGCAGATAGAGCAGGGGGAGTGGGCCTGGATAGGGTGTTCTTTCAGAGGATCAGTGTAGACTCGATGGGTCGATTGGCCTCCTTCTGCACTATAGGAACTCTATGATCTGGACAAGTGCTCAGAAGGCATTTATATGGAGCTCCCTAGTTATTGCACTGATTGATGTTTCCCCAGGGAGAACGAATCAGCGGGAGGGTGCTGGGAGCAAGGCTAGATTCTCATGGGGAGAAAATCTTTTCTGGCATAAGATTCCATGAGAAATCAAGTTGCCAGGTTTCATTGCAGTTTTCTTTCTGGGACTGATACTTTGATATTTTTTGGTAAGATTCTGTATTGCGTCACATTTATGCTGAGTCACACTCATTCTGAGTCACACTCACACTGAGTCACTCACACTGAGTTACTCACACTTGTTAGGCTCTGCCAGTAACACTGCAATAAGAACCAGAAAGCAAATCTTGATTTCTTCAACTTCAAATTAAAGAACAATCACTCCTCCATCAAGACAACAGTGTCAACTGTATCCCTTTCAAACAATAAGCGTGGTTTATTACATGATTAAAACTCCAATTCTAACTTGAGCACTGAGAACATTAATTCATTCCTAACAACAATGACATTAAGTTACTCACTCTGCACACTGAGTCGCTTGCCAGTGAGTTGCTCAGTGAGTCACTCGCAATGAACAGTGAGTCAGCCACACTGACACTGAGTCGCTCACAATGAACACTGAGTCACTTGCACTCAGTCGCTCACTTTGAACACTGAGGACGCAATTCACCTCAAAAATTATGATGTTTCATTTTGGGCGAATTTGGCGGGGTGTTTTGCACTGGCCGTAATGGCGGGATTGCAACCTGTATTCACCCACACTTCATGCAAAAAACGAGACCTCACATGAAACTCGCTACGCCCGAGTCGCCAACCATCAGATTCATCCAACTTGCACAGCAGCTGCTTGCTGCTAACAAGGGGGAGCTACTTTTAAGAGGTCCCTCTACACTCACTCCCAGTCAAAATGCACAGACCTGCTCCTCATCTTGGGGATGCCAACCAGGTCAGGCTTCTCAACGCAGAGGAGGAGAGGTGGGGCACCTAGTATCCTGAGGCAGTAGGAGAACCAGCAGCAGGGTGTACAATGCTGTCTGGGAGGCAGTAGCAGCAGTAGTGAGTGTAGACAGCATGATCAGGAGGACCACCATCCAATATAGGAATAAGATGAGAGCTGCAAGGATAAGTTACCACATCTGTCCTCCTGTTATCTGTGCCGTCTACCACCCTTCAATTCCTAAACCCCGCCCCTTTCCCCACCAATCCACTGGCTGATACGTCACACCCTCCCAACATCCAAGATTGTTCCTCAGAATTCAATGGCACCTACCATCATAACCTCTTCAAGACAGGTGCCCCACAAATGCCACCTGCTATAGACAGCCTGAACCATCAAGCATGTGGCTCACAATGTTCTGTCTTTGTCCCTGCAGTAGAAGATAGCCCATAATAAGAGGGAAAGGTCGAGGATGGCAGGGCGGAAAGAATCCCAGAGATCTGAGTCCTCAGCACCTATGAAGAAAGGGCACTGAAGATCACGGGGTTGCCTGATCAGGGAGCAGTGACAAACAGCGAGGTTGGCCTGTGCCAGAAAAGTGAGGATCCACTGCGCCTTCATCCAGATAATCTGTCTCGAGTGAGTTGTTGATGTCCCAGACAATTAGCCTTCCCTTTCACTGAACCCATGTCCATTGTCTTGCAGGATCACCATCTGACGAGGCCAGGCAATCTTGAGTCACTGCGCAGAACCCATCAGCCCCACTGCCCAAGAGAGGAGATCTCCGAGGAGATCACTGGCAATGCATCGTTATAGCTTTCACCCGAACCTTCCACTAGTGCATACCTGGGTGGGCTTCTGGGGCACTATCTGGTGAGCACCACACATCTGCTGATGCACATCAGGTAGAGATGGGAACATCCGAGGGAGACAGCAGTCAGATGTCTGCTGGATTCCAGGACTCAGCTAGGACCCAGCCAGATGCCGAACCTCCAGACAGGGTTCTCGCTGAGCTGATGCAGATGATAGGCCATTCAGGGCTGTTTAGCACAGGGCTAAATCGCTGGCTTTGAAAGCAGACCAAGGCAGGCCAGCAGCACGGTTCAATTCCCGTACGTCCCGTAACAGGCGCCGGAATGTGGCGACTAGGGGCTTTTCACAGTAACTTCATTTGAAGCCTACTTGTGACAATAAGCGATTTTCATTTTCATTCCGTGAGATTCAGGAGAGGGTGTCAGTGACATTCCAGCAACTGCAAGGCCAATTAGAGGAGTCCTAACACCTTCAGGTGCAGGAGATGGTGCCAGCATTGCGTGGCACCCAGGCTGACATAGGTTTTTTAAAAAATATTTTTTTATTCTCCTCCGTTTTCACATTTTCTCCCAAATTTACACCCATCAATAAACAATAATCAGTAATGAATGTAGTGTCAATCCCCATATCAATAATAACAATCCCATCCTCCCACCAAACCCCAGACATTGGCCCTCATGTTAACATAAACAAATGACAAAAATTAATCAGGAATCACCCATAGTCACCATTAACACATACAGTCCCCCTCCCCCAACCCTCCCAGCCCCCAAACCCCCCTAATGTTCGATGTGATCCAATTCTTGAAAATGCATAATGAATAATGCCCATGAATTGTAGAACCCCTTCATCCTTCCCCTCAGTTCAAATTTGACCTTTTCAAGCATTTAGAATTCCAGCAGGTCCCCTCGCCACGCCAGGGCACAGGGTGGAGAGGTTGATCTCCACCCTAACAGGATCCGCCTTTGGGCGATCAACGAGGCGAAGGCTACAACATCTGCCTCCGCGCTCGTTTCCAACCCCAGCTGGTCCGACGCCCCGAATATGGCCTCCCGAGTGCCTGGGTCCAGTTTCACGTGCACCACTTTAGAGATTACCCAAAACACCTCCTTCAAGTAATCCTCCAGCTTTGGACAGGACCAAAACATATGAATGTGGTTTGCGCCCCCCCCCCCCCGCAACGTTCACACACATCTTCTACTCTTTCAAAGAGCCGGCTCATCCTCGCCCTTGTGAGGTGTGCTGTGTACACCACCTTCAGCTGTATCAGCCCCAACCTCGCACACGAGGTGGAGGCGTTCACCCTCCGGAGCACCTCACACCAGAACCCCTCCTCCATACCCTCTTCCAACTCTACCTCCCACTTTGCTTTGATTCTTTCTAGTGGCGCCTTCTCCTCCTCCAAAATAGCCCCGTAAACCAACGATACTAACCCCTTCTCCAGTCCTCCTGTTGTCAGCTCCTCCTCCTGCAATGTGGAAGCCGGCTCTACTGGGAATCTCGGTACCTCCTTTCTGGCAAAGCCTCGAACCAGCATGTATCTAAATATTTCCCCCTGCTCCAGCCCATACTTCGTTACCAGCTCTTTCAATCCCGCAAAACGACCCCCAAGAAATAAATCTTTTAGTGTTCTAATTCCTTTCTCCTCCCATCTCTGAAAATTTCCATCCCACTTCCCTGGCTCAAATCTATGGTTCCCCCGAATCGGCATTTCCCTTGACACTGCCCCCAACCCGAAGTGCTGTCGAAACTGCCTCCAAATTCTCAACGAAGCTATTACTACCGGACTCCCTGAGTATCTCCCCGGGCCGTCGGGAGTGGCGCTGTCGCTAGTGCCTTCAATCCCGACCCCCTACACAAACTCTCTGCCATTCTGACCCATTGGGAGTCAACCTCTCTGACCCAGCTCCGTACCTTCTCCACATTCGCCGCCCAGAAATAATACATCAGGTTTGAAAAACCCAAACCCCCTGCCTGCCTTCCTCTCTGTCGTAAGACCTTCTTAATTCTGGCTACCTTCCCTCCCCATATGAACGAGGTAATCTTCCATTTCAATCTCTCTAAAAAATGCCTTTGGCAGGAAAACCGGCAGGCATTGAAAAATAAACAGGAATCGCGGCAGCACATTCATTTTAACCGGCTATCCGGCTATACCCAACCCACCAATGACAGAGGGAGACCATCCCACCTTGCCAGATCAGCTTTCAGTCTCCCCACCAAACTAGAAATGTTGTACCTACGGAGCCCCCCCACCCAATCTCGGGCAACCTGCACCTCCAGGTATCTAAAGTGAGTCCCTGCCTTACGAAATGGCAGCCCCCCCACCCCTGCCACCACCCCTGGCCGAGACAAAACAAAATATTCACTCTTGTCTCGATTTAATATGTACCCCGAGAAGGACCCAAACACCCGAAGCAGCTCCAGTATTCCCCCTATTGACACACTTGGTTCCGACACATATAATAACAAGTCATCGGCATATAGGACACCCTATGCTCTATCCCCTGCCACATTATCCCTTTCCATAACCCCGTACCTCTTAATGCAATGGCTCAATTGCGAGTGCAAACTGCAGGGGGAACATAGGACATCCCTGCCTTGTCCCACGATGGCGAGGAAAGTATTCTAAGCTGATGTTATTTGTGCGGACGCTGGCCCTCGGCTCCTTATATAATAGCTTTACTCAGTGCACAAATCTGGGTCCAAATCCAAACCGCTCTAGAACTGCCATCAAGTACCCCCAGATTGCATCTAAACTGGAGAGGCATAAATATCCTGGCCGCGAGCTTTGCTAGTGTCACATGAGAGGATTTAAACTAGCATGGCAGGGGGGTGGGTACCGGAGCAATAGGTCAGAAGGTGAAAGCATTGAGGGAGAACTGGGGAATAGGGCCAGTAGGGCTCTGAGGACGAGCAGACAGGGAGACAGGGAGATGTTGCTAAAAACAGCGGGTCTGGTGGCCTGAAGTGCATATGTTTTAATGCAAGAAGTATTACGGGTAAGGCTGGAGAGAATTCTTCGAGACAGGATCTACTCCCATTTGGAAGCAAATGGACGTATTAGTGAGAGGCAGCATGGTTTTGTGAAGGGGAGGTTGTGTCTCACCAACTTGATAGAGTTTTTCGAAGAGGTCACAAAGATGATTGATGCAGGTAGGGCAGTGGATGTTATCTATATGGACTTCAGTAAGGCCTTTGACAAAATCCCTCGTGGTAGACTGGTACAAAAGATGAAGTCACACGGGATCAGGGGTGAGCTGGCAAGGTGGATACAGAACTGGCTAGGTCATAGAAGGCAGAGAGTAGCAATGGAAGGATGCTTTTCTAATTGGAGGGCTGTGACTAGTGGTGTTCCGCAGGGATCAGTGCTGGGACCTTTGCTGTTCATAGTATATATAAATGATTTGGAGGAAAATGTAACTGGTCTGATTAGTAAGTTTGCAGACGACACAAAGGTTGGTGGAATTGCGGATAGCGATGAGGACTGTCAGAGGATACAGCAGGATTTAGATCGTTTGGAGGCTTGGGCGGAGAGATGGCAGATGGAGTTTCATCCGGACAAATGTGAGGTAATGCATTTTGGAAGGTCTAATGCAGGTAGGGAATATACAGTGAATGGTAGAACCCTCAAGAGTATTGAAAGTCAGAGAGATCTAGGTGTACAGGTCCACAGGTCACTGAAAGGGGTAACACAGGTGGAGAAGGTAGTCAAGAAGGCATATGGCATGCTTGCCTTCATTGGCCGGGACATTGAGTATAAGAATTGGCAAGTCATGTTGCAGCTGTATAGAACCTTAGTTAGGCCACACGGAGTATAGTGTTCAATTCTGGTCGCCACACTACCAGAAGGATGTGGAGGCTTTAGAGAGGGTGCAGAAGAGATTTACCAGGATGTTGCCTGGTATGGAGGGCATTAGCTATGAGGAGCGGTTGAATAAACTCGGTTTGTTCTCACTGGAACGACGGAGGTTGAGGGGCGACCTGATAGAGGTCTACAAAATTATGAGGGGCATAGACAGAATGGATACTCAGAGGCTTTTCCCCAGGGTAGGGGGGTCAATTACTAGGGGGCATAGGTTTAAGGTGCGAGGGGCAAGATTTAGAGGAGATGTACGAGGCAAGTTTTTTACACAGAGGGTAGTTGGTGCCTGGAACGCGCCGCCGGAGGAGGTGGTGGAAGCAGGGACGATCGTGACATTTAAGGGGCATCTGGACAAATACATGAATTGGATGGGAATAGAGGGTTACGGACCCAGGAAGTGTAGAAGATTTTAGTTTAGATGGGCAGCATGGTCGGCACGGGCTTGGAGGGCCGAAGGGCCTGTTCCTGTGCTGTACTTTTCTTTGTTCTTTGTTCTACCCGGTCAAACGCTTTCTCGGTGTCCAATGCCACAACCATCTGTTTCCTTCCCCTCCGCCGGTACCATAACCACGTTCAATACCCTCCTAATATTCGAAAAGAGCTGCCTCCCTCTCACAAACCCCGTCTGATCTTCGCCTATCACCTTCGGGAGGCACTCCTCTAGCCTACCTGCCAGTACCTTCGCCAATATCTTTGCGTCCACGTTTAAAAGTGATATGGGCCTATACGACCAACACTCCGTCGGATCCTTATCTTTCTTAAGTAACAGGGAAATGGATGCCTGCCCCAAGGTTTGTGGTAACACCCCTTCCCTATCGCCTCCTCAAACATCCCCACCATCAGTGGTACCAGATTATCTTTTAATTTTTTATAATATTCCACCGGAAACCCATCCGGCCCTGCCACCTCCGACTGCATCCTCCCAATCGCATCTTTTATCTCCTGTTCCATTATCGCCCCCTCTAATGTAGCCCTGTCCCCCTCCCCTAACCTCGGGTATTCCAGCCCATCTAGAAACTCCTGCATCTCCCAGCCGCCCCCAGGTGGCTCTGACCTGTACAATCTCTCATAGAATTCCTTAAAGACCTTGTTAATCTGATCTGGAGCTACCACCAACTTTCCTGCCCTGTCACACACCTGGACAATTTCCCTTGCCACAGCCTCTCTACGGAGCTGACCCGCCAACATATGGCCCGCCTTCTCTCCATGCTCGTAAACTGCCCCCCTTGCTCGTCTCAATTGGCGTATCGCTTTCCTGGTAGATAGTCGGTCAAAGCTCGCCTTGAGTTCCTTCCTCTTTTCCAACTGCGCTGGGTCCCTATCTTCTGCATATCTCCTGTCTACCTCCAGTATCTCATCTATTACTCTCTGACATTCCAACGTCTCCTCTCTGTCTAGCCTAGCCTGGAACGAGATCACCTCACCTCTCACCAACGCCTTTAAAGCCTCCCAGACAACCCTTTGACACCTCACCCGTGCAGTTAAAACGTACATATTCCTCGATTACTTCTTCAATTTTGTCACAGAACCCTCGGTCTCCCAACAGTCCCGCATCTAACTTCCACTCTGGTCTCTGTACCATCTCCTTTTCCAGTACCATATCCACCCAATGCGGAGCATGATCTGATATTGCAAATGCCGTGTACTCCAACCCTTCCCCAGCCAGCAGCGCCTTCCCCACCATGAAAAAGTCAATCCGCGAGTACACCTTATGTTTTGCAGCAGTAGCAGCGAGAGCAGTAATCAGGGGGCTGTCGGGAAGGTAAGTTTCCCTTTTAAAAACTTACCTTACAGGAGCGGTGAGAGGGAGGAGCTGAGTGGGAGCGGGCGATTTGTTCTTTGGGAAGGTGAATGAACTGATATATTTGGGCAGCGGCTGAACCCGAGACACTACTCGTGTAGTGTCTCCCACCCGCCCTCCTCCTCTAACCCAAAAAAAAGACTGGTGTGTTGATAAGGTAAGGTTTTTCTATTTCTATTTCTGTTTATCGTGTGATTGGTAACACATTTTCTTTTTTTTTTTCCTTTTTCATTTATCTATTATTTGATATTATAGTTGGACTAAGTTGAGCTTCAGATTAGAAATGGCAGGAGACCTCAGACCCATGTTATGTTCCTCTAGCTAAATGTGAGAGCTCAGGGACGTGGCTGATGTCCCTTCACGTGCGGGAAGTGTGTCCAGCTGCAGCTCTTGTTAGACCTCATGACGGCTCTGGAGCTGTGGATGGACTCACTTTGGAGCATCCGCGATGCTGAGGATGTCGTTGATAGCACATTTAGCGAATTGGTCACATTGCAGATTAGGATTGCTGAGGGAGAAAGGGAATGGGTGACCAAAAGGCAGAGAAAAAGCAGGAAGGCAGTGCAGGTGTCCCCTGCGGTCATCTCCCTCCAAAACAGGTATACCGTTTTGGATATTTTGGGGTAGATGGCTCACCAGGGGAGGGCTGCAATAGCCAGGTTCATGGCACCGTGGCTGGCTCTGCTGTACAGAAGGGTGGGAAAAAGAGTGGAAGGGCTATAGTCATAGGGGATTCAATTGTAATGGGAGTAGATAGGCAGTTCTGTGGTCGAAAACGAGACTCCCGAATGATATGTTGCCTCCCAGGTGCACGAGTCAGGGATGTTTCAGATCGGATGCAGAACATTCTGATGCGGGAGGGTGAACAGCCAGTTGTCATGATGCATATAGGCACCAATGATGCAGGTAAAAAATGGGATGAGGTCCTACAAGCAGAATTTAGGGAGTTAGGAGCCAAGTTAAAAAGTCGGACCTCAGAGGTAATAATCTCAGGATTGCTACCAGTGCCACGTGGTAGTCAGAGTAGAAATGAAAGAATAGGCAGGATGAATGCGGGGCTTGAGAGATGGTGCAGGAGGGAGGGGTTCAGATTTTTAGGACATTGGGACCGGTTCTGGGGGAGGTGGGACTACTACAAATTGGATGGTCTACACCTGGGCCGGACTGGAACCAATGTCCTTGGGTGTGCTTTGCTAACGCTGTTGGGGAGGGTTTAAACTAATGTGGCGGGGGATGGGAACCAAATGAGAAGGTTAGTGGACAGTAAGGAGGTAGTAACTAAAGCCTGTAAGGAACTAGATCATGAAGTCAGTGTGACTAAGGAGAAGAGTAGGCAGGGAGCAGATGATGAACGCAAAGGGACTGGTGGTCTGAGGTGCATTTGTTTTAATGTAAGAAGTGTAGTAGGTAAGGCAGATGAACTTAGGGTTTGGATTAGTACCTGGCAGTATGATGTTCTTGCTATTACTGAGACTTGGTTGAGGGAAGGGCATGATTGGCAACTAAATATCCCAGGATATCGATGCTTCAGGTGGGATAGAGAGGGAGGTAAAAGGGGTGGAGGAGTTGCATTACTGGTCAGAGAGGACATCACAGCTGTGCTGAAGGAGGACACTATGGAGCACACGAGCAGTGAGGCGACATGGGCAGAGCTCAGAAATAGGAAGGGTGCAGTAACAATGTTGGGGCTGCACTACAGACCTTCCAACAGCGAGTGTGAGATAGAGGTACAAATATGTAAACAGATTATGGAAAGATGTAGGAGCAACAGGGTGGTGGTGATAGGAGATTTGAATTTTCCCAACATTGACTGGGATACACTTAGTGTTAGAGGTCTAGATGGAGCAGAATTTGTAAGGAGCATCCAGGAGGGTTTTCTAGAGCAGTATGTAAATAGTCCAACTCGGGAAGGGGCCATACTGGACCTGTTGTTGGGGAATGAACCCGGCCAGGTGGTTGAAGTTTCAGCAGGGGATTACTTGGGGAATAGTGATCACAATTCCATAAGTTTTAGAATACTCATGGACAAAGACGAGAGTGGTCCGAAAGGAAGAGTGCTGTATTGGGGGAAGGCCAACTCTTCCAAAATTCAGCAGGAGCTGGGAAATGTGGATTGGGAGCAGCTGTTTGAAGGTAAATCCACATTTGATATGTGGGAGGTTTTTAAAGAGAGGTTGATTAGAGTGCAGGACAGACATGTCCCTGTGAAAATGAGGGATAGAAATGGCAAGATTCGGGAACCACAGATGACAGATGAAATAGTGAGACTAGCTAAGAGGAAAAAGGAAGCATACATAAGGTCTAGGCGACTGAGACGAAGCTTTGGAAGAATATCGGGAATGTAGGACCAAGCTGAAACGAGGAATCAAGAGGGCTAAAAGGGGTCATGAAATATCTTTAGCAAACAGGGTTAAGGAAAATCCCAAAGCCTTTTATTCATATATAAGGAGCAAGAAGGTAACTAGAGAAAGGGTTGGCCCACTCAAGGACAAAAGAGGAAAGTTATGCGTGGAGTCAGAGAAAATGGGTGAGATTCTTGACGGATGTTGAGGTTAGGGATAGATGTTTGATTACTCTCGGTCAAGTCGGCAAAAGGAGGGAGGATGTGTTCGGTATTGTAAAAGGCATTAAGGTGGACAGGTCCCCAGGTCCAGATGGGATCTATCCCATGTTACTGAGGGAAGTGAGAGAGGAAATAGCTGGGGCCTTAACAGATATCTTTGCAGCATCCTTGAACACGGGTGAGGTAGCGGAGGACTGGAAAATTGCTAATGTTGTCCCCTTGTTTAAGAAGGGTAGCAGGAATAATCCAGGTAATTATAGACCGGTGAGCCTGACGTCAGTGGTAGGGAAGCTGCTGGAGAAGATACTGAGGGATAGGATGTATTCCCATTTGAAAGAAAATGGGCTTATCAGTGATAGGCAACATGGTTTTGTGCAGGGAATGTCATGTCTTACCAACTTAATAGAATTCTTTGAGGAAGTGACAAAGTTGATTGATGAGGGAAGGGCTGTAGATGTCATGTACATGGACTTCAGTAAGGCGTTTGATAAGGTTCCCCATGGTAGGCTGATGGAGAAAGTGAAGTCTCATGGGGTCCAGGGTGTACTAGCTAGATGGATAAAAAAACTGGCTGGGCAACAGGAGACAGAGAGTAGTAATGGAAGGGAGTTTCTCAAAATGGAGAACTGTGACCAGTGGTGTTCCACAGGGTTCCGTGCTGGGACCACTGTTGTTTGTGATATACATAAATGATCTGGAGGAAGGTATAGGTGGTCTGATTAGCAAGTTTGCAGATGACACTAAGATTGGTGGAGTAGCAGATAGTGAAGTGGATTGTTAGAGAATACAACAGAATTTAGATAGATTGGAGAGATGGGCGGCGAAATGGCAGATGGAGTTCAATCCGGGCAAATGCGAAGTGATGCATTTTGGAAGATGCAATTCAAGAGCGAACTATACGGTAAATGAAAAAACCCTGGGGAAAATTGATGGACAGAGAGATCTGGGTGTTCAGGTCCATTGTACCCTGAAGGTGGCTGTGCAGGTCAATAGAGTGGTCAAGAAGGCATAGGGCATGCTTTCCTTCATCGGAAGGGGTATTGAGTACGCGTTGGCAGGTCATGTTACAGTTGTATAAGACTTTCCTTCGGCCACATTTGGAATACTGCGTACAGTTCTGGTCGCCACATTACCAAAAGGATGTGGATGCTTTGAAGAGGGTGCAGAGGAGGTTCACCAGGATGTTGCCTGATATAGAGGGCGCTAGCTATGAAGAGAGGTTGGGTAGATTAGGATTATTTTCATTAGAAAGACGGACGTTGAGGGGGGACCTCATTGAGGTTTACAAAATCATGAGAGGTATAGTCAGGGTGGATAGAAAGAAGCTTTTTCCCAGAGTGGGGGATTCAATTACTAGGGGTCACGAGTTCAAGGTGAGAGGGGAAAAGTTTCAGGGAGATATACGTGGAAAGTTCTTCACGGAGAGGGTGGTGGGTGCCTGGAACGCATTGCCGGCGAAGGTGGTAGAGGCGGGCATGATAGCATCATTTAAGATGTACCTAGACAGATACATGAATGGGCAGGGAGCAGAGGGATACAGATCCTTAGAAAATAGGTGACAGTTTTAGATAAAGGATTTGGATCGGCGCAGGCCAAAGGGCCTGTTCCTGTGCTGTAATTTTTCTTTGTTCTTCTTTATTCTTTGACCGCTGAGAAAAACGAGTACTCCTGCTCCCTCGGGTGCAGAATTCTCCAAGGGTCCACCCCTCCCATTTCCACTATTAGCCCAGCCAGCGTCTTCGCCCCCCCCCTGACGGGGCCAGCGAGCGCGGCCGTGACCTGTCCAATTTTGGCTCCTGCAACAAGTTACAGTCCCCGCCCCCCCCCCCCCCCCCCCCCACTATCAGCTTGTGTGTGTCCAAGTCAGGGATGGCCCCACACACCTTCTTCGCGAATCCCACATCATCCCAATTGGGACCATATGCACTTATCAGCGCCACTAGCCTCCCCTCCAGCACCCCTGTAACAATCACATACCTACCCTCCTGATCTGCAACCACCTTCTCCATCTGGAACCGTACCCTTTGTGGTAGTATGTATTGGGGGTCATGTGGGACTGTTAGCCCGAATGTCATTGGCTGACAGATCCCGGGTCCTGGTTGGCCGTTGACCTCTAGCTCCGCCCTGAAGGCGGAGTATAAGAAGCCGGAGTCTTCCCCCGCAGGCCAGTTTACTATCGAGCTGCGGGGGAACAGACACGCTTAATAAAGCCTCATCGACTTCACTCTATTCGTCTCACGGAGTCTTTGTGCGCTACAATTTATTAAGCATGCCTAAAAAGGACTATGGAGCTCAGGATCATTCCGGAATGCCTGAGGATCAGCCCCCACGCAGTGAACGCGGCAGCAGCCTTCAAGCACTGGCAGACTTGCTTCGAGGCCTACCTCAGAACGACCACCGGCCGGGTCACAGAAGACCAAAAACTGCAGGTCCTGCACTCGGGGGTGAGCACGGAGATTTTCTCCCTCATCGAAGACGCGGAGGATTTCCAGACGGCGTTCGCAGCACTGAAAAGTCTCTATGTCCGCCCAGTTAACCAAATCTACGCTCGCTACCAGCTCGCGACGAGACGGCAAGCTCCCGGAGAATCGATGGACGAATTCTACGCCGCGCTGCTGATTTTGGGACGAGCCTGCAGCTGCCCGTCGGTGAACGCAAACGAACACACGGACATGTTAATGCGCGATGCTTTTGTGGCAGGTATGCAATCCTCCCAAATCCGCCAAAGACTTCTAGAAAAAGAGTCGCTAGGACTCTCAGAGGCACGGGCCCTAGCAGCCTCCCTAGACGTGGCCGCGCGTAATACCCGCGCCTACGGCCCCGACCGCGCGGCAGCCCATTGCGCCCCGTACGTACCCGTCGTACCCCCCCGGACACCCCACAGGCTTGCGCGGTCCAAACGCCGAGTCGCACCGGAGGCGCCCGCTGTTATTTCTGCGGCCAGGCGAAACACCCCCGACAGCGCTGCCCGGCCAACGCATCTATCTGCAAAAGCTGCGGGAAAAAGGGCCATTATGTGGTTGTGTGCCGGTCCCGCGAGGTCGCCGCTGTCCCGGGAGAACAGGGAGCCCTGCAAGCCGTTTATGCGCCCCAACCCCCCCAGCACGCCATCTACGACCCGCAGGCACAGCCGCTCTGGGTCCCGACCACCGCGATCCCGGGAGAACAGGGAGCCCGGCACGCCGCTTACGCTCCCCAACCCCCCTCCCCGCAGCCCATGTATGACCCGCCGCCGGCGCTACCGCTTTGGGTCCCGGCCGACACTCTCCACGGAGAGGAGGGAGTTTTGCGCGTCCCTAACGCCCCCCTAACCCCCACCCCGCGCCCCACGCCTGACCCACCGGCGCCACCTACTTGGGCCCCGACCACCGCTGTCCCCGGTGAGGGAGCTCCGCGCGGTCCTAGCGCTCGCGGTCCTAGCGCTCCCCAGCCCCCCAGCGCACCATGTGCGACCCGCAGACGCCGCCATTTTGGGTCCCGGCCACCACGAGGGGAGGAGGGGCGCCGCCATCTTGGACCGCCCCAGACCTGTACGACGCGTGGGGGCGGCCATTTTGTCCACCCCCGCCGCCATCTTGTGACCCCCCAGCCACGTGCGATGTATGGGGGCGGCCATTTTGTCCATCCCCGACGCCATCTTGGACGGCAACAACGGACCCCACTCCACTACTACAACCACGTCTCGCTTCAATTACGCTCGATCAAGCTCGGCCCCGGACACTCCAGACGGCGACGACAACGGTGCTAATAAACGGCCACAAGACGCCATGCCTAGTCGACTCCGGGAGCGCACAAAAGATTTCCCTAGCTGCAGGATCCCACTCCGTACAGATCCAGGGATTCTGCATAGTTACCCTAACGGTGCAGGGGAGGGAGTTCAAAAACTACAAACTAAACGTCCTTCCCCAACTCTGTGCCCCCACCTTGCTGGGATTAGATTTCCAATGCAATCTACAGAGCCTTACGTTCAAATTCGGCGGCCCAATACCCCCACTCACTATCTGCGGCCTCGCAACCCTCAAGGTGCAACCCCCGTCCTTGTTTGCGAACCTCACCCCGGATTGCAAACCCGTCGCCACTAGGAGCAGACGGTACAGCGCCCAAGACCGGACCTTCATTCGGTCCGAAGTCCAGCGGCTACTAAAGGAGGGCATAATCCAGGCCAGCAATAGTCCGTGGAGAGCGCAGGTGGTAGTAGTGAAGACAGGGGAGAAACAAAGGATGGTCATTGACTATAGCCAGACCATCAACAGGTACACACAACTAGACGCGTACCCTCTCCCCCGCATATCCGACATGGTCAACCGGATTGCCCAATATAAAGTCTTCTCCACCGTGGACCTCAAGTCCGCCTACCATCAGCTCCCCATCCGCCCAAGTGACCGCAAGTACACAGCCTTCGAGGCAGACGGGCGATTATACCATTTCCTACGGGTCCCTTTTGGCGTCACAAACGGGGTCTCGGTCTTCCAACGGGAGATGGACGGAATGGTTGATCAACATGGGTTGCGGGCCACGTTCCCGTATCTCGACAATGTAACCATCTGCGGCCACGATCAGCAGGACCACGACGCCAACCTCCAAAAATTCCTCCAGACCGCCAAAGCCTTGAACCTCACGTACAACGAGGACAAGTGCGTTTTTAGCACTGATCGGCTAGCCATTCTGGGCTACGTAGTGCGCAATGGGATAATAGGCCCCGACCCCGAACGTATGCGCGCACTCATGGAATTTCCCCTCTCGCACTGCCCAAAAGACCTGAAACGCTGCCTGGGGTTCTTTTCATACTACGCCCAGTGGGTCCCCCAGTACGCAGACAAGGCCCGCCCCCTAATACAGACCACGACCTTCCCTCTGGCGACAGAGGCTTGCCAGGCCTTCAGCCGCATCAAAGCGGATATCGCAAAGGCCACGATGCGCGCCATCGACGAGTCCCTCCCCTTCCAGGTCGAGAGCGACGCCTCCGACGTAACTCTAGCGGCCACCCTTAACCAAGCGGGCAGACCTGTGGCCTTTTTCTCCCGGACCCTCCACGCCTCAGAAATCCGCCACTCTTCAGTAGAAAAGGAAGCCCAAGCCATAGTGGAAGCTGTGCGACATTGGAGGCATTACCTGGCCGGCAGGAGATTCACTCTCCTCACCGACCAACGGTCGGTAGCCTTCATGTTCGATAATGCACAGCGGGGCAAAATCAAAAACAACAAGATCTTAAGGTGGAGGATCGAGCTCTCCACCTTCAACTATGAGATTTTGTATCGTCCCGGAAAGCTGAACGAGCCGTCCGATGCCCTATCCCGCGGCACATGTGCCAACGCACAAATTAACTGCCTCCAAACCCTCCACAAGGACCTCTGCCACCCGGGGGTCACTCGGTTTTACCACTTCATCAAGTCCCGCAATCTCCCATACTCTTTAGAGGAGGTCCGTACAGTCACAAGGGACTGCCACATCTGCGCGGAATGCAAGCCGCATTTTTTCAGGCCGGATGGAGCGCACCTGATTAAGGCTTCCCGCCCCTTTGAACGCCTCAGTCTCGATTTCAAAGGGCCCCTCCCCTCCACCGACCGCAACGCATATTTTTTTAATGTGGTGGACGAATACTCCCGCTTCCCTTTTGCCATTCCCTGTTCTGACATGACCGCGGCCACAGTCATTAAAGCCCTGAACAGCATCTTCACACTGTTCGGTTACCCCGCATACGTCCACAGCGACAGGGGGTCCTCTTTCATGAGTGACGAGCTGCGCCAGTTCCTGCTCAGCAAGGGCATAGCCTCAAGCAGGACGACCAGCTACAACCCCCGGGGGAACGGGCAAGTAGAGAGGGAGAACGGCACGGTCTGGAAGGCCGTCCTACTGGCCCTACGGTCCAGGGACCTCCCAGTTTCACGGTGGCAGGAGGTCCTCCCGGACGCTCTCCACTCCATCCGGTCGTTATTATGTACGAGCACTAATCAAATGCCTCATGAGCGTCTCCTTGTTTTCCCTAGGAGGTCCTCCTCTGGAACGTCGCTGCCGACCTGGCTGGCGGCCCCAGGACCCATCCTGCTCCGAAAGCATGTGCGGGCACATAAGGCGGACCCGTTGGTCGAAAGGGTTCACCTCCTCCACGCGAACCCCCAGTACGCCTACGTGGAGTACCCCGACGGCCGACAGGACACGGTCTCCCTGCGGGACCTGGCACCCGCCGGCAACACGCACACCCCCCCGACACCATCAACCCAACCCGCCCCCTTCCTGCCACCACCGCACCCCGCGACCGCCCCCTTCCCAGGAGGATCGGTTCCCCTCCCCTCAGCACCGACCAAGAATAAAGCCCAAGCTGAAACCGTAAGGCTCCTGGAGGCGACAACACCGGTACAAGCACCACCACCACCGGGGCCGAGGCGATCGACACGGACGACCAGACCACCCGACCGACTCGTGGCGTCGATCTAAAACTAAATATGGACTTTTCACAAGAACATTTTGCTTTTCTTCCCATACCCTCTGTAAATAGTTGCAACAGGACAAAATTGTCCAATACTGTATTGCCATGTGAATGTTTTGTCCTCCCAGGACCAGCCCTGTAAACCCTTACCACCATACGAAGCATCACCCCGCTGGGTTCATTTTTGACAAGGGGTGAATGTGGTAGTATGTATTGGGGGTCATGTGGGACTGTAAGCCCTAATGTCATTGGCTGACAGATCCCGGGTCCTGGTTGGCCGTTGACCTCTAGCTCCGCCCTGAAGGCGGAGTATAAGAAGCCGGAGTCTTCCCCCGCAGGCCAGTTTACTATCGAGCTGCGGGGGAACAGACACGCTTAATAAAGCCTCATCGACTTCACTCTATTCGTCTCACGGAGTCTTTGTGCGCTACACCCTTTTGCTGACCATTACAGCTACCCCTCGAGCTCTTCCGTCAAATCCAGAATGAAACACCCGATTAACCCAGCCCTTTTTAAGTCTCACTTGGTCCTTCACCCTCAGGTGAGTCTCCTGCAGCATTGCTACACCGCCTTTCAAACTTTTAAGATGTGCAGGCACCCTTGACCTCTTGACAGGGCCTCCCAGCCCCCTCACCTTCCACGTGACTATCCTAACTGGGGGTCTCTCACCTTCTTATTCACCATCATCATACCACCGGGCCCTGCCCCATGAGCCTGACCTGTCCATTTCCATTATTAACATCGAACCCCCTCCCCGAATCCCCCCCTGCACTTCCCCTCGAGAAAATCTCCCCCAGTATCGATCCTCCCCGCCCCCCCCCCCCCCCCCCGCAACCTGCTCACCTCGTAGACCCAATTGAAACCTGATAACCTGATAATGTCCGCAGCCCTCCTCTCTCCTCACTCCTGTTCACTAGCCAACTTTAGTTAGCTAGTGTGGGTAGTCCCCCTCTCCCCCAAAAAAGCATACTGTCCCCTCCCACCCAGTCCCAGAAGAATAAGAAAAATAATCTAACCCATGCAATTCAATGAAATAACATATAGCCGTTGCAACAAATAAAAGGAGCAAAAATGCCAATCAAACCAAACAAAAACTTAAACTCCATAACAATGTGAAGTCATGTAAGTTACAATACAGGTCAGTGAAAATTTATACATTTTCCAGCTCCCCAATCACAGTCCACGATCTCTCTTCCAGCTCCACTCCTCACTTCTGTCCCAAGCCTTCTCCCTTCATGAACGCCTCAGCCACCTTCATTGTTTCAAAATAAAAATCTTTGGCGTTGTTCGTCACCCTCAGCTTTGCCGGGTATACTATACCAAATCGCAGTCCCTTGTCATACAGCGCTGCCTTCACTTGGCTGAACGCGCTCGTCTCTTTGCCAACTCACCGTCAAGTCCTGGTAAATCCAAACTTTAGCACCATCCCACTGCACCTCCCGCTTCTCCTTCGCCCAGTTTATGCCTTCTCCTTCATGTGGTATTTATGGAACCAGATCATTACTGCTCTCGGCGGCTCGTTTACTTTTGGTTTTGGCCTTAAACGACCGATGAGCTCGGTCCAGTTCATACCGGGAGGGGTCTTCACCCTCCCCCATCAACTCCGTCGGCCTCTTGGCAAAGTACTCAGTTGGCCTTGAGCCCTCTGCCCCTTCAGGGAAGCCCACAATTTTCAGATTTTGCCGCCTCGAGTGGTCCTCCAAGCCCTCGAGATTTGCTTGGAGTCCTCTGTTGACCTCCACCACCCTCTGTAGTTTGTCTCCCATCGAGGTGGGCTAGTCGCTGTGCTGCGACATGGCCTCCTCCACTTCCTTCACCTTTTCACCCTGTTCTCTCACCTCGGCCGATGTCTTTGCCACATCCAACCTCACCGGGGCGATAGCCTCCTCCACCAATGATCTCAGTGCGACCGCCATCTCCTTCCTCAACGCCTCCATGTGCCTCGCAAACTGCTTCTCCAGCTACACAGCCATCACCTCGGTCATCCTTTCCACTGTAAGTACTGCAGCCCCACCACGCAATCCGGCATCTGCCATCTTGTCAGCGCTTTTACTGGTCCTCTCCTTTGATGGCAAACCCACATTTCCTCCCTTCTTCACAGCTGCTTTTGGCATCCCTTAACCACTTAATATTTTTCTTCTCCTTTCTTCAATCTAGAGATAAATAATAAAATAATATTTTTCTTCTTTTTTCTTCAATCTCGAGATAGATAATAAAATAATAAAATAAATTTTAAAAATTGAAAAATTACATGAAAATTTTTTTTTTTATAAAAAAAAAACTTTAAAAAAATAAAAATAAATACATTTTAAATTCCAAGACTCAAAGTTCAAAACATCTCCTCTCCTGGGACCTGACTTCAAACTTCCGAAACATTCATTTTCAGCAGGAGGCCACATGGAGTGCGCTGCTCCCCCTCTACATTTGCGCTGGGTTCAGGCCTCGCCTCAGGCCATGCTCCTCCCCCACTTCTTGCTTCGAGCTCGATGCCCCAGCTTCCCCGGTCACAGGGGTCCCCACCGTCTCCAAACCAGCCCGACCGGCGCCCGTCCCTCAGGCCCCAACGGCCGAAGAAATCCCGATCAGCGAAACCACAAGGAAATCCATGGAAAACATTGAAATGCCGCCGACCGGCGGGAGCTCCTCTTCAGCGCGACCGCTCCGCTCGCATGCACCACCGGAAGTCCCCAGGCTGACATTGTTAGGGTGCTGACCTCAGTGGAAAACCTGGGGCACGATGTCCAAGCCATGAGTGGGGGTGTCCAAGGCATTTCTCAGTATGTGATGACCAGACACAGTAGGACACTGCCGAGGCACTCCAAAGAGTGGCCCAATCACTGACAAGAATCGCTGAGGGCGATAACGCCATGGTGCACACAATGGGGAGCCTTCAGGACTGGCAGCGCCACATGACTCAGAAGCTTCTGGAGCTCACTCCAGCTTGGCCCTCTGTCCCATGGGGTCAGCTAGGGCCCGATGGGCACCCTCGGGGATTAAGAAGCGCTTAGGTCCATCCCGGGGCCTTCCACCAAGAAGACTACGGCGGTCTCCAGTACTTCTCCTCCTGACACCTGTGCATCTCAAGGCAGCGGGCAGAACAAGGTGACACAGCAACACCAGTGAAACAGGTAACTGGGTCGGGGCCTTCCGGCACCAGGCCCTCCAGAAGACAACCGTCAAGGGCATAAAAGGCCACAGGGTGTGGAAGTCAGAATGGTGACTCCATCTCTGATGTGCATCCTGGGGACACACCTCGACATAGCACTAGACCATGGAGGATGAAGAAGTGAGGAGCACTGAGTGGGCACCGGTGAGATCACTATCCATAGCTAGGGGGAACAGAAAACTGTCACCTTAAAATGTTCACAATTAAAACATTTCACACCTGATACATGTGAAGCCTGCACCCCCTCCCCTGCCCCTGCCCCCGTTTCCTCCCATGCCTCAAACCTCTCCCCCACAGTGGTCCAAGATCAGATCCAGGCTATATAATTAGGATGGGTGTGCGCGCGCTGTCAGCAGAAAGACAGGAGTCAGACTTAATCAGAACCTGAGAAGCACCAGAGGTTTCCTCACAATGAGTGGTCATCACCTTCCTGCCTGGAATAGTGACCCGCTGACAGTGTCAACACAGGCCCATCACCCTGGATTGATGTTGCAAAGCCCCTTGGAGGGAGAACAGGGTGGTCGGGGAAGGGGTGGTGTGATGTCCGGGGTGGGGGGTAGAGCTGACGGCCACACAGCCTCGTCTTGTGTGAATCTAGAGACTATGACGGCTACTTTGGTCCTCCTGGCATGTCGGATCCTTGCCATCACCTGCCCTCCATTCCCCGGCTCCTCCGTGGACTCATCTTCCAGCCCCTCCTGGTCCTCGGACGAGGCCGTATGTTCGCCCTCCTCCTGCTCCCCGCCCAGCATGTCCACCTACTGCCGTGCCAAATTGCGGAGGGCATATCAGACCACTACAAAATGGGAGACCCTCTGCTGTCGAGCCTTGCTAGAGCGGGATCGCATTTTAAGCAGCCCGATGCACCGATCAATGACAGCATGGGTGGCAGCGTGGGCTTCATTGTAACGTATCTTTGCCTCAGTCTCAGGCATCTGCACTGGCGTTATCAGCCATGCCTTCAGTGGGTATCTCTTGTCCCCCAAGGGCCAATCTGTCATACTGGGGTGGTCCTCGAAGACACCGGGAATCTCCGAGTGCCACAGGATGTAATTGCCATGCATACTCCCAGGTCAGCATGCACACACGTGCATGATCCTAAGGCAATGGTTACACAGGATCTGATAATTCAGGGAGTGGAACCCCTTCCTGTTCATACAGGGCACTTCCTGATTTCCCGGTGCTTGCAGGGCAACATGTATGCCTTCAAATTCCCCCTGCTGGACTTGTGGAATCCCGATGATGGCAGCACATCCTTGGAGTCTGGTCCAGGTCGAAGGTGATATAGTCAGATGCCTGGGCTTACAGAGCATCCATCACCTCCCAGATGAATCTGTGGGCTGACGACTGCGAGGTCCCACACAGGTCCCCGCTCGACCCCTGGAATGACCCGGAGGCATAAAAATTGAGGGCTGCAATATCCTTCACGGCCACCGGGAATGGGTGTCCTCCTCCTCCATGGGGTGCCATGTCCATGAGGACGTGGCACAAGTGCCGCACTGACTCTCTGTTGAGACGCAGTCTTCTGCGGCATATGCTGTCCGTCAACTCATGGAAGGACCAAAGACTCCTGTACACCCTAGCCTGTCGTTGGCCTCTCCTTCTGGACCTCTTGTCAGTCTAGTGGTTCTTGAGGGTGTGCTGCGCCCCCTGCACATGTGATACTGCCTCCTTTATTGGCTTTGCTGCCTTCTTTGGAGTCTACCCACCTCGGCTGCAGCAAGCAGAGCAAACGCAACCTCCGCGGGATCTACACCAACATTTATTTTTGTCTCAGGAAAGATTTGGAGAAGGAGAGTGAACTGACACTCAGTTAGGTCTTCCATCCCGGGACCCTCAAATACCCAAACCTCCCCCACCCTTACCTTGACTGTCCCACCTTCTCACAGAGTGCCATACAGCGAGCCAATTGTGCTGGCAAATCTCACCTTACACACTCACTCATGGCCAGATCAGGGGCCCCTAGACCCCAGACCTGTCAGCAACATTAGGGAGCTTGTGTTCAGCTATCCTCCGCTCATCCAGGCACATGTCCTTTGGCTGAGAGAGGGTCCTCAAGTGGTGAAACTCTGCTCTTTACTGTTTGATTATTGGCAGCTGCATCCATAGGGTTGACGCACCTGTAGTACAGACGCGCTGTTCAGGCATTAAAGGTTGCAGGATATCCATTCCACTAGACATACTCTCAGACAGGCCACCTGTTTTTTTGAGGCGGTACTTGAAAATTCAGGAGCGTGAAGTAACAAGGCTAATACCTCCTTTGAGATAGCCTTCAGCTGTGAAGCTAGGGGCTGATCATAGTCAAAAGGGGTGGAATTGCCTTTCATGAGAGAAGCTCTGTCCTGTGAGAGTTTGGTTGGACAGATAGGCTGCAGCTGTAGAAGTCTCCGTTATGGGTCTCCACAATATTTAAAATGATGTGAATGCCTCAAATACTCAACCCCCCTCTTCCCAGCCCAGGGCAACCCTCTACCTGGCCCCCTCCAGCCCCTGAAAAATCCCAATCCTCCTGAAGGACCCCCTACCACCCAGAGCACTGGGGCAGAAGCTCCAGTGCCCATGAGCCACATGTTGGTAAATTGAAAGGGCTACTGACCTCCTCACTCCCCCTGCACCAGGTCCCCGTTTTTGTAGAGGAGTACTAAAGGATGCCGGCATGACTTCACGTTGAGGGGGGAAGGGTTGTGTGACTCCTGGGAGGCCACTGCACTCAGCTTCAATCTTGCTAATGAGATTGAAATGAATGCAAATTAGGCTTAATGAATTTCTCGTCATTTTTGGGCACGATCCAGATCTCTCCATCGGGAGCAGACTTGATCAATGACAAAATGGTATCCCATTTTTTGCCTTTCTCGTTATTCACCCGGCACAACGGATCGACGCTGAGCACAGAGGGTTGGGAAAATCGCACCCTGAGTCACTCACGCTGACACTGGGGCACTCACTCTGAGCACTGAGTCAATCACTCTGAGATACTCACTCTGAGCCATTCACACTGAGTAGTGAGTAATTCACACTGAACCCTGAGTGACTTGCATTGAACACTGAGTCACATCACTCACACTGATACTGGCCGCTAATTGGCCAGCGGTGTTTGGTGGGCAGGGTTTCCATCTACCTCAGGGTTCTTGATACGGGGAATGTCTGTTGCTGCCCAGTTATATGCCTGATTGGGCCTTCCAGAAAACAGACAATAGAGGATCATCATCAGCTCTGCAGCTGGGGGTGGTGAAACACCCACCATCTCCATTAAATACCACCCACTGAGTCACACATACTCAATTATTAGGTTAGCCCAATAATTCAAAGCACCTATTGAGTTAAAATTCCAAGTAAACTTATCAAACTGTTCAAAATCTTAAAATCTTGCTGAACAAAATGTCTCTTTTTCTAAACCTATGTAAAAATTTGGAGATCTCAGATCTAACAAACACAGATTAACTAAACCTGCATGAATAAACTCAGTTAAATATTAACTTAGAGCAATATATGTAGGCACACCCGTTGTTCAGTCCTTGGGGAAGGTTTTTTTAATCAATTCAACAATGTTTACACAAAATATCAGAGCCCACTTCAAATGAAATTAGGGCAAAATTGTGAAATTAAGCTTTCACGATGGAATAATAACTACTGAAAGCAAATCCTTTTGTACACATATACCGCTTGCAAATGGATTCAGAATATGCTAATCTGTTCTCACTTTCACTCTATTCATTTCCACTTAAATGCCCTAAAGGATTAGTACTAATTTTATCAGACATAAAACATTGCAAACAATTTCTCCTGTATATAAATTTGCGAAATTTTATTTTTTATTTCTTGAACAGATACAATGGAAGATACCCTGAGTGTCCTCACTGCACACTCACTGAGGTTGACAGCCGCTGCATACATATATTTCCATTTTAACGCCTTTAGATGATCAAAGCATCAGCTTAATGTAATCAGCTCAAACCCATTTACTAGTGAGCCAACTGCTGTGCTTGGGGATCATTTTTTTCCACAGCCCTATCTTTTCTGGAACAGGTGCTATAATAGTAAATTAATTAGTCTTATGAGATGCACCTTGTCCCTCTTCCCACAGGCCCTCCCCTCTCAGGTCAAAGCCTACAGGCAAATGCCATCTGGGCTGGACTCCCTCAGAGAAACAATCAAAGCTGGCAGGCTGGAAACCACAGAGCAACTTTTAGATAATAATTAACCCTATTACCTCTGATTTAAAGGCTTTAGTGCACCAACATGTTTGCTACAGTATATTAGCCAATAAATTTGACAATAGCATTCAGTACCACATTTGAAGAATATGAATGAATGCACCTCCCAGAATTGAGTAGTTTATGATCGTGGAAGTCAGATTTGCACTTCAAGTATTGGGTAAATTTAGATTGAGATATAAATCAGTGGTCAAGGGTTATGAAGAAAATATTTTGGAGTGTGAAAATAAAATGCTTGAAACCCCAGTGATTTTCACATTGTAATCCAGGTATTGAGATATCTTTTTCAGTGCATGGAACATTAAAGAAATGGCAACGGGGCGGCCCGGTGGCACAATGGTTAGCACTGCTGCCTCACAGCTCCAGGGTCCCAGGTTCAATTCCGTGCCTGGAGTTTGCATGGGTTCCCCGTGTCTGCGTGGGTTTCCTCCGGGTGCTCTGGTTTCCTCACACAGTCCAAAGATGTACAGGTTGGGTGAATTGGCCATGCCAAATTGCCACTAAGTGTCCAAAAGGTTGGGTCGGGTTGCTGGGTTTGCGGGGATAGGATGGAGGCGTAGGCTTAAATAGGGTGCTCTTTCCAAGAGCCGATGCAGACTTGAGGAGTCGAATGTAAATTCTATGATTCTAGGGTATTAATTACGACAACTTCACTATAAAATGAATAACTAATGAGGATTTCATCAGAGAGGGAAACATTCAAATCCAGTTTTTGCACCACCAATGCACAACAAAATACTGCAGATGCTGGAAATCTAAAATAAAAACAGTAAATACTTGGAGTACTCAGCAGGTCTGGCAGCATCGAAAGTAACAGGACTGATTTTTCATTTTAGGAATGGGAAGCACGAGCCAGGACTGTTTCTGGGTTTCAAACCATCCCCCAACAGGGATGGGTGGGAAACAGTCACAGGTTGGAATTTTAATCAAAGCATGGGAACAGATTCCTTCTCCAATTAAGGGCAGCTGGTGGGCTGTCAAAACTGGAGGGCCAATCAGAGGACTTCCAAATTCAGGGGGGCATCCAACTGCACTACATGGTGTTTCAACGAGAAGGTGTCCTCTCAGCTACTTTTTAAAAATTAAATTTAAAAAATACAAAAAGCAACCAGGCACCACTGTGATGGGGATTGCCCTCTCCAGGGCAACCTTTAGCTGCAACCCCACGCAGTGGGCATAGAGGGCCTGTAAACCTGCATCCTCCTCCCTACCCAGTTCCCACCTCACACCCTCTTCCCCTCCCCCTCCACGCCAAGTATGTTGTGTTGGCAAATTGAAGGCCCAACTAAAAAATCCCAGTTAGCCTTCACTACTGATCCTTAACAAGGCTCATTACAAACTCAACTGACGATAGGCGCAGCGTCATGAAACCAGCACACTGGTTGGCCTAGTAATATGCGGATCCTGTCCAATCCTGTTCCTGCCCTCAGGCCCAAAGATTCCGTCCAGAGCTTGTACTTCATGTTTGTTTTTTTATCAACAAATGCGACAAGACATGCTGAGTATTTTCAATATTTTCTCTTTTTATTTCAACTTTTGGACCAATCAGTTCACTAGCAGATTTTGCAGACTTTCAATAGTCTTCTCTCAGTGTTACATTAAAGGAATGAATGCTTGTTACCCAGCATATTACATTGTTGTCTTCCCTTGAACAATCAATCAGTGCAGCTTAACTAAGTTAACAGTTCAATAAATGATATTGTGTGCGATCAAATGGCCATTCTGTACCGGAAAGGCAGCTCGCTATGGCACAGCATTGCTGATATAAATTGGGAGAACCCGCTCCAGGGATTAACCCGGCTCGCAATGTCCCACGAGGTCTAATGCGATCTCGCGAGACATTGTGATCATTTTTAGGCAAATCTGCACATTAAAGCGAGATAGCTAGTTTTCCCGAGGTCCCCGAGGCATTGGGATCTATCCCTTTCGCCTTTGAAATCTCGGGGGGGCACCAGTCCTAGTCTCCGCAAGCAGGGCCCAAACAAAGCGACACCTGTGGGAGCCTCCCAGAGGATCGAAGGCCCCTTGGTGCATGCGCTTTGGGCAGGGTGTTATTCTGACACTGTTATGCCTCCTTGGAATGCCAGCATGGCATCTTGACAGTTCCGGCCTAGCATCCTGGCAGTGCCATCTGGGTGTCAGCCTGGCAGTGCTAAGATGCCCAGGTGGCACGGCCAACTGGCAGGGGAACTGCAAGGGTGCCAGGTTGTCACTGCCAAGCTGCAAATTTTTGCAAGGTGGAGATCGGGCCGCAGGGCCCTGCATGGGTGTTGGGGCAGGGAACCTCCCGTAGTGCATTGGGATGCCATAAAAATTGGGACACCATTTAAAAATATCTCTTGCTATACTGAGGAGTTCCAGCGAGCGAAACTCCTCAGTGCAGAAAACGGATATGTGCGGCCTCAGCATCACATTCTAAACCAGGTGCCATTATATAGTATTGTGTTTCTTGGCACAGCAAGCGCTGGGAAACATGCGTCTGAATACTCTCGCTGTGGGACTTTGTTCCCATTTCATGAAATCTCGCCTATTACATTTTAGGGAACCCTAATGGCGTGGTCCATTAGTGAGAGACCACCATCCCAGATTCAGCAGATGCCATTGGTGCTTGGATCATTAAACCTCCCCACCAACCCCTCCCTATTGCAAAATGTCTCATTTTTATTGAATTATTTGAGGGGAACCATTAAAGGACAGTCCAGCATAGTCAACGTAGTCCAGCTAGGTTTGCAGATTTTTGTCATTATAAATGGATCCCTATTTTGGTTGAGATACTGGAGGAAACACTAAGAAGATCAGAGGTCATGGGCGGGATTTTCCACTCCCACGCCGAAGTGGCCGCGCCGTCGTGAACGCCGTCGAGGTTCACGACGGCGTGGAACGGCCCCGGTCCCGACCGATTCAGGCCCTGACAATGGGCCAGTATCGGGGCCGCGTCATCTACCCGCGCCAGGCCTTGTCGCCCGCATAAAAGCGGCGCCGCATAGATGACGCGGCAAGCGCCGCATAACGGACGTCATCCGGACGTTGGCCGGCGCCAACCCGCGCATGTGTGGTTGCCGTCCTGTCCAAATCCATCCCGCAAGAAGATGGGGGACGGATCTTGCGGGGCCGCGGAAGGAAGGAGGTCTTCCTTCAGAGAGGACGGCCCGACGATCGGTGGGTACCGATCGCGGGCCACCCCACATTCCAGGTAAAGCCCGGTGCAGGATCCCCCCTCGCCCCCCAACAGGCCACCCCCCTCAGCGTTCACGCACCGCCCACGACTGCAGCGACCAGGTGTGGACGGCGCTGGGGGGAACCCACCGTTTTGGCCTGGCCGCTCGGCCCATCCGGGCCTCAGAATAGCGGGGGTGCCGGAGAATCGCCATTTTCGGTGTCTCCGGCGATTCTCCGGCCTGCGGCCCGCGAAACCCGACCGGGCAGTTCCCGCCGCTTGGAAGAATCGCGGGAGGGCGACGGACTGGCGCCCCCGGAAATTTTGGCAGCCCAGGCGATTCTCCCAACCGGCATGGGAGTGGAGAATCGCACCCACAGTATCTGAGTCCCATAGCTGCTTGTTATTTAAGCTCACATGGCTCTATTGACTGCATTTAACCAGCTTTGTAGTGAACTGCTAAATGGAGCATAATTAGCTTTTGCAGGAAAAAACTGACTCCCCAAATTCCCCTAGTAAAATCTTGAAATGAAGTTAATATTTGTAATTAAAATTGAAATACAGGGAGCTAACTTATATTGTGGAAATGCAAGAGTTGCTTAGTAGACCACGAAGGTAGTCCACTCCGAGTTCTGGGAGGAAATAAGGTTTTATTTAAATAACTATTATTTACGCGGCACGGAAGATCCCAGCCGGGTCTCTCCCCTATCTCGGTACCCAAACTGGCAGACTTTATACAGAAGTTTAGCTATACATGGTTTAGGGTTCCCTGGCCCCTTTAATGGGGGAGCTGATATTCAGCGCGGCTCAAGGGGGCTTTAATCATTGCCACTTCGTAAGTCACCTAAAAGCTTAGAACCAGTCTCGAACATAGATCTAAAGTTTCCTTGCTGCATATCACTGATTACAGGTGACAGATACAATAAAAATATTTTCCTTTTTATTGTACTGTTTGGTCTGTTGCCATTTCTAAGCATGCAAGCTTGAAAAAGTTCTGAGGCAGGGTTTCCCCCTGAGCTCTTCTCTTTGTGGCTATTTCTGCTAATGATAGGTGCACATTCAAAACATCATAATTTTTCTTTTTCTTTATAGATGCTGACTGGTCATCTCTCGATTTCCAGCATTTTCTGGTTTAATGATGGGTCATGTGTGGCTGAAATCCAAGCATGAAAGAATATTCAAGCATTGACAGTCCCAGTGCCAACTGCTCAAATTCAGATGCCTGTATAATTTATTTATATTACCAACCTATTTTTACCATGACTTTGATTATGTTGCAAAATGACTGATAAATGGTACATAACTCCTGTACCATTACATCAAGAACATGTTGGTTCTGGAGTAGAGGGGGGTTAGACTGCTTAAGAAAGGTGGCTGTTTAGTTAAATTGATCAGATGTTCGGTCTCCATTGTACAGTTTGCAGCAAGCTGGTTTATGATTCAATTTCTATGCCCAGTAGAATCATATGGTGCATGCTTCCTTCATTTTAATCAAAGCAGTTCATCAACTGTATCTTTGCAAAATGTGTTGCCAGACTGCCTAAGGGTCTGAGGGAAACCCCTGCTTCCAGGCCTCTTGGGCCCTGGGATCAGCCTTCCGCAAATATTAGGATTTGATAGAGTAAATGCTGTGCTTCTAGCAGATGGTTTTAAATGTTCTGTTAACATTGCCATTGATTACTTGAAACAGAGACCCCTGTTACATTGACAGCTCCACTGGGACTGAGCTGAAGTGCTTTCTAACCTTTGAAACTCACACTAGGGTGTAAAATATACAGCTTCCAGCTCCCAATCCAGAATATAGCAGTGTGTGAACCTCTACAAATTCATCAATTCCACAGAATTAACCTTTAACCTTGCAAGAACAATACGTGTTCATACGTAGCATTGGCACCACAAATCATGTTGTCATGCAGTTTACAATGCATTATGTCAAAATTATTCACGTAATGAAAAATGACAATGATGAAAAACAGGGAACATACGTTTACTCTACATATTATTTGTATGGCAGGCTAAAGGTTAAACAAGAAACCTATACAGTGTTAACATTAGCTGCGGGCAATAAACTGCCACATGCTGATGCACGGAAGCAGCATTAGTGAGCTGTCTGTTCTCATTTAGCCATTTTAGAATGTAATCATACATTATTAGCAGCAGAATAGACAAGCTGGGTGGTTATTCAGTTTGACCTACAAAATGCTTTTGTAACTAAACCTGAAGCTGCTTAAGGCATAATTTAAAGAAAAGAGAAGGCTCTCTGCTGCTACAAAATACTACACAGGTTGTTCTGCTGAAAAATCCAGTGTGTTTCTCGATCAAAGCTTGTCGGTTTGTATAGAAGGTATTAATAATTTTTAGTATTTCCTACATTTTGTTGGGGTAAATTCAATAGTTATAACCATTTTATAAAAACACTTCATGAAGATAAAGCAATTATTTAAATTTGATTTAGACAACACAACGTGGAAACTGAGGTCCCAAGGCAACAATTCAGTTGAAAACACTAAAGAAAGCCTCAAATTTACAGCCACATCCATAAATGGTGGGAAAATATATAAACATGATGAACCCAACCTGTCAAAATTTGATTGCAAACTATGTAGCATGGAATGGGTCACAATGTAGACGGTGTTTTTAAAAAACATTCATGGGATGTGGGTGTCGCTGGCTAAGCCAACATTTATTGCCCATCCCTATTTGCCCCTGAGAAGGTGGTGCTGAACTGCTTTTATGAACCATTGGAGTCAATGTGGTGTAGGTACACCCACAGTGCCGATAGGGAGAGAGTTCCAGGTTTTTGACGCAGTGACAGTGAAGGAATGGGAATATATTTCCAAGTCAGGATGGTGGGTGGCTTGGAAGGAAAGTTCCAGGTAATGGTGTTCCCATGTGTCTACTGCCCTTGTCATTCTAGGTGATAGGGTTGGTAAAGTTCTGTCTAAGGAGCCTTGGTGAGTGTCTCAGGTGTATCTTGTACATGATACACGCTGCTGACACTGTGTATTGGTGGTGGAGGAGTGAATATTTGTGTATGAGGTGTCAATTAAATGGGCTGCTTTGTCCTGGATGACTTACTTGCCACAGGATCCCCAGCCTCTGATCTGCTCTTGTAGTTTCTGGTCAATGGTAACCACCGGGATGTTGATAGTGGCAAATTCAGTGATGCTAATGCCATTGAATATCAAACGCAGATGGTTAGATCCTCTCTTGTTGGAGATGGTCATTGCCTGGCACTTGTGTGGTGCGAATGTTATTTGCCACTTGTCAGCCCAAACTTGGGTATTGCACAAGTCTTGCTGTATATGCACATGGAGTGCTTCAGTATCTGAGAAGTCGCAAATGGTGCTGAAAATTGAGCAATCATCAGCAAACATCCCCAATTCTCACCTTATGATGGAAGGAAGGTAATCGATGAAGCAGCTGAAGATGGTTGGGTCTAGGATACTACCCTGAGGAACTCCTGCAACGATGTCCTCGGGCTGAGTTGATTGACCTCCAATCACCACAACCATGATGCCAAGGACAGTCACTCTCACCTCACATATGGACTTCAAATGTTTTGTCCATGTTTGAACCAGGAGTTACTGGAGTTCCTTTGTTTGTTTGCTGCAAGCCTGTCAATTACCAGCAACCCCTCAGCAGTTTGGGTAGAACTGTCAAGAAAACATCTGCAGTTATCACACTTAGATCAGTGTTTTGGGCACCTGTGTGTCCAAGTTTCTGTAAAGACTAATTTGTGTACCCTGCATGGTAAGCATTTAACTAAGTACAGCATTTGTCGGCAGTGTTCACAGCAGCGGCAAAGGGGTGGTTCCTACCTTTGTGCTTGTCACACATTTCATCTTCATTCCTGCAGGTGTTAAATATATGCTGACAACTCTGTGTGTGTTACTGTTCTTAACTGTTGCCGTTAACTTATAATTAGGCACTTACAATAGCTTAAAAATAAAATTATAATGCATTAGAAATGCAAAACCATTCTACTTCATTTCACTAGCTTGATTTGAGCTAATCGATGCATCGCCACCTGAAAATTTCAAACAGCCAACTAGTATGCTCTGCTTATCCCAAGGAGGAAAGAACTGCTCACAGTTTTTAGTCACACTACTAAATTGTGTCTACAAAAGAACACGCAAATTAACTTTGTAAATTAACAACAAAAATCGTTGTATTTGTTCATAGTTTCCTCTCAATAAAGTGTGATGAGAGCTTTGTTCCAAAGCTCTGTTGTGCGATTATTTGTGGACATGTTGCCATAATGGTTTTCCAGTATATTCAAAAGATTTGCAGTAAACAACATAATGGCCAGAACTGACACATGAACGCGACTGCCAACATTCTCCCGCTTGCTTAGAAACCACCTCTTATACTCTTCATATAAAACCCAAGTTAGAAGGGTGCAAATGTTCTAATTTGTTGCACAATACTGTATTTTGTATTTTTCAAAATCAGTCATTTTAAGAAAGAAGGACATTTCAATATCTAGTAACGTACGATTTAGGAGCTTACAAATATATGCCAAATGAACCAATCACATATCCATTAATTGTCATTGTTAACTGTTAGACCTGTTGAAGGATGCCATCCAAAACCCTAATTTTACCTTACCATTTATACACTGATCAGCATTTTTCGGTATTTATTTTCAGTGTTTAAGTATTTTAGTTTCATTTGGATTGATTTGCTTTTTTGATAATATGGTGTTTGATTCTCCCAATAGGCCAGTACATTTTTCCAATTAGTAGCTTAACTATAGATGACCTCAGCTGGTATGGTGTCCTAGATTAGGGAGGGGAAATTCAACCAGAATTCTAGCTCTTGATCATTATCCAGAAACCCTGGTTTGAAATGAGCATGTGACTGTCAAATGTGATCAGGATCAGGCTAAATTGAGGGGGGATGGCCTGCCAAAACTGAATGTTTAAGATCAGCCATGAATAATGGCCAATTGGGCAGCTGCCAGAAGGTTGTCACCTGTGGAACTGCACTCCAACGGTGAGTGGAGAGAAGAACCTGGTTAAGTTTAAATAGAATTATCCTGACAAAATTCTGCACAAATAAGACTTTGAATGATAAACCTAGGTCTTCTGGATTACATGTTTTAAACTACATCAACAATATGAGGTATGTCAAACCTCCATTATGATATATAAAACAAGAGCTAAATCAATCTAGGGCATAACATAGGCTGAAGTAATCTGAATTTTCTGAAGATGACTTGTGTAGAATTTTGAGGAGACATGGCTCCATTAAGCAGCCCATAACATGCGTTATCTCAGTTCCTTCAGTTAAATTAGTGGCTTTGCATTCCTCTGATCAGTTTTAGAAGTAATTCATTTTCATTTCATTTCTGGCAACTGATTATCTCTTTACATTTTAACCCACTTTGCTGAGTTCAATGATAATTCTGTAAGGTGTAAGGTTGAACTCTAGTACCAAAAAGAGATATAATCCAAAGATCCATAGCATGCCTAAGGATGACAACTATCGCTTAAGGTCCAGTACCAAAACTGTTTGCACATGATCATCTCCTGCCTTAGGACTGCATTAATTGTTTCAAATGATAGCCTTCCATCAATACACTCTTGAACTTAAAAAGGTTGGTGTGGTTTTCTTTTGTTCAATCAAATCATCTCTACAATTGCAGTCCTTTAGTGAGATAATGTCATTCATGCCTTTTTATTATAATATAAAAATAAAAGGTGGCAGCAAAATTTCATGGAAGTACGAACATTTCTGAGCACGGTGATAGATTGCATTATGCTAAATAATCTTTGAAGATTACTGAGAAGTACCAGGTTTCAAAAGACAGAAATGATTTTACTGCTTTCAAATCAGTCACTGTTTCAGATGACCCAATGTCAGCAATTTCTTTTAACCAAAATCATTCTGCTCTTGTCATTTTTATTTGTAGTAACATTACAAATTCCTTTTTAATTTAATTAGCCATATCATAAGTAAATCTTACATATAAAATTATTTGTTTATTTCAATTTTAAAAGTTACACAGATTTATTGGGGCCGATTCTCCGATATGGAGCGTTTCACGACAGCGCAAGCCGGGCCCTGGTACGACCGATTCTGGCCCCCATAGGGGGCCAGCACGGCGCTGGAGCAGTTCACACCGCTCCAGCCTCCTTTCGCGGTGCCAAATGGGCGCCGAGCCAACCCGCGCATGCGCAGTTGGGCCGCGCCAACCTGCGCATGCACGGGGGGACTTCTTTAGCGCGCCGGCCCCGACTCAACATGGAATCGGTGTTCAGGGGCCGGCGCGCCAGAAAGTAGGCCCGGGGGGGAGAGGCCGGCCCGCCGATCGGTGGGCCCGATCGCGGGCTAGACCCCATCGGAGGCCCCCCCCAGTGAAGGAGCCCCCCCCCCAAAAGGCCGACCCCCGACCGTTCCCGCAGAGTTCCCGCCGGCAGCGACCAGGGGTGAACGGCACCGGCGGGACTCTGTCGTATCGGTGCGGCCACTCGGCCCATCCGAGCTGGAGAATTGGCGGCCCCGCCGATTCCAGCGGCCTCCGGCCAGCACCGTGCCAAACGCGCCGCCGCAAATGGCGCCGATTATCCGCACCTCGGAGAATCGCGTGCCGGTGTCGTGGCACGGTTGCGGCGATTCTCCGGCCCGGCACGGGGCTCGGAGAATCGCCCCCCATTATCTGTGATACCCTGTTAATTGTGCAACTTATTTTCAAGGGTTAATTGTATAAAATGCATGTTCACTTTTCATATAAATAGTGAAATATAATAACTAGACAAGAAGGGAAATTAGATTAGAAAGATGATTATATTATCTTCCAAACTTCCTTTAAGTTCCAATAAATGGATGTATAAGATTCTTGACCCCATCTGCAAATCTCAACTTTTCCATGACCTATCCTAACTGGATAGTCACAGAATCACAGAATTGTTATGGTGCAGAAAGAGGCTATTTGGCCCTTCGTGTCTGCACTAGCTCTCTAAACGAGCATTATCGCTGAGGGCCATTCCCTTGCCTTTTCCCTGTACCCCTGCATATTTTTTCTATTACCAGATAAATGTCCCAGCCTGCATCTTCCAGTTCTTTCATCGACTGTTTGTCCCTTGCTCCACCATCAGAAGCCAGTCTGTTATTGTGACCTTGGTCTCTGCATTCGTTCCTTAAAATAATTAATCTTGCTACCTACAACCCCGGTTTTAAAAGACTCCAAAAAGGCTTCCATTTTTTGACCATGTCATCAGTCTTTCTCTCCCTTTAAAATTTCTTTGTGTCCCTCTCACTGTCCAGCTCACCACCTTCTTAAGTATTCAAGAGATTCTTTAATGTGAGGGGCACTGTTAATGTTCACTCTTGTTGATATGAAATGAAAACTATTTCAGACTTCAAAATATTTGTAATTTAATAAACTATTCAATTAGTATGAAATAAACAATCAAAAAATAATAAAATGCTACTTTATCAAACGCTGAATATTCTTCATTCCTGAATTCATGAATACATACACTCATTTTATTTAAGTCTTAAGAGATATTATCCATGTATTCATTCCACCCATTGTTGCAATGCTGGGTAATTATTGCTTTCTTTCAGACTGGGTTTATTCAACATATTATGTGCGCTTTTGTGAGTAAACGCCAGAATTACTGCAATAACTATCACAAATCTAAAAATACTAAACTCTGCTGTAAATGCCAAGTCAGTGATATCTCTGTTAAAACAGAAGTCTCTAATTTCACTACTACATTTTAATGATATTTCTGACTATACTTTACCATGCTCCAAAGAAACTTGTAAATACATCGAATCAAAGGGCTTGTTTTATACTATGTTAATTAACAAATGCAAACTGCAGGGCACTGCACACATCATCTTCAGCTAGCGCATGTGGATTAAACTAATGGCACAGGAGTTTCTACAAATACAAGGATCTAATATAATGTCCAAAAGAATATTTAGCACAAAAGTTTTCCTTATGATGCTGAATTTTGATTTCTATATATGTGATATATCTTAATTTACTTAACTGGTATTCATTATATAAAATGAAACCCCCAAATGAGTTAATCTTTCTTTAATGTTTACTTATCCATAATAAACAGTTATTTTAAGAGAATGTTCTACAAATTGGTTATATTGCTCCAATAGAAATGGCCTTCTTTTCTACTGAAAGCACAACAAAAAATTAGAAGGTAGGTGTAAATAGGAAAATATACTCTGATGTGATAATCTGTCATATTGCAAGATTGCATAGCTCTCGCTTTTGATATATTTACATTGTTCTCATTTCCAGTCTCAATGCCTAAATTGCTAATGTATTTTACCAAGTATATTTGTCTCATTTCCAGGAGGACATTTCATCCACATCTTAGGAATGATTAAACTGAAAACATTTTGTTTGTTCATAAATTATTTTCTTTGAATTTCAGATTCATAATCTTATTAAACTCTAATTTTGAATTGCTTTCAATGCTATAAAAAGCATTCAGCATAATTAAGTTTCATATATTAAGCACAGAATGGTGGGGGGTGACCATTTATTTGATTTTAATTAAAACTAAAATGCAGAGAAATAGATGCAGTCAAAATCATCCCACCTTACAAAAGTAGTTCATTTTAATATATAAAGTATTGCTCAGTCATAATCATCACATCTCAATCCTGGCACAACTGCAATAATTAAAACCTTATTTTATCAAATCACTGCAAAATTCAAAACCACAATAGGTTTGTTGCTCATGTTGAATAGGCTGGCTCACAAGGTGAGCCCTTGGAGTTTGAAACAGCAAAATAAGATTTAGTAAAACCTATCCATTAAAATATGTTACAACTCAAGGATAATGTAATAAATATTAATCTCAACATTCACTATTCTTTTCAGCTAGTGATTTTAAAGACAATCATAGCAACTAATTGTAAACACCCTTAGATTTGTCAAAATTATTTTTATACACCCAATTCTTTCTTATGAAATAAGGGTAATTTCCACGATATCGCAGGAAAATAGCCTTCAACGTTTTTCTGCTGTTTAGAAAAAATGAATCGTAAAAACGAATAACTCAGCAAGTAAAACTAAGCAGTGACTTTGCACGACTTGTCAGCTGACAAACCACAAGGGCTCGAATACAAAACCATTAAAATATAATTAATACTGAAATAGATAGTTATTATTCTAATGCTAAACATATGAATTGCGGAAAAGCAGAGAGGAGTGAATGTACAGAAATAACTAACAAACCTGACCAAAAAAAACTAAACAAACAGAAACAGTTAACAGCTCTGATAAGAGATGGGAATTGTCACTGAAGCAGATTAACTTCATTCAGTGTCCCGATAAGCACCTATTTACTCTTTCCCATAATGCTCTCTCAGTATTCATAAATTATCTTTTAATTACGTTTGCAAGTGGTAATTGTCAAATAGGCTCAGATAGGCATTAGCTGGCATGTTTCGCTCTGCGGAGAACTATCTTGAAAAGCTGGGTTCCTTCTCACGCTTTCAAAATCATTAGCTTTCAGTGATGTAGCCTGCGTATGGGTTTCTTTGTGCTGTATGCAATATTTTAATTCCGTCTAAATTAAGGTAGAGCATTCAGCACGGCTTCATGCTGCTTGTTTCTGAACAGAAAAAAATCAATCTGTCTAAAGACAGAGAAGGAGACGCAATACAAGTTTTATTTTTATTAACCATCAGTCATGATTTTTAAGCATGTCTTAAAAACAATGACAGACATATGTAGGGACCTGAGACAACAAAGCTAAAGCTTATTGGTAGATATTGCAGCTCTTTTAGGAGCTTAAAAATATTGTTACCAATGACCTTCTTGGATTTAGCAGAGCTTTTGATTATTCAGAATTAAATTTTCAGCAATCTGTCATTGATCAAGTAAAGCCTGTTCCCACGTTTTTCATACAACAGTCTGGACTTATTTATCTTCTTTAATTTTAACTCCAAATTCTATCATGGCATAACACTTTTTTCAGTAATCGGTTTGTAAATAAAACGTACACCACGGCATTGGAGTTAAAAGAACCAGTCTAACAACTATCTTGAACAAGATTCTCTATAATGGAAGGAATCAGAGGAGTTAAGAGTGCATTGATCAGGTAATCAAATCTGCATTTTTTAAAAATGCGTTCCCGCCCTGTCATGAGGGAGTTTGCAGGTCAGAAAGTTGTAATTCAAAATGTAAAAATACATTTAACTAACATCACAGAAGGCATTTGAAGTAGTGCGGGAAGTATTTTCCCAGGTACACATTGTAGCTTTCCACATGCTTGATTTCATAATGTTGCTCTCAAATATCTTTGTTTAATTCTCGTCAATAAACTTTCTTTCTTTAAAAAAAACTGCTCTGTAGTGATTAAGTGGGTTAGTGTTCTGCCCAGTGCAGTCCTAAAACTAGAATAGCTGTACATTTTTTTTCCTGAGCTGCATGAAATTAATTCATCTCAGTTGACATGGTGGGTAGAAATGCCAAAGTTAGTTCTAATACTCTTGGACCAGGGAAACGGTTTAACGTGGGGGGTGGGAGTCGGAAATCAGATTTCCTGTTCCTGCTCTCCATCAAAAACCCCCAGCTGTGGGTGTCAGATGAATCCGCATTAGAATCACTGCAATGCCTTGTGCTGTTGAATAGCTAACTGACGTCTACTACCTAGATGTATTTGGACATGATACTAGAAGATTGTAAATGCACTGTGGAATTGTACCCCAACAATTTTCACCAGCTTCAGGAAGAGCGGGGAGGAAAGAAGAGAGAAACTGCTCCAAATATTTGCATACAATTATAAAAGAAACACAAAATAATTCAAAAGCTTTTTCACTTCAACCATGGGCATTTTACTGAATTATTTTAAATGCAGCAACATTATATATGCTAATCCATTGCTCTTGCCAAATTAATACTGACATTTTATATGAACAAAGACTATAATCACTACTTACACATGAACTGCTGTACAGTCTCTTTGAGTATGAATTTCTCTGTAACATAAATGTCATTTTGCAAAGAACCAAACAATGACACCGAGACTACTAAAGTTCCTGAATGTTCATTCATTGTTGCTGGGTCAGAATCCTGGAATTCCCTATCAAACACCATCATGGGAGTGCCATCACCACGAGAATTGCAACACAACATGCAGAAGACTGTTCTGCACTTTCTCAGGGATACTGGAGAGGAACAATATAATGCAATTTTGCCAGTGTCGTCCACATTTTGATACCAAATAATAACAAAGGAATTTTCTCCTTGGTTTAATAAGTCATATTTTCCTTACACACTCTAGTTTTCAGATGCGTGATCGTGCTTTATCCAAATAACAGTAATTCATGGTTTAAAAACAAGTCTTTAAATTACAAAATGTTTTATGTCATACAAAACTAGTAATGTAGCATTAGGGAACAGACCTTAATTCCTTATTTTGTAAATTACAGTGAGCAGGGATGTAATAAAACTGTTAAAAAAATGATAACTAAAGGTAAAATCACAAGTTATGATTTTATTTCTGAATAAAATAAGATTAAATGCTGTTAGGAAAATGTCTTTGTGCAATGGAAAAAGCAAGCAGCAAAGAAACATTGTTCATTTCATCATTGTTATAATACTAGACTCTTGTTGCCATCTAATGGAAAAAATGCTGCCCAACATACACCATTTAAAACTGAATGAATAAAAAAATCCCTGATTTGATTTTTGACTTTTTCTTGTCAAATGTATCCATAACACTTGCACCTTTCTTTGTGCTAATTAAAATCAGCACAGCAAATAGAAATGTACAGTGCATGTGTACTCCAGTCGAGGTTCATAATTTTCTTTGACTTAAGAACAAATACTCAAATCCAGTTTCCATTAACATATTATTTAGAATAGTGCTGACAGGATCCTCCTGTCATTTTACCATGGTGATGGAAAAATAGCACTTTGAAAGATTTTTAAAATAAAATTTAGGTGCATATGATGAGACCATATGATGTCAAGACAGCAGATATAATGTCTTTTCACAATAGCATCTGGTATCTTCCAGCAGAAAAAGATCAAAATACTTCAACCAACATCATTTCTATTGGCCAAAGATTTTTGAGAAATTAGAAAATGTTTACAGCCTTGAGAAAATTGATCTTTTATGAAGCCCAGTTGTTCGGCATACATGCTACGTATCAAATCCTATATAAATATACACTACTTTTTCTGGAACAGCTATATCTTCCTGTCTCTACAGCACAAAACGAAAAACTAGATTTACAAACCCACAGGATAAAGATAATTAAATGTCAAATATCTGAGAGAGGGTGTTCGTAATTTAATCCTCTTCATCTGTAATGTGAGAGTGTCTGATCTCACACCTTGCCAATATTGATTTAGGCACAGTCATTGTCGGGTGTGTTTATCAGCAATCTCAAATGAATTTGTTGTTGTAAGCTGCAAAAAGGATAGACACAACCATGTTTTAAAGTGCCTTTCAGATAACAATTCTTTAAAGGGAATTTCAAAGCAGTCCTAGCCTAGCAGAAAACTGAGCTGATTGATTCACTGAAACAGAAAATTGTCCACCTATCTTACCTATAAGGATTCCCAGATCTGGCTCGAGGGACAGGATTATGGTAGTCTGTGTGTCCGAAAGTACAGAGGTACTTAAAAAGATCATCAACAATAAAGAATACTGCTTATATATCACCCAACATAACAAACCATACAGATGCATTTGAAATATACAGGGTACATTATTGGTCCTGTGTTACATGATTGCAGTCCTTACTATGTACTGGCCACTGACTGGTCATTTTTTCTTCATGCAGAATGCAGAATCTAACACAAATTCGATATTTTATAAATATGGCAAAAATAGCAGAGTATATTACAGCTTTCCAACCAGACACCAAGCAATAGATATCAACAATGCTTGAAATGACGAATTTAGATGTTATGTTTATTAGTATAATTTATAACTAATATATCTGAATCAAACAAAGCTAAGACTGAAAATATTCTTCCTTCTCTGCACTTCATATTGGCTGAGACACTCAGTAGGTGGCAGCATATGCCTAAAAACCTATCCAGTGTATTAAATGAAGGACTTTATGCGGTAATTCATCATCAATAAGATTAGACATGCTATTCCTCTGCTGTTTTTTAAAAAATCAGCATCTATGGTCTGTATTTATTTCTTGTAGTACTTAATGTGAGTGATTCCCTTCCTAAAAAACCTTCCATCCTCCACCCAGTGGAGATAGGACCTTATCATCAATGGTAACTTTTCTACCAAACAACAGCAGCACATGAAGTGATTGTCAAACACACAATATTTCCCCCCATATCAATTGACAATAAATAAAGATACCATCATACTTTCAGATCAGACTATTAGGGGCAGGTCAGAGGTATGGGGCGTCATTCTCCGACCCCCCGCCGGGTTGGAGAATCGCCGGGGGCTGCCGTGAATCCCACCCCCGCCGGTTGCCGAAGTCTCCGGCACCGGATATTTGGAGGGGGCGGGAATCGGGCCGCGCCGGTTGGCGGGCCCCCCCCGCTGGATTCTCCGGCCCGGATGGGCCGAAGTCCCGCCGATAAACTGCCTGTCCCGCCGGCGTGGATTAAACCACTTTTTGAACGGCGGGACAAGGCGGCGCGGGCAGGCTCCGGGGTCCTGGGGGGGGCGCGGGGCGATCTGGCACCAGGGGGTGCCCCCACGGTGGCCTGGCCCGCGATCAGGGCCCACCGATCCGCGGGCGGGCCTGTGCCATGGGGGCACTCTTTCCCTTCCGCCTCCGCCACGGTCTCCACCATGGCGGAGGCGGAAGAGACTCCCTCCACTGCGCATGCGTGGGAAACTGTCAGCGGCCGCTGACGCTCCCGCGCATGCGCCGCCCGGGGATGTCATTTCCGCGCCAGGTGGCGAAGCAACAAAGGCCGTTTCCGCCAGCTGGCGGGGCGGAAATTCCTCCGGCGTCAGCCTAGCCCCTCAATATTGGGGCTCGGCCCCCAAAGATGCGGAGCATTCCGCACCTTTGGGGCGGCGCGATGCCCATCTGATTGGCGCCGTTTTGGGCGCCAGTCGGCGGACATCGCGCCGTTTCGGAAGAATTTCTCCCATGATCTACTGTTCAATTTCCCTCGCTGTAGGTTTGTATTGTTTTTTAAAATAATTTTAGAGTGCCCAATTCATTTTTTTCCAATTAAGGGACAATTTAACGTGGCCAATCCACCTAGCCTGCACATCTTTGGGTTGTGGGGGCGAAACCCACGCAAACACAGGGAGAATGTGCAAACTCCACATGAACAGTGACCCAGAGCCGGGATTCAAACCTGGGACCTCGGCGCCATAAGGCAACAGGGCTAACCCACTGCGCCACCGTGCTGCCCTAGGTCTTTGATGGGAATCCAATCAGAAGCAAACATAAGAACTCATGTACAGAAAAAAAACCCGCAAGCAATCCAGCGGGTACTAAAAACTAAAATAATATCAGTCATAAGAACATAAAAACTAGGAGCAGGAGTAGGCCATCTGGCTCCTCAAGCCTGCTCCACCATTCAATGAGATCATGGCTGATCTATTGTGGACTCAGCTCCACTTTCCGGCCCGAACACCATAACCCTTAATCCCTTTATTCTTCAAAAAACTATCTATCTTTATCTTAAAAACATTTAATGACGGAGCCTCAACTGCTTCACTGGGCAAGGAATTCCACAGATTCACAACCCTTTGGGTGAAGAAGTTCCTCCTAATCTCAGTCCTAAATCTACTTCCCTTTATTTTGAGGCTACGCCCACTAGTTCTGCTTTCACCCACCAGTGGAAACAACCTGCCCGCATCTATCCTATCTATTCCCTTCATAATTTTATATGTTTCTATAAGATCCCCTCTCATCCTTCTAAATTCCAACGAGTACAGTCCCAGTCTACTCAACCTCTCCTCGTAATCCAACCCCTTCAGCTCTGGGATTTACCTAGTGAATCTCCTCTGCACACCTTCCAGCGCCAGTACGTCCTTTCTCAGGTAAGGAGACCAAAACTGAACACAATACTCCAGGTGTGGCCTCACTAACACCTTGCAGCATAACCTCCCTAGTCTTAAACTCCATCCCTCTAGCAATGAAGGACAAAACTCCATTTGTCTTCTTAATCACCTGTTGCACCTGTAAACCATCTTTTTGCGACTCATGCACGAGCACACCCAGGTCTCTCTGCACAGCAGCATGTTTTAATATTTTATCATATAAATAATAATCCCTTTTGCTGTTATTCCTACCAAAATGGATAACCTCACATTTGTCAACATTGTATTCCATCTGCCAGACTTTAGCCCATTCACTTAACCTATCCAAATCCCTCTGCAGACTTCCGGTATCCTCTGCACTTTTTGCTTTACCACTCAACTTTAAAATATAAATTTAGAGTACCCAATTCATTTTTTCCAATTCGGGGTCAATTTAGCGTGTCCAATCCACCTACCCTGCACATCTTTGGGTTGTGGGGGCGAAACCCACGCAAACACTGGGAGAATCTGCAAACTCCACACGGACAGTGACCCAGAGCCGGGATCGAACCTGGGACCTCGGCGCAATGAAACAGCAGGGCTAACCCACTGCGCCACCGTGCCGCCCACTTTACCACTCATCTTAGTGTCATCTGCAAACTTGGACACATTGCACTTGGTCCCCAACTCCAAATCATCTATGTAAATTGTGAACAATTGTGGGCCCAACACTGACTCCGAGGGACACCACTAGCTACTGATTGCCAACCAGAGAAACACCCATTAATCCCCACTCTTTGCTTTCTATTAATTAACCAATCCTCTATCCATGCTACTACTTTACCCTTAATGCCATGCATCTTTATCTTATGCACCAACCTTTTGTGTGGCACCTTGTCAAAAGCTTTCTGGAAATCCAGATATACCACATCCATTGGCTCCCCGTTATTTACCGCACTGGTAATGTCCTCAAAAAATTCCACTAAATTAGTTAGGCACGACCTGCCCATGCTGCGTCTGCCCAATGGGACAATTTCCATCCAGATGCCTCGCTATTTCTTCCTTGATGATAGATTCCAGCATATTCCCTACTACCGAAGTTAAACTAACTGGCCTATAATTCCCCGCTTTCTGCCTACCTCCTTTTTTAAACAGTGGTGTCACGTTTGCTAATTTGCAATCCGCCGGGATCACCCCAGAGTCTAGGGAATTTTGGTAAATTATCACGAGTGCATTTGCAATTTCCCTAGCCATCTCTTTTAGCACTCTGGGATGCATTCCATCAGGGCCAGGAGACTTGTCTACCTTTAGCCCTATTAGCTTGCCCATCACTACCTCCTTAGTGATAACAATCATCTCAAGGTCCTCACCCGTCATAGCCTCATTTCCATCTGTCACTGGCATGTTATTTGTGTCTTCCACTGTGAAGACCGACCCAAAAAACCTGTTCAGTTCCTCAGCCATTTCCTCATCTCCCATTATTAAATCTCCTTTCTCATCCTCCAATATTTACCTTAGCCATTCTTTTTTGTTTTATTTATTTGTAGAAACTTTTACTATCTGTTTTTATATTCTGAGCAAGTTTACTCTCCTAATCTATCTTACTCTTCTTTATAGCTTTTTTAGTAGCTTTCTGTTGCCCCCTAAAGATTTCCCAGTCCTCTAGTCTCCCACTAATCTTTGCCACTTTGTATGCTTTTTCCTTCAATTTGATACTCTCCCTTATTTCCTTCGATATCCAAGGTCGATTTTCCCTCTTTCTACCGTCCTTCCTTTTTGTTGGTATAAACCTTTGCTGAGCACTGTGAAAAATCGCTTGGACGGTTCTCCACTGTTCCTCAACTGTTTCACCATAAAGTCTTTGCTCCCAGTCTACCTTAGCTAGCTCTTCTCTCATCCCATTGTAATCTCCTTTGTTTAAGCACAAAACACTAGTTTTTACCTTCTCACCTTCCATCTGTATTTTAAATTCCACCATATTGTGATCGCTCCTTCCGAGAGAATCCCTAACTATGAAATCATTAATCAATCCTGTCTCATTACACAGGACCAGATCGAGGACCGCTTGATCCCTCGTAGGTTCCATTACATACTGTTGTAGGAAACTATCACGGGTACATTCTATAAACTCCTCCTCAACGCTGCCGTGACCGACCTGGTTAAACCAATCGACATGTAGATTAAAAGCCCCTATGATAACTGCTGTATCATTTCTACATGCATCAGTTATTTCTTTGTTTATAGCCTGCCCCACCATAATGTTACTATTTGGTGGCCTATAGACTACTCCTATCAGTGACTTTTTTGCCTTACTATTCCTGATTTCCACCCAAATGGATTCAACTTTATCCCCCATAGCACCGATGTCATCCCTTACTAATGCTCGGATGTCATCCTTAAATAACAGAGCTACACCATCTCCCTTACCATCCACTCTGTCCTATTCTCTTATTCTCCCTTAAAGGTTTTCCACCACAAAACCTAAACTGAGGAGATATTTCTCTTCAAAAGTTAAGCTAGGTGTTCCTCATTAGACAGCTTATGGTAATC
Organism: Scyliorhinus torazame; assembly: GCF_047496885.1. Taxonomy (NCBI): domain Eukaryota; kingdom Metazoa; phylum Chordata; class Chondrichthyes; order Carcharhiniformes; family Scyliorhinidae; genus Scyliorhinus; species Scyliorhinus torazame. Next base: position 53,863,712 of record NC_092720.1, on the reverse strand, counting down.
TCAAATAGTAACAGATATAACAATATTTTTATAATATTATTAGTGTGTCTCTCACAGCATTACTCATGCCAAGTGCAAGTACAGAAGCATTACATCATCCAATATGGAATGTATTATTTGACTGCCCCACTGAAACTATGGGCTGGATTCTCCGGTTCCAACAGTCACGTGCTTCTCGGCGGTGCGCCGTTAGCTGGTGGCAGGATTCTCTCTTCCCACCAATGCCAATGGAATTTCCCATTGAAGCCACCGTCTGTCATCGGAAACCTGTAGGCATGGGTGAACTGCTAGTGGGAAAAGAGAATCCCAACAGCCAGATTTTTCCAGCCCATATTACTTAATGGTCACAAATCTACAGGCTGCTACTTGCTGGTATCTCTTTCATGAGGAAGCACCCTGTGCTCCCTTCCCATCAAAGAAAGTCTTATAAAACCCCAGGGTAATGTAAAATAGGCAGACATCCAGGATCACAGCTCGGTAGCATGGTGGGACAATAGTGAGCACTGCTGCCTCACAGCACCAGAGACCCAGGTTCACTTCCAGCCTTGGGTGACTGTATGTGGAGTTTGCACTTTATCCCTGTGTCTGTGTGCGTTTCCTCTGTGTTATAACCTGCCTGATTACTACTGGCTAGAGACTATTGCCTATCCCACAATCCTTTGTGAGTATGAGCTCCCCCAATGAGGAGGGCGGAGAAATCATTTGCAGAGTCATCAGCATAAATAGAGCTGGTCAGTGTGGAGCCAGCTAGAGAGGAGAGAGGAGTGGTGGAGTACTGCTGCTGTTGTATATATGTAATTGTAAATAAAGTTATTTCTTTTGATTCACAAACTCGTGCTGGATTCTTCATGGCCCTCACAAAACTGACGACGAGGGTTAAAGTGGATAAGCTGTCTACACTGCTGAAGCCACCTCCCTGGATTTTTGTTGGATACAGGTTGGAAGTTTTTTTGTTGTTGCACCATGCCTCTTTATGGACATTTGGATGTCTTTGGTGCTGCGCTGGAAAGTTGGAACCATTACGCACAACGGATGCGTTACTATTTCCAGGCGAATAACATTACCGAAAACAAGCGCCAGGTGGTCATTTTGCTCACCGCATACGTTAGGGGTGATTAGAAGCCTTACGTACCCAGCTGCACCTGACAGCAAGACACAAGTTTTATGAACTTGTGACCTTGGTGGGGCAACATTTTAACCCAACCCCATCCATGATAGTCCAGTGTTACCGGTTTAATACTGCAGAGGGGACCCCAGGAGAATCCCTTACTGAGTTTTTATCCAGGCTACGCAGGATTGCGGAGTACTGTGACCATGGTGAGACTGTCAGAAATGTTACGCGACCATTTGGTTTGTGGTATTAACAATGCGGCCAACCAGAGGAAGTTGTTAGCCGAACCGACATTGACTTTTCAGCAGGCCATTTAGGTAGCGTTGTCCCGAGATAGCGCAGCATGGGGTGTGCAGGAGCTACAGGGAATGGAGGTGCATGCCTTGGGGCGCAACTCCTTCCATCCAAAGGCTTCTCCCCGCACCCCTACCGTATCTTGGGCAGGGCGGCATCCGGATTGACGCCAGTGGCCACCAGACGTTCCTCCCTGAAGGGAGCCTTCTCCAGAACCGATGGATGAAGAACCATGTCAGTGTTGGACTTGTGGGTGCCGACCCCGTCGCGGACGCCGGTCCTGGGGGCGCCAGAGGTGCCCGTCATTCCGACAGGAACTGGAGCCAGACCTTCCATTTGGATGAACCTGTGGGAACTATTCCCGAGGATGTGGAGATGGAGGATGACTGCCTGCAGCTGCATTGTGTGGCAGCTCCCTGAGTGACCCCATTAAGGTGACAGTATGGGTCAATGGCCACCCGCTTGAGATGGAGTTGGACACTGGTGCAGCGGTCTCCGTGATTGCCCAGAGGACATTCAACCACATCAAGCAGGATATACATACCCTTACATTAACTGGTACACAGGCCAGGTTGGCCACCTATACGGGGGAGCCATTGGACATTGCTGGAACTACGATGACCCCTGTTGCTTATGGATGCAAGGAGGGGCTTTTCCCACTTATCGTGGTGCGCGGCCATGGACCCAGCCTGTTGGGTCATGACTGGTTACGCCATTTGTGGCTGCAGTGGTAGCACATTCTTCAAACAGGTTCTGTAGGGTTGACAGAGGTACTAGAACAGTACCCAGATGTATTCCAGCCCAGTTTGGGGAAGATAAAAGGGGGCTTAGCCCATATCCAGGTTGAATCAGGAGCCACGCTGCGCTATTTCCAGGCGCTCACGGTGCCTTGCGCCAGTTGTATCGGTAATGAAGCCAGATGCCACGGTTCGTTTGTGCAGCGACTATAAACTTAGTGAATACAGCTTCCCAGCTCGACCGATATCCAATGCCCCGCATAGAAGGCGGACTCTCGTTCACGAAATTAGATATGGGTAATTGCCTCCTTACAGTTGGAGCTGGACCCTGCCTCCCGGCCAAATGTAACTATTAACACACACAGGGGCCTGAATGAGTATACACGGTTGCCCTTTGGAGTATCCTCTGCCTGGTTATCTTTCAACGAGTCATGGAGGGCATCTTGAGAGGTTTACCACGAGTCGCTGTTTACTTAGACAACATTTTGATTACGGGGACATCGGAGCAGGAACATTTGGAAAATTTGGAGGCTGTCCTTAGACGCTTCTGAGAGGCTGGAGTCCGTTTACGTCGTACAAAGTGTGTCTTTCAGGCGAAGGAAGTGGTCTACATGGGTTATCAGGTGAACCGCAAAGGTTTGCAGCCCGTCGCAGAGAAGGTGCACACAATTCAACAAGCCCTCGCCCCGACTGACATTTTGCATCTTTGTTCTTTTCTCAGCTTTGTAAACTATTACGGGAAGTTCCTCCCCAATCTGGCAACTACGCTGGCCCCATTGCAACTTCTGTTGAAGAAGACTCACACCTGGGTTTGGGGCCAGCTGCAAGAAACAGCTTTCCGGCGGGTGAAACGGCAAGTGTCGTCTTGGTTACTAACCCACTGTGATCCTGAAAAGCCTTTGCTCATCACGTGTGATGCATCCCAATATGGTATTGGGGCCGTCCTGTCCCACAAGGTGGAGAACGGAGCCGAGAGGCTGATAGCCTTCGCCTCCCGCACATTGAATACAGTGGAAAAGAAGTACGCGCAGAGCGAGAAGAAGGGCCTGGTGGTGGCCTTTGCAATGAAACGCTTCCACCAGTATGTTTATGAACACCACTTCACTATCGTGACTGATCATAAGCCTCTGCTTGTACATTTCCAAGACAATAAGTCAATTCCGGCCATTGCTTTCGCACAAATCCAGCACTGGGCTTTGTTTCTCGCTGCCTACAAGTATTCTCTAGAGCATAAACCAAGGACCCAGATAGCGAATGCTGATGTACTGAGCCGATTGCCTTTGTCGACCGGCCCCATGCCGATCCCCACGACCGGTGAGGTGGTTGCAACCCTAAATTTTATGGACTCCTTGCCTGTCACGGCATCGCAGATCTGTGAGTGGACCCAGACGGATCCAGTCCTGTCAAAGGTTCGGCACATACTCCTGTATGCTGGGCAGCATAGACAGCTCCTAGGCGGTCACTTTCTTCCAACCTGTCAGAATTTAGCTCCATACCACCCGGCTTCCAATGGATTGGCGGAGCGCGCAGTGCAAACGTTCAATCGAATCCTAAAGAAACAGTCTTCTGGGTCTGTGGACAGTAGATTGGCTTGTTTTTTGTTTTCGTATAGGACCACTCCACATGCGGTGACTGGGGTAGCTCCCGCGGAACTCCTAATGGGCCGAAGACTTCGCATCCGCCTTAGCATGGTCTTCCAAACATTGGCGCAAAAGTACGCCGCACTCAAGAACGGCAGGGGCATGGTCTTTCTCGGCATCGGCCGATTCGGCAGTTTGCGCCTGGTGACCCGGAGTTAAGTTGAAATTTTGCTGGTGGTGCCCAGTGGATCCCTGGCGTTATCTTTCCCTTACCAGGTGCAAGCCCAGGGTCGTCTCCAGGACAAGCATTTAGACCACTTTCGGTCCAGAAGGCCACCTCTTCCAAAGATTCCCCGCCCCCGGAGCTCACTTCTACAACCGCAGAGACCAGACACAGTGGACGTTCATCCTCACGATCTTCCGCACTCAAAGCCTGCGCAGGTTGTCGCAGAACCGCGTGGAGATATGCACGCCGAGATGACGGCGGCTTTAGACTCCGACTGTCCGGCCTGCGGCAAAACGAGTCCGACGCCCTCCTTCGCCAGGAACTTCGGTGGATTCCTCGGACTTTGGGGGGGGGGGGGGGGGGGGATGTTATAACCTGCCTGATTTTTACTGGCTGGGGCCTATTGCCTATCCCACAATCCTTAGTGAGTATGAGCTCCCCCAATGAGGAGGGTGGAGAAATCATTAGGAGAGTCACCTGCATAAATAGAGCTGGCCAGTGTGGAACCAGATAGGGAGAAGAGAGCAGTGGTGGAATACTGCTGCTGTTGTATATATGTAATTATAAATAAAGTATTTCTTTCGATTCTACAAACTCGTGCTGGATTCTTCGTGGCCCTCACAAAACTTCGGATGCTCCGGTTTCTGCCCACAGTCCAAAGAAGTGCGGGTTAGGTGGATTGGCCATACTAAATTGCCACTTAGTGTCCAAAGATACATAGGTTAGATGGGGTTATGTGGATATGGTGGGAGTGTGGGCCTAGGTAGAGTTGGTAGAGTTCTCTTTCTGAGGGTCGATGCAGACTTGATGAGCCAAATGGCCTCTTTCTGCACTGTAGGAATTCTATGGTTCTCTCTGGCTCATACCCTTCTTTGCACCTGAGAGCTGAGGCCCACTGCCTGATTTATCATTTGAGATGTATTCAATTGCTTGAGACTTTGCATATTCAAAATGTCTTGGGCAGAAGACATCGAGAAGGAATGCAGAAGACATGTTGGGACCAGCCTGGGGGCAGCTCTAAGGCAGCCGGGGGGCAGTTAAAAAAAAATTAGAGTGCCCAATTATTTTTTTCCAATTAAGGGGGAATTTAACATGGCCAATCCACCTACCCTGCACATCTTTGTGTTGTGGGGGTGAAATCCATGCAGACACAGGGAGAATGTGCAAACTCCATACAGACAATGACCCAGGGTCGGGATCGAACTCGGGTTCTCAGCGGCGTGAGGCAGCAATGCTAACCACTGCACCACCATGCGCCCCACCTCTGTACAGTTTTATCTATTAATAAAAACCTTTCAAGTGTCTAGGGGAAAGGAGCGGGCATGTGCAGTATGTTTTGATTGAAGTATTGGTTTTATATTGATGTTTGTACATTTCTGTTATCTGTAACTGTTTACAATGCCAAAAAATACCTCAATAAAATTGTTTGTTAAAAAAAAAAACCTTTCATGTTGTTAATGAATTCTGTGGACGTGCATTTTTACATCAAGGATGAGGTGGATTATGATGACACAGCCTCTGGTCTGACACCTGTGAGTATCCTGTTTTAGTCAAAATCTGAAGAAAAGAAGCAACCACCCGAATGCCTGTCATTGAGCCAATAGACCCATATTGCGAGACCCTGAGCAGCGGGCACAAGATGAGCCTGGATTGGCCAGTACAGTCAGAAGTTTAGAAATATATAAGAACTAGGAGAAAATGGCCAACAGAAGCAAGAGCTGTGGAAAGTGGAACTTAAGTTAATAAAACAGAGTTGCTGCACAGGTTATTTTTAAAAGAAAAAGGAAAGAGAGCACAGAGAACAATGTTTTAAGTGACTGAAGAAGAAATGCCTGAAGGGACTGTAGCATGGTCTCCAGAAGCACGGGCAAATGACGAGGCTGACATTGCCGGGCTCTCGATCCGAGCAGAGGCTGTGAGGGTTCGAGGCAATTGCTGCACTAAACAGCGAGGTTCAAGAGTTTTTAGAGGAGGAGAAGTCCTCATCCTGTTTAAAAATAAAGTTTTGAAAACAGCGGTACTGAACAGACATTGATTTCACTGCACGGTCCAGCACTAACAAAAACTCGCACATCTAAAGAATCATAGAATCATAGAATTTACAGTGCAGAAGGTATAGTGCAGAAGGAGGCCATTTTGGCACATCACGTCTGCACCAGTCATTGGAAAGAGCACCCTACCTAAGCCCACACCTCCACCCTATCCCCCTAACCTAGTAACCTCTGTAATGAAAAATTGGAAAAATTTGACAGTTAAAACATGAAAGTAACACTGAGAATGCCTGAGACTTTTAATGAAAGGGAGAAGTCCCACAAGCGGTTAACAGCAGCAGCCTGTTTGAAATGCAGACAGTTTCACGGATGGGAAGGAAAACAGATAGGAACAATTCATTCTGATTTACAAGTTTTAAAAAAAAGTCATTTGATCGACTTAAATTCTTAAGTTATACGAAAGGGAACAGTATTTCACAATTCTTTAAGCAATAAATTTTTTTATTGAACAATTAAGAAAAACAGCCAGAATCTAAAGTTTAAAATAAGGGATGACTGTTAAGCATGAAAACTTGCTGACACCAGTAATAAGATGAGACAACTAATTTACAAATAAAGAAAACTAGAAGGTGACAAGGTTACACTATGACATACACCATTTTGACGTTAAAACCTTTTAGAAATTGGCCGAGCCAGATAAGGATAGAGTCAAAGGGGGTAACCTGAACATGACATTAGCTTGACCCCAAAGATGACCCGGCTTGAGACTGAAAGAATCATTAAAAAAGACATAAATCTGGAAGGGTACGGACGAAGACACAGACAAATTTATTACATGTCAAGCAAAGTGAGAAAGTTCAAAGTAAGTCAGGGCGATCTGGTGGAATGAGGCCACGCTGTTGCAAAGGCGCCACGCTTCTAACCGATAGAAACTAACCTTCAACTGTTAGGCTCAGAAGGGTGTCATTTGTAAAGGTCAGGCTGCACAAATTGCTATGAAAACTCTGAAAAGTGAGCAGAAAAATACATTCTTCCTCGGTGATGGGACAAGCAGCATCTGAAGACCGGGCAACCCAGAGAAGCGAACAGAAGACCAAAAATTAAAGAAAAACGATTGACAAGATAGACTTGAAAGTCTTACAACTGGTCCGAACAAGAAAAGGTCTTTTTTACCTTTCTGTAAAAGTAGTTTTTATCTTTTTAACTTGAAAAGAAAATTAAGTTTAAATTGATAACCTGAAAGAGTGGTTATTATTATTAGAAAGTTTTACTTTACTCTACTTAGCAAGCCGGACTCATGTGGAAGCTACTAAATGGTAAGTAGATAAAATTCTTCTATGAAGATATGGGTTATGCCAGGGGATAACTTGAAACACTAGTTTGACCCGAATAGCACCCACCTAAGTCTGCATAGGAGTCAGGGAGTGAGAATCCCTGTTCACCATTTAGAATATCTTCACCCTTTTTTGGTATAGGGGGAATTCTAAGAATAGTGGTGAGGTTTCAACTTCATCCCACTAACCTTTTTGGACACTAAGGGCATGGCCAATCCACCTAGCCTGCACATCTTTAGACTGTGGGAGGAAATCGGAGCACCCGGAGGAAACCCACGCAGACACGCGGAGAACGTGCAGACTCCGTGCAGACAGTAACCCAAGCCCTGGAACTGTGAAGCAATTGTGTTAACCACTGTGCTACCATACCGTACCGGGGGAAAGCAACTCTCCAAATGGACTGCGGGAAGAAAGTGCAGCAGAGATCGCTGGAGGAGTTTTCCATCGTTGGAGAAGTGAAGTTTTAAAAGTTAAAAAATGTTCAAAGGAGGAGCTGGCAGGTTCATGCCAAGACTTCAAAAGCATGGGAAAAACATACACACAAGCTACTGCTGGGTCAGTGAAAAAAGATGACAGACTTAAAGTGGTAAAAGCTCAGTGGGCTAGACAGCTTGTTTGTGATGCAGAACAAGGCCAGTAGCAGGGGTTCAATTTGCGTACCGGGTGAGTTTATTGCTTTCTCAATCTTGCCCCTAGCCTGAGGTGTGGTGATTCTCAGGTTAAACCACCACCAGTCAGCTCTCCCCCTCAAAGGGAAAGGAAACCTATGGTCATCTGGGACAATGGTGACTTTACCTTGGCCTTGAGTGCATTTAAAGTGGTAATACATTTAATGTGGCAATGCACTTAAAGCGGCAGCCACAAGAAGGAACAAATGGCTATGGATAGGAAAATTGGAGTAGACCCCAGCTAGAGAGAACCTCTTTAAAAAAAAGTCCATAAGAAATGAAGACCTCAAGGAAGAGGCAATGCAAGACCTCAGAGGACACAGTGGCAATGAAAACCTCAAAGAAGAGGCAATGTAAGATGCCAGAAATAGAGCACTGAAAGACCGCAGAAGGAGAGCACTGAAAGATCCCAAAAGGAGGACAAGAAAAAGACCCCAGAAGCAGGGCAACGAAAGACAATAAATGACCCAATGAAGGGCAATGAGAGAATTGCAGAATGGAATCAAGTCAACACTTATAGAATCATAGAATTTACAGTGCAGAAGGAGGCCATTCGGCCCATCAGGTCTGCACCACCCCTTACAAAGAGCACCCTATTGAAGCCCACGTACCTACCATATCCCCGTAACCCAGTAACCCCCACTTAACATTTTTTGGACACTATGGGCAATTTAGCATGTCCAACCTGCCTAACCCGCACATCTTTAGACTGTGGGAGGAAACCGGAGCACCCGGAGGAAACCCACGCAGACATGGGGAGAACGTGCAGACTCCGCACAGACAGTGACCCAGCCGGGAAACGAACCTGGGACCCTGGAGCTGTGAAGCAACTGTGCTAAACACTATGCTGCATGGCGCCCAGTCCACTTCATCAGAGACAGACCGGATCAACTGCGAAGACAATAGGTTTTAGCTGAAGTTAAGACACGTAGAAATTAAGATTCCATTCGTGAAATGTATATGCCCAGTAAGAACATGATGGATTTCCCTTGGAAAAAACGCAAAAATTGAAGACATAAAAGTAAATGAATGAGTGACGACAGCAAACTTTAAAAAGATGTTGCAAAAATTGACACAACGAAGTTAAGAAGAACGAAAAATTCATGTGACAATGGAAAATAAGCTGAACTCCATGAAAAGCAGCTAGGAAATAAGAACAAGTCCACTGAAGAATTGAATTGGCAGAATAAGAGCTTGAAGAAGGGAAGCTTAACCATGAGACATTAACTGAATAGGTTGAAAAAAAATGAAATTGACAGCAGAAGCAGCAAATCAGACAGAGAAAGTTTTATAAGGCCACAAAGGTGTCCACACCGGGGATTTTAAATAAACTTAAGTTTATTTACAATAACTATTATGTACATCACACGGTAGATCCCAACTGGGTCTGCCTTGCCGGTGTCTAATTGGCCAGCTTTATATATTATAAAACTAGAGATTGTTTAGTGGTCCCCTGCCCCCTTAATGGGGGAGATCTAATTCTGCAAGGTTCCCAGGGAAGTTTATTGTTCCCACCCTGTAAGATACTTGGGGGTTATAACAGAAAGAAACTGAGATTATGAGCCAGAACAAGATGGTCAAGTTAATGGAAAAGCACAAGAACCAATATGATAAATGGTCAATGAAAAAGATGCCAAATTGAAATGTTGGAAAGAGAAGAAACTTTATTACGCAATCTAAGTACCAGAAATAGAGTACCACGACCATTCCTTCACACGTGACAGACTGAGATTGTGAAAGAACTGTCAAGACACAAGACTGTGTTGTATTGTAATGATATGTGCCTGCATGCATTTTAATGTAGATGCTCGGCAGAGCAAGGGTCAACGTGGGACTGGAGAGTGGCACCGCCCACAGAATAAAGTGTGGTCACATTGTCAGAGAGCAGCCTAGGTCAGAACTCAGTAAGCAGCAAGCCTGTATGGAACAGTTCCATGCAAAAGGTTATATTTGGAACTGTTTAAAGCCCACCAATTAAAGTGTTTGGGCGCGATTCTACAAAATGGAGACTAAGTGTTCGCACCGTAGTGAACGCTGTCGCGTTTCACGACGGCGTGAAACGGGCGTGAGGACTACTGATTCTGTCCCCCACAGGGGGCCAGCACGGCGCTGGAGCCAACCCGCGCATGACTTCTTCAACGCTCCGGCCCCGACACAACATGGCGCGGGGCTCTGGGGCCGGAAGCGGAACAAAGTAGTTCCGGGGGTGGAGAGGCCGGCACGCAATCGGTGAGTCCCGATTGCGGGCCAGACCCCATCGGAGCACCCCCCCCCCCCCCCGGTGACGGAGCACTTTTCCCCTCCCCACAGGCCGTCCCCCCGACCGTTTGCGCAGAGTTCCTGCCGGCAGCGACCAGGGGTGAACGGCGCCGGCGGGACTCTGCCGTTTCCGGGCGGCCGTTCAGGCCCAACTGGGCCAGAGAATCGGCGGCCCGGGCTCATACAGCAGCCCGCGACTGGCGCCGCACTTTGGAGAATCGCGCGCCGGTGTTGGGGTGGCATGGCACGGTTGCACCGATTCTCCGGCCCGGCGTGGGGCTCAGAGAATCGCGCCCTTTATGTTTAAACATGCAAGCCTCAAGATCTTGGTCAAAGTTCTCCAATTGAGAGTCTAAGGGGGTGATTTAATTGCCATGCTGCTCCTGCAAAGCAGCTTGCTACGGCGCAGCGCGGCCGATAGAAGCCGGGAGACCCCACTCCCAAGATTTACAGAGAACCAGGGGGATTCATGTAATGACTTAGGCCAGGCCTTTGAGATTGGCCAATTAGAATACGAGTTCCCAGATTAGTGGTCCAATCAGGGAACCCCTTTCTGTATATATAACAGGGAGTGTCAGATCCCCTGCACTCCGGTGTAGACAGCAGACTGAATGGTCATGGTTGTTCAGCTGTTGGGTTTGTAAATAAAAGGAATTCTGGTGATGGAACTTCTGCCTCCGTGGACTTATTACAGTGGCGATGAGGAAATCGGAACGGCCTGAAGAAACCTGCTCGTCAGCAGCTGCCGCATATTGAGGGTAAGCCACTGACAGACAAAATGCCTTTATTCGGAAAGTTGGACTCTTTTGACCCTGCAGTGGAAGACTGGGCCCAATATGTAGAGTGGATGAAGTACTTCTTTAGAGCAAACCATATAATTCCGGATGAAAAGCAACGGGTCATTCTGCTGACCGCGTGTGGGCCAGCAGCCTTTGCCATTATGCGCAGTCTCACTTTTCCGGAGGCACCGGACACAAACTTTATAGGAATTGATGGAATTAGTAAAAGAATACTATGACCCTAAGCCACTTCTGATCCTGCGAAGGTACCGGTTTACTCAGCAATCCGAGACACTGGGGAGTCAGTTACAAACTTTTTAACAAGGTTAAGGCGATTAGCAGAGACTTGCAGATTTGGCCTGATGCTAAATGAGATGCTCCGAGACCGTTTGGTATGTGGAATAAATAATTTAGAAACGACTGTAGCAGAGGCCGAGCTGGATTGCAAACAAGCATTGTAGCTGGCTTTGTCCTTAGAAAAAGCGGCAAGCGGAGTGCATGAGTTACAGGGTACTCCAATGGAGGTAGACACCCATACCAGTGAAACTGAGTTAAGGGACTACCGCTGAGGGATAGGCAATTGCATAGCCACCCTCAGGAATGACACGGATACTAAGTGTGGTAGTATGTATTGGGGGTCATGTGGGACTGGAAGCCCTAATGCCATTGGCTGACAGATCCCGGGTCCTGGTTGGCCGTTGACCTCTAGCTCCGCCCTGAAGGCGGAGTATAAGAAGCCGGAGTCTTCCCCCGCAGGCCAGTTTACTATCGAGCTGCGGGGGAACAGACACGCTTAATAAAGCCTCATCGACTTCACTCTATTCGTCTCACGGAGTCTTTGTGCGCTACAATTTATTAAGCGTGCCTAAAAAGGACTATGGAGCCCAGGATCATTCCGGAATGCCTGAAGATTAGCCCCCACGCAGTGAACGCGGCAGCAGCCTTCAAGCACTGGCAGACTTGCTTCGAGGCCTACCTCAGAACGACCACCGGCCGAGTCTCAGAAGACCAAAAACTGCAGGTCCAGCACTCGAGGGTGAGCACGGAGATTTTCTCCCTCATCGAAGACTCGGACGATTTCCAGACGGCCTTCGCATCACTGAAAAGTCTCTACGTTCGCCCAGTTAACCAAATCTACGCTCGCTACCAGCTCGCGACGAGACGGCAAGCTCCCGGAGAATCGATGGACGAGTTCTACGCCGTGCTGCTGATTTTGGGACGAGCCTGCAGCTGCCCGTCTGTAAACGCAAACGAACACACGGACATGTTAATGCGCGACGCTTTTGTGGCAGGTATGCAATCCTCCCAAATCCGCCAAAGACTTCTAGAAAAAGAGTCGCTAGGACTCTCAGAGGCACGGGCCCTAGCAGCCTCCCTAGACGTGGCCGCGCATAATACCCGCGCCTACGGCCCCGACCGCGCGGCAACCCATTGGGCCCCGTACGTACCCGTCGCGCCAAACCCCCTACCCCCCCCCACAGGCTTGCGCGGTCCAAACGCCGAGTCGCACCGGGGGCGCCCGCTGTTATTTCTGCGGCCAGGCGAAACACCCCCGGCAGCGCTGCCCGGCCCGCGCAGCAATCTGCAAAAGCTGTGGGAAAAAGGGCCATTATGCGGTTGTGTGCCGGTCCCGCGAGGTCGCCGCTGTCCCGGGAGAACAGGGAGCCCTGCAAGCAGTCTACGCGCCCCAACCCCCCCAGCACGCCATGTGCGACCCGCAGGCGCAGCCGCTCTGGGTCCCGACCACCGCGGTCCCGGGAGAACTGGGAGCCCTGCACGCCGCCTACGCCCCCCAACCCCCCTCCCCGCAGCCCATGTATGACCCGCCGCCGGCGCTACCGCTTTGGGTCCCGGTTTTGGGCGCCAGTCAGCGGACATCGCGCCGTTTCCGGAGAATTTCGCCCCAGGTCACAGATCACAAGGATTTTTACTGGAAGAACCAAGGGGGAAGGAGGAGAAGAACTGAGTGCTCAGACCGTGGGATATTTCACCAGATGTGATCATTGAGAAAGAGATTAAAACTCCATTTCAAAGGGGATGGGGTCTAAGTTTAAAAAGGAGGAACATTAAAGGTGGGGTTGGAGGGGGAGATTGGGGTCACGAGAGAGGACTGCCGGGAACTGAAAATTATCTCTTCCACTGCTGCAACTGCAAAAATTCGGTGAAAGCTTTCAATTGTTGTAGCTGAACTCAGGGAGTGGTTTAGAAATGATAGCTCTAAGATGACTGTAAGCCGATGTTTGCTGTGAGAACTGCCTCAAACACAAATCCTGCTGTGTTTGGTTGTGGTCAATCTGTGCTGTCCATTTTTGAGGTGTGATGTCTAAGTACAGATGAGCCATGACCAAGGCTTCCAGGTCAGAGCTTTCAATTCCACACATGCCCCAAGTCCTAACCGGACTGTCAAACGTGGCCAACTTTGTACAGTGCAGGGGGATATAAATAGGTTATACGATTGCTACTAGTTACAGCTGAAAATATGCCACCAGCATATTATTGTAGTACTGTTGGTTATGAGGTGAAACTGAGCGTTAACACTTTATTATTGCTTATTCGTGCAATTTCAATGATTTACTATTAGTTACAGATGGGTCTTCCTACAAAACATGGGCCAGAATTCACTGGCTGTTCTCTGGTCCAGCCAGCAGTGAACCTCCGCCTGCAGGCTCCCAGGCGGCATGGGGTGGCTTTAATGGGAATTCCCATTGACAGCGGCAGGAATCCTCTGCCGCTGTTGGATCCTCGCTGTCTTCAGGGGATGTCCCGGAGGACTGGAGAATAGCCAATGTTGTTCCTCTGTTTAAGAAGGGTAGCAAGGATAATCCCGGGAACTACAGGCAGGTGAGCCTTACTTCAGTGGTAGGGAAATTACTGGAGAGAATTCTTCGAGACAGAATCTACTCCCATTTGGAAGCAAATGGACGTATTAGTGAGAGGCAGCACGGTTTTGTGAAGGGGAGGTCGTGTCTCACTAACTTGATAGAGTTTTTTGAGGAGGTCACTAAGATGATTGATGCAGGTAGGGCAGTAGATGTTGTCTATATGGACTTCAGTAAGGCCTTTGACAAGGTCCCTCATGGTAGACTAGTACAAAAGGTGAAGTCACACGGATCAGGGGTGAACTGGCAAGGTGGATACAGAACTGGCTAGGCCATAGAAGGCAGAGGGTAGCAATGGAGGGATGCTTTTCTAATTGGAGGGCTGTGACCAGTGGTGTTCCACAGGGATCAGTGCTGGGACCTTTGCTCTTTGTAGTATATATAAATGATTTGGAGGAAAATGTAACTGGTCTGATTAGTAAGTTTGCAGACGACACAAAGGTTGGTGGAATTGCGGATAGCGATGAGGACTGTCAGAGGATACAGCAGGATTTAGATTGTCTGGAGACTTGGGCGGAGAGATGGCAGATGGAGTTTAATCCGGACAAATGTGAGGTCATGCATTTTGGAAGGGCTAATGCAGGTAGGGAATATACAGTGAATGGTAGAACCCTCAAGAGTATTGAAAGTCAAAGAGATCTAGGAGTACAGGTCCACAGGTCATTGAAAGGGGCAACACAGGTGGAGAAGGTAGTCAAGAAGGCATACGGCATGCTTGCCTTCAATGGCCGGGGCATTGAGTATAAGAATTGGCAAGTCATGTTGCAGCTGTATAGAACCTTAGTTAGGCCACACTTGGAGTATAGTGTTCAATTCTGGTCGCCACACTACCAGAAGGATGTGGAGGCTTTAGAGAGGGTGCAGAAGAGATTTACCAGAATGTTGCCTGGTCTGGAGGGCATAAGCTATGAGGAGCAATTGAATAAACTCGGTTTGTTCTCACTGGAACGAAGGAGGTTGAGGGGCGACCTGATAGAGGTATACAAAATTATGAGGGGCATAGACAGAGTGGATAGTCAGAGGCTTTTCCCCAGGGTAGAGGGGTCAATTACTAGGGGGCATAGGTTTAAGGTGAGAGGGGCAAGGTTTAGAGTAGATGTACGAGGCAAGTTTTTTACGCAGAGGGTAGTGGGTGCCTGGAACTCACTACCGGAGGAGGTAGTGGAAGCAGGGACGATAGGGACATTTAAGGGGCATCTTGACAAATATATGAATAGAAGGATACGGACCCAGGAAGTGTAGAAGATTGTAGTTTAGTCGGGCAGCATGATCGGCACGGGCTTGGAGGGCCGAAGGGCCTGTTCCTGTGCTGTACATTTCTTTGTTCTTTGTTCTTTGTTCTTTGAACAGAGAATCCCGCCACCAGCGAACGACACGCAGCTGAGAGGCCGGAGAACCTCGCCCATGGACTGCAGCAGATCAAGAACGCAGGACCTTTTCAAGGGCAATTAGGGATATGCAATAAATGCTGGCCTAGCCAGTGATGCTCACATCCTGTGAATACATTTTTTTAAAAGTATTCCGTAACTAAAAATTAAGATGGCAAACTTTTCTACAAACAACCTAATTATTGGAGCAAATAGTTATTGCAGATTTTGCAATACAAAAAAACTTCTAAGTACAATTCAACTTACAGTCTTCTTTTTTTACGAAGCCTAGGATTCCTGATATGTCTCTTTTATTTAATATGATGAGGGACATTTTTGGCCAAACCTGCGATTCTCCGCTCCCGCGCCGGTTGGGAGAATCGCCTGGCGCGCCATTTTTCCACGCGACGCCGATCCGACGCGCTCCCATAATTCACCCAAGTGACGTGAATGGCCGCGTCGTGTTCTGCACGGCGCAGGCCAGAGAATCGCCCGAGACACCCAAAATGGCGATTCTCCGCTATCCCCGCTATTCTCCGGCCCGGATGGGCCGAGCAGCCTGCCCACCAGCGCTGTCCACACCTGGTCGCTGCCGGCAGGAACAGCGCGGAAAAGCTGGGGGGGACGGCCTGTGGGGAGGGAGGGGGTTCCTGCACCGGGGGGGGGGCCTCAAATGGGGTCTGGCCCGCGATCGGTGTCCACCGGTCGGTGGGCGAGCCTCTCTGGAGGAGTACCTCCTTTCCTCCGTGCCCCACAAGATTCATCTTCTTGCGCATGCACGGGTGACGCCAGTTATGCGGCGCTGGCCGCGTCATTTACGCGGCGCCGCTTTTACGTGGCGCCAATGCCCAGCGCGCACTGACGACGCTGCTTTCGCGACACGCCTCCTGGGTTCCTCGCGGCCCCGCTCCTAGCCCATTTTCAGGCCTTGAATCGATGGCGATCGGGGCCGTTTCGCGCCGTCGTGAAAGTCAACGCCGTTCACGACGGCGTGGGCACTTAGTCGTGGGAGTGGAGAATCACGCCCCTGATCTCCAAGGCCCCCATAAAGTGAGACGCGCAGCCTCGCTTTAATATGCAGATTTGCCAAAAAGTGATACCCCCACAATGGGCGGTACTTGCATCGCTCGTTAGTTTGCGTTAGATCTCACAAGGCATTGCTAGCCGGGTAGATCCTGGGAGCAGGTTTTTCCCAAATCGAGGTGGGAAAGTGGAACTTGCTACCACAAGAAGTGGCTGAGACGAATAACATAGATGCTAGGCAAGCATTTGAGGGATAAAGGAATATGTGGTTAGGATAGTAGATTTAGATGAGGAAAAATTGAAAGAGACTTGAGAGGGGCTTCAACACCAGAATGGACTGGTTGGGCTGAATAGTATGTTTCTGTGCTGCTGATCTTATGTAATCCTATGCAAAATGAGCTTTTCACACTCGGGATGATGATAGGAAACCTCGGGCGAAATTCTCCGGAAATGGCGCGATGTCCGCCGACTGGCGCCCAAAACGGCGCAAATCAGTCGGGCATCGCGCCGCCCCAAAGGTATGGAATGCTCCGCATCTTTGGGGGCCGAGCCCCAACCTTAAGGGGCTAGGCCCGCGCCGGACGAATTTCCACCCCACCAGCTGGCGGAAAAGGCCTTTGGTGCCCCGCCAGCTGGCGCGGAAATGACATCTCCGGGCGGCGCATGCGCGGGAGCGCCAGCAGCCGCTGACGGCATTCCCGCGCATGCGCAGTGGAGGGAGTCTCTTCCGCCTCCGCCATGTGCCCCCCACGGCACAGGCCCGTCCGTGGATCGGATGGCCCCGATCGCGGGCCAGGCCACCGTGGGGGCACCCCACGGGGGTCAGATCGCCCCGCGCCCCCCCCCCCCAGGACCCCGGAGCCCGCCCGCGCCGCCTTGTCCCGCCGGTAAGGTAGGTGGTTTAATCTACGCCCGCGGGACAGGCATTTTAGCGGCGGGACTTTGGCCCATCCGGGCCAGAGAATCGCGCGGGGGGGGGCCCGCCAACCGGCACCGCCCGTTTCCCACCCCCGCCGAATATCCGCTGCCGGAGAATTCGGCAATCGGCGGGGGCGGGATTCACGCCAGCCCCCGACGATTCTCCGACCCGTGTGTACTTGATTACAGCAAGTAAGGACAAACTCAGCAGTGTAAACGTCTTTAGTTAAATAGCCTGAAAATATGTGGGGCACAATTCTCCCATCGGGAGTCTAAGTGCCGACGCCAGAGTGAAAACCGGAGTGTTTCACTCTGGCGTTGGAGCACACTCCCAGCCCCCTATTCTCCTGCCCCCGGGGGGCTAGGAGCGGCGTCGCATCATTTATGCGCGCCGGGCATTTGGCGCCGCGTAAATGACGCGGCCGGCGCCGCGTAACTGGCGTCACCCACGCATGCGTGGTTGCCATCCTCCCCAAGGCCGCCCCGCAAGAAGATGCCGGATGGATCTTGTGGGGCGGCGGAACAAAGGAGGTCCTCCTTCAGAGAGGCTGGCCTGCCGATTGGTGGGCACGGTGCAGGAACCCACTTCTCCCCCCCCCCCCCCCCCCACTGCCCCCCCCCCCCCCCCCCCCCCCCCCCCCCCCCCAGCGTTCCCACGTTTTCCCGCCGGCAGCGACCAGGGGCGACATTCTCCGACTCCCAGCTGGGTCGGAGAATCGCCGGGGGCTGGCGTGAATCCCGCCCCCGCCGGTTGCCGAAGTCTCCACCACCGGATATTCGGCGGGGGCGGGAATCGCGCTGCGCCGGTTGGCGGGCCCCCCCGCTCGATTCTCCGGCCCGGATGGGCTGAAGTCCTGCCGATAAATTGCCTGTCCCGCCGGCGTAAATTAAATCACCTACCTTACCGGCAGGACAAGGCGGCGTGGGCGGGCTCCGGGGTCCTGGGGGGGCACGGGGCGATCTGACCCAGGGGGATGCCCCCACGGTGGCCTGGCCCACGATCGGGGCCCACCGATCCGCGGGCGGGCCTGTGCCGTGGGGGCACTCTTTCCCTTCCGCCTCCGCCACGGTCTCCACCAGGGCGGAGGTGGAAGAGACTCCCTCCACTGTGCATGCGTGCGAAACTGTCAGCGGCCGCTGACGCTCCCGCGCATGCGCCGCCCGGAGATGTCATTTCCGCGCCAGCTGGCGGGGCACCAAAGGCCGTTTCCACCAGCTGGCGGGGCGGAAATTCCTCCGGCGTCGGCCTAGCCCCTCAATGTTGGGGCTCGGCCCCCAAAGATGCGGAGCATTCCGCACTTTTGGGGCGGCGCGATGCCCGTCTGATTGGCGCCGTTTTGGGCGCCAGTCGGCGGACATCGTGCCGTTTCCGGAGAATTTCGCCCCAGGTATGGACAGCGCCGGTGGGAACCCGTCGTATTGAGCAGGCCGCTCAGCCCAGCCGGGCCGGAGAATCGCCGCTTGCCCGTTACAAACGGCGAGCGGCGATTCCCCCAGCGGCCAGCCGTGATTCTCGCCGCGCCGGTTTGGGAGGGGTGGGGGAATCGCGTGCGGGCGTCGGAGCGCCATGGCGGGACACGCGCAGCGCCCCGGCGATTCTCCCACCAGGCGTGGGGGGGGGGAGAATTCCGCCCCAGAATGCCATTTTAGAATCGTTACACTGAGGGGGGCGAGCAGAGCTCCTCCGTGTACAAAACGGGGCTATGTGCAACCTCGGCTGCGCCTTCATCGCTGAGGCCCCTTATATGATGCAAGTTGCGTTATACAGCCATGTGTTTCTCGCTGCAGCGAGTGCCAGGAAACACGCAGCTAAATGCACTCGCTAGGGACTTCCTTGCCAATTTGTTGAATCACGGCCATTGTTTCTGTATCCGCGCTATCAAAATCTTTCATAACTTTGAAGACCTCTATTATGTCACTGCTTAGCCTTCTTTTTTCCAGAGAAAAGGGATACAACTTGTCAATCCTTTCCTGATATTTATACCCCCACATTTTTGGTACCAGCCTTGTTAATCTTCTCTGGACTCTATCCAGTGCCTCTATATTCCTTCTATAACATGGCGACCTGAACTGAAAGCAGTACTCTCAATTGCGGTCTAACCAAGATTTGATACGTGTTTAGCATAACTTCCCTTCTTTTCAATTGTGACTCTGGACAAAAAGATTAGTGCTTGATTTGCTTTCTTTGGTCTTGCTAACCTTGGCGCATCTTTTAGTGATTCTTGTTTTATATTCTTGGAAACATAATGTCATGATATCCACATCAGCACATCATGGTGCAATCACACACACACTGATGGACAGGCAGTTGGACCAACCAGCACACACAAAACATCGCAGCCAATCACCAGTGAGAGCACACGCATTATAAAACAGGGAACACCACAGTTCCCGCTGATTCTACCAGGAGATAGCTCAGAGCTCACAGCGTGCCACTCAGACATAGACCATGTGCTGAGTGCCTCACTAGGACAGTGATAGGGCTGGGTCCACAGGTTAGATGGTGAAGCACGTACCCAAGCCAGTAGATAGTTGTTACCGTTGGTTAGACAATAAAACAGAGTTGTACCATTTACAGCCGTGTTGGATCATTTGTGCATCAGAACACCCAACACGACATGATACCAGGAGTGGACGCAAACCAGCGACTGTGAGACCTACCTGCACCCTTTCAGACATCCGCCATCCTGCTCCATGGAAAACATCAGCCCGCCGCAGCCGCTCCGAATCGCTGGTAATCTTGCCGTAAACTGGAAGCTGTTTAAACAGCACTTCCAGCTCTTCCTCGAAGCCACAGACAGGGAGAATGCATCGGACACCAGGAAGATCGCCCTCCTCCTCTCCACGGCGGGGCAACACGCCATCCACATCAAAACTCCCTGGCATTCGCGGAAGCCGAGAACAAAACAAAATATAAGACGGTGCTTCTGAAGTTCGATGAACACTTCAGCGTGGAAGTCAATGAGAGCTTCGAGAAGTACCTATTCAAGCAGCGCATGCAGGGTAAGAATGAGCCTTTCCAATCTTACTTAACACACCTACGAATCCTCCCGCAGTCCTGCAGCTATGGGGCCACCTCCGACTCCATGATACGAGATCAGATAGTTTTTGGGGTCATCTCGGACACTCTACGCCAGCAGCTCCTTAAAATAAAGTGCCTCACCCTAGCGACTGCCATCGAAACCTGTGTCCTCCATGAGAACGCGACCAGCCGGTACTCCCAAATCCAGGTGGCCGAAATGGCACGGCACGGGTCCCACGAGGCGGAGCGGGTCCAGTCGATCGAGTTCCTCCCAGCCCGCGGCCCGGACAAGGGCGGCCATTTCGCGCACTTTCCGAGGCCTCCCGTGCTTGTACGCGCCAAAAGAGGGGACATTGACGCAGAGGGACGTGATGCGCAAGCGCGATCTACGCAGGACTGCACCGCACATGCGCGGTGGCGCAACGAACGCCATGACATCACGACGTGCGGCAACTGTAGCTCCGCCCACTTAAAGCGGCAATGTCCAGCCAAAGCGCGACAATGCCTTCGATGTGGCAGGATGGGCCACTATGCTGCCTGCTGTCGAGCAGCTCCACCTGCCCACTCCCAACAATTCCGCCAGCCTCGCAGGGACGTGCGGGCGATTCAGCCCCTCTACACTGAGTCATATCCAGATAGTATGCAGACCAGCGATACCGAAGACAGGGAGCCCTTCCGCGTTGCGGTAATCCACAAGAACCGGATGTCCCCAAGTCAGAACCACCAGCCGCTGCCAGTGCATAGCATTGATCCGGCCGATGAGTGGTGTGCCACCCTAACGGTCAACCGATCCCAAGTCACATTTCGCCTGGACACTGGTGCCTCTGCAAATCTCCTCGCATGGTCAGCCTTCCAGACTTTGAAGATTGAACCACCGCTTCTGCCATCCCACTGTCAGCTGGTTGACTACAATGGAAACATCATCCCGGCCATGGGGTCCTGCCAGCTCGATGTTACACACATACTCAGATGCACTCACTACACATTTCTATTTATTATCATGTAGGCACATGTCCTTTGTGAAAGGGGGGATGTCATGATATCCACATCAGCATATCATGGTGCAATCACACACACACTGATGGACAGGCAGTTGGACCAACCAGCACACACATAACATCGCAGCCAATCACCAGTGAGAGCACACGCACTATAAAACAGGGAACACCACAGTTCCCGCTCATTCTACCAGGAGATAGCTCAGAGCACAGAGCTCACAGCGCGCCACTCAGACATAGACCATGTGCTGAGTGCCTCACTAGGATAGTGATAGGGCTGGGTCCACAGGTTAGCTGGTGAAGCCAAGCCAGTAGTTAGTTGTTACCGTTGATTCGACAATAAGACAGAGTTGTACCATCTACAGCCGTGTTGGATCATTTGTGCATCAGAACCCCCAACACGACACATAGAAAATAGGAGCAGGAGGAGGCCATTCAGCTCTTCAAGCATGCTCTGCCATTCATTATAATCATGGCTGCAACTCAATAGCCAAATCCCGCTTTCCCCCCATATCCTTTTATCCCCTTCGCCCTAAGTGCAAATCTCTTATTTTTATAAATTTCGAGGTAACTGTGGGTGGGTGTATTTTGCAATGGTGTTTGTTATATGTTAATGAGGCCTTGAGCCCCTCCTCACCCCACCCGTTAAAGGCAGGTCACCGAGGCGCAATCCCTGGTCCGGGCAACCTAGCACCTTGGTACTGCTGCCAGGCACCCTGGCAGTGCCAACTAAGGAGCAATTTACCGTGGACAATTCACCTACCTGCACATCTTTTTCGGTTGTTGGGCTGAGACCCATGCAGACACAAGGAGAATGTGCAGACTCCACTCAGACAATGACTCGGGACTTGGATCGAGCCCGGTTCCTCGGCGCCATGAGGCAGCAGTACTAACCACTGTACCACATGCTGCCCCTGCCCTAAGTGCAAATCTAACTGCTTCTTGAAAAGATCCCTTTGTTCCACTATCCTATTTAAAGTTGCACCTTCCATGTAGTGTGACTCTCTTTCCTACCAAAATTTAAACTCACATTAATCTGTGTTAAACTTCATGCACATTCTACAGGTTTACTAATGTCGTCCTGTAATTTGTTGCAGTCCTCCTCAATATTGACTAGCCCCACCCCCAATTTGGCATCATCTACAAATTTAGAAATTGTGGCCGTGATTGAACAGCCTCATTGCACCCTACTCGGTGTCGCAACGAGGCCGTTACATCTCGTGAGAGGCCTCTCGCAAGATTTGCGACGCTCGGAACACCTCGCGAGATCAAACGAGATCTTGTAAGACTTTGCGACTGGA
The DNA here is from genome assembly GCF_047496885.1 of Scyliorhinus torazame. NCBI lineage: Eukaryota > Metazoa > Chordata > Chondrichthyes > Carcharhiniformes > Scyliorhinidae > Scyliorhinus > Scyliorhinus torazame. The sequence continues at coordinate 53,841,225 of NC_092720.1, read as the reverse complement.
TCTCACTCTCATTGGGTGAGATCCAGATTCACAAATGTGGACCTGGCACAACGGCAACTTGCGGGGGGGGGTGGAGGATGGTGTCTCTCATGCCAACAGGTGCTCTGGGCAGGATGGTACCCTGGCACTCCCACTGCCATCGGTCAACTTATCACTGCCAGCCTGGAACCTTGACACTGCTATCTAGAGGCCCTGGCAGTGACACTCTGACACTGCTAGGGTGTCCGGGTGGCACTGCCAGGGTCCTGGCAGCAGTACCAAGGTGCCAGGGTGCCAGGTTGCCCAGACCAGGGATAGGGCCTGGGTGCCCTGCCCTTAAGGGGTGGGGTGAGGAGGGGCTCAAGGCCTCAATAACATATAACAAACACCATTGCAAAATACACCCACCTACAGTTACCGCCCAACCCCCGACAAACAAACAAAACTTAACAAAAAATCAAACCCCTCCCAGCAACTGACGGTGACTAATTCCCTGAAAAAGGAGATGAAAGGCTGTCACCTCGAGTAAAACCCCTCCACCAACCCCCTCATGGTATGTTTAACCTTCTCAAGATACAGAAATTCCATCAGACCATTCAGCCAGGTCAAGGCACTGGGCGGTACCGCAGACCTCCACCCGTGTAGAACTTGCCTCTACGCTATTAACAAGGTGAAGGCAAGGACGTCCGTCTTCGCCCCCTGCCGCACCACCACCCCTTCTGCAGCACCAGCGAGTCTGATACACCAAAAATAGCCACCAACATCACGGCTCCAGCTGAACACCCCGACATGGTGTGCTGAAAAAGGAGACGTAGAAGCTTACACGTTTATGGTACCACCAAATCATGTGTGTATGATTCGTCGGTCCCCTAGCGCAATGATCATACCTATCCTCCATTCCCAAGCAGAAACCACTCATCCACGCCGTGGTCAAGTGCGCCCTGTGTACCACCTTGAACTGGATCAAGCTGAACCGAGCACAAGAGGAGGTGGAGTTGACCCTGTGAAGAGCCTCACTCCACACCCTATCAAAAACCGGACCTCCCTCCCGTTTTTTCTTTCCTTCCTGCAATGAAGTCTGCTCCGTCGACAGGATCTGGCCATAGATAGCTGAAATCCTCCCCAACTCGGCCAGGGACAGGACCATATCCAAGAGCAAGGGCGAGGCACCAGGGAAAATGAAGGAATCTCCTCACACAAAAGTCACAAACCTGCAAGTACCTAAATCCATTTGGTCTCCGGAGCTGGAACTTATCCAACAACTCCTCCATACCGGCAAATCTCCCATCAATAAACATATCCCCAAACCTCTCCAACCCCTCCCTCCCCCAACCCCTGAACGACAAGTCCAAGCCAGACAGCACAAACAAATGGTTCCTGAAAATCAGGGCCAACATTGACATGGAGCCAGCCTAAAATGCTGCCTAAACTTCCTCCAAATCCTCAAATCGGCCACTACTATTGGGCTTGTGGTGAATCTTGCAGGGGAAAATGAAAGCAGGGCAGTGACCAGACAATTCAGACTCAAACTTCTACATGAGCCTGCCTCCACCCGGCCCCCATATAGAATCGGGATCCCTAAGCCCTGCATCTTCTCAATATTTCCAACCCAATAATAAAATAATAAATTAGGTTGCCCAAGCCCCCTCAGCTGCCTCACTTTCTGCAGAAACATCCTACAAATCCGTGGGATCCTGCCCACCCAAATAAAGGAGGATACCATTTTATTGACCCGACCAAAGAAAGATTTGGGGGGAAAGACGGGGAGACACTGAAACGAAAACAAAAAACTCGGGAGGACATTCATTTTAACAGTCTGCCCCCTGCCCACCAAGGACAGAGGGAAGACATCCCACTTTTCTAAGTTGGCCTTGATCTCATTCACCAGACTAGCAAAGTTAAGTTTGTCGAGTGAGGCCCAATTGCAGCCCACCCAGATTCACAGATAATGGAAGCTGCTCCTGGCCAGGCAAAACAACAACTTCCCCAGATCAGCTCCCATCCCTTGGAGAATTCACTGGAAAATATTCACTTTTTCTCAAATTCAGCTTATACCCCCTAGAAGGAGCCAAAACTCCTAAGTAGCTTCATCATCGCCACTACATTGGAGAGTGGGTCCGTTATATACAGAAGCAGATCATCCGCACATAAAGGCACCCTGTGGCTACCCCCCGTCTATCCCTCTCCACCCAGTGGATGACCTCAATACCTCAATCCAGTGGCCAGAGGCTCAATTGCCAAGAGGAGACAATGGACAACCCTGCCTAGTACCCCTGTTCAATTGGAAGTAACCCAACTCAGAGCATCAGTATGCAAACTCGTGGTGAGGGTCCCATAAAGGAGCCGAATCCATGACAGAAATTTTGGCCCAAAGACAAACCTCCCAAGAATTTCAAAGCGGTACCCCACACTCAACCCTACCAAATGCTTTTTCTGCATTCATTAAAATAATTACAACTGGCTCGGGGACTGAGGAGGGGGACAGAATGATATTTAACAATCTCCGTATGTTGGCCAATAACTGCCAGCCCTTAACAAAACCAGTTTGCTCCCAGTCGCCCCCAGAAGGCAGGACTCCAAATGCACAGCTAACAATTTCACCATAACTTTAGCCTCAGCATTCAACAAAGAAATGGGTTGGAACGACATACAATTCTTCAGGATCAGGGAAATCAATGCCAGCACCAACGTAGCTGGCAAACACCCCCGATCCAAGGAATAATTGAACACATCCAGCAACAGTGGAATCAACTGACACGCAAACATTTGATAAAATTCGATAGGGAACCCATCCGGATCCAGAGCTTTACCCGACTGCATTCATCCGATGCACTTCATAACCTCCTCCCGTCCCACCATTGCCTCCAACTCTTCCTGTCTCCCCTGCTCCACCATCAGGAAGGAAAACCCATCCAAAAACTGCATCATTGACAGTCTATCCTCTGGAGGCTCTGACTAAAATAGCTCTCGATAAAGGGCCTCAAACGCTGCATTAATCTTCCCTGCAGCAGAAACCAACCCGCCACTCGAATCCCTCACTTAGTGCTAACGGCTTGGATGGGCAGAGTTTGTAAGGTGTATCCAAGAAGGCTTCTTGGTGCAATATGTAGATAGTCCAACTAGGGAAGGGGCAGTACTGGACCTGGTATTGGGGAATGACCCTGGACAGGTGATTGAGGTTTCAGTAGGGGAACATTTTGGGAGTAGTGACCACAATTCTGTATGTTTCAGGGTACTTTTGGATAGGGAGGCGCGAAACTGGGGAAAGGCAAATTGCAAAGGAATTGAAGAATTTGGATTGGGTGCGGCTGTTAGATAGTAAATCAACATCAGACATGTGGGAGTCTTTCAAGCGACAGTTGATTAGGATTCAGGAAAGTCACGTTCCTGAGAGAACGAAGGATAAGTATGGGAAGTTTCAGAAGCCTTGGATAACAAGGGATATTGTGAACCTCGTCATAAAGTAAAAGGAGGCTTTTGTATGGGCTAGAAGGGTGGGGACAGTCAAAACCCTTGAGGAGTATAAAGAAAGTAGGAAGGTACTTAAGTGGAAAATTAGGAGGGCTAGGAGGGGTCATGAAAAGTCTTGGCAAGTAGGATTAAGGTGAATCCCAAAGCTTTTTAATCATATGTAAAAAGCAAGAAGGTGGCCAAGGAAAGGATTGGCCCACTTAAGGACAGTGGGGGGAATCTATTTGTTGAGCCAGAGGAAATGGGCGAGGTACTAAATGAGTACTTTGCATCAATGTTCACCAAAGAAAAGGACTTGGTGGAAGATAATTCTTGGGTAGAATGTGTGGACAGTCCGGGTCATGTTGACATCAAAAAGGAGGAGGTATTGGGTCTTTTAAAAGACATTAAGGTAGATACGTCTCTTGCGCCTGATAGGATTTAACCCAGAATACCGAGGGAAGCAAGGGGGGAAATTGCTGGGGTCTTGACTGACCCAGCTATCTTCACATAGCTAATGTGGTACCGCTGTTTAAGAAAAGTAGCAGGGATAATCCAGGAAACTATAGGCCGGTGAGCCTCATGTTGGTAGTATTATTAAAGGTAAATTATTGGAGAGAATTCTTAGGGACAGGATGTATACCCATTTGGAAACAAATGGACTCATTAGCGATAGACAGCATGGTTTTGTGAAGGGAGGTCGTGCCTCACCAACTTGATTGGGTTTTTTGTGGAGGTAAAAGATGATTGATGAGGAGAGGGCTATGGATGTTGTTTACATGGACTTCAGTAAAGCCTTTGACAAGGTACCTCATGGCAGGCTGATACAAAAGGTAAAGTCACACAGGATCAGAGGTGAGGTGGCAAGATGGATACAGAACTGGCTCGGTCACAGAAGGCAGAGGGTAGCAGTAGAAGGGTGTTTTTCTGAATGGAAGGCTGTGATTAGTGGTGTTCCACATGTATTTATGTTTAAGAGATGATTTTTTGGAGCTGCATGTGATAGAGCCCACGAGGGAACAGGCAATTCTGGATTTGGTGATGTGTAATGAGGCAAACTTGATTAGGGATCTTAAGGTGAAGGAACCCTTAGGGAGCAGTGACCACAATCTGGTCGAATTTACCCTGCAGTTTGAGAGGGAGAAGCTGGAGTCAGATGTAACGGTACTACAATTAAATAAGGGTAACTACAAAGACATGAGGGAGGAGCTGGCCAGAGTTGATTGGAAAAGGAACCTAGCAGAGAAGACAGTGGAACAGCAAGGCAGGGGTTTTTGGGGGTTATTCGGGACGCACAGCAGAAATTCATCCCAAGGAGGAGGAAACATGCTAAGGGCAGGACAAGGCATCCATGGTTGACGAGGGAAGTCAAGGACCGCGTAAAAGTAAAAGAAAAAGCATACAAAGTGGCAAGAATTATTGGAAAGCCAGTGGATTGGGAATCCTTTAAAAGCGAGCAGAGGACAACTAAAAAGCAATAAGGGGAGATTAGATGAAATATGGGTGCAAGCTAGCTAGTAATATAAAAGAAGATAGGAAGAGTTTCTTTCAATATACAAAATAAGAGAGAGGCAAAAATAGACATTGGACCACTGGAAAACGTGGCTGGAGAAGTAATAATAGGAAACAAGGGCAGCACGGTAGCGCAGTGGTAGCACTGCAGTCTCACGGAGGTCCCACGTTCGATCCCGGCTTTGGGTCACTGTCCGTGTGGAGTTTGCGCATTCTCCCCGTGTTTGCGTGGGTTTCGTCCCCACAATCCAAAGATGTGCAAGGTAGGTGGATTGAACATGCTAAAGTGCCCCTTAATTGGAAAAAATGAATTGGGTATTCTAAATTTAAAAAAAATAATTTTTAAAAAATTAATAGGAAACAAAGAAATGGCAGATGAACTGAATAGTTACTTTGCATCAGTCTTTAACATAGAACATACAGTGCATAAGGAAGACAATTGGCCCATCGAGTCTGCACCGACCCACTTAAGCCCTCACTTCCAGCCTATCTCCATAACCCAATAACCCTTCCTAACTTTTGTTGGTCAGTAAGGGCAATTTTCATGGCCAATCCACCTAACCTGCACGTCTTTGGACTGTGGGAGGAAACCGGAGCTGAGGAGTTTGTGGAGGCACTGCTGGTGATCTTTCAGGAATCACTGGAAGCTGGAAGGGCCCCAGAGGACTGGAAAATGGCGAATGTAACACCACTGTTTAAGAAGGGAGGGTGGCAGAAGACAGGAAATTATAGGCCGGATGGCTGACTTCAGTGATTGATAAGATTTTAAAGTCCGTTATTGAAGATGAGATCGTGGAGTACTTGGAAGTGCATGGTAAAATAGGACTGAGTCAGCATGGCTTTGTCAAGGGGAAGTCATGTCTGTCAAATCTGTTCGAGTTCTTTGAGGAGGTAACAAGGAAATTAGACAAATGAGAACCAGTCGACATGATTTATTTAGATTTCCAGAAGGCCTTTGCAAGGTGCCGCATAGAAGATTATTAAATAAGTTAAGAGCCCATGGTGTTAAGGGTAAGATCCTGGCATTGATAGAGGATTGGCTGACTGGCAGAAGGCAGAGAGTGGATTAAAGGTTTTTTTCAGGATGGCAGCCGGTGTGCCTCAGGGGTCTGTGCTGGGACCACAACTTTCCACAATATACATTAATGATCTGGAAGAAGGAACTGAAGGCACTGTTGCTAAGTTTGCAGATGAGACATAGATCTGTAGAGGGACTGGTTTCATAGAATTTACAGTGCAGAAGGAGGCCATTTGGCCCATCGAGTCTGCACCGGCTCTTGGAAAGAGCACCCTACCCAAGGTCAACACCTCCACCCTATCCCCATAACCCAGCAACCCCACCTAACACTAAGGGCAATTTTGGACACTAAGGGCAATTTATCATGGCCAATCCACCTAACCTGCACATCTTTGGACTGTGGGAGGAAACCGGAGCACCCGGAGGAAACCCACGCACGCACGGGGAGGATGTGCAGACTCCGCACAGACAGTGACCCAAGCCGGAATTGACCCTGGAGCTGTGAAGCAATTGTGCTATCCACAATGCTACCATGCTGCCCATGTATTGAGGAAGCAAGGGGGCTGCAGAAGGATTTGGACAAGCTAAGAGAGTGGGCAATGAAGTGGCAAATGAAATACAATGTGGAAAAGTGTGAGGTTATGCACTTTGGAAAGAGGAATTTTGGCATAGATTTTTTTCTAAATGGGGAAATGCTTAGGAAATCAGAAGCCCAAAGAGACTTGGGAGTCCTTGTTCATGATTCTCTTAAGGTTAACGTGCAGGTTCAATCATCAGTTATGAAGGCAAATGCAATATTAGCATTCATGTCAAGAGGGCTGGAATACAGGACCATGGATGTGCTTCTGAGGCTGTATAAGGCTTTGGTCAGACCCCATTTGGAGTATTGTGAGCAGTTGTGGGCCCCGTATCTAAGGAAAGATGTACTGGCCTTGGAAAAGATCCAGAGGAGGTTCACAAGAATGATCCCTGAAATGAAGAACTTGTCGTATGAGGAACTGTTGAGGACTCTGGGTCTGTACATGTTGGAGTTTAGAAGGATGAGGGGGATCTTATTGAAACTTACAGGATACTGCGAATCCTGGATGTAATGGACATGGAGAGGATGTTTCCACTTGTAGGAAAAACTAGAACCAGAGGACACCATCTCAGACTAAAGGGACGATCCTTTAAAACAGAGATGAGGAGGAATTTCTTCGGCCAGAGGATGGTGAATCTGTGGAACTCTTTGCTGCAGAAGGTTGTGGAGGCCAAATCACTGAGTGTCTTTACGACAGAGATAGATAGGTTCTTGATTAATAAGGGGATCAGGGGTTATGGGGAGAAGGCAGGTGAATGGGGATGAGAAAAATATCAGCTATGATTGAATGGCGGAGCAGGCTCGATGGGCCGAGTGGCATAATTCTTCTCCTATGTCTTATGGTCTTATCGGTGCTGGGGCCTCTGTTGTTTGTAGTATACATAAACTATTTGGAGGAAAGTGTAGCTGGTCTGATCAGTAAGTTCGCAAATGACACTAAAGTTGGTGGAGTGGCAGACAGTGTTGTGAGGGTTGTCAAAGGATACAGCAGGACATAGATAGATTGAATACTTGGGCAGAGAAATGGCAAGTGGAGTTTAATCCGGACAAATATGAGGTAATGCATTTTGTAGGTCTAACATAGAGGGGAAATAGACAGTAAATGGCAAAACTCTTAGGAATATACAAAGTCAGAGAGATGTGGGCATACAGGTCCACAGATCATTGAAAGTTGGATTGGATTGGATTGGATTTGTTTATTGTCACGTGTACCGAGGTACAGTGAAAAGTATTTTTCTGCGAGCAGCTCAACAGATCATTAAGTACATGGGAAGAAAAGGGAATAAAAGAAAATACATAATAGGGCAACACAACATATACAATGTAACTATAAAAGCACTGGCATTGGATGAAGCATACAGGGTGTAGTGTTAATAAAGTCAGTCCATAAGAGGGTCATTTAGGAGTCTGGTGACAGTGGGGAAGAAGCTGTTTTTGAGTCTGTTTGTGTGTGTTCTCAGGCTTCTGTATCTCCTGCCTGATGGAAGAAGTTGGAAGAGTGAGTTAGCTGGGTGGGAGGGATCTTTGATTATGCTGCCCGCTTTCCCCAGGCAGCGGAAGGTGTAGATGGAGTCAATGGATGGGAGGCAGGTTCGTGTGATGGACTGGGCGGTGTTCACGACTCTCTGAAGTTTCCTGCGGTCCTGGGCTGAGCAGTTGCCATACCAGGCTGTGATGCAGCCCGATAGGATGCTTTCTATGGTGCACCTGTAAATGTTGGTAAGGGTTAATGTGGACATGCCGAATTTCCTTAATTTCCTGATGAAGTATAGGTGCTGTTGTGCCTTCTTGGTGGTAGCGTCGACGTGGGTGGACCAGGACAGATTTTTGGAGATGTGCACCCCTAGGAATTTGAAACTGCTAACCATCTCCACCTCGGCCCCGTTGATGCTGACAGGCGTGTGTACAGTACTTTGCTTCCTGAAGTCAATGGCCAGCTTTTTAGTTTTGCTGGCATTGAGGGAGAGATTGTTGTCGCTACACCAGTCCACTAGGTTCTCTATCTCCCGCCTGTATTCTGACTCGTCGTTATTCGAGATCCGGCTCACTATGGTCGTATCGTCAGCAAACTTGTAGATGGAGTTGGAACCAAGTTTTGCCACGCAGTCATGTGTACAGGGAGTAGAGTAGGGAGCTAAGTACGCAGCCTTGCGGCAACACAAGTGGACAAGGTAGTCAAGAAAGCATATGGAATGCTTGCCTTCATTGGAAGTGGCATTGAGTATAAAAATTGGCAAGTCATGTTACAGTTGTATAGAACCTTGGTACGGCCCCACTTGGAATATTGCGCACAATTCTGATTGCCATACTACCAGAAGGATGTGAAAGCTTTGGAGAGGGTGCAGAAGAGGTTTACCAGGATTTTGCCTTTCTGGAGGGTGTTAGCTATGCGAGGAGGCTGAATAGACTTGGACTGTTTTCATTAGATCGATGGCGGTTGAGGGGCGACCCGATAGAGGTCTACAAGATTATGAGAGGCATGGATAGAGTGGATGGGCAGGCACTCTTTCCCAGGATGGAGGGGTCAGTCACTAGGTTTAAAGTCCATGGGGCAAAGTTCAGAGGAGATGTGTGAGGCAGGTTTTTTACACAGAGGGTGGTGAGTGCCTGGAACATGTTGCCAGGGGTGGTTGTGGAAGCAGATGCATTAATGGCGTTCAAAAGGCATCTCAACGGGAACCTTGCACAGACTTAATCTGACACGGTTGGTAGAACAAATGGAGGAGGACTTCAAGAGGTGGGACATGCAGCCTCTATCGCTGGCGGGGAGGGTGCAAGCAATTAAGATGATGGTCCTCCCGAGGTTCTTATTTGTATTTCAATGTCTCCCTATACTAATCACCAAGACCTTTTTTAATAAAATAGACAGGAGCATCACGAGCTTCGTGTGGGCAGGGAAAGTTCCGAGAGTAAGGAGGGGGTTCCTTCAGCGTAGTAGGGACAGAGGAGGATTGGCACTACCGAACTTGGGCGATTACTATTGGGCCGCCATGTGGCAATGAAACGTAAATGGATGATGGAGGGTGAGGGAGCGGCGTGGAAAAGACTGGAGAGAAAGTCCTGTAAAGGGACGAGTTTAGAGGCGCTGGTGACGGCGCCGCTACCGATCTCACCTAAAAGGTTTACCACGAACCCGGTGGTGGCGGCAACATTGAATATCTGGGGACAGTGGAGGTGACAGAGAGGGGTGCGGGGAGCCCTGGTGGGGTCCCCAATCAGGAACAACCATAGGTCCGCCCCAGGAAGAATGGATGGAGGATTTCAGAGCTGGTACCAGTTGGGAATTAGGAGGGTGGGAGATTTATTTATAGATGGGACTTTTGCGAGCTTGGGAGCATTGGAGGAAAAGTATAAGTTGCCCCGGGGAAATTTCTTGAGATATATGCAGGTGAGGGCGTTTACTAGACAACAGGTGAGGGAATTTCCGTTGCTCCCGACACAGGGGATACAGGACAGGGTGCTTTCAGGGGTGTGGGTCGAAGAGGGCAAGGTGTCAAAGATTTACCGAGAGATGAGGGAAGAGGGGGAGGAGTCGGTGGGCGAACTAAAAGGAAAGTGGGAAGAAGAACTAGGGGAGGAGATAGAGGAGGGTATGTGGGCTGATGCCCTAAGCAGGGTAAATTCCTCTTCCTCATGCGCCAGGCTTAGCCTGATTCAATTGAAGGTGCTACATAGAGCACACATAACGGGAGCAAGATTGAGCAGGTTCTTTGGAGTGGAGGACAAATGTGGGAGGTGTGGCGGGAGCCCGGCAAACCACGCACATATGTTTTGGGCGTGCCCGGCACTGGAAGGGTATTGGAAGGGAGTGACGGGAGTGATTCCGCGGGTGGTGAAGGCCCGGGTCAAACCAGGCTGGGGGTTAGCTCTATTTGGAGTTGCGGAAGAGCCGGGAGTGCAGGAGGCGAAAGAGGCCGACGTTGTGGCCTTTGCGTCCCTAGTAGCCCGGCGCAGGATCCTACTCATGTGGAAGGAGGCGAAACCCCCCGGACTGGAGGCCTGGGTAAATGATATGGCGGGGTTCATTAAACTGGAGCAGATACAGTTTGCCCTGAGAGGATCGGCTCAAGGGTTCACCAAGCGGTGGCAGCCATTTCTCGAATACCTAGGGGAACGTTAGAGGGAAGACAGATGACCAGCAGCAGCAACCCAGGGGGAAGTGGAGGGGGGAGGGGGGGGGGTTAGTTTAGTTTAGGTCAAAGATAATGGGGTTTTGTTACTTGTGTACTGTTAAAAATTTCTGTATTGTTATTGTTGCGTTTGCTTTGTAAGAGGGGAAAAATTGTTGTTTGGGAAAACATTTTCAATAAAACATATTTTAAAAAAAAAAGGCATCTCAACAAATAAATGGATAGGATGGGTATCGAGGGATACGGCACTAGGAAGTACTGAGGGTTTTGGCCAAGGGTGGTATCATGACTGGTACAGGCTTGGAGGGCCGAAGGGCCTGTTCCTGTGCTGTATTGTTTTTTGTTCTTTGTACACTATCTCCTGGGAGGCAGCCTGCCACCTCAGCTGATGCATCAACAGATGACTAGTCTTCTTTGATGAAGGTTCTCCTTGAGCGCCATTGCTGGTTCACTGCCTTGCCCATCGAGAGTAGCTCAAAATCCGTTTGCAGTTACTTCCTACTCACCAGCTACTCCAGTGTCGGGGAAATCGAATCCTGGCGGTCCACCTCAAATATAGAATCCACCATCCTCTGCCTCTCCACCCTTCCAGATTTATCCTTAATCGCCTTGTAAGATTTTGGGCGGGATTCTCCGAACCCCCGCCGGGTCGGAGAATCGCCGGGGGCTGGCGTGAATCCCGCCCCCGCCGAATATCCGGTGCCAGTTCTCCGACTCAGATGGGCCGAAGTCCCGCTGCTGAAATGCCTGTCCCGCCGGCGTGGATTAAACCACCTCTCTTACCGGCGGGACAAGGCAGCGCGGGCGGGCTCCAGGGTCCTGGGGGGGGGGGTGCGGGACGATCTGGCCCCGGGGGTGTCCCCACGGTGGCCTGGCCCGCGATCGGGGCCCACCGATCCACAGGCGGGCCTGTGCCGTGGGGGCACCCTTTTCCTTCCGCCTTCGCCATGGTCTCCACCATGGCGGAGGCGGAAGAGACTCCCTCCACTGCGCATGCGTGGGGATGCCGTGAGCAGCCGCTGACGCTCCCGCGCATGCGCCGCCCGGCAAAGTCAGTTTTGCGCCAGCTGGCGGGGCACCAAAGGCCTTTCCCGACAGCTGGTGGGGCGGAAATCAGTCCGGCGCAGGCTATCCCCTCAAGGTTAGGGCTCGGCCGCTCAAGATGCGGAGGATTCCGCACCTTTGGGGCGGCGCAATGCTGGACTGATTCGTGCCGTTTTTGGCGCCGGTCGGCGAACATCGCACCGATTGCGGAGAATTCCGCCCATTATCTCCCCCTCCATAGAAACCGCTTCCCACAGCATGGAAAGTGAAATCGCTTTGTTCATATCGAACTCAATGAACTGCCCAATGATGGAGGATATCTGCTCACAGAATCCCTTGTCCGCCAGCAAAGCCGTGTCCATTCTCCACGAAGGTCACTGAGTGGGTTACGTCTCCAATATCACAGCCACAAACTTCGGATCATGATCCGAGATAACGATCGTCGAGTACCCTGCTCCTTTAATCCCAGGAAGAAGAGACCTATCCACCATAAAGAAGTCAATCCAGGAGTAGGCCTGGTGGACAAGGGTAAAAAAGGAAAACTTCTTATCCTTCCATGGGTCTGCACCCCCATCTGCTCCATAAAGACCAATATCGCTTTCACTACCCCTGATGAATTCAGAGATTTGGGAATTAACCTGTCCAACCTAGGATCAAAAACGCAATTGAAGTCTCCCTCCAGAATTTGTTGATGTGAATCCAGGGGCGTCATTCTCCGACCCCCCAGCGGGTCGGAGAATGGCCGTTGGCTGCCATGAATCCCGCCCCCGCTGGTTGCCGAAGTCTCCGGTACTGGAGATTGGGCGGGGGCGGGAATCGGGCCGCGCCGGTTGGCGGGCCCCCCCCGCTCAATTCTCCGGCCCGGATGGGCCGAAGTCCCGCCGAGAAATTGCCTGTCCCGCCGGCGTAAATTAAAGTAGGTATTTACCGGCGGGACAAGGCGGCGTGGGCGGGCTCCGGGGTCCTGGGGGGGGCGCGATTGGGGCCCACCGATCCGCGGGCGGGCCTGTGCCGTGGGGGCACTCTTTCCCTTCCGCCTCCAAACTGTCAGCGGCCGCTGACACTCCCGCGTATGCGCCGCCCGGGGATGTCATTTCCGCGCCAGCTGGCGGGGCAACAAACGCCGTTTCCGCCAGCTGGCGGGGCGGAAATCCCTCTGGCGCTGGCCTAGCCCCTCAATGTCGGGGCTCGGCCCCCAAAGATGCGCAGCATTCCGCACCTTTGGGGCGGCGCGATGCCCATCTGATTGGCGCCGTTTTGGGCGCCAGTCGGCGGACATCGCGCCGTTGGGGGAGAATTTCGCCCCAGATCTGGGATAGAAGTCAAAACCTTATTGATAAACACCGTGTCATCCCAATTCGGTGCATACATGGAGATCAATGCCATCAATATTCCCACCAATGACCCATTGACAATTACATACCTCCTGCTTGGGTCCGCCAATATTTTAGCACTGCAGCCCTCCGAGCCCTCCCATCAAAACCCGACAGGTATACCATCCCCACTCACCCCTTCTGTAGCCTTGTTTGATCCTTGATCCGCAAATGGGTCTCCTTTAAAAACGCCACATCAGAAATGTGGGATCTTTTTACTGGGCCATTTAACCCCTTACATTCCAAGTTACCAACTGGACACGGGGCTTTTTAACTGTCCACCCACACCCCACACCCCTCAGAGTCAACCATACCTATATGTGGGGTAATTCAGCTGCCACTCAGCGAGTGCCAATACCAGGGCCACCCAAGATGGCTACGAACAAAGACCAGCCCAAAAAAGGCCGTGACAAAGGCCGTGATTCTCCGACCCCCCGCCGGGTCGGAGGATTCCCGGGGGAAGGCGCGAATCCCGCCCCGCCGCCCCAACGACGGCTGCACTATTCTCCGCCGACGTTTTTCGGGGGCCGGCGGGCTTCCCATCACGCTAGCCGGGAGCCGTTAACAGGGCCCCCCCCAGCGATTCTCCGGGCCCCGATGGGCCGAGTGGCCATCCAGTTTTGGCCAGTCCGCCGGCGTGAATTACTCACCTCGTGCACGGCGTGACCTGGCAGGTAAGTGTGTGGGGGCAGACCTGGGGGGGCACGGGGGGATCTGACCCGGGGGGACCTCGGTGGCCTGGCCCGCGATCAGGGCCTAACGATCCTGTGGGCGGGCTGTTTCCGTGGGGGCCTTCTTTCCTCCACGCGGGGCACCTGTAGCGCTCCGCCATATTGCCCGGGGGCTGGCGCGGACAAGAGATTCCCCCGCGCATGCGTGGAAATATGCTGGCCGTTCCGCACATGCGCGAGATCACGCCGGCTGTTCCGCGTGTGCCTGAACTTGCGCCTGCTGGAGCGGCGCCAACCACTCCGGCGGCAACCTAGCCCTCGAAAGTTTGGAGAATTCCTCACTTTCGGGGGTTGTTCACGCCGGACTGTTTGGCACCGGTTTTCCGCCGGCGTGGGGACCTAGTCCCCAGAATGGAGAATGCCGCCCAAAGAATGTGTCACCCTCCCCCTCCTCACCCAACTCCCACAGCCCAATGAACGAACAAACATCCAAAAGGAGAACAAAAGCCCCTCTCCTCCCCTACCCCTAACCCCAAACAAAACAAGAACAACAATTTTAAACTCGTTGGGCAGGATTATCCGTGATTCAGCGCGATGGCCCGAACCCGGCGCCAAAAACGCGCGAATCTCTCCGGCGTCGGCCCCACCGAAACGTCGCGAATTCTCCAGCCAGTAATGGGCTCGGAGCGGCGTGACGCCATTCGCGACGGCATCACCCGTCATGGCGCCACTGCACAAAAGACCCCCCCTCCCGGAGAACCGGCAAAATGTCCGCCCGCCACACAGCACCAAGTGAGACCTCCCACTGCCTGCCCACCTTTCCCCCTTCCCCGATACCTCCCTTCCCCCATATCCCCCTTCCCCTTCCCCCATATCCCCCTTTCCCCCTATATCCCTTCCCCCATATCCCCCCTTCAACCATATCCTCCCATATGGGGGATATGGGGGAAGGGGGATATGGGGAGGGTGGATATGGGGAGGGGGATATGGGGAATGGGGGGATATGGGGGGACATGGGGGAAGAGTGCATATGGGGGAAGGGGTATATGGGGGGGTATGGGGGAAGGGGGATATGGGGAAGGGGATATAGGGTTATGGGGATATGGAGGGAAGGGGGATATGGGGGAAGGGGGATTTGGGGGAAGGGGCATATGGGGAAGGGGCATATGGGGGAAGGGGCATATGGGGAAGTGGGATATGGGGGAAGGGGATATGGGGGAAGGGGGGTATGGGGGAAAAGGGGGTATGGGGGAAGGGAGGGATGGGGAAGGGGGATATGGGGGAAGGGGGATATGGGGAAAGGGTGGATATGGGGGAAGGGTGGATATGGGGGAAGGGTGGATATGGGGGAAGGGAATACGGGGGAATAAGGGGGAAGGGGCATATGGCGGTAGGGGAATAGAGGGGAAGGGGTATATGGGGGGATATGGGGAAGGGGGATATGAGGAAGGGGGGATATGGGGAAAGGGGGGAAAGGGGGGATATGGGGAAAGGGGGATATGGGGGAAGGGGGATATGGGGGAAGGGGGATATGGGGGAAGGGGGATATGGGGGAAGGGGGATATGGGGGAAGGGGGATATGGGGGAAGGGGCAATATGGGGGAAGGAAGGATATGGGGGAAGGAGGACATGGGGAAGGGCGATATAGTGAAAGGGGGATATGTGGGAAGGGGGATATTGAGAAGGGGGATATTGAGAAGGGGGATATTGAGAAGGGGGATATTGAGAAGGGGGATATGGGGGACGGGGGATATGGGAGAAGGGGATGTGGAGGAAGGGGGATATGGGGGAAGGGGATATGGGGAAGGGGATATGGGGGATGAGGGATATGGGGGAAGGGGATATGAGTGAAGGGGGAATATGGGGAAGGGGGGTAAGTGGGAGATGGGGGAGGGGGGATTTGGGGGGAGGGGGTACAGACCCAGCCCATCAGGCGGACGCCGCCCCCAGGACGTTCCAGGGTGGCCACGAGCCAGGGACAGACCCAGAGCCCCAGAGCCCCAGGCGGACGCAGCACACATCTAGTGTGAGTGCGGCGACGCCGGCGCGCCACACCCAGCAATGAGGAGGGCAGCCACAGCAACAGGCCCCCATGGCAGCCGACCCAGGACACTGACGCACAGGACACTGACACACAGGACACTAACGCACAGGACACTGACGCACTGGACACTGATGCACAGGACACTGACGCACAGGACCCTGACACACAGGACCCTGACACACAGGACCCTGACACACAGGACCCTGACACACAGGACCCTGACACACAGGACCCTGACACACAGGACCCTGATGCACAGGACATTGACACACAGGACCCTAACACACAGGACACCGACGCCCAGGACCCTGACACACAGGACCCTAACACACAGGACCCTAACACACAGGACCCTAACACACAGGACACCGACACCCAGGACACTGACACACAGGACACCGACACACAGGACACCGACACACAGGATACCGACACACAGGACCCTAACACACAGGACCCTAACACACAGGACCCTAACACACAGGACACCGATGCCCAGGACACTGACGCACACGACACCCCACACAGGGGACGGATGGACAGGAATCACCACTACAGGGGACCCCGGACTTCGGGTCGGTTGAGGAGCACGTAATTACGCCACTGCTATCTCCTACACCCTCCACCATCGCAGAGACACTCACCTCGGTTGGGCACTTTAGCGATGAGGCATCTGGGACTCTAACTGATGCGCACAACACAGCCATCCCGGTACAGCAGGTGGAGGCAGGAGCAGCCGAGGGGCCGGGGGGTCGGAGAGCAGCCCAGCACAGGCATCCATCTGCTGCCCAGACGGGTCCCGGGTTCCTGGAGTTACCACACCCATCCATAGACCCGATGCAGGCACGGACCAAGGGACGACCGAAGGGGGTGACGGCCAGCTTGCGGCAGCGAGGTGGAGGAGTCCACCCACGTGCAGGGCATGTAGTGGTCCGGTCATGCTTGCCACCCAGGCTGACACCGCATGGGTGGTGTCCGCGGTGGAGGCAATGGGTGAGACGGTGTCAGACATGGGTCGCAGTATGCAAGGTATGGGGCTTTCTGTGCAGGCGGCGTCCGTGGCCCAGGACATGGCTGCCCTCTCACAGGCAGCCATGAGCCAAAGCCAGCAGCAGATTGCAGAGATGCTCAACACCGTGACCCAGTCTCAGCAGGCAATAGCCCAGTCTCTGCAGGCCATCGCTGAGGGCATCGGCGCCATTGCCCAGGGGCTGGCCGGTGTCGCACAGACACAGACAGGAATGGCCAACTCCCTGAGCTCCATGGCTGCAAACTTGCAGAACGTTGTTGATACCAGGGCGGGCCTCTAGGACTGGCAGCGCCAGATGGCAGGGGGGCATCGGGTGCTTGGTCCGTTCGCATCCCTGATCCATGTAGAGGCCCGGGGGCCATTAGGCACCCCGAGGGAGGAGGAGGAGCTGGGGCCTGTTCCGGGTCCCCCTGTAGGGGAGGTCCCGGAACACCGCGACACCTTGGACCCCCCCCCCCCACCCCCACCCCCCCCACACCCCCGTCCCAGGTGCATCTGGTGGGCAACGGGCAGGATAGGCCGGCAGCACGCCATCCCAGTCGCCCGAGCCACAGCCTGGCCCATCTAGGCCGGGCCGCCCCAGGAAACGGCCGCCAAAGGGGTCGCTAGTCACAGGGCAGGAATCACAGGAGTCCACCTCCAGTTCTGCTGCACTGTCTGAGGAACCACCTAGACATAGTCATTGGGCCCGTAAGGCCACGAAATTAGACACTGAGTAAGCTGGCACAGGTGTAGGGCACAGATTAGTTCTGGGGCTAGGGCACGTGTATGAACTGTTTGTTATTAAAATCACTTTCACACCTACAGAAGCTGCCTTTGTGCTCTGTACAATGCGTGCGGGGGTGTGGTGTGAGGTGAGTGCCAGTGGGTGTGTGAGGGGTGATAGAACGTCGGCCTCAGGTGAGTGTGTCCCCCACTCCCCCCGAGTCACCCTCGCCATTCCCCCGGGCAGACAACGGGACCGTGAGCTGCTGTGTCACAGCCGCATGCAGGGACGGTCCAGGTGGAGGGTGGTACTGTGGCCATGGGTCAGATATTGTCCAACGATTTAGAGCCCAAAGCTCATCGCAGGGCGGGTTGTCATCATCCTCCATGGCCTGCAATAGACACAATTCCACCGGCGACCATGTGACCCAGGCCCGTTGTGCCGCAGGATGTGCAATGGAGGAGTGGTGTGCATGCGGATGGGGTGCGGGTGGATGGTGTTGGGTGGGTGGGGTGAGAGTGGTTGGTGTTGGGTGGGTGGGGTGAGAGTGGTTGGTGTTGGGTGGGTGGGGTGAGGGTGATTGGTGTTGGGTGGGTGAGGTGAGGGTGGTTGGTGTTGGGTGGGTGGGGTGAGGGTGGTAGGTTGGTGCCGTGGTGTGCAGTCTGTGCCCATACTCGACGATTCCCACGCCCCCCTAGTCCGTGAACCGGGCGGCTATCAGTCTGCCCGTGCCTGCTGGCCCAGCCGATAACGGTGGTCAGCCTCCCATCGATGTTCACCCCGTCTGTCTTGACCATTGCCCCCATCCTCCTCATCTGGGGAGGTCTGTGCCTCATCTTGTTGTTCATCCCCTTCCCCCTCCTCTGCCTGCAGCACATCGCCCCACTGCTGGGCTATGTTGTGCAGGACGCAGCACACCACAACGATGTGGCCGACACTATCTGCCGGTTACAGGAGGCCCTTCCAGAGCGGTCCAGGCACCTGAAGCGCATCTTCAGCAGCCCAAAGCACCTCTCTATCACACTCCTGGTCGCTGCATGGGCATCGTTGTAGCGGTTCTCCGCATCAGTCTGTGGCCTCCGTATAGGCATCATCAGATACGGCCGCAACGGGTAACCCCTGTCGCCCAGCAACCAGCCCCTCAGCCGGGGGGGGGGGCGTCTCTCGAACATGGTGGGTGAACATGAATGAGTCATGTACACTGCCCGGGTACCGGGCGCAGATGTGCAGGATCCTCATGCAGTGGTCACAGACCACCTGCACGTTCATGGAATAGGTCCCCTTCCTATTCGTGAACATGGCCCTGTTATCCACAGGTGGCCGCACGACGACGTGCATCCCATCGATCGCCCCCTGGACCATAGGCATCCTCGCCACAGCAGCGAAGCCTGCGGCCCGGGCATCCTGGCACAGGGAATTAGATGTAGCGGTTCGCAATGGCATATAGGGTGTCAGTCACTGCACGGATGCACCGGTGCATCGATGTCTGCGAGATTTCGGACAGGTCCCCACTCGGCGCCTGGAATGACCCCGTGGCATAGAGGTTCAGGGCCACCATAACAAAGAACAAAGAAAAATTACAGCACAGGAACATGCCCTTCGGCCTCCAAGCCTGCGCCGATCCAGATCCTCTATCTAAAACTGTCGCCTATTTTCTAAGGATCATTATTCCTCTGCTCCTTGCCCATTCATGTATCTGTCTAGATACATCATAAATGACGCTATCGTGCCCGCCTCAACCACCTCCGCCGGCAATGCGTTCCAGGCACCCACCACCCTCTGCGTAAAAAACTTTCCACGCATATCCCCCTTAAACTTTTCCCCTCTCAACTTGAACTTGTGACCCCGAGTAATTGAATCCCCACTCTGGGAAAAAGCTTCTTGCTATCCACCCTGTCTATACCTCTCATGATTTTGTTGACCTCAATGAGGTCCCCCCTCAACCGTCGTCTTTCTAATGAAAATAATCCTAATCTACTCAACCTCTCTTCATAGCTAGCGCCCTCCATACCAGGCAACATCCTGGTGAACCTCCTTTGCACCTTCTCCAAAGCATCCACATCCTTTTGGTAATGTGGCGACCAGAACTGTATTCTAAATGTGACCAGAGCAGTATTCTAAATGTGACCGAACCAAAGTCTTATACAATTGTAACATGACCTGCCAACTCTTGTACTCAATACCCCTTCCGATGAAGGAAAGCATGCCGTATGCCTTCTTGACCGCTCTATCGACCTGCGCAGCCACCTTCAGGGTACAATGGACCTGAACACCCAGATCTCGCTGTACATCAATTTTCCCCAGGGTTTTTCATTTACCGTATAGTTCGCTCTTGAACTGGATCTTCCAAAATGCATCACCTCGCATTTGCCTGGATGGAACTCCATCTGCCATTTCTCCGCCCAACTCTCCAATCTATCTATATTCTGCTGTATTCTCTGACAGTCCCCTTCACAATCTGCTACTCCACCAATCTTAGTGTCTTCTGCAAACTTGCTAATCAGACCACCTATACCTTCCTCCAGATCGTTTATGTATATCACAAACAACAGTGGTCCCAGCACAGATCCCTGTGGAACACCACTGGTCACAGTTCTCCATTTTGAGAAACTCCCTTCCATTACTACTCTCTGTCTCCTGTTGCCCAGCCAGTTCTTTATCCATCTAGCGAGTACACCCTGGACCCCATGAGACTTCACTTTCTCCATCAGCCTACCATGGGGAACCTTATCAAACGCCTTACTGAAGTCCATGTACATGACATCTACAGCCCTTCCCTCATCTTCAGTAAGGCCTTTGACAAGGTCCCTCATGGTAGACTAGTACAAAAGGTGAAGTCACACGGGATCAGGGGTGAGCTGGCAAGGTGGATACAGAACTGGCTAGGCCATAGAAGGCAGAGAGTAGCAATGGAGGGATGCTTTTCTAATTGGAGGGCTGTGACCAGTGGTGTTCCACAGGGATCAGTGCTGGGACCTTTGCTCTTTGTAGTATATATAAATGATTTGGAGGAAAATGTAACTGGTCTGATTAGTAAGTTTGCAGACGACACAAAGGTTGGTGGAATTGCGGATAGCGATGAGGACTGTCGGAGGATACAGCAGGATTTAGATTGTCTGGAGACTTGGGCGGAGAGATAGCAGATGGAGTTTAATCCGGACAAATGTGAGGTAATGCATTTCGGAAGGTCTAATGCAGATAGGGAATATACAGTGAATGGTAGAACCCGCAAGAGTGTGGTGTTGGGTGCTCTGGTGCACAGATGAGCCAACACAGTTGTATGTGGTACAACTCTATTTTATTATAACTCTTATAATACAGTTCGTTCTGGATACTCTGCACGTGCTGTCTCCCTGAGTGTGTTTGGCAATAGATGTGTCCTGGTTCTCCTCTGCAGCTCTTACTGACCACCAGGGGTCGTGTCTGTGCTTTTATATCTTTCTGTCATTGGTTGTGGTGTTGTGTGTTCTGATTTGTCTGTTGGTGTGTCTATCATGATGTGTGTGTTTGAATATCATGACATCCCCCCTTTTTACAAAGACAAGTGCCTACGTGGTTATAAATATAATTGTGTCGTGAGTGCATCTAAGAGTGTGCGTTTGTGTTGTGTACAGCGTGTGTTTGTGACGTAACTATTTACATGGGGCGATGTCGGGTGCGTCACACTAACAAGGTTGTACCATAACAAAACTTGGATGCGAGAGAAAAAAAAAAACTTGAACATTGGTCCGGTCAGACGATATCTGGAACAATAAACAACAACAGGTTATAATACAGAAGTGTTTGACTTTTTGAACGTATTAACAGCGTTATAAGTCCAGTCTAATGGGTGACCGCCTCAAGAATGGGCTGGTCCTCAAGCCGGTTCAGCTGTGGAGATTTGGGGTCACACTGGTTCACCTTGGACTGTTGGAGGTGATGCTGTTGCCGAAGTCTCTACTTTACCATTTGTTGTACTTCGTGCAGTGCTTGGTTTTTTTATTCGTGCAAATATAACATTCAACATCTTTGTTAGTGGTGCCCTGGCTGTGGTTTGGTTCTGGTGGCGATGGAAGGGGCATGATCCGTGGCATCTCCACGAAGTCATCCTTGGGAACCAGTGGAGGATCCGGCGTGTGCGTACGGTGCAGTTGCGAGCGTGGAAGGCGGCACAAAGCCCGCTGATTGCGCCTACGCACCAATCCATCCGCCCTGCATGCCAGGAACAAGGTGGAGTCTGTTTTCTTTTTATGTTTGTGGTGGACGGCATCTTGTAGCCGATGGGTCGTTGCCATCGAAGTAGCACCATCACTAATATCATGCAAGGCGATGACTGTGCCAGATGTGGAAGTTGGCCAAGACCGTGTACGCTGGTTCCGGCCACCTGCTGTGCCGGAAGGGCGACTCCGCAGAGAAACGTCGAAGCATGTCGCCTTGGAGAGAGAATTGTTGCTCGCATCAACGTCTGGCGATGGCGCGAGTTGGTGTGTCCATCTCGGACCGCCGGTGCTGGTTGCCACTGCCGACCCAGTGGGACTGCCACGCGATCCATTCCCTGTCGCCGTGGCATCTGCCGTCACCCTGAGCGTGCCATCACCGAGGCCGCGACACCGCCCGTCCGGAGCAAGGTCTGGCGTGCGCAAATCAGAGTCGGCATTTGGCTGCTCCCCATCTGGAGTCCGGTCTGCCTTCCGTCGATGCCCCCCGTCCGGAGTCCCAACAGGTTCACTGGAGGCAGCCGAGATTCCCTGAAGCTGCACTTCTGGAGTCGGAACATGCAGGAATGCACCAACCAGTGGAGAGGCTCGAGCCATCGAGGGTGGAAGCGGTGCGCCGCCACCGCAGTCGTCAGTGGTCCCACCGTGATCGTTGAGTGCCTCGGTACGCACTAGGCGAGGTCTGTCACCTTGCACCTTTTGCATGGGAAGTGGGATGCTGTCGTCACTCGTCTCACATCCCGTGGATAGATCGTCATTAGCAGCTTGCTGTTCACTAGGGTTGGGTAAATTGTCAGAGTTTTCATCTGGTGGTGCACACCATGTCGGTGGACTGTCATTGTCTTGCCATTGTCCTTCATTTGGGCTTTTCTTCTTTGGAACTTTAAATCTTCCCCCAGACATTGCAGAACCTTGTTTATTACCCCCAAATTCTCCCATATGTATGGTCTCGAATATAGGATCCACTGTTTCTATCGACATTGTACCATTTTCCAAAGAACATTCCGTTTCACTTTTCTTCTCAGGTACCTCATATGTAACTTTGTTTAATGTACATGCCTTCATGGTCTCTGGGTCTGATTTTGCTGGGACTGGCATGGTCACAGTCTCTCTTTTACTGTTCTCAATTGCCCACATTATACTCCCCATACATAACTGCTTAATCACTGGGGTTAGTGTGGTACAATGGACAATCGGGTCGACCTTATCTGCATCTTCACCATTAGTGGAAAGCACACTTGGTTCACTTGAAACTGCTGTGGGTTTTAAATTCGTTATCTGGCTACTCGATGTCGGTGTCCTCAGGATTCTTGCTCCAATGTTCTGCTCAATAATCAGTGCAGTGTGTATAGGTTCAATGCAATTAATGTTCCCCTCCAGGTTTGAAGAGTCATTACTGACTAACTGCTGGTCTCCGAAGTTGGGATTTTGCGGCATTGTGTTGAAGGGAGACATTTGTCCCTGCTGTAGATATGATTCAGGTTGTGTTATTTCCATTACCTGAGGATCAATGTCTTGTCCATTTTTTCGATCCGTACTAAAACACTGGCAATTCTCAGTCTGCTCCTTGCAAGTTAAACATTCAATTAATTTCGTTAGCAAATCCTCAGCATCCTTCTGTGGCCGTGCAGCATTATTAATCTCTGTTCGGCTACAATGATCCTGAAGGTCAGCGCATAAACCTTTTTTCTTCGGGCTTGGACGAGGCGATTCCTTTGGCTTGTCTTCAGTTGGGCTTGAACAGTCTTCAGCGCTGTGCCCTTTATTGTAGCATGAGAGACCGTCATGGTCATGCTGCTGTGTAGTGGAGCATGGTAGGCTGTTATAGCCTTCTTGCTGTTCACGGGAGCATGGCAGACTTGCATCGTCTGCCGCTGGTTGGTCAGGAGAGGTTGCTAGACCCTCATGGTCTTGTTCCTGCAAGGACTGCGCTCTGGAGTCTTGCGTTCCTTCCATCGTGGAGTCCGTCCACGAGCTCTCTGTGGAGGCTTGTGACACTGGAGTCACTTCTTGTTCGTGCAAGGACTGCGCTCTGGAGTCTTGCATTGCTTCTATCATGGAGGCTGTCCACGAGCTCTCTGTGGAGGCTTGTGACACTGGAGTCACTTCTTGTTCGTGCAAGGACTGCGCTCTGGAGTCTTGCATTTCTGCAATTGTGGAGTCTGTCCACGAGCTTGCTGTGGAAGCTTGTGACACTGGAGTCACTTCTGGTTCATGCGAGGACTGCACTCTGGAGTCTTGCATGTCTTCTTTCATAGAGTCGGGAACGTTGAGCGGGACGTGGACCACGCTCTGTGTGGCAGCAGGGCACTCTCCGTGTGCTTGCACCGCTCCCTGTCTGTTAATGTCAGGCTGCAGCATCATCCGGTACTGATAAGTTGGAACGTCATATCTGCTGGATTGAAGATCCTCAAATCCGAAAAATGAATCCGCATCTGCGTCGGATTCAATGTGGGGGCCGCCAATGTGCAACACGAAAGGTTCGTCCGAGTCATAGTCATATAGGACCACGGAGCTATCATTGGGCTCGCGAGGTCCGGAAACACTGTAAAAATTGTCATTGAAGTATTCAAGGTCGGAATCATCGGCTTGTGCGTAGGTAACTGCTTGTCGGAGGGTTCTTCGGAGGTTAAATTCATCTCCTGGGTCAATTTGTGGCACTGTGCTGTCATTCCAGGTGAAGGAAGGTTGTTTTACAGCTTTAACAGATTTTTGTTTTTTTGATTTGGGACGTTTCCCTTTTAAATTGGATTTGGGACATTTCCCTTTTAAATTGGTGCAGTCTGGGGCCTCTGACATCCTGACGCTCGGTATGTAGCACGTAGGAAGCGACTGCGCATGCTCAGATCGCTGTTCCTTTACCGATGGCCGTTTTCTTGACTGCGCATGCGCAGCATCTCGCGCATGCGCAAACGAAACTTCCGGTTCTGCGCACATCTCGCGCAACTGTGCTAGCGTTATACCTTTAGCAAGATGGCCGCCGACCTCGACCCAGCCTTTTCTCAGGCCCGGGAATTCGGGCTCCGGGATCCCAGCCACGAGGTGAGTACTGCAGCTTTTCTTACCTTTAAGTCCCCATTGGATTGCGTATTCTTCACAGTACTTGGCGAATTTGCCCATGACTGCCTGGTAATCGTGCCTTTGCTGCCTCCTGAAGAACCTGAACCTTCTGAATATTTCTCTTGCCCTTGCACCGGCGATGATGAGGAGAAATTCAATTTTTTCCTTATCATCCAGGTCCTTGAGTTCAGCTGCCGCCAGGAACAACTCGAACATTTGCCGGAATCGCCGCCAGTTTTCGTGGAGGTCGCCGTCGCACTGGAGCGCCTGCGGAACCGGGAGCTCGTACATCATGCCTGGGCACTGCTGGTTGTCTCTGTACACTGAGGTATGCCGGCAGGTATCGATCCACTCCTGTACCATGTGGTGTTGGGTGCTCTGGTGCACAGATGAGCCAACACAGTTGTATGTGGTACAACTCTATTTTATTATAACTCTTATAATACAGTTCGTTCTGGATACTCTGCACGTGCTGTCTCCCTGAGTGTGTTTGGCAATAGATGTGTCCTGGTTCTCCTCTGCAGCTCTTACTGACCACCAGGGGTCGTGTCTGTGCTTTTATATCTTTCTGTCATTGGTTGTGGTGTTGTGTGTTCTGATTTGTCTGTTGGTGTGTCTATCATGATGTGTGTGTTTGAATATCATGACAAAGAGTATTGAAAGTCAAAGAGATCTAGGAGTACAGGTCCACAGGTCATTGAAAGGGGCAACACAGGTGGAGAAGGTAGTCAAGAAGGCATACGGCATGCTTGCCTTCATTGGCCGGGGCATTGAGTATAAGAATTGGCAAGTCATGTTGCAGCTGTATAGAACCTTAGTTAGGCCACACTTGGAGTATAGTGTTCCATTCTGGTCGCCACACTACCAGAAGGATGTGGAGGCTTAGAGAGGGTGCAGAAGAGATTTACCAGAATGCTGCCTGGTATGGAGGGCATTAGCTATGAGGAGCGATTGAATAAACTCGGTTTGTTCTCACTGGAACGAAGGAGGTTGAGGGGAGACCTGATAGAGGTATACAAAATTATGAGGGGCATAGACAGAGTGGATAGTCAGAGGCTTTTCCCCAGGGTAGAGGGGTCAATTACTAGGGGGCATAGGTTTAAGGTGAGAGGGGCAAGGTTTAGAGTAGATGTACGAGGCAAGTTTTTTACGCAGAGGGTAGTGGGTGCCTGGAACTCGCTACCGGAGGAGGTAGTGGAAGCGGGGACGATAGGGACATTTAAGGGGCATCTTGACAAATATATGAATAGGATGGGAATAGAAGGATACGGACCCAGGAAGTGTAGAAGATTGTAGTTTAGTCGGGCAGCATGGTCGGCACGGGCTTGGAGGGCCGAAGGGCCTGTTCCTGTGCTGTACATTTCTTTGTTCTTTGTTCTTTGTTCATCAATCAACTTTGTCACTTCCTCAAAGAATTCTATTAAGTTGGTAAGACATGACCTTCCCTGCACAAAACCATGTTGCCTATCACTGATAAGCCCATTTTCTTTCAAATGGGAATACATCCTATCCCTCAGTATCTTCTCCAGCAGCTTCCCTACCACTGACGTCAGGCTCACCGGTCTATAATTACCTGGATTATTCCTGCTACCCTTCTTAAACAAGGGGACAACATTAGCAATTTTCCCGCCGGCATAAAATACACCAGGGGCGAGATTCTGCGACCCCCCGCCGGGTCGGAGAATCGCCGGGGGCTGGCGTGAATCCCACCCCCGCTGGTTGCCGAAGTCTCCGGCACCTGAGATTCGCCGGGGGCGGGAATCGCGCCGCGCCGGTTGGCGGGCCCCCCCCCGCTCGATTCTCCGGCCCGGATGGGCCGAAGTCCCGCAGCTAAAATGCCTGTCCCGCCGGCGTAAATTAAACCACCTACCTTACCGGCGGGACAAGGCGGCGCGGGCGGGCTCCAGGGTCCTGGGGGGGGGGCGCGGGGCGATCTGGCCCTGGGGGGTGCCCCCACGGTGGCCTGGTCCGCGATCGGGGCCCACCGATCCGCGGGCGGGCCTGTGCCGTGGGGGCACTCTTTCCCTTCCGCCTTCGCCACGATTTCCACCATGGCGGAGGCGGAAGAGACTCCCTCCACTGCGCATGCGCCGCCCAGAGATGTCATTTCCGCGCCATCTGGCGGGGCACCAAAGGCCTTTTCCGCCAGCTGGCGGTGCGGAAATTCGTCTGGTGCCGACCTAGCCCCTTAAGGTTGGGGCTCGGCCCCCAAAGGTGCGGAGCATTCCGCACCTTTGGGGCGGCGCGATGCCCGTCTGATTTGCGCCATTTTGGGCGCCAGTCGGCGGACATCGCACCCTTTCCGGAGAAATTCGCCCCAGATCCGTACCAGTGGGACCTGGCTCTGTGAGTGGCCTGCAAAATCCTGGGGGAGGTGGCGCGAGGGGATCTGGCCCTGGGGGATGCCCCCACTGTGGCCTGGCCCGCGATCAGGGCCCACCGATCCGCTGGCAGGCCTGTGCCGTGGGGGCACTCTTTCCCTGCGCGCCGGCTGCTGTCAACCTCCGCCATGGCCAGTGCGGAGAAGAACCCCCTGCGCATGCGCTGGGATGACGTCAGCACACGCTGGCGCTCCCACGCATGTGGCAACTTGCGCCGGCCGGATTCTGCACCTTCCGGGCGGCACAACGGCAGAGTGGTTCACGCCACTCCTCGGCACCGGTACAGCCCGCCCCGCCGGGTAGAGGAGAATCCCGCCCCTTATCACATTGAACTACATAAACTCCCCCCCCCCAAATCACCCATAAACTAGGCGAAACGAGCCAAAACCAAAGTAACCTGGCAGGAGCCACCACGTGTACGACTGCTCTCCATATAGCCACCACCAGAAGTGATGACCTTGCATTTTTAAATAGGTTCTTTTGTCTCATTTCAAGTTGAAAATTTCCAGTCAGTTGGAAGGTTAAAAATATGGGCCGGAATTCTCTGGTCCGCCAGCCCCCTCGCCGGCAGCAAGATCCTCCGTTCCAGCAGCCGGAGAATGGGATTTCCCATTGTGGGCACCCCACACCACCAGGAAACCTGCGGGCGTACGTACGCTGCCGGCGGAGTCAAGGATCCCGCCGATAGAGAATTCCGCAGCATATTTTCAAAAATAAAGTGGTGCAGCCTCATGACAGTGTATAGAGATATTTTTATATTTTGTTTCACCCCAAAGGTCCAATGGGACATATGTAAATGAATTGTGTTTTGTTGAGACATAATAGAGAGCTGCAGTGATTTATTTTTTAGATGCAAGAAAATGCAGAATATTGTGTGAAGGTGTGTCAGGCTTCAACCAGGGGCAATGAATGGTTGAGGTGAATGTGCTCACATGAGTTGTATAAATGGTCTCCTGTGGAGGTGGTGGCAAAAATGTAACTGGTGTATAAGTTTACAGAGGGCTCGAATGTCTGAGCAATTGGAATCTCTACAGTATTCAGGTTTCATATATCTCACGGCCATCCAGGTGCTCCCTTACATGCCCTTGCTCATCTTCCTGCACTAGTTCCCCCATCATCATCATGG
Source organism: Scyliorhinus torazame (assembly GCF_047496885.1). Taxonomy (NCBI): domain Eukaryota; kingdom Metazoa; phylum Chordata; class Chondrichthyes; order Carcharhiniformes; family Scyliorhinidae; genus Scyliorhinus; species Scyliorhinus torazame. The sequence continues at coordinate 53,812,925 of NC_092720.1, read as the reverse complement.
ATCTCATCATCAGAGGAATTAATTGTTTGTTCTGGCTCCTCCTCCTCTAGGTCATCCCCTCTCTGGAGCACAAGGTTGTGCAAAGCGCAGCACACAACCTTTGGGGAGACTGCTGCAGGGCACCTCCTGATCTGTCCAGGCACCTGACCTCCTTTTAGGTAGATCAATTGTCTGTTCTATGAAGTCCCTGGTTGTGCAGTGACGAGCACTGTGCTTGCACTCATAGTCCATCCTCGGACTCTCCCATTGGCATTATGAGCCACTTCTTCAAAGGGTAGCCCTTGTTACCGAGAAGCCATATTCTAAAGCATCAGGTCCAGTGAACATATCTGCACTTGAAAGTTCCTGGGTCTGTATAAGTCGTGGCTTCTGCCAGGTACCTAGCACAGACCTGTGTGATTATCTGTTGGTGGGCTAACTACATACTAATTCAACATTCAGAGAGCGCAAGCCATTTCTGTTTATATGTGTCCCAGGCTGGCCTACTGAAGTCTTTATGACGACGTGCGTGTAGTCTATCATTCCCGGCACCCTGGGGAAATGTGGCATCACTGCAACTCCTTTGATTTGTTCTGACTGACTGTTTCAGATCACAGTGAATACAATATATTGACCTGCTCTTCTGAACATTGCATGGTGAAAAGCTTTATGCAATGGTGGGCAGCAAGCTGTATTATGCCATTGAGGTCCCCACACAGCCTGAAATTATCCGGATTCAAAAGAAAATCAGCCTTACAGTGGCTTTCATGGCAACTGGCATTGAATGAAAACCCATTAAGTTAAAATCAATCTCCCTGGCCATCATCTCACATAGCTGGATCACAGTAGCTCTTGACAGCCTGAGTCTCCTGTGTCTCAGTCATTTGCAGATATGTCATTCTCACCCTGTATATGTGATTGGGTCGACAATGGGCTGGATTCTCCGCACCCCGACGCGGGGCGGAGAATCCAGTTAGACGTAAAAATCGGGACTGGCGCTGGTTTGCCGATTGTCCAGGCACTGAAACGCGGCGTCACCGGGGAGTACGCCGTGCCACCTGGGGCCATTGCCAGAGGCCCGCTCTGACATCCTCCGCCCCCGACCAGCCGTAGTCCCGACGGCGTGGATCTAACCTGGTCCAGCCGGTCGGGATGCTCGCGTGGCTGCTGCGGACTCAGTCCGTGGCCGCCCTGGTCGGGGGTGGGCAGATCGGAGGCCGGGGGGCCTTTTAGGCGGCCGGGGAATGTTCGTGCAGGGGTTGAGGGGCAGGTGCGCAGCCGATCGGGGGGGGGGCCTTTGTAAGTTGACCTCAGCGGTCCGTGTCCGCCATGGAGCACGGCGCAGCCGTTGGAGGCCACCGGACGTACGGGGGCCCGTATCTGCAGCAAAAGCTGCGAGATTTACACCGGGACCCTGCTAGCTCCCTGCAGGACTGGTAATTCGTGTCCCTTTAATCCAGGATTTTCAGGACCGTTTTGATGCCGGCGTGAGGACATAGTCCCAAAAACGGAGAATCCAGCCCAATGTCGCCTTCCACAGCTCTGTAGCTGCAGCATCCTGCCCTCAGCAGCCCCTTGTTCCTGGACAGATCAGGCAACTCCTGCCCCTGACCAATTGACCTTCTTCCTCTCCTTCTGAACCTTCTCCTCACTGGAGAATGTGCCTCTCATGAAGACCACAATCCTCATGATGCTTTAAGCACAAAGGCTGCAGTTCAGATGAAGCATTAAGTGCACAAGTCTGCAGGCAAATTAATTTATACATTTTCAACATTACAACATATCTCTCTCATGGTCAGGTTATTCCATCACGGTAGAACAGTGGTTTGCACTGTTGCTTCACAGCTCCAGGGTCCCAGGTTCGATTTGCGGCTTGGGTCACTGTGAGGAGTCTGCACATTCTAACCATGTCTGCGTGGGTTTCCTCCGGGTGCTCCGGTTTCCTCCCATAAGTCCCGAAAGACGTGCTAGGTAATTTGTCAATCTGAATTCTCTCTCTGTGTACCCGAATAGACGCTGGAATGTGGCGATTTGGGGCTTTTTGCAGTAACTATACTTGCGATGTCAAATGATAGTTATCAACTGACATTGTCATCAATTTGCTGTCCTGCAGCGATCACAACAAAATGTGATGATATACAGCCAAAAGTTTCCTAGATGCCAGGTGATTATGTATGCTCTGAGTAGGGTCCCACCACACCCCCACCCAATCTCTCTCTTTCCCTCCTTCCACTTTCCCCTCCCTCCCACCACATTCCTTATTCCCCTTCCCCTTCATCCGTCCCCTCCTTTACCCTGCCCCTTTCCCCTCCCTACCCCCATTCCACCTCCCTGTCCTCTTTCCACCTCCCCATCTTCCCTCCCTTCCTCCCCATCCCATCCCCCTTAGCCCTTCCCACCCCCTTTATCCCTCCATTTCATGCTCCTACCCCTCCTTTCCCCGCCACTCCCCCATTCTTTCCTCCCTCTACAACCAATGATTACCAATTACAGAGCGAGCCAGAAACCTCGGAAGTGATCTGGGCAGCCCTGTGAAGGTTTGAAATCAGCACAAGAGCAGTACTGTAGAATGAGCCTTGGGAAGAGGCTTGGTGCCATTTTGGACAACCGGTGCGATTGAAGGCCCGAAAACCTGGAGATTGGAGTGAGAGGAAGGCTAGGAGTAGTGCCATGAGGGAGGGGGGTGATTGGCTGAAGGGAGGAGGTAGAGTGCTGGACGGAGGGGCGAGAGAGTGGCTGGAGGGAGGAAGAAACAAAGTGGCTGGGGGAGCAGGTGAGAGAGGCCAGAGGTTCTACCCTCAGGTGCACTCACTGCATGCAACCCATTCCTATATATGGTAACAGCGGGAATCCGAGGTGCCATACAGTCTAGCTGCAACTGGGGAATACACAACCATTGTGTTGAGGTTGATTATTTCCGATCCCAGCTTTGATGCTTGCTTGCCTCTGGCTAGTATCAATGTTTATTCAAACTTGACCTGTCCAAATTCCCATCAGGCCTGGCTGCGGAGGCTGTTGGCTGCAGTTTATTTAGCGTCCAATTCTGTGCTGGGTCTAGTATCTCAGGCTTTCGGCCATCTGGCAACAGGATTAAATGAAAAACTGAATAAAGTCAGATATTATTTAAGTAGCTAATTTAACTTGTATTTTTCAATGCAGGTTGCTGAGCGCACAGGATAGCTTTGAGTGTGTGGGCACAGCTTTGAGCGTGTGAGGATAGATTTCAGCATGTGGAGATTGTTTTGAGAACATCAGGATAGCTGTGAGGGCGCTATCAAATTTGATATCAAATTCATCCCAAATTAGAACTATTGCTGTTCAAATGAATCAACTTTTTCAGTAGAGCAGGAAGCACACTGATAAAAACCCGTAAGAGCAAGTACCTCTAACAAGCCAATGGTGCCACAGAGATGGAGTCACGTGTGATTTCCTATTCTAGGAGATTCCCTGGCCCAAAGGGAACTCAGAAAAATGAAACAGTCCTGACTCCAGATGCAAGTGGGCCACATGACAATGGGAATGCATCCCAGAGTGCTAAAAGAGATGGCTAGGGAAATTGCAAATGCACTAGTGATAATTTACCAAAATTCACTAGACACTGGGGTGGTCCCGGCGGATTGGAAATTAGCAAACGTGACACCACTGTTTAAAAAAGGAGGTAGGCAGAAAGTGGGTAATTATAGGCCAGTGAGCTTAACTTCGGTAGTAGGGAAGGTGCTGGAATCTATCATCAAGGAAGAAATAGCGAGGCATCTGGATGGAAATTGTCCCATTGGACAGACGCAGCATGGGTTGATAAAGGGCAGGTCATGCCTAACTAATTTAGTGGAATTTTTTGAGGACATTAACAGTGCGGTAGATAACGGGGAGCCAATGGATGTGGTATATCTGGATTTCCAGAAAGCCTTTGACAAGGTGCCACACAAAAGGCTGTTGCATAAGATAAAGATGCATGGCATTAAGGGGAAAGTAGTAGCATGGATAGAGGATTGGTTAATTAATAGAAAGCAAAGAGTGGGGATTAATGGGTGTTTCTCTGGTTGGCAATCAGTAGCTAGTGCTGTCCCTCAGGGATCAGTGTTGGGCCCACAACTGTTCACAATTTACATAGATGATTTGGAGTTGGGGACCAAGGGCAATGTGTCCAAGTTTGCAGACGACACTAAGATAAGTGGTTAAGCAAAAAGTGCAGAGGATACTGGAAGTCTGCAGAGGGATTTGGATAGGCTAAGTGAATGGGCTAGGGTCTGGCAGATGGAATACAATGCTGACAAATGTGAGGTTATCCATTTTGGTAGGAATAACAGCAAAAGGGATTATTATTTAAATGATAAAATATTAAAACATGCTGCTGTGCAGAGAGACCTGGGTGTGCCAGTGCATGAGTCGCAAAAAGTTGGTTTTCAGGTGCAACAGGTGGTTAAGAAGGCAAATGGAATGTTGTCCTACATTGCTAGGGGGATGGAGTTTAAGACTAGGGAGGTACTGCTGCAATTGTATAAGGTGTTAGTGAGGCCACACCTGGAGTATTGTGTTCAGTTTTGGTCTCCTTAATTGAGAAAGGACGTACTGGCACTGGAGGGTGTGCAGAGGAGATTCACTAGGTTAATCCCAGAGCTGAAGGGGTTGGATTACGCGGAGAGGTTGAGTAGACTGGGACTGTACTCGTTGGAATTTAGAAGGATGAGGGGGGATCTTATAGAAACATATAAGATTATGAAGGGAATAGATAGGCTAGATGCGGGCAGGTTGTTTCCACTGGCGGGTGAAAGCAGAACTAGGGGGCATAGCCTCAAAATAAGGGGAGGTAGATTTAGGTCTGAGTTTAGGAGGAACTTCTTCACCCAAAGGGTTGTGAATCTATGGAATTCCTTGCCCAGTGAAGCAGTAGAGGCTCTTTCATTAAATGTTTTTAAGATAAAGATAGATAGTTTTTTGAAGAATAAAGGGATTAAGGGTTATGGTGTTCGGGCCGGAAAGTGGAGCTGAGTTCACAAAAGATCAGCCATGATCTCATTGAATGGTGGAGCAGGCTCGAGAGGCCAGATGGCCTACCCCTGCTCCTAGTTCTTATGTTCTTATGAAAGAGGTGCTTTTGGCCTTGAAAATGGCCTAAGCTCGTCCATTATGGTAATTTTTATTTAACCTCTTTTATGATTTCTGTAGAGACTAATAACTTTTAAAAAGAAATTTGAACTTCCAGGTATTTGCTGAAAGAATGATTCAACAAGATTTCATATTTGAAAGGATTTGCTGTAACACATTATGAAAGAGACACTCCTGAGCAAACACTACTTTCTTTTTGTAGACAACGTATACTCAATGCAGGTGTCTATGTATTTACATTGTGTACCTCATATTGCCCTGTTATGTAATTTATTTTTCTTTTCTTTTCAGGTACTAAATGATCTGTTTGAGCTGCTCGCAGAAAAATACTTTTCACTGTACCTCGGTACACCTGACAATAAACTAATCCAATCCAATCATCCTCACACTCTTCACTGAGTTCCAGTCCGTTAAAAAAACAATCCACTATTGCCCCTAGCTTCCAATGGGTTTCCTTATCTCTGTTTTGCTGAGTAGCATTTCGAATGACTGTCTCCAGACACTTTCCTCAGCTTTCAGAGAGCTCCTTCAATCCCTCACCAGCAGTAAAGTATGATCCGATGATATATCTTCACCAGCCATGCTAGCCCAAAATGCCTTGATCCTTAGATGGCTGCAGGACGAGTCTCTTTGACCAGAGACCGCGTGCCACCCATCAAATGGCATTATGAAAGTCATTTACCTTTCATTTGTGCAGATATGCAAATTATCTATTCTAGGGACCCGGGTTCAATTCCGGCCTTGGGTCACTGTCTGTGTGGAGTTTGCACTTGCTCCCCGTTTCTGCGTGGGTTGTCTCCGGATGCTCTGGTTTCCTCCCACATACAACGATGTGCAGGCTAATGACCTCAACTTCCTTCCATCTTAAAAGTAAATGGACAGTTTATAACACAGGTATTTTCAACATAGGCTCACTCCCCCACCCTATCCCCTTAACTCCACCTAATCTGCACATCTTTGGACTGTGGGAGGAAACCAGAGCACTGGAGGAACCCACGCAGACACTGAGAGAAAGTGCAAACTCCACAGTCACCCAGGCTGGAATTGAACTTGGATCCCTGATGCTGTGAGGCAGCAGTGCTAACCACTGTGCCATCATGCTGCCCAAGTGTCATGTCTGCCACAGAACCTGCCAATTTCAGTGGAGTCAGTGCTGGAGAGCATTCACAGCAATTCCAGTGGATTCACCATAATAACAGCTCATGGAGTTTTGGAGCATTCAGTGTGCAGCCAACTTTTCAAATGAGATAGCAGACTCTCTTTTGTTCTATAACATAAGCTTTTCTCTAGTTATTTCATGCTGCCTGATTTCATTCTCTATGGAACTCAAGCTTTCACATTTCCATTTATTTTTCCTTTATTAAGAAGGGTAACAAGGATAATCCAGGGAACTACAGGCCGGTGAGCCTTACGTCAGTGGTAGGGAAATTACTGGAGATAATTCTTCGAGACAGGATCTACTCCCATTTGGAAGCAAGTGGATGTATTAGCGAGAGGCAGCACGGTTTTGTGAAGGGGAGTTTGTGTCTCACAAACTTGATAGAGTTTTTCGAGGAGGTTACAAAGATGATTGATGCAGGTCAGGCAGTGGATGTTGTTTATATGGTATTCAGTAAGACCTTTGACAAGGTCCCTCATGACAGACTGGTACAAAAGGTGAAGTCACATGGGATCAGAGGTGAGCTGGCAAGATGGATACAGAACTGCTAGGTCATAGAAGGAAGAGAGTAGCAATGGAAGGGTGCTTTTCTGATTGGAGGGCTGTGATTAGTGGTGTTCCGCAGGATTCAGTGCTGGGACTCCAATGATTTGGAGGAAAATGTAACTGGTCTGATTAGTAAGTTTGCGGATGGCACAAAGGTTAGTGGAATTGCGGATAGCGATGAGGACTGTCAGAGGATACAGCAGGATTTAGATCATTTGGAGACTTGGGCGGAGATTTGGCAGATAGAATTTAATCCGGAAAAATGTGAGGTAATGCATTTTGGAGAGTCTAATACAGGTAGGGAATATACAGTGAATGGTAGAACCCTCAAGAGTATTGACAGTCAGAGATATCTAGGTGTACAGGTCCACAGGTCACTGAAAGGGGCAACACAGGTGGAGAAAGTAGTCAAGAAGGCATATGGAATGCTTGCCTTCATTGGCCGGGGCATTGAGTATAAGAATTGGCAAGTCATGTTGCAGCTGTATAGAACCTTAGTGAGGCCACACTTGGAGTATAGTGTTCAATTCTGGTCGCCACACTACCAGAAGGATGTGGAGGCTTTAGAGAAGGTGCAGAAGAGATTTACCAGGATGTTGCCTGGTATGGAGAGCATTAGCTATGAGGAGAGGTTGAATAAACTTGGTTTCTTCTCACTGGAGTGAAGGAGGTTGAGGGGCGACCTGATAGAGGTCTACAAAATTATGAGGGGCATAGACAGAGTGGATAGTCAGAGATTCTTTCCCAGGGTAGAAGGGTCAATTACTAGGGAGCACAGGTTTAAGGTGCGAGGGGCAATGTTTAGAGGAGATGTATGACGCAAGTTTTTGCACAGAGGGCAGTGGGTACCTGGAACTCGCTGCCGGAGGAGGTGGTGGAAGCAGGGACGATAGTGACGTTTAAGGGGCATCGTGACAAATACATGAATAGGAAGGGAATAGAGGGATACGGACCCCGGAAGTGTAGAAGATTTTAATTTAGATGGGCAGCATGGTCGGCGCAGGCCTGGAGGGCCAAAGAGCCTGTTCCTGTGCTGTATTTTTCTTTGTTCTTTGTTCAAGTTCAAGTTTTTTCCATTTCAAGCTGTTTTATTTGCAACTGGATTCTAGCTGGTTTAACAGAGCTGCCATCTGGATTAACTTTTTCTTCGTCCAATCCCACTTGCTGTGTTATTACCTCAATTATTTCTGCCTTCTTAGCCCCTGTTTTAACTTTAACTTTAATATTTCTGTTAATGCAGCCTTGGTTAATTGTTGCAAATTACTCAGGAGTAAGTTGTCCCTTTCCAGAAAAGGCTTAGCAATTGACAAAGCCACCCTACTTTACAATCAGTACAGTGAATTCACTGTGGAAATCTTATAAACATTTACCTCAGCAAATATCAGCACTCATATTTATTTGTGGATTTGGGATCCTGCAAGAGCCACCAATTTATGCTATGATCCTTGGCCAGACCCCAGGACATTGGGGGGATTTGGTTAGGGACAAATAACGTTTTGTTTAAAGCAGTTAAAATTTGAGAGGCAAGATGCTTGCTAAGTGAATAAAGAAACATGATTCCACAGGTTTGGAACAAACAAAAATAAAATTGATGATGGAAGTTGAGAAAGATAAAACACTTCACAATATCTCTCTAATTTTCGAACATTCCGTGTGAGTATGAGGTGTATGTGAACTAACAGACAAACTGTGGTCAGACACACCACACCACACAATAGATGACAAAAGCAACCAAAACTAATTCCATGGATTTCTCAACAACCCACCCAGTCGTTTGTCATGTTGTGAGCCAACCAATGACATTGGAACTTTGTCTTTCTCACAGGTATTTATAATCTCTATATTTGAAGATCTCACCTTGGAATTCTTTCCAAAAGTAATTTCCACTTGGACATTTTCAACAATGACCCACTGTAATAAGTCCAGGGAGGCAGAAATCCCTTCACCAGAATCCCTTTTATTAGCAAAACCAACAGCAGTACGACCATGTGCATTCAGCTTGCTATGTACACTGGGAGTGCAGAGGATCTGACAATCCATGTTATAAACAAAGAAGAGGTTCCTTGATTGGCCTACTAATCAGGGAACACAATTTCCAATTGGCCAATCTCAAGGCCTAGTCTAAGTCATTTCACCCACCTCACAGGGTTTTGAGATTCATTTTCTTTGGATCTCCATAAGCATTCAAGTTTCACCTTCCAAGCACAATTTAAGGCGCGGGATTCTCAGACCCCCCCGCCGGGTCGGAGAATTGCCTAAAGGTGCGGAGAAATCTGCACCTTTGGGGCGGCTCAACGCCGGAGTGATTCACGCCACTCCATCCCGCCGGGACCCCCCGCCCCGCCGGGTAGGGGAGATTCCCGCCCCAGATCTTTGGCCATGCAACTCAGAACACCACTGCTCCAAAGGAATACCTTTGCCCCAATGGCCCACAACCGACCTTTGGCTACCTTCTCGTATTTTCAGAACTTCTTGTGTGCCCACTTTTCTTAAAGTCTGTTGTTGCATTTCTTGAATTCGGAGCCTATTATTGTGCTCCATGCTCCCTGGGATAAACTCACTGCGATGGCACTCCATATGGGGTCATTTTACCTGCCTCCTCACACCATGGGCAAAATTCTCCGGTATCGGCGCGATGTCCGCCGACTGGCGCCCAAAACGGCGCAAATCAGTTGGGCATCGCGCCGCCCCAAAAGCGCGGAATGCTCCGCATCTTTGGGGACCGAGCCCCAACCTTAAGGGGCTAGGCCCGCGCCGGACGAATTTCCGCCCCGCCAACTGGCAGAAAAGGCCTCTGGTGCCCCGCCAGCTGGCGCGGAAATGACATCTCCGGGCGGCGCATGCGCGGGAGCGTTAGCGGCCGCTGACGGCATTCCCACGCATGCGCAGTGGAGGGAGTCTCTTCCGCCTCCGCCATGGTGGCGACTGTGGCGAAGGCGGAAGGAAAAGAGTGTCCCCACGGCACAGGCCTGCCCGCGGATCGGTGGGCCCCGATCGCGGGCCAGGCCACCGTGGGGGCACCCCCCGGGGCCAGATCACCCCGCGACACCCCAGGACCCCGGAGCCCACCCGCGGCGCCTTGTCCCGCCGGTAAGGTAGGTGGTTTAATCCAGGCCGGCGGGACAGGCATTTTAGCTGCGGGACTTCGGCCCATCCGGGCCGGAGAATCGCGGGGGGAGGGGGGCCCGCCAACAGGCGCGCCGCGATTCCCGCCCCCGCCGAATCTCCGGTGCCGGAGAATTCGGCAACTGGCGGGGGCGGGATTCTCGCCAGCCCCGGGCGATTCTCCGACCCGGCGGGGAGTCGGAGAATCTCGCCCTATTTCTCTTTTCCCTTCTGAACAAACTTAAAGAACACAAAACAACTAAACTGCACATGTACAGCTACTTTCCAGCTGCTGCATACGCAGGAGATATGAGATTTATCAGGAACCAGCATTCCGAACCTACGAACTAAAGAAGTAAATATCCGAGTTTCATCACACCATTTACAGATTCTTAAAAAATACATTGCATTAAACCTGTCTGTTATTTGTATTCTTGATTTGATTTGATTTGATTTATTGTCACATGTACCGAAGTACATGTGAAAAGTATTTTTCTGCGGCCGAGGGAACGTACACAGTACGTACATAGTGGACAAAAAAATAATCACCAGCAAACATTGACAAATGGCACATTGACAAACAGTGATTGGTTACAGTGTGGAACAAGGGGCCAAACAAAGCAAATACATGAGCAAGAGCAGCATAAGGCGTCGTGAATAGTATTCTTACAGGGAACAGATCAGTCCGAGGGGGAGTCGTTGAGGAGTCTTGTAGCTGTGGGGAAGAAGCTGTTCCTATATCTGGATGTGCGGATATTCAGACTTCTGTAACGTCTGCCTGATGGAAGGGTCTGGAAGAAGGCAATGCCTGGCTGGGAGGGGTCTCTGATAATGCTGTCTGCCTTCTTGAGGCAGCAGGAGCTGTATACAGAATCAATGTGGGGGTGGCAAGCTAGTGTGATGCGTTGGGCTGATGTTCACCATACTTTGCAGTTTCTTGCGATCTTGGACCGAGCAGTTGCTATACCAAGCTGTGATTCAGCCGGATAGGATGCTCTCTATCACACATCTGTAGAAGTTTGTGAGAGTCGATGCAGATATGCCAAATTTCTTTAGCTTCCGTAGGAAGTAGAGACGTTGTTGGGCTTTTTTGACTGTTGCACCAACGTGAGTGGACCAGAACAGACTGTTGGTGATGGTGATCCCCAGGAACTTAAAGCTATCGACCATCTCCACTACGGAGCCATTGATGCAAACCAGAGTGTGTGTCGTGCTACACTTCCTGAAGTCGATGATCAGTTCCTTGGTCTTTCCAACATTTAGCGAGAGGTTGTTTTCGGTACACCATGCAACCAAATGATGTATCTCCCTCCTGTAGTCTGATTCATCGTTTGAAATGCAGCCCACCACAGTCGTATCATCCGCAAACTTATAGATCGAGTTGGAAATCTGGGGTGAAATTCTCCCCCAACGGCGCGACGTCCGCCGACTGGCGCCAAAACCGGCGCCAATCAGACGGGCATCGCGCCGGCCCAAAGGTGCGGAATGCTCCGCATCTTTGGGGGCAGAGCCCCAACATTGAGGGGCTAGGCCGGCGCCGGAGGGATTTCCGCCCCGCCAGCTGGCGGAAACGGCGTTTGTTGCCCCGCCAGCTGGCGCGGAAATGACATCCCCGGGCGGCGCATGCGCGGGAGTGTCAGCGGCCGCTGACAGTTTCCCGCGCATGCGCAGTGGAGAGAGTCTCTTCCACCTCCGCCATGGTGGAGGCCGTTGCGGAGGCGGAAGGGAAAGAGTGCCCCCACGGCACAGGCCCGCCCGCAGATCGGTGGGCCCCGATCGCGGGCCAGGCCCCGCGCCCCACCCCCCAGGACCCTGGAGCCCGCCCACGCCGCCTTGTCCCGCCGGTAAATACCTACTTTAATTTACGCTGGCAAGACAGGCAATTTCTCGGCGGGACTTCGGCCCGTGCGGGCCGGAGAATCGAGCGGGGGGCCCGCCAACCGGCGCGGCCCGATTCCCGCCCCCGCCGAATATCCGGTACTGGAGACTTCGGCAACCAGTGGGGGCGGGATTCACGGCGGCCAACGGCCATTGTCCGACCCGCTGGGGGTCGGAGAATGACGCCCCCTGTGTGTGTCACGTTTCCAGTTTTGCACCAATGATACAATTAAAACAATTGACAAAGCCTGATGATAAATTAATGTTGTACAATAAAAAGCATTGTTACTCATTGCACTTTTTTCACACGTGAGCCGGGATTCTCCGAGCCCGCGCCAGGTCGGAGAATCGGCGGGGGGGGGGGGCGTGCAAATCCCGCCTTGCCACTCCGATGCCGGGTCATCAATTCTCCGGCGACCGGAAAATCGTCGGCAATCGCGCCGGTGCGGTCGCCGCGACGCCGGTCAGGGGTCATTGAAAGCCGACCTGCGGTAATTCTGCACGCTCGACAGGCCGAGTGCCGTCCAAGTCCCGCCGACATCGTTTGCGTATGGTCCTATCTGGTGGGACATTGGCGTTCTAGCTGCGGGGGCCATCCTGGTGGGTGTGGGTGGGCGGGGGGAGCTAACTCCAGGGGGGGCCTCCACGGTGGCCAGGCCCGCAATTGGGGGCAACTGATCAGCGGGCGCGCAATTCCGTGGGGGGCCTATGTTCATTTGCGCCGGGCCCCTGTAGGGCTCCACCATGTTGTCCATGGGCCGGCGTAGATACGGCGTGGCATGCATGCGTGGACTCACGCTGGCCGTGGCTCCCATGCATGGACTCGGAGCAATGCACAGCACTCCGCCACCGTTCTAGCCCCCGAGGAAGGGGAGAATGACTGGGCCTGAAGGCCCGTTGATGCCGACGTCGCTCGTGCCGGTTTTGACCCCAGCGTCAACACTTGGCCGGGATTTCGTAGAATCCCAGCCGTGATCTTTGGTTGATATCAAATTAGCAACCGCAGAAACTATAACCTAATTTTGCAATATCAATAAAATCAGCATTAGTACTGGCTATCTATGGCAGGCTAGCCCTCTGTAATATGTCAGGGAATTCATCATGAATGGTGGAAATTGGCCAGTTTTTGTTCAATAATAGAACTATTGCAGAGAGCTGTTTCTTATTATCACAAACTACAACCTTATGGAGCACTGGTAATGTTCTGTTGGAGTTGCTACAAAGTGTGAACTGTATTTTTAGCACTATTGCAGGTGATAAACATCAGATTATTGAACAAGAGATATGCACTTTGATGCTTTGATAAACCATTTCTCAATTTACAATAACTTAGAGTCAAGACATGATTAGGTAAGACAAAAGTATGTTTGTATTTGAAACTGCCAATGTCAGGTTTCACTTAGATTGGCAAAGAGTTCATTCAGAACCCTTTGCAGGGCAGTTCAGATTTTGACAGGGGCTCACAGGCATGTTGGAGACAGTCATGGCCAGCCCAGGTGTCATGATATCCACATCAGCATATCATAGCGTAATCACACACACACACTGATGGACAGGCAGTTGGACCAACCAACACACACATAACATCGCAGCCAATCACCAGTGAGAGCACACGCACTATAAAACAGGGAACACCACAGTTCCCGCTCATTCTACCAGGAAATAGCTCAGAGCACAGAGATCACAGCGCGCCACTCAGACATAGACCATGTGCTGAGTGCCTCACTAAGATAGTGATAGGGCTGGATCCACAGGTTAGCTGGTGAAGCACGTACCCAAGCCAGTAGTTAGTTGTTACTGTTGACAAGACAATAAAACAGAGTTGTACCATCTCCAGCCGTGTTGGTTCATTTATGCATCAGGACACCCAACACGACACCAGGGAATTAGATGGGACTAGTGAAGGGATCAATGGTGCAGAGGTGCCACTGACTCAGTACAAGTTGTGAAAAATGGTCAGTGAGCACTTGAACAATGCAGGGAGCCATCACATTCCTCGCATTGTAGTCATAAGAGCAGGGGACACAAGGTTACAAATACAAGGGGGGGGGATGCGTATCTGAGTACAAGGAAGGCAGCAGTTGGCAGTGTAAGCAAAACTCTCAGATTTTGGGTGCGGTGGAGATGAGGAGCAACACCTCCCATAGGAAGGGGATTCAGAGATGCCCCAGATGCACTAGGAAGCGACCAGGGTCAGTGCGGGGCTTAAGGATCTTGTCAGGATGCTATTAATGAGTTATTTTCAATGCTAAAGGGGATGTATTTCACCAGGTAGCTCCCAGATGAAGGGCTAATACCAGCAGTAGCTAGAATTTACAATTTGTTCTGAATGGATATTTCCCCAGGACAAATGGTATTGATCTATCATCAATGCCTGATAAAACTTGGTTGGGGTGGGGGATCATATCCAGTGCTGTCCAATTTCCTTATTTTCCCAAGGGTGGAGCGAGCAAGATATATCCCTGTTGTAGCTGACAAAGTCCTGCAGGACCTGAAGAACAGGGATGACCAAAGTGCTTTACTCCTGTGCAATATAAAGGAGTGGTATTCTCACCCACCCCCATCCCCATTTAACAAGATTTACTTAAAACACCAACAATGGAAACATTTACATCGGCAGACCAATACCTTTGTGCATCAAGACAGCCTCGAAAAATTACTTTGGAGCACACAAGTCTGTATGATGGTCAACTGAATGTTTTGCTTCTCTTGATCTCTCTCACCAAATATTATTTCTTGTGCAATATCATTTCTATCAGAGTAATCATAAAAAACCTACTGTGGCCAAGGAAAATTGTGCCCACCATACCTCAGCAAGAAAATAGCAATATAGGATTCAAATTTCTTCCATAAAACTTAAATGAGATCAACAGACCTTACCTGGCCTGAGTAATATAATTACATTGACTGATCTAAAATGTAATGACCTCTACTTCACCCTCTTGAATTCAATGCTTTTCTCACAATGCAAGTCTGGTCATCAAATTCTGCAACAGCCAATATTCTGAACAAATACAGCTGTTAAAAACTGACAAATTGCAAAGTTGACAGCATATTGAACTGACTTTAACAGTACTGAATTTAAAAGAAGCACTTCAGATTCTGAAATACATTTTCACTTGTATACTCGCTTTATTAAAAAATATCTGCGGCTTATTGAGTTCTGTTGGTTGCATTTCTCTGCAGAATTCTCTGAAAAGAACTGTAATTATTTTTTCACTAGAACATGCACTTAGGAGGAGAGAGTTGATCAGATAAGGAGAAGACACTATTCATCTCAGCCTTGAGTCACTCACATTGGCGTTAAATAAGGGTGGCAAAATCAATACGAACCAATAATAACTTCACATTTATGGAAGCAACTTGAATGGCTCTCCAAAATATTGAGACACATCCAAGTACATTTCAGCAGAGCTGATATTTATCGAAAGTCATTTGCCCTGAAGCAGATGGCTCATTTAATTGTTCTGCTGTCACAGACGACAAAGATTTATGACAGACAATTACAGCTGCTGCAGTTAGCAGCCTTATAATCAGTGCCATTATTTAACGATTGGTGCAATAAATTGACTTCTGCTACTGTTTATCAGATAGCAAATGTTCCTGAGCATTTTCCTGCTTCTATCTCCCGGTATGTTTCAACTGCCTCCTTTAAGCAGTTAGTCAGAGACAGTTTTTTTCCATCCTGTACCAGGGCAAGAAAAAAAGCACCCAATTATTCACGGCTGATGCTTTTCAACGTAAAGCATTCTCTATTTTTAACCTTTTCCACCCAGTTTTATTTGTGAGAATTCACTCCATTCATTATTTCAGATGAGGACTGTGGGTTGATGAGAGATGCATAGTGGTATTCATGACATTTTAAGTTGAAAATGCATTGCAGGCATTATTTACAATATGAAATTTGATGATAGCCCTCTCCATTAGCATAAAAATATTGTTTGGATTGCTTAACAGTTACTTTTGGAATATTAATTCCATTATATTATTTCAGTCTGGAAATTGGAAACTATCCTTTGCCAATGAGTGAACTGTAATTATACCAATGGTGTATACTGCACTTAATGATTAACATAATGTTCTGAGAGCAGCATTCTGAAAAACAGCTAAAATATTTTAAAGAGTCCAACCTGTTTCAGTTCACAGTTTTTTTTAAGACAATGGGAAGGGATCAAATTTCCTGAAAGTTAGGTATAAAATGAGTTTTCACAAGTTTCTATGCCTCTCTTTTGGGACTGCAGTAAGAAGTCTAAATACTTGTTTGTAAATTTAAAAAGAACATGGTGTCGGGCTGAAATCATGCACAAAACAGTCTTACTGATACCCTATTAAAAATTCAGCAGATATGCTGAAACAGGTCATTGATTGAGAGTTTCCTTCGTCTGCTGATCAGAAACATCTTGAAAAAGCAAAATACTGCAGCTGCTGGAAATCTGTTATCGTCATAAAATTTACAGTGCAGAAGGAGGCCATTCGGCCCATCGAGTCTGCGCCGGCTCTTAGAAAGAGTACCCTACCCAAAGTCAACACCTCCACCCTATCCCCATAAACCAGTAACCCCACCCAACACTAAGGGCAATTTTGGACACTAAGGGCAATTTATCATGGCCAATCCACCTAACCTGCACATCTTTGGACTGTGGGAGGAAACCGGAGCACCCGGAGGAAACCCACGCACACACGGGGAGGATGTGCAGACTCCGCACAGACAGTGACCCAAGCCGGAATTGAACCTGGGACCCTGGAGCTGTGAAGCAATTGTGCTATCCACAATGCTACCGTGCTGCCCCGTTATAAAAACAAAAAATGCAGTTTGGGTCCTGCCAGCGCCTGTCCGTTTCTGTTAGCTCCTGACCTCATTACAGCCTTGGTTCGAACATAGACAAAAGAGCTGGGCCAGGATTCTCTGATCCCGCGGCGGGTCGGGAGAATCGGCGGGGGGGGGGGGGGGGGGGGGGGAGAATCGTGCCACGCCGCTTCGAATGCCTGGCCGCCGATTCTCCAGCTCCATTTCTCCGGCGCCCACGGGGTCGTCGCCGCACCGGTCGGTGGCCACTTAAAGCGGCCCCCCTGCGATTCTCCGCACCTCGACGGGCCGAGTATCTGCCGAGTCCCGCCGCGTAGGTTACGTATAGTCCTACGTGGCGGGATCTCGGAGTTCTGGCTGCGGGGGCCGTCCTGGTGGGGGGGCGGGGGGGGATCCGAGTCCGGGGGGGGGGGGGGGCATCCACGGTGGCCTGGCCCGCGATCGGGGCCTACTGATTGGCGGGCGGGCTAATTCCATGCGGGCCTATGTTCCTCTGCGACTGGCCCTTGTAGGGCTCCGCCATATTGCCCGAATGCCGGCTCGGAGACGGGAACCCGCACGCATGTGCAGACTTGCACAGCCGTGGCCCGCATGCTTTCGAGCGGCGGAATAGCGGACACCACTTTGGTGCCTTGCTAGCCCCCTAGGAAGGGGTGAATACCTGGGCCTGGAGGCCCGTTGAAGCCGGAGTGGCTCGCGCTGCTTTTGACGCCGGCATCAGGACTTGGCCGTGGGATCGGAGAATCCCGGCCCTGAACTCCAGAGGTGCGATGAGAGTGACTGCCCTTGACATCAAGGTAGCATTTGACCAAGTATGGCATCAAGGGTCCCTTGCAAAACTGGAGTCAATGGGAATGAGGGTAGAAACTCTCCAATGATTGGAGCCATACCTAGCACAAAGGAAGATGGTGGTTGGAGACCAATCATCTCAGCTCCAGGACATCACTGCAGGAGTTCCTCAGGGTAATGTCCAAGGCCTAAACATCTTCAGCTACATCATTAATGACCTTCCTTCTATCATAAGGTCAGATGGCTGCACAATGTTCAGCACCATTCGTGACACCTCAGATACTGAAGAAGTCCTTATCCAGGTGTAGCAATATCTGGACAATATCTAGGCTTGGGCTGACAAGTGGCAAGTAACACTTGCACTACACAAGTGCTGGGCAATGACCATCTCCAACAAAAGAGAACCTAACCATCACCCCTTGACATTCAATGGCATTACCATTGCTTATACCTACATATCAACATCCTGGGGTTACCATTGACCAGAATCTGAATTGGGCCAGCCATATAACCTCTGTAGCTACAAGAGCCAGGAATCCTGCGGCGAGTAACTCACCTCCTGTCTCCCCAAAGCCTGTCCACCATCTACAAGGTGCAAGTCAGGATTGTGCTGGGATACTCTCCCCTTGCCTGGATGAGTGCAGTTCCAACAACAGTCAAGAAGCTTGACACCATCTAGGGCAAAGCAGCACGCTTGATTGCTACTCGTTCCACAAGCACTCATTCCCTTCACTAGTGGCAGTCGTGTGTACCATCTACAAGATGCACAGCAGGAACTCAGCAAGGTTTCTTAGGTAGCACCTTCCAAACTCACGACCACCACTATCTAGAACAACAAGGGCAGCAGATACCTGGGAACTCCACCGCTGGAGGTTCCTCTACAAGTCACTCACCATCCTGACTTGAAAATATATCACCATTCCTTCACTGTCACTGGGTCTAAATCCTACAATTCCCTCCCTGTCAGCACTGTGGGTGTACCTACATCTCAGGGACTGCAGTGGTTCAAGAAGGCAGCTCTCCAGCACCTGCTCAAGAGCAACTAGGAATGAATTCTGGCCTGGCCAGCACCACCTACGTCCATAAATGTATAAAACTTTTATTCTGTTATTGGAATGTTGTTACAAATCCTTTAGTTGGCACCTGATTAAGTATAAAAGAATGCAATGTTAGCTTTAGGGAGAAATAAAGGCAGAAGTGAACATGAACTTGTAGTTGGGACGCATGTTGCATTTGGCACCAGTGAGTCTAACATTAGCAGTAAACAAAAGCAAAGGACACAAGTCAAGGTTAGTTGGTTGTAGGGAAGCCATAAGTACTTTGCCTAGTGATCAGAAATTGTAAGTATTGGGTTTAAGTTGAGGTTAAGTTTTATAAGGAAGTCATATGCATTTATCCCATTGGTCAGCAGTTAAATATATGTGGGAAATGTTATTTTTTGTTGTCATAATATACACCAGTATATCATGGTGCAGATACACACACACTGATGGACACACAGCAAGACCAATCAACACACACAACACCGCAGCCAATCACCAGTTAGAGCACACTCACTATAAAGACAGGGGGCATCAGAGTTCCCGCTCATCCGGAATGCAGCCTCCTACAAGGACAGAGCTTACAGCTTACAGCACAGATCCTCACCATGTGCTGAGTGCATAGACTGGTTTGGACAGGCATAGGTCTTTAGTTTAATCTAACATCGTGTTAATCCACAGTGAAAGTATGTTCAACAGTTTCTAACTTAATGAAATAGTGTTGCACTATTTTAAGTGTTGGTGGCCCACATGTGTTCCACGGATCCAGAGCACCCAACACATCATGATACCAGGAGTTGAGGGATATTAGAACTTCTTAGACCTACCTGCAAGTGATCTGCCTTCCACCAGCATACAGTTATCCTGCAAAATGGACAGCATCTGCCCCCGCCGCCGCTCCGCATCACCAGTAGCCTGGGGGCCAACTGGAAGATATTCAAACAACGCTTCCAGCTCTACCTGGAAGCCACAGACTGGGAAGATGCCTCGGACACCAGGAAGATCGGTCTCTTCCTATCCACAGCCGGGGAACATGCCATGCACATTTTCAATTCTCTCACCTTTGCTGATGATGAAGATAAATCAAAATTCAAGACGGTCCTCCTTGTTAGACGTTTTGGTTGCTATGATATGAAGAGTCTAAAGTTCTGTTCCTTTTTCACAAACACACATTTATTTCATTCCAACAGCCTTTGCACAAAACTCTAACTATACATCACCTGATAGAGGCCACCTGAAGCCCCTTTACATATCAGTGTCAATTAATTGATACTTAGCATAAATGAGTCAACTAATTGCAATGACTCCTAACCCATTACTTTACAGTCTCCCCTTCCTTGGAGAAAAAAAAATTAGGTGAAAACAAAATTTCAAGAAACTCAAAAACACACACATGATTTCCCCCCCCCCTTTTTTTTGTTTGGACGAGAAAGAAAAAAAAAACAGTCACAGAAACAAGCGCCCTTCATTAACAATATACAAACGTTTCTGTGAACTCGCCCCTCTTTTCGTAAAACAGTCTGACAGTTGATAGCTCCTGTCGACCCATTTAATTTTTGTTATTTCCCCTCTGTCCAACATCTGCTTCAAACTTGCGATGTCTATCGGTAACCTCTTTTCATTGACACTTTTTGTAGAGTGCACATTTTCCCACAGGGATTTATTGTCAATGTGACAGTCAATAGATATATTACCCAAATCCCCTAATCCCCAAATTTCTGTCAATATCATACTTATATAAAAGGCCATATCCACCGCCTCTACAAGGCTTAATGTCTCAGCAGCCAAAGTGCTTTTTACCACTCTCCTTATTTTCTTTGTTTCCCACACAAGCGGGCAACATTTACCATTGTTCCCCAAAAGGAAAATTATAAAAGCTCCTGCGCTTGAAACCCCATCACATAAATTTGCGTAGGACGCATCACTATAAACTATGAGTTTCAAGTGCCTAAGGTCACCTAAAACCGGGAACTTCAAAACACACTCCTGCATTTTTAGTTTGGCCAACGCTTTATTTGCTCTTATTATGTCTTCCGCTTTGGGATCATTCATTTTTGTACTCAACTCAAAGACATCAAAACTCAAGTTCGGTCTAGTCTGTCTACCTAACCAGTTCAGTTGCCCAATTAAACTTCGCAGTTGCTCTTTTTCTATGTTTGAAACCATTGCGTCTTTTCATGAAACTCAGCCACGACTAATTGCTGTTGGGCTGATGCTTTCCAAATAAGATTGCTGACGTAAAGTTGCCCCTAACTTAGTCTGTCCAATTACCAGTCTAATATATTTAAATGCACCGGAAGCCTGACTTCCAACCCTGAATTCTTTCCTCAAACCAGAGATTACAATAGCTTCCAAATCTCTAGTCCCAGCCCACAAAAAAATCATCGACATGCATCATAAAAATGCCAGAAAGATTTCCTTTATAGTACTGGTTTAGCTCACTGGGCTAAATTGCTGGCTTTTAAAGTAGACCAAGGCAGGCCAGCAGCATGGTTCAATTCCCGTACCAGCCTCCCCGAACAGGCGCCGGAATGTGGCGACTAGGGGCTTTTCACAGTTACTTCATTGATGCCTACTCGTGACAATAAGCGATTTTCATTTCATTCATTTCATTTCAGTAAAACATTGCAGGATCTGCTTTCAACTGGCAACAGCCTAACTTCAACAAAACTGACCTTACCGAAAAATACCAGACTCTAGATGCATCATTTAAACCATATACACATTTGTTCAACTTCCAGAGTACCCCTTCTGTGTTAGCTGCTTCTTTAGGAGGATAGAGAAAAATGTCTCTCTGGAGCTGATGCCCCTGCAAAAAGGCAGCTTTTATATCTATAGATTTGCATTCCCGTGCCTTTGTGGCCAATAGAGCCAAGAAGATCTTTAAAATAACCTTTCCTGCTGTAGGTGAATCTACCCTTAAATCCTGATCTTCTAAGTTTTCTTCAAATCCCCTTGCCACAAGCCTGGCCTTTGCCTTAGAGGTTCCATCCGGAAGAACCTTTTCCGTACAAATCCATCTGTGGGATAGAGCTCTTTGTCTCCTATCCGGTACTTCCATGTATACCCCAAATTCACTCCAACTATGCAATTCTTGCTGTTTAGCTTCTTTGATAACTTTTTCATCTAATTTATTTGAAGCCACCAAAATCTCATTTGCATGTGGGATGCTACTCCTATTAGTTTTCGTAGTCTTACTCATGCTCCGAGATCTTGATAAACTACGTCCCCTCTCCCGCCTGGTATCTCGTTCTGTACTGCTACTGCTTGATCTTTCCCTTCTGCTGTGGGGTGTCCTTTCAATAGTTCTCGACCTTTTCCTGCAGACCTGTTCACTATCTGATGTACTAGCTGAACTGGCACTGCGTTTCTGTGCCCTCCATTTTTGAACTTCGTTTTCCCAAACCATTGTCTTGACACCTTCCCCTGAATGCTGTACGTTCAACTAATGTTTATACTTTCCAGTGGCCTTCCCTGCTCTACTAATAACAGTTGCATCCTTCCATTGACTAGACCCTTCAGGCAAGTATGTCACTTTTGTACCAACTTTTGGCAGTTGCCCTTTTGGAAAAATGGCCTGTTCTAATTCATCAGAAGTGTTGTGTTCCTCCACAGAAACCCTGTCTATATCAGTTAATTGGTCCTCATAATTCTGTAACACATGCGTACCAGATGACTCTGGTTCTTCGTCATGTCTGTCTGCTCTGTCTAAATTTGAACATTTGTAATCTGTACCCATTATCCTTGATGAATGTACCCTAACAGTTTGATTACCATGTTGCAAAATAATTGTTTTTGCCATTTATGCCGATGATCTTCCCTGGGCCTTTCCATTCATTAGAATTGTCTCTCTTATAGTATACCATGCCTCCTTGCTGAAAAACAGCATCTGATGGCCGTACGTTATGTCTTAAAGCTCTACGAATTCTTTCAGAGACTTCTGCTTCCAAAAAAGCTTTTCTACTGCTATGTAATGCATTTAAATGTTCAGCAACACCAGAGCTAATTATAGTCCCCTCCCAAGCTGGAGGCTGGTCATCCAAAATGGACGGGATTTTAGGATTTCTACCAAACACTAATTGATAAGGACTATAGCCCCCAACCATCTGCAATGAATTCTTTGCATGTACTGCCCATGCTAAAGCTGAATTTAGCCTGCAATTTGGTCTATCTGCCAAAATTTTCCGAAGCATGTCATCGATGACAGCATGATTTCTTTCACAGACACCATTACTAAATGGGCTTTCTGCAGCCGTATTCATAACTCTGATATTCATGTTTTCACACATATCCCTAAACTCATCATTAGCAAATTCTCCCCCATTGTCCGTAAGGAATTTTGCCGGTGGACCCATTCCTGTCCCTATCCATTTTTCATGATTTGATCCAGAATTACTCTCTTTCTTTACTTCGCACAATCGTTGATTGACTAAATCTGGTTGCTAAATCTACAAAATGGAAAATAAATATATTATTTGCTTTATCCCAGATCTTAAGGTCCATGGCCACAATGTTGTTAAAATCCCTGTCCAAAGGTAGGGTTTCTATCGGTCGTGCTGGTGTCCTTCTGTACTTCCTACAAACTTCACAGCGGTCACTAACCTGTTCTATCAGTTTAGTATAGTCATCATACCTTACCCCTGCATCCTTTAATACATTTTTCAGCCAACGAGGAGACGGATGTGCAAATTGCCTATGCAGTTTGAATACCACAAGCTTTTTATCAGCTAAAGTCCCATTTTCAACTGCCATTAACACATCCTTAACCACTCTACTTTAAATATTATTTGTCAGAAATGGAATACAATAGTGTCCTGACTATAAATTGTAAGTCCACCGTCTTTCCACAAACTGATGCCTTATCCTGTTCCATATCCAGTTTCATGTGTGCTTTCTTCATTGACGGTCTGCTCAGAAGCAAAGGTATCTCATTTGATACAACATCCATGCTAATGAAATGATTCACTCCGGCAATATTGCAAGGGTTCACCACTCTTTTCAGCGACTTCAGAGTATTATCACCCCCAAACCTGAAACTTGTGGAACTTTCAAATTCCTTAACCTTGTTACGATTTTCAGCATTCAAAGAGTCCAGGTAACATTTTAAACAGTCAATTCCACACACAATAGATGTGCAGCCACTGTCCAATACAGCACAGCTGAAGGATTCTGCAACCAACACCCTCATTACCGGCGTAAAACTGCTTGTCAATAGGACAATGCCTTCTCTCTGGTCACTATCTTTTTCCTCTTCTGACTCTTCCGTGTCATGTGTCGCTTCAAACACCCTATCATAAGCATAATGGTATTGAGAGTCACATCGAAAACATCGATTTATCATGCCCCGTGCATTTCTGGGGTTCATCTTTCTATTGTAGGTTCTAACTGGGTTTCTGTCTTCATAATGTCCTTGTCTCGGTCTCCTTCTATCGTCTTGAGCTCTGTTCGTAGCCATACGATTTTGCCATCCTGTTAGTTATGTATCTTCCATATTCTGCCTTATTGCAGGCTGACCTATTTGGGTCATCAGAGCCATCGGAATCGAATGTTTCCCCAGAAACCTTTGTAAAGCTTTTGTAATCTGTTCGAATAAGGTATCCTTATCAGTAAACTGAACTCCTGCCAAAACCAGGAGCCTATCCATGTTGCTCACTCTAGCACAGTCAGGTAATTTAAAGGCCAACACAGACTGTGGAGATTCCAGGTTGTGTTTCTGCAGTCTTTTATATAGTCTGCCAAATTCCATTATATACTCTTCCATGGAGATATCCTCCATTTTACGGAACTTATCAAAATCCAACCATGCTTAATACGCACTTAACAAGTCTCCAGACCTTCTTCTGAGTCGAACTTTCCAATTCCAGCTCAGAAAGCACTTTGTTTCGGATTTTACTGCGATATGGTAGAGAAAGAGCCAATGCCATACCTTGTTTTCTCTTTCCCAAAGCAGTTACCTCAGTCCACATAACTACTGCACTTTTCCATTGGTCGTACGATTCCCTTTCAGAAAATAAGGGAGGATAGTCATATCCAGCCATCTTTATCCTCGGTTCAGCCATATATCCCTTTTTTTTTTCTCACTCACTCCTTGGTTTGATCTGGAAAAGTTGTATCTTTCAACCATTCACATTTGCACAGCAACCATCCTCTGCTACCAATTGTCAGACGTTTTAGTTGCTGTGATATGAAGAGTCTAAAGTTCTTGTTCCTTTTCACCA
This sequence comes from Scyliorhinus torazame, assembly GCF_047496885.1. Classification (NCBI taxonomy): domain Eukaryota; kingdom Metazoa; phylum Chordata; class Chondrichthyes; order Carcharhiniformes; family Scyliorhinidae; genus Scyliorhinus; species Scyliorhinus torazame. Next base: position 53,788,298 of record NC_092720.1, on the reverse strand, counting down.
AACACCATTTATTTCACCTCCACAGCCTCTGCACAAAACTCTTAACACACCACCTGACAGAGGCCACCTGAAGCCCCTTTACATATCAGTGTCAATTAATGGATACTTAACATAAATGAGACAACTAATTGCAATGTCTCTCAACCCATTACTTAACACTCCTCAAGTTTGACACTCACTGCAACATAGAGGTGAATGTAAGTTTTGAGCGCTATGTATTCCAACAGCGTTTGCAGGGTAAGGATAAACCTTTCCAGTCCTTTCTCACCCACCTCCTCATCCTTGCGCAGTCCTGTAATTACGGGCCCACCTCCGACTCCATGATACGCGACCAGATCGTTTTTGGTGTTCAGTCGGACCACCTACACCAGCAGTTCCTCAAGGTAAAGCAGCTCACCCTAGCGACCGCCATCGAGACCTGCGTGCTACACAAACACGCCACTAGTCTGTATTCCCACATCCAAGTGGCTGAAACGGTGTGGCAAGGTCCCCACGAGGCAGAACGGGTCCAAGCAATCGAGCAACCCCAGGGCCTCAGCTTGGATGAGGGCGGCCATTTCGCGCACTTTTCATGGACTCCCGTGCTTGTGCGCACCCAAGGAGGGGACAGCGACGTCGACGAACGTACTGTGCAGGCACGCAGAACATACGGCCGCACCGCGCATGAGCGATGGCACAGCGAACGTACTGACGCTACAACGTGCGGCAACTGTGGCTCTGCCCACTTAAAGCTGCAATGCCCTGCCAAATCCCGACAATGCCTGAGATGTGGCAAACATGGACACTATGCTGCTTTTTGCAGATCAGTTCGGCATGCCAATTAGTATCGCTCCAGCCAGCCTCGCAGGAATGTCCGGGCCATTCAACCCACGGTCACCGAGTCCGATGCGGACCTACTACCTGATTTTGACACCGAGGACCCGAAGGCACCTTTTCGAATCGGTATCGTTACAAAAAACAGGGTGTCCCCGAAGCAAAGAATCCCGCCTGTATCGGTATACAGCATCGATCCAGACGATGAGTGGTGTGCCACCCTCATGTCAACCAGAATTCGTCGCCCACCTAAGAGACTTAATTTATGAACTTTGCGGACGTAAAGACTCTCTGAATTGTTTTGTTGCTTTGTTTGATCGTTTCCCTGGTTTGTATATAGTGTTGATCTCGTTATTCTTGTTGCATACTGCTTCTCTGCACCAGGCACATTCCTATGTAAATAGCTTATTCTCATGTACGTAGCTTATTCTCATGTACGTCATCCTGTAATTATGTCTTCGCACCCCACACGTAGTTAGGAACATTCATACCATACATTATTTATTTATTTATTTATTTATTTTAAAAAAAATTATTCTCCTCCATTTTCACATTTTCTCCCACATTTACATCCATCAACGATAAACAATAATCAGCAAGATATGTCAGTCCCCATAATAACAACGAGCCCATCTACCCACCAACCCCCAAACCTCAACCCGCATGTTTACATAAACAAATGACAAAAATAAATCAGGGATTACCCGTAGTCACCTTAATCTTACACAGCTCCCACCCCCCACCCCAGGTCTCCAGCTCCTCCCGTCCACTGCCTCTTGTAAAACTCCTCCCCCTGCCCTCGGTTCCTTCCCCCCCAACTTTCCACCCCGGCTAGACCACTCGGACCCTGTTCTGCCAGGCTCCGATGGCCGCAGCCCCTCCCCCACCTCACTCCCGTTCACTGGCCGGCACACACCGGCCAGCGTGGAGGCCCCCACCCGGGTCCCTTTCCCACTTGCCCGGCCCCAGGAAAGCCCAAAGATCCCCTTTTAGCACACAAACCCCGCCTATCCACCTACACCCCAAAGAACTCTCATTTTGAGTGAAAGTCCCGTCCCTTCCCTCGTCCAAATATATACCACCTTGGCTCCTTTAATCTCTACACCCACGCGCAGTGATACAAAAAAGAAGAAAATACAGTCATGAGGTTACATCGGCACATGGCCATTCCTCAGTTTGTCAGTTCTGCCACAGTCCTTCTGCTTTCGCAAACTCCTCCGCTGCTTCCGCCGTTCCAAAATAAAAGTCCCTGAGCTTGTAAGTCACCCTCAGCTTCGCTGGATATACAATGCTGCATCGCACCTTGCTAATGTACAGTGCCCTCTTCATCCGGTTGAAGGCAGCCCGCCTCCTTGCCAGCTCCACCGTAAAGTCCTGGTATTCACGTATACCAGCTCCAGCCCACTGCACCACCCGCTTCTGCTTGGCCCAGCTCAGGACCTTCTCCTTCACCCTGTACCTACGGAAGCACAGAGTCACTGCCCTTGGCGGTTAACTCGCCTTTGGTACAGGCCTCCGCGACCGATGAGCCCGATCCAGTTCATATCGGGAGGGGTCCTCCCCCTCCCCCAGTAGTTTTGCCAGCATCGTGGCAAAATACTCAGTCGGCTTCGGTCCTTCAACTCCTTCGGGCAGCCCCACAATCCTCAAGTTCTACCGCCTGGATCTATTTTCCAGGTCTTCCATTTTTCCTCGCAGATCCTTGTTAGTATCCATCACCTTCCGCATCTCTTTCCCCATCGAGGCAAGTTGATCACCGTGCTGCAATAACGTCTCCTCCACTTCCTTCAGCGCCTCCCCTTGCTCTCGCACCTCCGCCACTGCGCTCGCCACCTCCGTCCTCACCGGGGAAACCGCCTCCTCCACCAGCACACTCAAAGCCTCCCTCATCTCCTTCCTCACCGTCTCCATGCATTTCGCAATCTGCGCCAACTGCTTTTCAAATTCCGCAGCCATCACCTTGGTTATTTCTTCAGCCGTAAGCAGTGCGGCCTTTCCTGGTGCTCCAGCCTCCATTTTTCCTGGTGACCCCGCGATGACCTTTCCACTCCCCGACGGACCTCCAGCTGGTTTTTTTTCGGCCGTTTTTCTGCTCACCCTCGACATTTTTCTTTAGGGTTTTTCTCCCTCCTGTGTCTTCTCAGTGCCTCCTCCGTGCCTTCTCCCTTCTTCTGCCGCCTCCGCGGACCCTGGGACCGGGCTTAAAGCCCCGAAATTGCCGTTCCCGAGCGGGGGCTCTCCATTGTGCGGCCGCCTCCCACCCGCCATCACCGGAAGTCCTCACCATACATTATTTATTGACACACACATACATTCTTTTATAAAAGGTGGGATGTCATAATATGCACCAGTATATCATGGTGCAGATACACACACACTGATGGACACACAGCAAGACCAATCAGCACACACAACACCGCAGCCAATCACCAGTTAGAGCACACTCACTATAAAGACAGGGGGCATCAGAGTTCCCACTCATTCGGGATGCAACCTCCTACAAGGACAGAGCTTACAGCTTACAGCACAGATCTTCACCATGTGCTGAGTGCATAGACTGATTCAGACAGGCATAGGTCTTTAGTTTAATCTAACATCGTGTTAACCCACAGTGAAAGTATTTTCAACAGTTTCTAACTTAATAAAATAGTGTTGCACTATTTTAAGTGGTGGTGGCCTGTATGTGTTCCACGGATCCAGAGCACCCAACACATCAGTTGTATATACACAGGTTCTTAGAATTGGGCTGAATGTTGCAATGGTTGCCTGAAGCCTGGGTATGAAATAGGGGAGCAGCACTTGGTAGGCTGTTTGCAGATGACTGCACAATGTTCAGCACAATGTTCCATTCGTGACTAAGATACTGAAGAAGTTCATGTCCAAGTGCAGCAAGACCTGTACAATGTCGAGGCTTGGGCTGACATGTGGCAAGTAACATTTGCACTACACAGTGCATTTGACACTGGGCTTGCTGAAAGAGGCCCCCGCGCGGTGGCCGGTTGGGGGCGGCTGAAAGAGGCCCCCGCGGCGATTCTCCACGGGCGATGTGCCGAACTCCCGTCGAGTTTCGCCGAGTCCCGCCAGCGTGGTTCACACCTGGTACCACTTGTTGGGAGCTCGGACCCGCGGCTGCTGTGGACATCCTGGTGGGCGGGGCGGGGGGATCTGACTCTGGGGGCGGGGGGGCCTCCACGGGGTCCAGGCCCGCGAGGGGCTTCCGATCGGCGGGCGGCCATGATCTGGAGGGCACCTATCTTCTTCCGCGCGGGCCCGCTGTTAGGTCCCCGACATGTTGCTCCGCGCCGGCTGTGCAGGGCCGCCTTTTGCCGCTGGAGCAGTGTACAGCACTCCGGCGCCGTGCTAGCCCCTAAAAACCAGGGAATTGCTGGGCCAGGAGGCCCGTTGATGCCGGTGTACACCACTCCTGTGTTTACGCCGGCGTCAACACTTAGCAGGGATTTTGGAGAATCCCGGCCAGGTTTATGGTTTGCCGCAAGAAACCCAAGAGTAAGTATAATCTAGGAATTGCCGGAAGAATCAAAAAGGCTGAAGATTTGCCGTAAGAAGTCCAAGGGATCAGTGTTGGGTCAGCAATAGAATTCAGTATTAGGATTAATGGGAGTTGCTTTAAGAAGAAAAGGAAAGCTGCCTTCAGCACTCAGCAGCAATTGTAGATTGGGAGAAAAAGAGAGAGGAAACATTCAGCAAGTAGCTGTGAAATAGTTTGATGGGAAATGAGAAGTTTTAAAACTGCAAAGGGGTTCTGTATGTGTGTTAGATTTAAGATGAGTAAGATAGAATCTTCAAAACTTCAGGAGTTAAAAGACTAGGTCCTAGGTACCAAGAAAAAATGATGCCAGATGTCCTGTGATCCATGGGAAAGACAGCATATCCTGCCATGCCTCAACTAATGGAATGTTAAGTGTTAACATTTGTGGTAAAATATATTAATTAGGAGCAGGTGTAGGCCACTTGGCTGCTCGAGCCTGCCAATAACAACATGACTTATCTAATTTTAACTTCAACTTCGCATTCCTGCTTACTCCCAATAATCTTTCATCCCCAATGCTTAAGAAGAATCTATGTCTTCTGCCTGAAAGATATTCAAAGACTCTACCTCAACAACCTTCTGAAGAAGAGAATTCCAAAGTCTTATAATCCTCTGAAAGAAAAAAAACTTCCTTATCTCTGTCTTAAATAGGTGATCTGTGGCACATCACCCGTCATACCCTGCCAACCAGAAAATGACCCATTTATGTCTACTCTCTAATTCCTGTCAGCTAGCCAATCTGCTATCTATGCTAATATATTAATCCCGGCACAATGAGCTTTTATTTTACACAGTAATCTTTAGTACACTTACTGGTTTCCCTTTATCAACAGCACCTTTTACTTCTTCAAAGAATTCAAATAAGTTAGTATTTTCAAACAATGGCTCCTAGTTCTAGATTCTCCCACAAGAAGAAACATCCGTTCCAAATCCACCTTGTTAATACCCCTCATAATCTTACGTGTTTTAATCAACGCACCTCTCACTCTTCTAAACTCCAGCAGATACAAGCCTAGCCTGATCAGCCTTTCCTCAGAAGGCAATCACCCATTCCAAGTATTAATCTTGTAAACTTTCTCTGAACCACATCCAGTGCATCCTTCCTTAAATAAGGAGATTGATACACCACAGTACTCCAGATGTGGTCTCACCAACGCCCTGTATAACTGAAGCAAAACCTCCCTACTGTCGTATTCAATTTTCCCTCACAATAAGTTGTAACATTCTCTTTTCTTTGCTCGCTACTTACTGCACCTGCATATGACACCCAGATCCCTCTGCATCTCAGAGTTCTACAATCACTCATAATTTAGACAATTTAAAAAAAATTATCCTGCCAAAATGGACAACCTCACATTTTACCACAATGTACTCCATTTTCCAGATCTTTGTTCACTCACCTAACCTATCTGTATCCTTTTATAGCCTCCTTACGCCCTCTTCGCAACTTACTTCCCCACCTTTCTTTGCGTTATCAGCAAATGTAATAACCTTACCATCGGTTCCTTCATCCAAATCATTTATATAAATTGTAAAGAGATCACTGTGGCACATCACCCGTCATACCCTGCCAACCAGAAAATGACCCATTTATGTCTACTCTCTAATTCCTGTCAGCTAGCCAATCTGCTATCTATGCTAATATATTAATCCCGGCACAATGAGCTTTTATTTTACACAGTAATCTTTAGTACACTGACTGGTTTCCCTTTATCAACAGCACCTTTTACTTCTTCAAAGAATTCAAATAAGTTAGTTGAACATGATTTCCCTTTTACAAAACCATGTTGACTCTGTCTGATTTATCTTAAATTTATCCAAATTCCCTGTCATAAGGGCGTAAATCGTCCGGTTCCACCTGCCATGGGAATCGTCACGGGTGGGATGGATAATTTGACGAACAAGCAAAAGATCCAGTAACCTTGGTTGGGAATATCTGGTCCCAGGGCAGGTGGAACCAGAAAACTCCACCGAACATCTTTAATAATAGATTCTAACATTTTTCCTGTGACAGATGTTAGTTTCCTGCTTTCTGTTTATCTCCCTTTTTAAACGAGGGAGTTAAATTAGCTATATTCCAACTGATGGAACTTTCCCCGAATCTAGCGAATTTTGGAAAATTAAAACCAGCACATTGTGATGAATATAAGACATTTGTATATCTGTTCCAGTGAGGGTTTTAAAAGCCTGAGTTAAGGTGTATATTTGTTACAGTGATATTATTAAAGAACCTAGGTTAAATGATCCAGACTGTGCTAAAGTTGAAAATAAGAGATCATAAAAGGTGAGGTCATGATTGATTCTAACCATTTACTCGTTTCCATATAGAGGGCCTAATGCAACATTGTTATAATCTCGAGATTCCCTGGAGAGTGGATGATTTATGAGGAATTGTATTTAATCCAGCTAATCAGGTGATGAAACATCATAGTGGGATATAGATGATGTAATTAATGCGAGGAGTCAGGTCTCTCTGTAGATTGGCAGTTTTTAAATTGAACATTAGTTTTGCCAAATGCTGCCAGGGTGAGCAGAAGCTTCTGACAAGACAGAAAGATTTTCAGGTTGCTCTTGAAAGATTTTCTCTCCAAACAGCCTCTGCATATATAAGCAAGTAACCTGTTCTGTTAACTTTATTAATAAGTGGCATTTGAACTGTATTAAGGTTGCTTGGTTGGAATATTTATAGTGAAGGTATAAAGCATTAGTTTAAAGGCTGGATTCTCAGTTTGGGAGACTATGGGTTGGATTCTCCGATTGCCGACACCGAAATCGCATTCGGCGATTGGCTGGAGAATCACTTTTGACACCGAAATCGGGGACGGTGCCAATTTCCGGATGCTCCGCCCCGCCAAAATGGGGTCATCGGTGAGTACGCCGCACACCATTGGGACGGCCTCAGGACATCAGCTGAAGACCCTCCCCTGATGCTCCGCCCCCCATGGGCCTACTTCCCGACGGCATAGATCACCTGTGGTCGGAAGTTCCGTCAACCTCGTATGGCAGCTGCAGACTGTGTCGGTGGGGAGCCGTTCCATTGGCCGGGGGGCCTTCAGCGGGGACTGGGGGACTGGTTGAGGGTGGTCCTTGGTGAGTGGGGGTTACAGGGGGGTTACCATGGGGCACTATCTGGCAGGCCGGGTCCACGCGCGGCCAGCGCCATGTTGTACAGCGTAAACGCTGCAGGTCGCCGTCGTGTGCATGCATGGCCATGGACCCGGCAATTCTCCGTCCGTATTTGCAGGCAAAGCCGGGGGGTTTACGTGGCGTGGTCGCTAGCCCCCCCAGTAGGTGGGGCGTAGGTGTGGGGGCGCCGCTGACTTTTAGGTCGTAATACTAGACACATGCTCTGGACATAGCCTCAAAATCGGAGAATCCAGCCTATGTTCTCCCGCTGGAGGTGAATTGCAACTGGTTTATGATCTCCCTGGGAGCGCAAACCAGCAAGCAATTCCACCACTCTTGCCATGCAAATGTATGCATGGTGTGCAATACCATTTTTCGGACTGCCATTTTGAGCGGGCTGCCTGATAGCAAGGTACCGCGGTTGGCCACACACTGTGCACCTCCAACCAGCCTGAATACCTCCTGCACCACAGAGCAGCACCCATCCCCGATTGCATGGATGCCACACCCACCCCCAAGTACGAGGGTGGACCAAACTACCATCAAAGAGAGGTAAGTGCAGTGCAATCACACACTTGAGTGATTGAAATGCACTTAGTGCTTGGAATGTACTTACCTCTTTTTGTTGTAGTCAATGTTTGTAATCATTGGGGTTTAAACACTTAGGCCACTGAACCATGAAGGGAGGACTGTCAACAACATCTTGTCATGAAGGAATCGGAGAATGTTGATGAATTTCTCTGGACAGCCATCCTTTGACAGGGTCTTTCATAGCACTTCCCAATTGACTGAGTCAAAAGCCTTAGTCAGATTGCTGAAGGCCATGTAGAGTGGTTGATGTTGCTCCTGGCATTTCTCTTGATGTTACTGAGCAGTGAAAATCATGTCCGCTGTTCCACGGATCAATCAGAAGCCATAGTGACTTTACAGAAGAGTTTCTTCAGAGACAGGGAGAAGGCGGCTAGTGAGGAGTCGGGCGATGATCGTCCCGGAGATGGAAAGTAGGGAGATTCCTCAGTCGTTTCCACCGTCCGCTTTGTCTCCTGAAGTCGGCAGGAATTTATTTTCTGTCCCACATTTGCAGCAACAACTGATGGAGATGACTGGTGATCTCTTCTCCGCCAATTTTGAAAATCTCTACTGGTATTCCGTCCACTCTTGGGTTTAATTCTTCATGTGTTTAATCGTGGCTTGGTGGGAGTCCACACTTAGGGGAAGTCTAAGATTTTCTCTGATGGCGAGTTGGGAGAATTTCCTCAAACACCTCCTTATCTATGGTTGTACCACGGTTTAGGAGTTCTTTGAAGTGTTCGCTTCATTGAAGGCCAATGTTTTCTCTGCCTCTCACGAAGGTTTCATCTTTACTCCACACCAGTTTGATGCCAAGGGCATTGGGTCCATATACTGCCTTGGTGGCACTGAAGAAGCCCCGGGGCCATGCTTGTCATCGAGGAGTTGCAGCCCTTTAGCTTTCTTAATCCACCATTGGTTCTTGATTTTACTAGTTCTTCTTTGTACTTCCACCTTAACTAATTTTTGAGCTCTCCTCTTTGCCTTGTTGGTGATGTCATTTTGCCAGGCGTGGAAAGCTTTTCTCTTCCCTTCGATGAGGTCTTGGCTGGTGTGGTCGTTATTGTCGAACCAGTCTTGGTATTTCCTGGTCTTGTAGCCGGTGGTTTCTTCAAAGCTTGAGTTGATGGCTGCCTTCAGCTCTTACCAAATTTCCTCCATTCCATTAGAATGGACACTTTTGAGATTTTGGAGCAGACATCATTGGAAGTTTACTGGTATGTTTGGCTCTTGAAGCCGCTCATCGTTGATCTTTTTTCTGAACTGTTTCTTCATCTTCTGATGCTCCTGGTGGAGTTTGGACATAGAGGAGCAGATGAGCCATTGGCTGTCCAACAGTCATCTCTACCGGTATCGCTTTGGCATTCTTTTGATCTCGGGATCTGATAATGATGAAGTTGCCCATGTGCCAGTTCTTTGATCGTGGATGTCTGCAGGAAGTCTTGAACTTGTCTTTTTGGTGGAACAGTGCGTTAGTGATGACAAGCTGGTGTTCCGCGCATTTGGCGAGCAGGAGAATCCCGCTGGAGTTGCAATTCTCAACTCCTTCCTTCAAGATGGTTCCTTTCCAGATTTGGGAGTCCTTTCCAACCTTGGCGTTAATGTCCTCAAGGAGAATGATCATATCTTACTTAGGAATGTTGGACAGTATGGAGTCCAGGGTGGAGTAAAAGCTTTCTTTGGACTCATCATTGGCATGAAGGGTTGGAGTGTAGGCACTCACAACCATTGTCTGCTGGCTTTTGGCAAGTTGTAGGCAGGCTTATGAAGCACTCGTTGATGCCAACAGGGAGCTCCGGGAGTAGGTTGAAGAGTTTGTTCTTGGTGGCGAACCTTTGCTCAGAGGAGACCTACTTGGAGGTACCTCCTGATTGAAGGGACTGAATTCTTTGAGGACAACCGATGGCAAGAGGATGCCCAGGAAAGGAGCCTGGAAAAGGAATACCGGTGATCTAGAGTCCAAGAATCAATCCCACATCCCGGAAACACCGGCTAAATGTACGGGCGAAGATGTGATTCTAGAATCAGGCTCATCGGCCATGCAAGAACCTAAAGAACCCATGACCAGTGACAAGGAATTTCTTAAATGGACAATCATTAGCGAGTGATTGTCGAAGAAGAGGAAAATACTGATTTCTACATTCAGTTAGTCAAATGAGTTCAATCAAAATCTCAGTGCAAGTTCCCATTACCAAGATCAGCGCAGAACATACAAAAATTATCGTGTTATTTTTGCCGAAGTGCAATCAAGAAATGCAAGCCCTAAACAAGCTCGCGCCATTAGAATAGCTCTTGCTTCTAAGGTAGAAGCTATCGGGCTAAAGCCACACTTCAGGACTTAAGCATTTAATTTAGGCCAACATTACAATGTAATACTAAGTGCAATGCCACAGCTGTTGGCTGGATTCCCCGTTTCTGAGGCTAAGTGTTGACGCCGGGGCAGAATTTGCAGACTTTCACCACAGCAAAACTGGCTCCGAACCTGGATCGATTCAGTGACTGTAGGGGGGCTAGCACCAGCGCCACGTGGAGCACAATCAATTGCAATGAAAAATGGTGTGGATTCGCCGGGTCTGTGATTGACACTCGGAGGCTGACAAGTTGCAGCCGCATATACACATTACAATCACCACACACACTCATCCCAGCCAACATAAACTTTGGGCAAGGCCAATTTCGAGGGTATTAGGCGGGAACTTTCAAAAGTTAATTGGGGGTGCCTATTGGCAGGCAGGGGGACAGCTGGTAAGTGGGAATCTTTCAAAAAGGTGTTAGCTAGGGTTTTTAGAGTGAAGGGTAAGGCTCGTAGAAGGAGGGAATCCTGGATGACTCGGGATAGCGAGGCTATGGTCAAAAGGAAGATGGAGGTAAATGACATGCTTAGGCAGCTGGGATAAAATGGATCTCTTGAAGAGTATAGGGCTTGTCTGAGTAGAGTTAAGAGAGAAATCAGGAGGGCAAAAAGGAGACATGAGATTCCTTGGCAGATAAGGCAAAGGAAAATCCAAAGAGCTTTTACAGATACATAAAGGGTAAAAGTGTGACGAGGGGGAGGGTAGGGCCTCTTAAGGATAAACAAGGTCATCTATGTGCAGATCCACAAGGGATGGGAGAGATCCTAAATGAATATTTCTCGACAGTATTTACTATTGAGAAAGGCACGAATGTTAGGGAAATTAGGGAAATAAAAAGTGATGTCTTGAGGAGTGTACATATTATAGAGAAGGAGATGCTGGAGGTATTAAACAATATCAAGATAGATAAATCCTCGGGACCTGATGAAATGTATCCAGGACGTTGTGGGAGGCTAGGGAGGAAATTGTCGGCCCCCTCGCTGAGATATTTGAATCATCGACAACCACAGGAGAGGTGCCTGAAGATTGGAGGATAGCGAATGTTGTGCCCTTATTTAAGAAAGGCTGTGGGGATAAGCCTGGGAACTACAGACCAGTTAGCCTTATTTCTGTAATGAGTAAATTGTTAAAAGGTATTCTGAGGGACAGGATCTGTAGGCATTTAGGCAGGCAAGGGCTAATTAGGGAAAGTCAGCATGGCTTTGTAAGGGGAAAGTCATGTCTCGCCAATTTGATTGAGTTTTTTGAAGGGGTAACCAAGAAGGTAGATGAGGGAAGTGTAGTCGATGTTGTCTACATGGACTTTAGCAAGACTTTTGACAAGATACCGCATGGTAGGTTGTTGCAAAAGATTAAATCTCACGGAATCCAGGGTGAGGTAGCCAATTGGATACGAAATTGGCTTGATGACCGAAGTCAAAGGGTGGTTATGGAGGGTTGTTTTTCAAACTGGAGGCCTGTGACCAGCTGTGTGCCTCAGGGATCTGTGCTGGGTCCACTGTTATTTGTTATATATAATAATAATCGCTTATTGTCACAAGTAGGCTTCAATGAAGTTATTATTAATGATTTGGATGAGAATGTAGGAGGCATGGTTAGTAAGTTTGCAGATTATACCAAGATTGGTGGCATAGAAGAAAGTGAAGAAGCTTATGTAAGATTGCAACAGGATCTTGACCAATTGGGCCAGTGTGTTGATGAATGGCAGATGGAGTTTAATTTGGATAAATGTGAGGTGGTGCATTTTGGTAGATCAAATCAGGGCAGGACCTATTCGGTTAATGGTAGGAAGTTGGGGAGAGTTACAGAGATATAGGGGTACAGGTTCATAACTCTTTGAAGGTGGAGTCGCAGGTGGACAGGGTGGTGAAGAAGGCATTCAGCATGCTAGCTTTTATTGGTCAGAATATTGAATACAGGAGTTTGGACGTCTTGTTGAAGTTGTACAAGACATTAGTCAGACCACACATAGAACATAGAACATAGAACAATACAGCGCAGTACAGGCCCTTCGGCCCACGATGTTGCACCGAAACAAAAGCCATCTAACCTACACTATGCCATTATCATCCATATGTTTATCCAATAAACTTTTAAATGCCCTCAATGTTGGCGAGTTAACTACTGTAGCAGGTAGGGCATTCCACGGCCTCACTACTCTTTGCGTAAAGAACCTACCTCTGACCTCTGTCCTATATCTATTACCCCTCAGTTTAAAGTTATGTCCCCTCGTGCCAGCCATTTCCATCCGCGGGAGAAGGCTCTCACTGTCCACCCTATCCAACCCCCTGATCATTTTGTATGCCTCTATTAAGTCTCCTCTTAACCTTCTTCTCTCCAACGAAAACAACCTCAAGTCCATCAGCCTTTCCTCATAAGATTTTCCCTCCATACCAGGCAACATCCTGGTAAATCTCCTCTGCACCCGCTCCAAAGCCTCCACGTCCTTTCTATAATGCGGTGACCAGAACTGTACGCAATACTCCAAATGCGGCCGGACCAGAGTTCTGTACAGCTGCAACATGACCTCCCGACTCCGGAACTCAATCCCTCTACCAATAAAGGCCAACACTCCATAGGCCTTCTTCACAACCCTATCAACCTGGGTGGCAACTTTCAGGGATCTATGTACATGGACACCTAGATCCCTCTGCTCATCCACACTTTCAAGAACTTTACCATTAGCCAAATATTCCGCATTCCTGTTATTCCTTCCAAAGTGAATCACCTCACACTTCTCTACATTAAACTCCATTTGCCACCTCTCAGCCCAGCTCTGCAGCTTATCTATATCCCTCTGCAACCTGCTACATCCTTCCACACTATCGACAACACCACCGACTTTAGTATTGTCTGCAAATTTACTCACCCACCCTTCTGCGCCTTCCTCTAGGTCATTGATAAAAATGACAAACAGCAACGGCCCCAGAACAGATCCTTGTGGTACTCCACTTGTGACTGTACTCCATTCTGAACATTTCCCATCAACCACCACCCTCTGTCTTCTTTCAGCTAGCCAATTTCTGATACACATCTCTAAATCACCCTCAATCCCCAGCCTCCGTATTTTCTGCAATAGCCTACCGTGGGGAACCTTATCAAACGCTTTGCTGAAATCCATATACACCACATTAACTGCTCTACCCTCATCTACCTGTTCAGTCACCTTCTCAAATAACTCAATAAGGTTTGTGAGGCATGACCTACCCTTCACAAAGCCATGCTGACTATCCCTGATCATATTATTCCTATCTAGATGATTATAAATCTTGTCTCTTATAATCCCCTCCAAGACTTTACCCACTACAGACGTGAGGCTCACCGGTCTATAGATGCCGGGGTTGTCTCTGCTTCCCTTTTTGAACAAAGGGACCACATTTGCTGTCCTCCAGTCCTCTGGCACTATTCCTGTAGCCAATGATGACATAAAAATCAAAGCCAAAGGTCCAGAAATCTCTTCCCTGGCCTCCCAGAGAATCCTAGGATAAATCCCATCAGGTCCCGGGGACTTATCTATTTTCAGCCTGTCCAGAATTGCCAACACCTCTTCCCTACGTACCTCAATGCCATCTATTCTATTAGCCTGGGGCTCAGCATTCTCCTCCACAACATTATCTTTTTCCTGAGTGAATACTGACGAAAAATATTCATTTAGTATCTCGCCTATCTCTTCAGACTCCACACACAATTTCCCATCCCTGTCCTTGACTGGTCCTACTCTTCCCCTAGTTATTCGCTTATTCCTGATATACCTATAGAAAGCTTTTGGGTTTTCCTTGATCCTTCCTGCCAAATACATCTCATGTCCCCTCCTTGCTCGTCTTAGCTCTCTCTTTAGATCCTTCCTCGCTACCTTGTAACTATCCATCGCCCCAACTGAAACTTCACACCTCATCTTCACATAGGCCTCCTTCTTCCTCTTAACAAGAGATTCCACTTCCTTGGTAAACCACGGTTCCCTCGCTCGACGCCTTCCTCCCTGCCTGACCGGTACATACTTATCAAGAACACGCAGTAGCTGATCCTTGAACAAGCCCCACTTATCCAGTGTGCCCAACACTTGCAGCCTACTTCTCCACCTTATCCCCCCCAAGTCACGTCTAATGGCATCATAATTGCCCTTCCCCCAGCTATAACTCTTGCCCTGCGGTGTATACTTATCCCTTTCCATCATTAACGTAAACGTCACCGAATTGTGGTCACTGTCCCCAAAGTGCTCTCCTACCTCCAAATCCAACACCTGGCCTGGTTCATTACCCAAAACCAAATCCAACGTGGCCTCGCCTCTTGTTGGCCTGTCAACATATTGTTTCAGGAAACCCTCCTGCACACACTGTACAAAAAACGACCCATCTATTGTACTCAAACTATATCTTTTCCAGTCAATATTTAGAAAGTTAAAGTCTCCCATAATAACTACCCTGTTACTTTCGCTCTTATCCAGAATCATCTTCGCCATCCTTTCCTCTACATCCCTAGAACTATTAGGAGGCCTATAAAAAACTCCCAACAGGGTGACCTCTCCTTTCCTGTTTCTAACTTCAGCCCATACTACCTCGGAAGAAGAGTCCCCATCTAGCATCCTCTCCGCCACCGTAATACTGCTCTTGACTAGCAGCGCCACACCTCCCCCTCTTTTGCCTCCTTCTCTGAGCTTACTAAAACACCTAAACCCCGGAACCTGCAACATCCATTCCTGTCCCTGCTCTATCCATGTCTCCAAAATGGCCACAACATCGAAGTCCCAGGTACCAATCCATGCTGCCAGTTCCCCTACCTTGTTTCGTATACTCCTGGCATTGAAGTAGACACACTTCAAACCACCTACCTGAACACTGGCCCCCTCCTGCGACGTCAAATCTGTGCTCCTGATCTCTATACTCTCATTCTCCCTTACCCTAAAACTACAATCCAGGTTCCCATGCCCCTGCTGCATTAGTTTAACCCCCCCCCAAAGAGCACTAACAAATCTCACCCCCAGGATATTTGTGCCCCTCAGGTTCAGATGTAGACCATCCTGTCTGTAGAGGTCCCACCTTCCCCAGAAAGAGCCCCAGTTATCCAGAAATCTGAATCCCTCCCGCCTGCACCATCCCTGTAGCCACGTGTTTAAATGCTTTCTCTCCCTATTCCTCATCTCACTATCACGCGGCACGGGCAACAACCCAGAGATAACAACTCTGTTTGTTCTAGTTCTGAGCTTCCATCCTAGCTCCCTGAAAGCCTGCCTGACATCCTTGTCCCCTTTCCTACCTATGTCGTTAGTGCCAATGTGGACCACGACTTGGGGCTGCTTCCCCTCCCCCCAAGGACCCGGAAAACACGATCCGAGACATCACGTACCCTTGCACCTGGGAGGCAACATACCAAACATGAAATACTGTGTTCAGTTGTGGTCATCCTATTATTGGAAACATATTGTTAAACTATAAAGAGTGCAGAAGAGATTTACGAGGATGCCACCAGGACTTAATGGTCTGAGTTATAACAAGAGGCTGGATAGGCTGGGACCTTTTCCCCTGGAGCGTAGGAGGCTTAGGGATGATCTTATAGAGGTTTATAAAATAATGAGGGGTATAGATAAGGTAGATACAAGAGGATACAAGGTAGATAGTCAACATCTTTTCCCAAAGGTAGAGGAGGCTAGAACTAGAGGGCATAGGTTTAAGGGGAGAGGGGAGAGATACAAAAGAGACCAGAGGGGAAATTTCTTCACAGAGAGGGTGGTGAGCATCTGTAATGAGCTGCCAGAGGCAGTGGTAGAGGTGGGTACAATTTTTTCCTTTATAAACATTAGACAGTTACATGGGCAAGGTGGGTATAGGGGCATATGGGCCAAATGCGGGCTAGTGGGACTAGCTTAGTGATAGAAACTGGGTGGCATGGAGAAGCTGGGCCAAAGGGCCTGTTTCCATGCTGTAAACAACAAGGTGGTATTGGTTGCGCTGGAGCACGCCCATTCCACTGATGGGTCAGCTGGGGCCAGAGGGTACCTAGGGAAGTGCCCTGGGAGGGGATACCATATGACCTGTGGGCCTAAGTTCACAGTGGGCAGTCAGCGGTGTGCGCAGTTGCATGGTTGCCTGGCAGGCTGCAGCAATGGTGTTCCATAACCATCCATCCCAAACCCATAGCCCACCTCCTGGCCACCCCTCACTACTCCCCCTGGCCCTGACAGAAGACCTCTGGCCATCGGCACAACTGTGAGCAAACTATGGTGATTTTGGACACTTTCCATGACCCCTCTCTCTCCCTCAGCAGCCACGATGCCAATTTCATGATTTAAAAATATATATATATATTTTTTTATTCTCTTCCTTTTTCACATTTTCTCCCAGATTTACACCCACCAACAATAAACAATAATCAGTAACAAATATGTCAATCCCATATCAATAAAAACGATCCCATCCTCCCACCAAACCCCAAACATTAGCCCGCATGTTTACATAAACAAATGACAAAAAAGAATCAGGAATCACCCATAGTCACCATTAACACCCACCATCCCCCTCCCCCCAACCCTCCCACCCACCCACCCCCAACTAATGTTCAATGTTATCCAGTTCTTGAAAGTGCATAATGAATAATGCCCATGAATTGTAGAACCCCTCCATCCTTCCCCTCAGTTCAAACTTAAACTTCTCAAGAGTCAAGAATTCCAACAGGTCCCCCCCTGCCACGCCAGGGCACAGTGTGGAGAGGTTGTTCTCCAACCCATCAGGATCCGCCTTCGGGCGATCAACATCTGCCTCCGCACCCGTTTCCAACCCTGGCTGGTCCGACACCCCGAATATGGCCACCGGGGGCCCGGGTCCAGTTTCACGTGCACCACTTTAGAAATTACCCTAAAAACCTCCTTCCAGTAATCCTCTAGCTTTGGACAGAACCAAAACATATGAACGTGATTAATGGGATCCCCCCCCCCGCAACGTTCACACACATCTTCCACTCCCTCAAAGAATCGGCTCATCCTCGCCCTCGTGAGGATGTCACCCAGGACAAGACTGCCTCTTGCTTCAGCAATGACAACCTGGAGACTGCGAGGGAGAGGATAGAAGAGGCTAGAGGTAGTGGCATTGTGATATTGTCACTGGACTAGTAACCCAGACACCCAGGGCATGTGGCCACCCTATTATGATTTACAGCCTTTCCCCCTACTCTTCTATCCTATTCAATTCCAGGCACTGAGTGCCCATTTTCTCTGCCACGTCCACAATACCAAGGCCACCTCCATACAAAATTCAGAGTTCCCTTTTGCCTTTGCCATGGTGGCCTTCTTATAGGGTAGGGTTCCGCTTTGACTGATTCTGCACTCTGTACCTGCCTCCCTACTCTGTACCTGTCTCCCTTCAGCTGATCAGAAACTGACAGCTGCTGAAAAACATACGCCAATCAAACAGGCTACTTTGTCCTGAATGGTGTTGAGCTTCTTGAGTGTTGTTGGAGCTGCACTCATCCAGGCAAGTGGAGAGCAATCCATGAAACTCCTGACTTGTGCCCTGTAGATGGTGAACAGGTTTTGAGGAGTCTGGAGGTATGTTACTCTCTGCCGAATTCCCAGCCTCTGACCTGCTCTTGTAGCGACAGTATTTATACGGCTGGGCCAGTTCAAGTTAATGGTAAACGCCAAAATGTTGATAGTGGGGCGTACAGCGGTAGCAATGCTTTGAATGTCAAGTGGAAATTTTGAGATTCTCTCTTGTTGGAGATGGTCATTGCCTGGCACTTGTATGGCATGAATGTTACTTGTCACTTATCAACCTGCACCTGAATGTTATCCAACTCTTGCTGCATATGGCAAGAGACTGCTCGAGTATCTGAAGAGTCGTGAATGGTGCTGAACATTATGCAATCATCAAATCACCAGTGAACATTCTCTCTGCTGACCTGATGAAGGAGGTAAGGTCATTGATGAACCAGCTGAAGATGGCTGGACCTGGAACACTACCCTGAGGAACTTCTGCAATGATATCCTGGGACTGAGATGATTGATCTCCAACAACCACAGCCATCTTCCTTTGTGATAGGCATGACTCCAACCAGTTGAGAACTTTCCCCCTAACTCCCATTGACTCCAGATTTGCTAAGGCTCCATGATGCCATACTCGGTCAAATGCTGCCTTGATGTCAAGGGCAGTCACTCTCGCCTCACCTCTGAGTTCAGTTCTCTTATCCACGTATGGACTAAAGCGGTGAGGAGCGGAGTGGATCTGGTAGAATCCAAGCTGAACATCAGTGAGCAGGTTATTACTGAATTTCCTCTGCACATTAATTTAACTTTTGGCAACTGAGATTTGAATGCTCCTCTTAACTGTACTAACATACTGTCTGTATAATTTCTCATTTTAAAAGGACCGACTGGCAGTCATTGCACCATTTATGTCAGTGGAGGGCAGATTGATTGCGTAACTTCTGGTTCAATTTGATGGGCCCATTTTGTAGAGATTTGGCAGTAATTTTAACATTTGCATTGACATATTTTATGATTGATATCATTTCTGTGAACATTCACAAAGCCAAAGCACCAAATAGCAAGATTCCTTCTGCACATTTCAGCTTCAGTGTATTCCACTTTAGATCACTATTTTAGTGGGAAATAAGTTGTTGGATTTGTCTTCAAATCAACCAAAAAGAGATTTTGCTTGCCATTATTAATTACACTCAATTCAGTATTGACAACCAGGTTTCAGGCACAGCTCATACCAGTTCCATTTTAGGCAGCATGGGGTGGTTTCAATGGGAAATTCCATTGACAAGCGGTGGGACAAACGGGATGTGGCTGAGAAACATGTAGCTGCGGGACCAGAGAATCCCGACCATTGTTGAGAACCGCTATATTGAATGGATTCTCCCCATCTGCTTCATTTACATAAGAACATAAGAACTAGGAGCAGGAGTAGGCCATCTGGCCCCTCGAGCCTGCTCCACTATTCAATGAGATCATGGCTGATCTTTTGTGGACTCAGCTCCACTTTCCGGCCCGAACCCCATAACCCTTAATCCCTTTATTCTTCAAAAAACTATCTATCTTTATCTTAAAAACATTTAATGAAGGAGCCTCTACTGCTTCACTGGGCAAGGAATTCCATAGATTCACAACCCTTTGGGTGAAGAAGTTCCTCCTAAACTCAGTCCTACTTCCCCTTATTTTGAGGCTATGCCCCCTAGTTCTGCTTTTACCCGCCAGTGGAAACAACCTGCCCGCATCTATCCTATCTATTCCCTTCATAATCTTATATGTTTCTATAAGATCCCCCCTCATCCTTCTAAATTCCAACGAGTACAGTCCCAGTCTACTCAACCTCTCCTCGTAATCCAACCCCTTCAGCTCTGGGATTAACCTAGTGAATCTCCTCTGCACACCCTCCAGTGCCAGTACGTCCTTTCTCAAGTAAGGAGACCAAAACTGAACACAATACTCCAGGTGTGGCCTCACTAACACCTTATACAATTGCAGCATAACCTCCCTAGTCTTAAACTCCATCCCTCTAGCAATGAAGGACAACATTCCATTTGCCTTCTTAATCACCTGTTGCACCTGAAAAACAACTTTCTGCGACTCATGCACTAGCACACCCAGGTCTCTCTGCACAGCAGCATGTTTTAATATTTTATCATTTAAATAATAATCCCTTTTGCTGTTAAAATTTCTGATCATTTACTGAGATGGTTATTTATTCTTGTTGTCACCAACTTATTATTTGGGTCCTCGATCAGATGATGTTAAGTTCAGATACAAAACGGAAAATGGATCAGTATACAATGCAAGATTGACAATATTGCAAAAGGTAACAATGCTCATTTTTAGAAAGATGAGCTAACCATGCTGAAAGTGGAACTTCCGCCCCTCAAGTGGGACAAAATCCTACCCTTGAGAACTGCCGACCAATTTGATTTACCGGTAGCTCTAGCAGTCCAGGCAGCGGCAGAGGTCAGTAGTGGCTATTGCAGGAAGAAATACAAGGAAGAGCAATGGGTGACGTAGTAAGTCCCGGACTTTAAGGGTAGGAAGGAATAGCCCAGGGAAGGAGCACAGGGGGTAGGGGGCTGGTATTTAGAGGGCAGGGGTCAACGAAGGAAAGGGAGGTGACATGTTGATGGTGAGTACCCCCCATTTCCTCACTCCATATTCCATCTGGGCCACAGAAAAACAGTCTGTCCATTCCCGCCTGCTTGCCCACACCAACTGCATTATGGCATAGGCAACATATTATCTATGTCAGTAATCTTATTAACAAGCCTAATTTACCTTTAATTACTCATTTAAAAATTGCAGGCGGGCTGCCATTTTCGGCACCCAGCCACCAAGCCAAAAAGACGCCCAGCAGGGAGGCCATAAGATCCAGCCGAATGAGATACACAGCAAAAAGACATATGCTTTATTCTACCAACAATAATAACCAAACTGAGAGTGAATTGAACTTAATAGGCCATGATAGCTTTTTTTCCAAAGGTTGTCACCTCAGCCCCACTTCCAACTGCTTCCTGTAATCTTTAGAACACATTTAAATTGTTTGCTTATGTATGCTACGTATGTTTCTATAAACAGGACAGCTCCCCTTGATCCACCTACATGCTGTAAATAACTGAGCCTTGCTAGTATAAACAAATATATCACATAGTTCCCGTCAAGCTAGCGTATGGTCTCTTCGTATAGCTACAACATTGGTGTGACATTATGGGAAATGTTCAGACTACAAAGGGTTAATGTCATATCATAATTAACCACTACATGGAGCTAGATGGAGAACTATATAAAGCATTGACTCACAGGCTTCTGGGAGCGAGCTGAAGAGGCTCAGTGAGAGAGGGTAGAGACTAGTGTCAGCAGAGTGTAGCTTGTAAATTACTAGATTATTGTTTACTATAGGAGTGAAGTGTTATTGATAGATTGTAGAGACTAGTGTTAGTCGAGTGTAGCTTGTAAATTACTCGATTATTGTTCACTATAGGAGTAAGTGGTTGAGCTTTAATAAGTAGTGTAAATAAATGTTAGCTTTGTTCATAAACTTAGTCTATGTGGTCTTTGTGAACACTGCAACATTATTCCTGATAACAAGAAGCACAAAGAACACCACAACCGGCATTTACTCAACAATGTGAAAAATTGCCCAGGTGTGGCCTGTCCACAGAAAAACAGGACAAATCCAATCCTAACAATTACATTCCCCCCCCACCCCCACACACACACACCCCACAGTTTCCTCTCAACCATTAGCAAAATAACAAAATGGTGGATGGTGTCATTGACAGTGTTATCAAAATGGCACTTACACAACAATAACCTGGGGCGAGATTCTCCGACCCCCCGCCGGGGGGGTGCCCCCACGGTGGCCTGGCCCGTGATCGGGGCCCACCGATCCGCGGGTGGGCCTGTGCCGTGGGGGCACTCTTCCCTTCCGCCTTCGCCACGGTCTCCACCATGGCGGAGGCGGAAGAGACTCCCTCCACTGCGCATGCGCGGGAATGCCATCAGCGGCCACTAACGCTCCCGCGCATGCGCCGCCCGGAGGTGTCATTTCCACGCCAGCTGGCGGGGCACCAAAGGCCTTTTCCGCCAGCCGGCGGAGCGGAAATTCGTCCGGTGCCGGCCTAGTCCCTTAAGGTTGGGGCTCGGCCCCCCAAGATGCGGAGCATTCCGCACCTTTGGGGCGGCGCGATGCCCGACTGATTTGCGCTATTTTGGGCGCCAGTCGGCGGACATCGCGCCGATACCGGAGAATTTTGCCCCTGATCACCGATCACTTTGGCTTCTGGCAGGGCCACTTGATTCCGAGGTCACTACATCCTTGGCCCAAACATGGACAAGGGAGAGGAATTCAAGAGGCAAGGTGAAAGTAACTGTCCTTGAGATCAAGGCAGAATTTGACCGACCGTGGATTAAGGAGCTCGAGCAACATTGATGTCAATGGGAATCGGGAGAAAACTCTAACTTGCTGGATTCATATGTAATACAAAGGAAGATGGTTATGGTCATTGGAGGCAAACATCTCAGTCCCAGGACATCGCTATAGGAGTTCTTCAGGGTAATGGTCTATAGCCCAACCATCTTCAATTCTTTTATCAAAGACCTTCCACCCATCGCAACATCAGAAGTGGGGATGTTCACTAATGATTGCACAATGTTCAGCACCATTCGGGTATGTCATAATATCCACTCATGTACATAATGAGAAGCAGACAGGCAGTGATTGACACATAGGATGACCAGTAAGCATACAACACAGCACAGCCAATTACCAGACAGGATACTACCACTATAAAGCCAGAGGGCACTAGGTTTCCCGCTCTCTCGGGACCCAGCTACTGAGACAGTCAGAGTCCACGTGCTAGCAAGCACAAACACTATGCGGTAGCTAGTAAGTCTGGTCAGGCTACTACAAGGTCACTAGTCAGATCAGTATAGTGTTGACCCACAGCTGAATATGTACAGCAGTTCATCTAGTTGAATAAAACAGTGTTGGATCTTATCCTGCGTTAGACATCTGTTTCTAACTTCCCTGCATCGAGTGCAGTCCACATCGAACCAGCCTGCCTAACACATCATGGTACCAGAGTGATATTGACCTTGACGGACCTACCTCAGGTGAATCAGCATCGACCAGCAAGCAGCCATCCAGCGAAATGGAAAACATCCAGCCTCCTCCGCAACTCCGCATCTCCGGCAAACTCGGCGCCAACTGGAAAATCTTCAAGCAAAAGTTACTCTTGTACATCGAGGCCTCCGACCTCAAGGCAGCTTCGGATGCCAGGAAGATCGCGCTATTTCTCTCCACTGTGGGGGACCACGCCATCCATATCTACAATTCACTTATGTTCGCCGACAGTGAAGACAAAACAAAATTCAAAACAGTCTTGCTGAAGTTCAACAGCCACTGCGACATTGAGGTGAATGAGAGCTTTGAACGGTACATCTTCCAGCAGAGGCTTCAGGGTAAGGATGAACCTTTTCAGTCCTTCTTGACCCATCTCCGCATCCTAGCGCAATCATGTAACTATGACTCGATGGCTGATTCCATGATCTGGGATCAGATCGTTTTCGGGGTCCACTCCAACTCCCTGCGGCAGCAGCTCCTTAAAATCAAACAGTTGACCCTCTCTGTCGCTATCGAGATGTGCGTTGACAATGAGCATGCCAAGAATCGTTACTCCCACATCAGGGCGGCAGAAACTGCAAAGCTGGCCTCCCACGAGGCAGAAAGGTGAAGGCCATTGCACAGATGCAGGGCCTGAGCATCGAGGAAAGTGGCCATTTTGCACGCTTTTCTCGGATCCCTGTGCATGTGCGCCATGACCGAGTGGACGACGAGACCGAAAACCCGACTGCGCAGGTGCGTACGTCGGCCGACCGCACTGCCATGCATGATGGGGCACGGATCGCGCTGACGTCAGAGTCATGACATGTCCGAATAGTGGCTCCGCCCACTTCAAGCGGCAATGTCCGGCAAGAGGACGCCGGTGTCTCCAGTGTGGCAAGTTTGGCCACCACACAGCCCGCTGCATATCCATTCCACCGCTCAGCAGCCAGCGATCCCAGCTGCGGCGCAGAAGTATCGCTCAATACACCAAGGCATGCCAGATTCTGATCCCGACAGTCCAACGGACCCTGATGCTGACTGTCTCAAGTCTCCATATCGGGTGGGCATCATAACCACACATGAGCTGGCCTCTACCACACCTGCGCAACGCCTCTCGATCCTCAGTGTGGATCCCGACGAGTGGTGTGCTGTCCTCACAGTTAACTGATGCGCGATCAATTACACTCAAGACAAAGTGATTTCATAACTGAAGGCTTTAATCGACGAGAACTTGTTCCCCAGCAGCTTCGGTACAGAAAGTGAAGGCTGCTGGGATGGCACCGGTTCTTATACTCCGCCTGTCAGCGTAGAGCTACGTATCAACAGCCAATGGTAAACTCCTAGGTTTAACCAATGGTCATCAACCTCTTAGGTACCGCAATACCTGATAATACCACATTCACCCCCTGTAAAAAAAGAGTCCAGCGGGGGTGGTGGCCAGTGGTAACAGTCGCCTTTAACATGGTATGATCAGACATGGAGGTGCCGTGATACCTCCTTACAGGGCTGTCGAGAATATTTACAAAGTGTCCGTTCACGGTTAAAGTCACAGCGAAGCAATCAGTCGATTGGATGGCCTGGTCGTCCTTCTGGATCGTCTGGGCTTTGGTGGTGATTCTAGTGGGGGTCCAGGTGGTTGCGACTCCGGGAGCGTGGTTTTGGCCTCCCTGGCAGCTTCGTCACCCCTAGGCGGCGCTGTTGGGGCAAACGGTTGACACGGGGGGGGGGGGGGGGGGCGGCGCCTGTAGGGGGCGTCGGTGGGTGGGCGGGCCTAGGCAGGAGCGGCGGGAGTACTGCCCCTCCAGTGAGGTGCTGTGGGGGGGGGGGGGGGGGTAATGGTGCTGGTGCGTGTGGGGTTCCGGCGGGTGCCAGGTCCCGTAGGGAGACCTTATCTTGCCGGCCGTCAGGGAACGCCACGTAGGCGTACTGGGGGTTAGCGTGCAGCAGGTGGACCCTCTCGACCAACGGATCCGACTTGTGCGCCCACACGTGCTTCCGAAGCAGGATGGGTCCGGGTGTCGCTAGCCAGGTTGGGAGCGAGGTCCCGGAGGAGGACTTCCTGGGGAAGACAAGGAGACGTTCATGAGGTGTCTGATTGGTAGTTGTACAGAGCAGCGACCGAATGGCGTTGAGGGCCACCGGAAGGACTTCTTGCCAGCGGGAGACTGGGAGATTCCTGGACCGTAGGGTCTTCCAGACCGTTCCGTTCTCCCTCTCCACCTGTCCATTTCCCCGTGGGTTGTAACTGGTCATCCTGCTTGAGGCAAAGCCCCTGCTGAGCAGGAATTGACGCAGTTCGTCGCACATAAAGGAGGACCCCCCTATCACTGTGTATGTACGCGGAGAAACCGAACAGTGTAAAGATACCCTGGAGGGCCTTGATGACGGTGGTTACGGTCATGTCTGGGCAGGAGATGGCAAATGGGAACCGGGAGTACTCGTCAATCACGTTCAGGAAATACGTGTAGCGGTCGGTGGAGGGGAGGGGGCCTTTGAAATCCATGCTGAGGCGTTCAAAGGGACGGGAAGCCTTTATCAGGTGCGCCCTCTCTGGCCGGTAGAAGTGCGGTTTGCACTCCGCGCAGATTTGGCAGTCCCTAGTGACTGTCCTGACCTCCTCGATGGAGTAGGGCAGGTTGCAGGTCTTGATGAAGTGGAAGAAACGAGTGACCCCCAGGTGGCAGAGGTCCTCGTGGAGGGCTCGGAGGCGGTCCAGTTGTGCAGTGGCACAAGTGCCGCGGGACAGGGCATCAGGAGGCTCGTTTAGCTTCCCCGGACGGTATAAGATCTCGTAGTTGAAGGTGGAGAGTTCTACCCTCCACCGCAAGATCTTGTTGTTTTTAATCTTACCCCGCTGTGCATTATCGAACATGAAAGCCACCGACCGTTGGTCCGTGAGGAGAGTGAATCTCCTGCCGGCCAGGTAATGCCTCCAATGTCGCACAGCTTCTACTATGGCTTGTGCCTCTTTTTCGACCGAGGAATGACGAATTTCAGAAGCGTGGAGGGTACGGGAGAAGAAGGCCACGGGCCTGCCCGCTTGGTTGAGGGTGGCCACCAGAGCTACGTCGGACGCATCACTCTCGACCTGGAAGGGGAGGGACTCGTCGATGGCTCGCATCGTGGCCTTTGCAATGTCTGCTTTGATGCGGCTGAAGACCTGGCGGGCCTCCGTCGACAGGGGGAAGGTTGTGGACTGGATTAGGGGTCGGGCTTTGTCTGCGTAGTTGGGGACCCACTGGGCGTAGTAACTGAAAAACCCTAGGCAGCGCTTCAGGGCCTTGGGGCAGTGAGGGAGGGGGAACTCCATAAGGGGGTGCATGCGCTCAGGGTCGGGGCCTATAACTCAATTTCGCACTACGTAACCTAGAATGGCTAGACGGTCGGTGCTAAATACGCATTTATCCTAATTGTACGTCAAGTTAAGGATTTTTGCGGTCTGGAGAAATTTGCGGAGGTTGGTGTCATGGTCCTGCTGGTCATGGCCGCAGATGGTGACGTTATCCAGATACGGGAACATTGCGTGTAAGCCGTACCAGTCAACCATTCGGTCCATCTCTCGCTGGAAGACCGAGACCCCATTAGTGACACCAAAGGGAACTCTTAAAAATTGATAGAGCCGCCTATCTGCTTCGAAGGCAGTGTACTTGCGGTCACTATTACGGAAGGGTAGCTGGTGGTAGGCGGACTTGAGATCCACCGTGGAGAAGATCTTGTATTGCACGATCCTGTTTGCCAGGTCGGCTATACGGGGGAGACGGTACGCGTCCAGCTGCGTAAACCTGTTGATGGTCTGACTTTAGTCAATGACCATCCTATGTTTCTCCCCGGTCTTTACCACCACTACTTGAGCTCTCCAGGGGCTGGTGCTCGCTTCGATGGCCCCTTCCCTCAGCAGCCTTTGGACCTCTGACCTGATGAAGGTCCGGTACTGGGCACTGTACCGCCTGCTCCTGGTGGCGACGGGTTTGCAATCCGGGGTGAGGTTCGCAAACAGGGAAGATGGGTCGACCTTAAGGGTCGCGAGGTCGCAGACAGTAAGGGGGGGTATAGGGCCGCCGAATTTAAAGGTCAGGCTTTGCAAGTTACATTGGAAGTCCAACCCCAGGAGGGTAGCCGCGCAGAGGTGCGGCAGGACGTACAGGCGGAAATTGTTGAATCTCCTGCCTTGGACAGTGAGGTTTGCTAGGCAGAACCCCTTTATCTCCACCGAGTGTGACCCGGAGGCCAGGGAGGTCCTTTGGGTTACAGGGTGGGTAACAAGTGAACAGCGCCTTACCGTGTCGGGGTGAACAAAGCTTTCCGTGTTCCCAGATTCAATCAGGCAAGACATCTCGTGGCCGTTGATGAAGACCGTCGTTGTTGCTGTTGCGAGTGTCCGAGGTCGACTTTGGTCCAGTGTCACCGAGGCCAGATGAAGCAGTTGTGAGTTCTGATCGGGCAGTGTGTAGTCGGCCGTGCTGGGGGCCTGGGGCCCCATCCATGATGGCGTCTCCCATGGGTCGCACATGGTGGCCGGGGATGGACAAGATGGCGGCGGGGATGGACAAAATGGCGGCGCCCACCCATCCAGCGTGGTGTCCGGGGGGCAAGATGGCCACGCCCGTGGATCGTACGTGGCCCTAGGATAGGGGGGTGGTGGTGAGCGCTGGCCGGTCGGGGCCTGAAGGGGGCGGGTGCCGCGGCGGTCCGGAATCCCTGGAGACCGCGGCCTCGGTGCGGGCCTGGCAGACCCCCACAAAGTCGCCCTTCTTGCCGCACCCTTTGCAGGTGGCGGTGCGGGCCGGGCAGCGCGGGCGGAAATGATTTGCCTGCCCGCAGAAGAAACAGCGGGGCCCGGCGGCGTTAGCGGGCTGTCTTGCCGCGCAGGTCTGCGGGGTCAGGGGGAAGGTCTGTGGGGCTGCCACTGCGGGGTGCCACGCAACCCAGGGGGCCGCCGCGCGGTCGGGTGTAAAGGACTGCGCGTTTTGGGAGGCTACGTCCATGCACCCTGCCAGGGCCCGTGCCTCTCTAAGTCCCAGGGTGTCCTTTTCTAGGAGTCTTTGGCAGATCACTGAGGAGCTCATACCTGCTACGAAGGCATCCCTGATTAAAATTTCCATGTGCTCGCTCCCTGAAATATGCGGGCAGCCACAGTTTCGGCCCAGCACCGGTAGCGCCCGGTAGAAATCCTCCAACGATTCCCTGGGGCTTTGCCATCTAGTTGCAAGCAGGTGACGAGACCTGATTTACAGGGCGGATATAATGTCCTGTTAACAGTTCGATCGCGGCATCATAGTCCTCCGCCTCCTCGATAGGGGTATAGATCCCAGGGCTGACCCTTGAGCGCAGGAGATGCATATTCTGTCCTTCTGAGGGAGTGCCTCCGGCCGTCTCGAGATAGCCTTTAAAGCACGCCAGCCAGTGTTTAAATATTGCAGCCGAGTTCGCCGCGTGGGAGCTGAGTTGTAGGCACTCCGGTTTGATTCGGAGAACCATCCTTCCAGCTTAAGTCTAGTCGATTAAATTGATGCACGATCAATTACACTCAAAACAAAGTGATTTCATAACTGAAGGCTTTAATCGACTAGAACTTGTCCCCCAGCAGCTTCGGTACAGAAAGTGAAGGCTGCTGGGATGGCCCGGTTCTTATACTCCGCCTGTCAGGGTGGAGCTACGTATCAACAGCCAATGGTAAACTCCTAGGTTTAACCAATGGTCATCAGCCTCTTAGGTACTGCAATACCTGATAATATCACATTAATAAGGCTCGCATCCAATTTAAACTGGGCGCGTCTGCGAACCTCATCTCACAATCCGACCTCGACAACAAACGGGCCCGACCAAGCATTCTTCCACCAGTCTGCCAGCTCCTTGACTACAATGGCAATGCCATAGCTGCCAGTGGCTTGTGTCAACTAGGGGTATCCAACAAGCCGATCAAGGCAACGTTACGATTTGAAATCGTCAGGCCTGACAGGGGGTCCCTGCTCAGTGCTCGCGCCTGCAAGCTCCTGAACCTGGTTCAGCGAGTCCGCACCATGTCATCCTCACCGGCGATGGCCTCGCCCGATGGAAATTTGCAAGCCGACATAGACAACATTATCACGCAGTACCACAGTGTATTCGATGGAATGGGCACGCTCCCATACTGATACAAAATACTGCTCTAGCCGAACGCCACCCCTGTAATCACCACACCATGTGAACAAGATGACTTCATCTGCCACGTAGAAGCGCAAGTGCAATTGTGTGCCACCAACCTCCCAGCCTCTGACGAACGGGTGGTCCAGATTTGTGAGGAAACGGCCAAGGATCCTATACTGCAGCGTATGATGCAGCACCTTACCCATGGCTGGCAGAAGGGACAATGTCTCCAATTCTTTAATGTTAAAGACGAGCTGACGGTTGTGGAGGGAATCCTTCTGAAACTCGACAGGATCGTTATTCCTCAAAGCATGCAGGCTATGGTGCTGGGTCAACTCCATGAGGGTCACCTTGGAATCGAGAAATGCTGACGCAGAGCTCGGGAGGTGGTTTACTGGCCGGGCATTAACCAGGATATTGCCAACACGGTCCTCAACTGCCCCACCTGTCAGAAGTTTCAACCGGCTCAACCCAAGGAAACATTGCAACAGCACGAGATCGTGACCTCGCCGTGGTCCAAAGTAGGTGCAGACCTTTTTCACGCCAAGGGGCGTGACTACGTACTCCTGGTCGACTACTTCTCCAGTTACCCAGAAGTGGTGAAACTGTCCGACCTCACGTCGAAGGCGGTCATCAAAGCCTGCAAAGAAACGTTCACCAGGCACGGGATACAGCTCACGGTAATGAGTGACAACGGTCCATGCTTTTACAGCCAAGAATGGTCTGATTTTGCACAGTCCTACAACTTCCGGCACGTTACCTCCAGTCCCCACTACCCCCAATCAAACGTGAAGGCCGAGAAAGGGGTCCATATTGCCAAGCGGTTGCTGTGCAAAGCTGCAGACTCAGGCTCCAACTTCAACCTGGCAATGCTGGCATACAGGGCAACCCCACTGTCCACTGGGTTGTCTCCAGCGCAGATGCTCATCAATCGCACTCTGAGGACCACAGTTCCAGCCATCCATGTTCCAGACCTTGACCACCTCATGGTCCTACAAAAAGTGCAGCAGTCCCGGGCCCAACAGAAGGCCACATATGATGCCCACGCCACGGATTTACCTGAGCAGGCTCCAGCCGATCATGTTCGCATCCAGTTGCCTGAGGGCGGTTGGTCAGCCCCAGCTGTTGTTGTCAAACAAGTTGGCCCGAGGTCTTTCATTGTTCGCAAGGCTGATGGCTCCCTGCTACGGCGCAACAGACGGGCATTGCGAAGAGTTTCACGCCCACCACCTGACCGCAGTGCTCCGCCGGCTATCATGCTTCTTCCGGACGTACCCTGCCACGAGGCCACCGATCTGCCAGCCCACGTGACCACTGCAATGGCAGCGATCCCACCTCTCCACGTGCAGACGGCTCCTGATCCACCTCTGTGGCGATCGACAAGAATTTGTCGCCCGCACAAAGACTGAATCTGTAGACTTAACGTTTGTAAATTTTTGTGACTGAATCCATCGATTTAACTCTTGTAAATATTGCATAGTTTGCCAAATATCTGCACTATCAATACCTTCCCATGTATATACGTTTGTTCAATCACCGTTTGTATATAGTCAGGCATATATACATATACATATATATATACACACTTCAGTATTTATTTAACTCAAAAGAAAGGGGGGAGATGTCATAATATCCACTCATGTATATAATGAGATGCAGACAGGCAGTGATTGACACATAGGATGACCAGTAAGCATACAACACAGCCCAGCCAATCACCAGACAGGACACTACCACTATAAAGCCAGAGGGCATTAGGTTTCCCGCCCTCTCGGGACCCAGCTACTGAGACAGTCAGAGTCCATGAGCTAGCAAGCACAAACACCATACGGTAGCTAGTAAATCTGGTCAGGCTACTACAAGGTCACTAGTCAGATCAGTATAGTGTCGACCCACAGCTGAATATGTACAGCAGTTCATCTAGTTGAATAAAACAGTGTTGGATCTTATCCTGTGTTAGACGTCTGTTTCTAACTTCCCTGCATC
Source organism: Scyliorhinus torazame (assembly GCF_047496885.1). NCBI lineage: Eukaryota > Metazoa > Chordata > Chondrichthyes > Carcharhiniformes > Scyliorhinidae > Scyliorhinus > Scyliorhinus torazame. The sequence continues at coordinate 53,757,192 of NC_092720.1, read as the reverse complement.
GAGTGCAGCCCACATCGAACCAACCTGCCTAACACACCAGGGTACTAAAGTACTCCATGTCCAAATGCAGCAAGACCTTGACCACATTCAGGCTTGGGCTGACAAGTGCCAAGGAATATTCGTGCCACATAAGTGCCAGGCAATTATTATCTCCTATAAGAGAGAATCTGCCTTTGACATTCAACAGCATTACCATCATTGAATCTCCAACTACCAGCATCCTGGGGATTATCATTGATCAGAAATATAATTGGGCCAGGCATATAAACACTGTGGCTATAAGAGGAGGTCAGAGACTGGGAATTCTGTGCTACGTAATTCACCTCCTGACTCCCAACCCCTGTCCACTATCTACATGCACTTGTCAGGAGTGGAATACACTCCACTTACCTGGATGAGTTCAGCTCCAACAAGAATCATGAAACTCAACACCACTCAGGACAAACTAGCCCGTATGATCGGCACCCATTTTACAACCTTATACATTAACACCCTCCGCCACTGGCGCACAGTGACAGCAGTGGGTACCATTATATAAGATACAAAACAACAACTCATCAAGCCTCCTTTGCCAGCACCTTCTAAACACAAGTCCTCTATCAAATAGAAGAACAAGGGCACGAAATGCATGAAAACACCACCAGCTTCAAGTTGTCCTCAAAGCCAATCACCATCCTGACTTGGAACTATGTCACTGTCCTTCACTGTCGCTAGGTCAAAAATCCTGGAATTCCCTTCCTAGCAGTACTGTGGGTGTACCAGATGTACTGCCGCAGTTCAAGAAGGTTCACTACCACATTTTCAAGGGGAAATAGGAATGAGCAACAAATGCTGGCCTTAACTGCCTGATATGCTCATATTGCAAAAGAGAATTTTAAAAGTTAGGGAGAGGCATTCTGGCCTTCTCATTGAAGAAAAAAAATAAATGTTTTACTGCATTAACTAACTTAAGTTAATTTAAAGTTTTGTCTTCCACATCCTATGTAAATAGACACTTGAGAAACTGCCCTCCTCTATAATGCTCATGTTTGGTTAATATGTGACGGTTGGTAGGTTCCCATTGAAAGCAATAACGGTTTTAACATTTCTTCACACACTATCGTATAGTATAGTGATCACAGGATGAAAATGTAATAGAACATAGCTCCACTCATTCTCTGGAAACAAATTCAGCCCTTGCGGGAAAAATCATGGGGAAAATACCCCAAACTCTACAGTGTTATATTGAAGATTATTTTTTTAAATGACTATGACAATATTGAGATTTCTAAGAAACCTGCATTTGAGCTGCTTTTACATGTCAGGATTGAAAGTAATGATTACTGGGAAACCCATTAGTCAAAGCCTATAGAGAAAAATGTTACCCACTGATAAAGAATAACTGCAAGAGGCCAAGTGTCAAATGTTAGAATTGTCAGCTAAATGGCATGTAAATCCAACTCAAAGATCAGAAGAATTATTGTAATTTTCATCCAACATTTCCAACCCAATTATCACAAAAAAAAAGCAAAGGCACGGGAAAGAAAATACATTTCCAACATTATTTAATATTTTTTAAATGCCCAATGCAATTGTTTTTTTCACTTCTCCCTTCAAGTCTATATTTCCTTTCTGAGAGGATAAAATACATCCTACTTTGTGGCCTTTTATTGATGCTGCTCTGTTGTGGGAAGGATTCACCCATTGATTATCCCTTAATGAAGAAAGCTGAGCTTCCTTAGAGCATTTTATCCTAAAAAGAACAGAGGAAATCAACAACTCACCGTGTGGGGGAAGTTAAGAACACAATTCCAAATACCTCCCTTTCAACTAGGGTGCTAAACATCTGTCACTTCTTTTTATTATATAAATTTAGAGTACCCAATTCATTTTTTCCAATTAAGGGGCAATTTAGAGTGGCCAATCCACCTACCCTGCACATCTTTGGGTTTTGGGGTGAAACCCGCGCACACACGGGAAAGTGTGCAAACTCCACACGGACAGTAACCCAGAGCTGGGATCGAACCTGGGACCTCAGTGCCGTGAGGCAGCAATGCTAACCACCGTCCTGCCCTAATATCTGTCACTTCTAAACATTTCTTTTTCTTTTTGTTGTGCGGAGAATACTGTCTCTTTTAAAAGCATTTTTGTTCTTTTCACTTTCTTTGTTTCATCCAAATTCCAGTAAGTTTATTCCAGATCTCTAATTATGTCCTTAAATGTAGCCATCATGTGTACATGTCTTCTTCTTCTGGTCCTCTGGGGCTGTGTATGATGATGCCTCACTTTCTTCCCATAAAATAGTCCCAAGACAATGGTGTGCAGGAGATCATAGATGGAAACCTACTACCCATAAATACATCACGGGGAGCTACTGCTACAAAGTGCTGTGCCAATGCACTGCCCATAATTATATTACTGTAATTAAAGCAGTTTACAGATTGTTTGCAGTTCATTATGAACAACTACAGTTGTAATTTGAATGCTATTTGAAAGGAAAAAATTGATTTCCATTTTTTTGTCTGCCATTTTACCATTTGGTTCATTTGAATAACACTACTAAAAACAACTACATGTCATAATGTAGCTACTGTATATTTCAGCCATTTATTCTAGTTTATCGAAATACTTTTCTGTTTGTCAGTAATGAACTTTTTTCAGTCAATCATTGTTTGACCTGTGAACCTACAAGAAGTAGTGACTGTGATAATGATGCACTTAGTGCTTGCTGTGAGAATAATTGTAGTAACTGGCTGTAATCAATGTAGGTTCGGAGACATCGACGTACAGAGTTTCTGCAGTTTCTGGATTCTCCAGCCACCCAAATTGAATTTATGCCAACTACTGTAATTTTATGAAAATAACCAAAGAGGTGCATCTGAAAAATATATGTTTCAAATGCATGTCTGATTTGGAGTGGACTGACCACTCCAGTTACTCTGCAGTTAACAGATCAGCACTTGAAAGTGAGGCAGCTGAGACTGTGAGTCCACAGGCGATCAAGAAGAAGATAAATAAACAGTACTCTAGTACAAAAATAAATGTTGGATGCATCCAAGGCCTTTGTTGTTACTAGGTCAGAATACTTTCGTGTATACCAAGGCAGTTTCATGAAGCAGAAGGTGAACAACTGCTTCCACCCTCCAGCATGTCAATTTTCTTTTAATACTGACAAAGAAGCATGAAAAGGTGGATCAAAAATGAAGAGTAAAAAGAGTAAAGAAAAGCATGTATGGAAACTTCCAGTATGAGTGGGTGCATGAGCTGTGGGAGGGGCACTTTAAACAAAAATGGTCAAATGCTTAAATCATTTGCCGATATGCTTTCAAATTAGTCAAGTTAACTTTTAGCTTTCTGATCCGGACTGAGGGGCATCTGAATCGTCTAGTTCATCATTCAAAACCAACAACTTCAATGTTAGTTAAACAAGCAGTTTGCAAGTGAGTCAGTGTGCTAAAATTTAGTCAATCTTCAGGGATTTAGCAACAAATCACACAAGAAATATATTCGACTGCATGTTTTTTTGTAAAAATAAACAACATTTTAAAAATAAATTTAGAGTACCCAATTCATTTTTTGTTCCAAGTAAAGGGCAATTTAGCATGGCCAATCCACCTACCCTGCACATCTTTGGGTTGTGGGGGTGAGACCCATGCAGATATGGGGAGAATGTGCAAACTCCACATGGACAGTGACCCAGGGCCAGGATCGAACCCGGGTCCTCGGCACCAACCACTGCATCACCATGCCGCCTAGAAATAAGCAAAATTAACATAAATAAAAACAAAGACAAAATACTGTTGATGCTGAAAATCTGAAATAAGAACATAAAATGCTGCAAAAAAACAGCAGGTCAGGCAGCATCTGTGAAGACAATCAGAGTTGATGTTTCAATTCGATGACCGTCCATCAGAACTGAAGAAATATAAAGAAGTTCATTTTGGTGGAAGGTGAGAGTGGACAGGAAGATAAAGACGTGCTGAGTCCCAGTCATCCCTTCCTTTTGTGAGATATGCGTTTCATTACTCAAAGCCCCTCTTGTGTTTCTTTTCCAAGTACCACTGATGACTGTATCAGTGCTACTTCCTGCTGGTGGCATGAACTGGAATTTTTCATTAACATTGGCTGGAATTCTCCAGTCATCAGGGTTCACTTTTTCCAGTGGAAGCGCACCCCCATCAGTGGGTTTCGCAGAGCTGTGGGGTGACTTCAATGGGAAATACCATTGACAAGTGTCGGGCATAAAGAATCCTGACACCAGCAAATGACTGGGGATCCGAAAACTCCTGTCAATTCTTCCAATTTTCACCCTTCCCTCACTTTCACTTGGTCCATCTCCGACTCTTCCCTTCCTTAACCTCTCTGACTGGAATCTCAACGAACAGCGCATGGCCAAGAAACAAGCAGCAGGCAACCGGAGAATGTCACCTTCTGTCTCCATTTCAGGAGATAGGTTGCCTACTAATATTAACTACAAAACCACAGTTGTCTGAACTACATTTCTCACACCCTGCTTCCTGTAAGGACTCCATTTTATTTTTCAGTGGATGTCGTAACTATTCTAATGAAGCAACGTTCCACAACAACACTTCTTCCATTTTCTCAACTGAGGATTTCCACCCAATATGGTGCACCAGGCACTCCAACTGGGACACCATAATATCCACTGTTCTCTCCTTAGACTTCCCATCTGCAGCCTTCACCTTCCTTATTGCTTGATAACTGGCTTTTTGCTTAACAGATGCCTATCCCTTCCTTCTGCACCCTCCCCACGCTGTCTCAATCCTTTTCCCCCATTCATGGACCGCTGATCCACAGTTCACATGCAACACTTTTAGTGACACAGTTTTTTTATTATGGTGCCCATAAAATTTAAGATATTACAGTCTGTGGAGAATAAACACGAAATGTCCTTCTCTGAAGATAAAAGACAATGATATACCTCACAAAAACACATTGTTTGGGTATGTGTACCAATAATTTAATGTACGATGTAACCCACAACTATTGCTAGTTATAGAACATTGTCACGTGAGAGTACCTTTAAGAAATGGGTGTTTATCAGTGATGTCAGAGTGTGGGTGGAGCTGGGCTGTCTGTCAGCTTTATACTTTAATTTTAGGCTGTTTGCTGCAGGGTGTGTTTTAGTTCCGTTTTTCAGTGTTGGAGCTGAAGCCAGACAGAGCATGTGTACTGTTGATCTCTCTGCCATGAAAAGACTGTCTCTTGATCATTTGGTGAATTCAGAATTATAAATGTTCTCAGTAGTGAATGTAAACCTAATGTGCTTCTGGTGAAAGGTGTTTTAAGTCTTATGGAAGTTAAAAGGAAAGCTTAAAGGATTACTTAGTGCTGTATTCTTCAGGGGTTGTATTTGAATTAATGGTCGCTAAGATGTTCACTGTATGTTTTAAAAAGGTTAACTTGAGTTCGTAGAATAAACATTGTTTTGCTTTAAAAAATACTTTTCCATTTCTGCTGTACCACATACCACAATCTATTAAAAGATGTGGGTCAGGTGAACTCCATGATACACTTTGGGGTTCTCTAAACCCTGGCCCATAACAAATTGGGGGCTCAAGGGGGATAAAAGTATATCTATTGGAGTGGCTTAGTGAACTTAAAGACAGTGAGGGGTGAGCATATTGTGGATGCTTTTCAGGTGTGGTATTTTAGTTTAAGTAGGGAGTGTGTTGTGGACAATAGCTCTTTCAGAGGCTCAGAAGTTTTTGGGGGTGGAGACAGTCACACGCAGTACCTTACGGACAAAGACTAAAAGCAGACTGTTAGATTTGGCAAAAACATTGCAGTTAACATTACCTGACAAAATGCGAAAAGTTGAGGTAATTATGGCGGTGGCTAAGCATTTAAAGTTGCCTGAGATACAGTTTGACTCATTGGAAATGGCAAAAATTCAGTGACAAATTAAACAAATGGAACATGAGAAAGAATTAAAGCAGATTGAATACGAAAGAGAGAGAGAGGAAAAAGAAAGAGAAATAGAGAGAGAGGAAAAATTGAGAGAAGAAAGGAAAGCAGAAAGAATAGCCCTAGCAGAACAAAAAGAAACAGAAAGGGAGATACAGATCAGGGTTAAAGATAAAGAGAGAGACTTTGAACTTCAGAAGATGGCCATGAAACATGACAGTCAGTTAAAATTGGCAGGCATAAAGGGAAACGTACAGTTGGATGATAGTGATGAGGATAGTGAGAAAGAGCGTCATAGTCGAAGACTTGGGTGGAAATCTATTTAAATATGTCCAAGCATTGCCAAGGTTTGACGAGAAGGAGGTAGAAGCCTTTTTCATTTCATTTGAGAAGGTGGCTAAACAAATGAAATGGCCACAGGACATGTGGGTATTACTGATTCAAACAAAGCTGGTAGGTAGGGCTAGTGAAGTGTTTGCATCACTACCGGAGGAGGTATCTGGGTCGTATGAGGAGGTGAAAAAATCCATCTCAGGTGCATGTGAACTAGTACCTGAAGCCTACAGACAAAGGTTTAGAAATTTAGGGAAAGAATTTGGTCAAACTTACATGGAGTTTGAAAGGATCAAACAGAGTAATTTTGATAGGTGGATAAGGGCTTTGAAAATAGATCAAACGTACGAAGCTCTCAGAGAAATTATACTTTCGGAGGAGTTTAAAAATTCAATTCCTGATGTAGTAAGAACTCATGTGGAAGAGCAGAGGGTTAAAACTGCGAGATTAGCAGCAGAAATGGCAGATGATTACGAGTTAGTTCATAAATCAAAGCTTGGTTTCCAACATCAGTTTCAGCCTGTGAGGGATAGAAACTGGGGACATGAGAAATACTCAAGTGGTAAAGGTAAAGTGATCTGATGGGAGATAATAAGGAGAGTGTACCTCAGATTAAAAGAGAAATCCAGGAGGGTGGAAAAGAAATGAACAATTTCAAATGTTTTTACTGTAATAAACTAGGCCATGTAAAGTCACAGTGTTGGTTGTTGAAGAAAATAACTGGGAAGGCTGATGTGGTAAAACAGGATAAGACAGTGGGGTTTGTTAAAGTGGTAAAGGAAAGCGCAAGTGGATGAAGGAGGTGCAAAAGATTGTACAGCCTGATCAAGAGGTGATTGATAAGAAGGTGCCAGATCGCTTTAAAGAATTTACTTGTGTGGGTAAAGTTTACTCAAGTGTATCAGGAGGAGCAGGTAAACAAGTCACAATTTTAAGAGATACTGGAGCTAGTCAACATTTAATGGTAAGAGGTGAGGAGTTATGTAGTTTGGGAAGAATGTTGTCAGAAAAAGTGGTAATATGTGGAATTCAGGGTGAGAGGAGTAGTGTTCCATTATATAAGGTAAGGTTGAAAAGTCCAGTGAAGAGTGGTGAAGTGGTAGTAGGAGTAATAGAGAAACTATCTTGTCCAGGAATACAGTTTATCTTGGGGAATGATATAGCTGGATTGCAGGTGGGAGTGATGCCTACTGTGGTTGATAAGCCAGTGGAAAATCAGACAACTGAAGTGTTGAAGGACGAATATCCTGGGATTTTTCCGGATTGTGTAGTAACAAGGTCGCAAAGTCACAGGTTAAGACAAGAGGAGAAATCAAAGAGTGAAGATGAAGTTGAAGTGCAATTATCAGAAACGATTTTTGATTGATGGTTGAAAAAGAACAAGAACAGGTGGAGGATGAGGCGGATATTTTTAGTTCAGTAAAATTGGCAGAGTTACATCAAAAAGATGTAGAAATAAAACGTATGTATCAGAAAGCATACACGGAAGAGGTATCTGAGTGTATACCAGTGTTATTACCGTAAAAGTGATGTCTTGATGAGAAAATGGAGACCTTTACATATGCAGGTGGATGAAAAGTGGGCAGAAGTTCATCAAGTAGTATTGCCGGTAGGGTATAGAAAGGAGGTGTTGCGAGATGCGCATGAAGTCCCAGTGGGAGGTCATTTGGGAATAAGGAAAACTCAAGCGAAAATCCAAAAACATTTTTGTTGGCCTGGACTACATAAAGATGTAGTTACATTTTGTCAATCATGTCACACATGTCAATTGATAGGGAAATCTCAAGCAGTGATAAAACCAGTGCCCTTAACACCCATTCCAGCATTTGAGGAACCTTTTACAAGGGTCCTAATTGATCGCTTAGGACCGCTTCCTAAAACAAAAAGTTGGAATCAATATCTTTTGACTATAATGGATGTGTCCACTCGGTTTCCAGAGGCCATTCCAGTACGTAATATTACAGCTAAAAAGATTGTGCAGGAGTTACTTAAGTTCTTTACTAGATATGGACTACCCACAGAAATACAATCGGATAAAGGATCAAATTTTACCTCAAGGTTATTCAAAGAAGTTATGGATAGCTCAGGAATAAAACAATTTAAATCAACTGCATACCATCCAGAATCGCAGGGAGCGTCAGAAAGGTGGCATCAGTGAAAAGTGAAAATCGTTTATTGTCACAAGTAGGCTTCAAATGAATTTACTGTGAAAAGTCCCTAGTCACCACATTTCGGCGCCTGTTCGGGGAGGCTGGTACGGGAAGACGATAAAGACAATGTTGAGGGCTTATTGTCACGATTATCCAGAGGATTCGTACTGTTTGCAATTAGGGATGCACCTAATGAGTCAACCAAATTCAGTTCTTTTGAACTAATTTTTGGTCATGAGGTAAGAAGACCACTTAAATTGATTAAGGAAAAATTGGTGAGTGAGCAATCGGAAATTACATTATTGGATTACGTGTCAAATTTTAGGGAACGATTAAATAGAGCATGTGAATTGGCTAGACAACACTTAAAAGTTGCACAAAATATGATGAAACGGGTTGCGGACAAGAAATCCAAGGTTCGTAGTTTTGCCAGTGGAGATAAAGTTGTATTGTTACCAGTGGTAGGTAAACCTTTAAAAGCTAGGTTTTGTGGACCTTATCAGATTGAAAGGAAATTAAGTGAGGTGAATTATGTGGTAAAAACACCGGATAGAAAGAAAACTCACCGAGTGTGCCATGTGAATATACTTAAAAGGTACTTTGAAAGGGAAGGAGAGAAAAAGGAGGAGGTTTTAATGATTCTACCTCAAAGTGACGAACCAAATCCAGATGACTGTGAATTTGACATACCTCAAATTAAATTGGAAAATGAGGATGTTCTTAAAAATTGGGATAAAGTGTTGAGTTACCTTCCAGAGGAAAAAATGACTGACCTGAAAGAGTTATTGATACCACATGGGCAAGTTTGTGGAGATAAATTGGGAAGTATTAAAATGGCTATACATGATGTAGATGTGGGAAATGCTGTTCCAATCAAACAACATCCATACAGACTTAACCCTTTAAAATTGGCACATGTTAACAAAGAGATTGAGAGTATGCTTAAAAATGGCTTGAAGTGGGTTGCAGCCAATGGAGTTCACCCATAGTGATGGTACCGAAACCAGACGGTACCCAACGGTTGTATGTGGACTATAGAAATGTTAATGCAGTTACAAGAACGGACTCTTATCCTATCCCACGTTTGAAGGATTGCATTGAGAAAGTGGGACAATCAGCTTTTATTTCCAAACTGGATTTACTCAATGGTTACTGGCAGGTACCTTTCTCCAAAAGGGCGAAGGGGATTTCAGCTTTTGTGACTCCAGATGGTATATACCAATTTAAAGATATGACATTTGGCATGAAAAACGCCCCAGCTACATTTCAACGGTTAACTAACAAAGTTGTTTCAGGACTACCCAATTGTGCGGTATACATCGACGATCTGGTAATTTTCAGCCAGACATGGAAAGAACATTTAAAACATCTGATGGAGTTATTCGATCGACTTCAGGAGGCGGGTTTGGTGATAAACCTGACCAAAAGTGAATTTTGAAAGGGCCAAGTCACGTTCCTTGGCCATACAATCGGACAGGGTTGAATGATCCCACGGGATGTGAAAACAAAAGTTTGCGATACGCTCGACACAATGGGAAATAATGCAATTTCTTGGTATGAGTGGATTTTACCGGAAATTTGTACCCAATTTTAGCAGTGTGGTCGCTCCACTGACGGACTTGCTCAAGAAGCGTAACAAATACCAGTGGACAGCGGAGTGTCAACAGGCATTTGACGGCCTGAAGGCTGTGTTAACCACTGCTCCTGTGTTAGCCATCCCAAATTATACGAAACCATTCAAAGTGGCGGTTGATGCGAGTGATGTGGGTGTAGGTGCAGTGCTTCTACAAGATGATGATGAAGGGCTAGAGCGGCCTATTGGTTATTTTTCAAAGAAATTGAATTCTCACCAGAAAAAGTATTCCACGATTGAGAAGGAGACTTTGAGTTTAGTGCTGGCTTTGCAACATTTTCACATTTATGTGACCAGCAATCCGTCTGACACCGTTATATATATTGATCATAATCCGTTGACATTTTTGGAGTGATTCTGGAATAACAATGCAAGGCTGTTTCGCTGGAGTTTATTGTTACAGCCATTTCATTTAAAAATAGTACATGTGGCAGGACGAGAAAACGTGATACCCGTTGCTTTGTCACGAATGTGATGAATGGAAGCAGTTTCAGTTGGAGGAAGAAGAACGAAAAAAATTGGACTATATTATTATACCTCTTTGCGTGTGTTGTTTTTTGAAATGTAACAGTATATTTACTGTGTACATTTGTTAAAGCATAGTGAAAAGGTGAAAAATGAAACCATCTTGAAGATGATGGCTTTTTTTTTTCTTGGGGGGAGGTGTCATGTGAGAGTACCTTTAAGAAATGGGTGTTTATCAGTGATGTCAGAGTGTGGGTGGAGCTGGCCTGTCTCAGCTTTTTACTTTCGTTTTAGGCTGTTTGCTGCCTGGTGTGTTTTAGTTTCGCTTTTCAGTGTTGGAGCTGAAGTCAGACAGAGCAGGTGTACTGTTGATCTCTCTGCCATGAAAATACTATCTCTTGATCATTTGGTGAATTCAGAATTATAAATATTCTCAGTAGTGAATGTAAACCTAATGTGCTTCTGGTGAAAGGTGTTTTACATCTTATGGATGTTAAAAGGAAAGCTGAAAGGATTAGTTAGTGTTGTATTCTTCGGGGGTTGTATTTGAATTAATGGTTGCTAAGATGTTCACTGTATGTTTTAAAAAGGTTAACTTGAGTTCATAGAATAAACATTGTTTTGCTTTAAAAAATACTTTTCCATTTCTGCTGTACCACACCTATAGAGTGGGCCATGTGCTCCCCATACCAAAATCTATTAAAAGTTTGGGGCAGGTGAACTCCATGATACACTTTGGGGTTCTCTAAACCCTGGCACATAACAACATAAAGCATAAATACTAATTCTACTAGACTATTAATTTGTGCTATAGTTATACTAAAATCATCTATTCATTACATTGCATTAATCAGCAATAATGTCTCAACAATGGACAAATGAGGTTGGATTCTCCGATTTTGAGACTAAGTGCAGACGCCGGTGTAGAGACAGTGGTGTTTTACAACAGGAAAAACAGCGCAACAGCTACACTGATTCAGCTACTTTAAATGGGTTAGCACCATCGACACATGGAACACAATCAATTCTATGGAAAATGATGCCAGATTCACCGGGTCCGTGATTGGCGCACATGTGGCTCACATGCCGCAGCCGCCCTTAAACGGTCCTCCCCCACGCACACACCGTCCCAGCCAACAAGATGACTGGAAGGAAAGCAGCACCACAGTTCAGGGACTCTGAGCTGGGCACCCTCATGGACGCCGTGGAGGAGAGGCGGATTACCTGTACCCTGGGCCGGGAGGAAGGTCGGCAGACACTGCCGTTCACCATGCCTGGGCACAGGTGGCAGAGGCGGTCAGCACCGTGGGCAATGTCACCTGGTCCGGCATGCAGTGCAGGAAGAAACTCCACGACCTCCTCAGGGTGGCCAGGGTGAGTCAACAGCGCTGTGCCGCAGTACTAACACTGCGCTCACCCAGGAAAGTGGAGAGTATTCCATTACGCTCCTGACTCGTGCCTTGTAGATGGTGGACAGGTTTCAGAAGGTCAGGAGGTGAGTTACTCGCCATAGGATACCTAGCATTTGTCCTGCCCTGGTAGCGACAGTATGAATATGGCTATACCAGTTCAGTTTCTGATCAATGGCAACCCCCAGGATGTTGGTTGTAGAGGTTTCAGCAATGGTAATGCCATTGAATGTCAAGTGCTGGTGATTAGATCCTCTCTTGTAGGAGATTGTCATTGCCTGTCAATTGTGTGGCACAGATATAACTTACCACTTGTCAGCCCAAAACTGGATATTGTCCAGGTCTTGCTGCATTTGGACATGGAATGCTTCATTATCTAAGGAGTCGCGACTGGTGTTGAATATTGTGCAGTCATCCGCAAACATCCCACTTCTGGGGCGTCATTCTCCGACCCCCCAGCGGGTCGGAGAATGGCCGTTGGCCGCCTTGAATCCCGCCCCCGCCGGTTGCCGAAGTCTCCGGTACCGGATATTCGGCGGGGGCGGGAGTCGGGCCGCGCCGGTTGGCGGGCCCCCCCGCTCGATTCTCCGGCCCGGATGGGCCGAAATCCCGCCAAGAAATTGCCTGTCCCGCAGGCGTAAATTAGAGTACCTATTTACCGGCGGGACAAGGCGGCGTGGGCGGGCTCCGGGGTCCTGGGGGGGGCGCGGGGCGATCTGACCCCAGGGGGTGCCCGCAAGGTGGCCTGGCCCGCAATCAGGGCCCACCGACCCGCGGGCGGGCCTGTGCCGTGGGGGCACTCTTTCCCTTCCGCCTCCGCAACGGTCTCCACCATGGCGGAGGCAGAAGAGACTCTCCCCACTGCGCATGCGCGGGAAACTGTCAGCGGCCGCTGACGCTCCCGCGCATGCGCCGCCCCGACATGTCATTTCCGCGCCAGCTGGCGGGGCAACAAACGCCGTTTCCTCCAGCTGGCGGGATAGAAATCCCTCCGGCGCCGGCCTAGCCCCTCAATGTTGGGGCTCGGCCCCCAAAGATGCGGAGCATTCCGCACCTTTGGGGCGGCGCGATGCCCGTCTGATTGGCGCCGTTTTGGGCGCCAGTCGGCGGACATCGCGCCGTTTGGGGAGAATTTCGCCCCTGATCTTATGATGGAAAGCAGTTGAAGATGGGACACTACCCTGAGGAACTCCTGCAGTTATGTCCTGGAGCTGAGATGATTGATCTCCAACCACCACAACCATCTTTCTTTGTACCAGATATGACTTCAACTAGTGGAGAGATTTCCCCTGATTCCCATTGACTCCAATTTAGCTAGGGCTCCTTGATGTCATACTCGGTCAAATGCTGCCTTGATGTCAAGGACAGTCACTCTCACCTCACCTCTAGCATTCAGCTCTTTTGTCCATGTTTGAACCAAGGCTGTAATGAGGTCAGGCGCTGAGTGACCCAAACTGAGCATCCATGAGCAGGTTATGCTGAGTAAATGCTGCTTATTAGCACTGTTGATGACTCCTTCCATCACTTTGCTGATGATGGAGAGTAGAGTAAGCGGACGGTAATTGGATTTGTCTTGTTTCTTATGCACAGTAAAGACCTGGGCAATTTTCCACATTGCCGGTTGGATGCCAATGTTGTAGCTGTACTGGAACAGTTTGCTAGGGGCATGGCAAGTTCTGGTGCACAAGTCTTCAAATATATTGCCAGGATATTGTCAGGTCCCATAGCCTTCGCAGTATGCACAACAAAGGATGGATATATTGGCTGAAGGAGACATGGAGGACCAAGACATCTCCTCCAATGAGGAGGACAGTGAAGTGGATGTCACCAAGTCACATGCAGAGGGCATGCAGAGGTACAATACAGCACATAGGCCCATATGAATCTGACAGCTACCAGAATCCAGGCAGAGTGAGCTTTTTGGTTTTATCTCTGCTGGTTGAAAGACCCCAGCACCTTGTTGGTTACAGACATCATTTGCCTCTAATGTACCTAGATTTATGACGGCGAAAGTAAATTGCACTAGTTACTGTCTGCTCTTGTGGTGGTTTGATCCTTTGCATGCACCAACTATGCTAATATCCAGAGTCCAGGTGCCAAATGCACATTCAAGAGCTGCACAACACTCCCACAACCTCAGACACCTGTATGTAGAATTGTGATTTCCCCTGTGCCCTCACAAGTCCGTGTGCATGCAAGTTTGGAAGCAATATCAAATCTAACCTTGGCAGGTATGCATTCATGTCACCCTTATGCCTGCTCCCAAAAGGGAGCCTGGCAGCTTATTCTTTCAGGCAGAAGCAGATAGATTGGTCCACAGAGAGGAGCGGCATGAGAACACCATATGGGCCCTCCTAGATTGCTCTTCCATGCAGACTTGCTCAAGGCAAACCCATATCCCTTGACATCTTTATCCTGCCAAGAAGATTCAAGGTAACTCTGGAATCCACTCACTGGGACTGCTAAACCTGCAGGTTGGGTTTGAGATGCAACCAGTCCAGACCCTCCAATCGCAGAGATCCCTACAAGTCTCAGTCCTCGATGGCCTTTGAATTAATGCTAGACTATGAGCCGTCATTGTGTCGCCCCAACCAAGGTAATCATCATTTCTGCATGAACCAAGCAGAGGCATGTTAGGGCTGTTGATGCTTCACATAAAGAGTCTCACAGTCCTCAGCACGGTCCAGCACACAAGCTCAGTTTACTTGCTCATGTCATGCAGTATAGCCCCAGTCCTTCAATGATGTCTGATACATTTTGATTGCAAAGCTTTATGTGAGGTCTACTGTCTACTGTCATCCTTGATGACAAAGGCTTCAGTAAACTACACACACATCTCTTACATTCTACACTCAAAACTTAATGCATCAATTCTACGTTCCTGGTTGTCTCCGTATTTTCACTCTCAGCACAAAATGACAAATCACCAAGGAAGGCCATTAATGATTGGGCATGCCCATCACAGCTTTCTCCAGGCTTACAGGGCAGAATTTTAAGTGTCCCGACAGGTGCGAACCCGACCCGGAAGAACGTTAAATAGCACATTAGCTGTGTATCATGATATCATCCCGCACTCACGTCATCATGCCCACCACCAATTATGGAGACGGTTGAAGGGATTATCTGCCCTATTATCCGTAATATTACGTTGACCATGCAATTTTTAGGTCATTGCATGGGCACAACGGACAGGCGAGCATTCAGTTTTTTAGCTTTTCTCAATCATGGATAGGAAGGAGTAGGGTATTGGATCCGGAGGAGGAGCTTCAATCTGATCCAACCATTCTGCCCCTGGGATCATAAGACCATAAGAGATAGGACCAGAATTAGGCCATTTGGCCCATCGAGTCTACTCCACCATTCAATCATGGCTGATATATTCCTCATCTCCATTCTCCTGCCTTCTCCCCATAACCCCTGATCCCCTTATTAATCAAGAACACCAG
This sequence comes from Scyliorhinus torazame, assembly GCF_047496885.1. NCBI lineage: Eukaryota > Metazoa > Chordata > Chondrichthyes > Carcharhiniformes > Scyliorhinidae > Scyliorhinus > Scyliorhinus torazame. The sequence goes on along the minus strand of NC_092720.1, from coordinate 53,741,849 downwards.
ATGTGTGCTTGAGGTGCTGTTACCTACAGGGCTACAGAGCAAGAGCTAGAAGTTGCAATTAAACAGAATAGTTCTTTCTTATAACACAAGAATTAAGAGCAGGGGTCGGCAATTTAGCCTCTCGAGACTGCTCCACCGTTCAATACAATCATGGCTGATCTCATCATGGCATCAACTCCACCGTCCTGACCATTCACTATAACTCTTCAACCCATTACTAATTAAAAATCTGTCTAACTCCTCCTTAAATTTATTCACTGTGACAGCATTTACCGCACTCTGGGGTAGCGAATTCCACAAATTCACGACCCTTTGGTAGAAGTAGTTTCTCCTCATCTGTTTAAATTTTGCTATCCCTTATCCTGAGACTATGATCTCTCATTCTAGAATGCCCCACAAGAGGAAGCCTCTGCTCCATGTCTACTTTATCCATACCTTTTATCGTCCTATACACCTCAATTTGAACTCCCCTCATTCTTCTAAACTCTAGAGAGTATCGGCCTAAATGCTCAATCTTTCTTCATAAGACAAATCCCTCATCTCTGGAATCAATCTAGTGAACTTCCTCTGAACTGCCTCCAATGTCACAATACCTTTCCTCAAATAAGGGGACCAAAACTGTGCACAATATTCCAGGTGCAGTCTCACCATACCTTGTAGAACTGCAACACCACTTCCTTACCTTACTCTATTTCTTTAGCTATAAATACTAACATTCCATTCACTTTCTTTATTACCTGCTGTACCTGCATGCTGGTTTTCTGCGACGTATGCATCAGGACACCCAGATTCCTCTCTCCCCATTTAATAATAAGTTGCCTTTCAATTTTTCCAACCAAAACGGATGACCTACTTAACCATGTTAAACTCTATCTGCCACATTTTGGCTCACTCACCTAACCTATCTTTATCCATTTGTAAGGTTCTTATTTCCTCATTGCAACTCACTGTCCCACCTATTTTAGTGTAATCTGCAAATTTAGCTATAGAACCTTCTATCCCAGTATCCAAGTCGTTAATATTGATTGTAAATAGTTGGAGCCCAAGGACTAAACCCTGTGACACCTCACGAGCTACATCTTGCCATCCAGAAAAAGACCCATTTATCCTGACTATCTGTCTTCTGCCCATCAGCCAGTCTTCTATCCAAGCTAATAAATTACCCCTAATCCCATGTGATCTAACCTTGTGTATTAACCTCTGTGCGGCACCTTATCAAATGCATTTCGGAAGTGCAGACATACCATATCTGAAGGATCCCCATCATCCACTTGGCTTGTTAATCTTCAAAGAACTCTAGCATATTAGTCAAACATGAATTACCCTTCATAGAACCATGCTAACTCTCTCTGATGGATTGTGTTTTAACTTTCCAAACGTCCTGATGTTACTTTCTTAATAATGGATTCTAACAATTTCCCAACAACAGATGTTAAACTAACTGGTCTATAATTTCAGACATTCTGCCTCCCTCCCTTTTTGAATAAGGGCGTCACATTAGCATTTTTCCAATCCACTGGAACCTTTGCTGTGTCCAGGGAATTTTAGAACATAGAACATTACAGCGCAGTACAGGCTCTTCGGCCCTCGATGTTGCGCCGACCTGTGAAACCACTCTAAAGCCCATCTACACTATTCCCTTATTGTACATATGTCTATCCAATGACCATTTGAATGTCCTTAGTGTTGGCGAGTCCACTACTATTGCAGGCAGGGCATTCCACGCCCTTACTACTCTCTGAGTAAAGAACCTACCACTGACATCTGTCTTATATCTATCTCCCCTCAATTCAAAGGTATGTCCCCTCGTGCTAGACATCACCATCCGAGGAAAAAGGCTCTCACTGTCCACCCTATCCAATGCTCTGATCATCTTGTATGCCTCAATTAAGTCACCTCTTAACCTTCTTCTCTCTAACGAAAACAGCCTCAAGTCCCTCAGCCTTTCCTCATAAGATCTTCCCTCCATACCAGGCAACATTCTGGTAAATCTCCTCTGCACCCATTCCAATGCTTCCACATCCTTCCTATAATGCGGCGACCAGAATTGCATGCAATACTCCAAATGTAGCCGCACCAGAGTGTTGTATAGCTGCAACATGACCTCATGGCTCCGAAACTCAATCCCTCTACCAATAAAAGCTAACACACCGTACGCCTTCTTAACATCCCTCTCAATCTGGGTTGCAACTTTCAGGGATCTATGTACATGGACACCGAGATCTCTCTGCTCATCCACACTGCCAAGAATCTTACCATTAGCCCAGTACTCAGTCTTCCTGTTATTCCTTCCAAAATGAATCACCTCACACTTTTCTGCATTAAACTCCATTTGCCATCTCTCAGCCCAGCGCTGCAGCTTATCTATATCCCTCTGTAACTTGTAACATCCTTCCACACTGTCCACAACTCCACCGACTTTAGTGTCATCTGCAAGTTTACTCACCCATCCTTCTACGCCCTCCTCCAGGTCATTTATAAAAATGACAAACAGCAGTGGCCCCAAAACAGATCTTTGTGGTACACCACTAGTAACTGGACTCCAGTCTGAACATTTCCCATCAACCACCACTCTTTGTCTTCTTCCAGATAGCCAATTTCTGATCCAAACTTCTAAATCACCCTGAATCCCATGCCTCCGTATTTTCTGCAGTAGCCTACCATGGGGAACCTTATCAAACCCTTTACTGAAATCCATATACACCACATTAACTGCTTTACCCTCATCCACCTGTTTGGTCACCTTCTCAAAGAACTCAATAAAGTTTGTGAGGCACGACCTACCCTTCACAAAACCGTGTTGACTATCTCTGATCAAATTATTCCTTTCCAGATGATTATACATCCTATCTCTTATAAACCTTTCCAAGATTTTTCCCACAACAGAAGTAAGGCTCACTGGTCTATAGTTACCGGGGTCATCTCTACACCCCTTCTTGAACAAGGGGACAACATTTGCTATCCTCCAGTCTTCTGGCACTATTCCTGTAGACAAAGATGACTTAAAGATCAAGGCCAAAGGCTCAGCAATCTCCTCCCTAGCTTCCCAGAGAATCCTAGGATAAATCCCATCCGGCCCAGGTGACTTATCTATTTTTACACTTTCCAGAATTGCTAACACCTCCTCCTTATGAACTTCAAACTCTTCTAGTCTAGTAGCCTGAATCTCAGTATTCTCTTCGACAACATTGTCTTTTTCCTGTGTGAATACTGATGAAAAATATTGATTTAGGACCTCTCCTATCTCCTCGGACTCCAAGCACAACTTCCCACTACTGTCCTTGACTGGCCCTACTCTTACCCTAGTCATTCTTTTATTCCTGATATATCTATAGATATTTGGAATATTATAACCAATAGATTTCCTATCTCAGTTGCCAATTCCTTTAACACTCTAGGATGTAGGCCATTGGGCCCTGGGGATTTGTCTTCCTTCAATCCCAATAGTTTGTCGATTACCGTTTCCCTATTGATGCTGATTGTTCTAAGTTCCACCTATTACTTCTGAATTACCTGTTCCTATAGGGATGGTACTAGTGTCCTCCACCTTGAAAACTGAGACAAAATATTGATTTACCTTTTCCACCATTTCTGTGTTCCCCACTATTAACTCTCTAGTTTCATTTACCAAGGGACCCACATTCACTTTAATGACTATCTTCCCTTTTATGTACTTATAGAAGCTTCTGCTATCATTTCTGATATTTTGCACTAGCTTTACTTGTAATTTACCTTAGCTCTATTTATTACATTTTTACTAACCCTTTGTTTATATTTGAAAGTTTCCCAATCTTCCAGCCTGCCACTGACCTTTGCAATATGGTGAGCCACGACTTACCTTGGGAACGTTCCCGGGATTTGGTTCCAGGCAGAATGCTGCAGTACCTCTTCTGGCCACTGCGGCACTGTGCTTGGACGGGTTGGAGAGCTGTCAATCAATCTGACCAACAGCCTTTCCTTCAAGGGCCCTCGCTGATATCGTTAGGCATAGATCAAAAAGGAGCTTCTTGCTCGAGTCTTTTCATGACTTCATATATGGTCATCCTGCAACTACTGAAAAATCTTCAGCCACTCACAACTATCTTAAAAAAGCCTCTTCACATTGTGTCTGTATGGCTACAGCACATGATGCTGATGCTACGTTACAATCTCAGCGTCGTCTACAAATGTGGTAAGGAGCTGTACTTGGCTGATGCCATCTTCAGAGCCTTCTTAGCCACTATAGACCTGACAGATCTTGAGGAAAACATAGACATCATGACAATAGAGGTGCTGTCCTCTCGCAGAATCCAGCAACTCAAAGATGCCTTACAGGGGGACATCACATGCAGACAACTGCACAACATCATCGTGAGGGGCTGGGCAGAGTCCTCAAGGGAGCTTCCCCAGAAGCTCCACACATCTCCGCCATCAGAAATGAACGAACCATACAGAATGGACTGAGAATGCATGGCCAGTGATTCATCATCCCTACTGCTCTTGTACACCCAACAACTTCACCAGGGACACCCTGGGATGGAAGCAACCTGATACAGGGCCAAGGAATCATTATATTCCCCCCCCCCCCCCCATGTACGCCAACATGAAAAGTGCATCATGTAATGCACCCAAACCACATCTAGCAAAAGGACCACTCCCCTTGCATGAGATCCTACACCTCCAGTGGTCATTCACAGCAAATGACACCTCTGAATAGAATGGAAACAACATTTATTTAATCTTATTCAATTCGTATTCCAAGTGATTTGAACTCAATGACCTGCTAAACATGACGAGTAACACAGTTATCATCAAACTCAAGAGATATTGCCACACGTGGCATCCCTCAGAGACTCATGACAGGCAATGCACGCCCTTCTATCTCTACTGAATTTAGAATTCTAGAATTCTCCCCATGTTTGCGTGGGCTTCCTCCGGGTGCTCCAGTTTCCTCCCACAGACCAAAGATGTGTGGGTAAGCTGGATTGGCCATGTTAAATTGCCCTTTAGCAGGGATGTGCAGGTTGGGTTATGGGGTTGTGGGGATAGGGTGGGGTGGTGCAGTGGACCTGGATAGAGTGCTCTTTCAGAGGGGTGGTGCAGACTCGATGGGACGAGTGGCCTCCTTCTGCACTGTAAGGATTCTATAAAAAACTTTGAGCTATCACAAGCAGTCCCCTATACCCACATTCCAAAGGCCTGGCAGAACAGATGGTACACTCAGCTAAGCATCTTCTAGAAAAATGTGCCAGATCACACTGATTATGATGCTGCACTCCTCAGCCGGAAAACTCCGCCACAAGAGGGTCTACCCTCGTCGGCACAACTACTCTTTCCCAGGCGCACCAGGACCACATTTTCTACTGCCAAGGATCTTTTGCAGCCCAAACTTGAAACCAATGTAAATAATAACCTCAATGTAAATAATAATTGAGAAGCGAATACACAATAATTGAGATGTCCACAGACTTGAACCTCGAACACCTGGTTAAACAGCCAGGATCCAGACTTCATGTGACCATGACAATTAGCGGTTGTACACAGTCATGGCCCATAATTGAACAGTTACGTGGTTGCCTAAAATGGTGCCAGCTCTGTACATAACTGGCGTCACCTCCTACAAGTATTGGACCAGCACCAACAGATGCAACAGAACTCCAGTCATTCGGAGTACAACAGGCCCCATACATCAGTGAACATGCAGACTCCTCCAGAGTCTACGTAGCCTGCACCCACTGAATGCCCCCAGATCATCCACACTGAGCACACCAGAAAAACTGCAGCGGAAAGGAAAAAGCACAAATTGACTTTGAACTGCCATTCACAGGGAAAGCAGTGCACCAGCTCCGCCTGACATCCGGGGATCTTTTACGAGCATGGAGACAAAGCCAGTCACCTGCTGACCCACCAGTTGAGAAAGCTCGCAGCTACGAGGGAAATAGCCGAGGTAAAAGACAGGGGCGGAAAACAAGTCGCAGCATCAGAGCAGATCAATGAAGCCTTTGTAACCTTCTACCAGGAGCTGTACACCTTGAAGCCCCCTGAGAGGGATTCAAAGATGGAGCAGTTCCTTGACGGACTGAACATGCCGGTCGTAGGTGAATATAGGAGATAGGGCCTGGAAGCACCATTAGAACTGAGGGAAGTCATGGAGAGCATTATCTCAATGCAGGCGGGGAAGACACCAGGGCTGGATGGATTCCCGGTGGACTGCTACAAACAATTTGCGCCAGCACTAGCCCCGGATCTTCGGGAGATGTTCGCAGACTCACTAGCAAAGGGTACACTACTGCCAGCATTGGCTCAGGCCTAAATATCGCTGTTCCCAAAAAAGACAGGGACCTCCAGACCCATCTCACTCCTTAAAACTGATGCCAAGATCCTGGGGAAGGCCCTGGCAAGGCACTCAAAATCTGCCTGCCAGATGTAATCGCAGAAGATTAGACGAGCTTTATTAAGGGCAATCAGCTAACAGTGAACATCAGGCATCTGCTGAACGTGATAATGACCCCCATCCGGGGATAGAATACCAGAAGTGATCATCTCCCTGGATGCAGAAAAGGCCTTCAACAGGTTTATACATAGATGCATAGATTCATAGAAGATAGGAGCAGGAGAAGGCCTTTTGGCCCTTGGAGCCTGCTCCGCCATTCATCACGATCATGGCTGATCATCCAACTCAATAGCCTAATCCTGCTTTCTCACCATAGCCTTTGATCCCATTCTCCCCAAGTGCTATATCCAGCTGCCTCTTGAATATATTCAAAGTTTTAGCATCAACTACTTCCTGTGGTAATGAATTCCACAGGCTCACCACTCTTTATGTTTACCCTGAATCCTCAGCCAGTGACCCCTGGTTCTGGACACACCCATCATTGGTAACAAATTCCCTGCATCTACCCTGTCTAGTCCTGTTAGAATTTTATAAGTCTCTATGAGATCCCCCCCTCATTCTTCTGAACTCCAGCGAGAACAATCCCAACCTCGTCAATCTCTCCTCATATGACAGTCCCACCATCCCTGGAATCAGTCTGGTAAACCTTCACTGCACTCCCTCGAGAGCAAGAACATCCTTCCTCAGAGAAGCAGATCAAAACTGCACACAATACTCCAAGTGTGGCCTCACCAAGGCCCAGTACAATTGCAGCAACACATCGCTGCTTCTATAGTCGAAATCTCTTGCAATGAAGGTCAACATACCATTAGCCTTCTTTATCATCTGCTGCACCTGCATACTTACCTTCAGCGAATGGTGCACAAGGACACCCAGGTCCCGCTTCACACTCCCCTCTCCCAATTTACAACCATTCAGGTAGTAATCTGCCATCCTGTTTTTGTTTCCTAAATGAATGACCTCACACTTATCCAAATTATAATGCATCTGCCATTGGTTTGCCCACTCTCCCAACCTGTCCAGATCTTGCTGTAGGATCCCTGCATCCTTGTCACAATTCACCATTCCACCTAATTTGGTATCTGCAAACTTTGAGATGTTACATTTTGTTCCCTCATCCAAATCATTAATATATATTGTGAATAGCTGGGGTCCCAGCACTGATCCCTATGGTACCCCACTGGTTACTGCCTGCCAATTTGAAAAGGACACATTAATCCCTACTCTTTGTTTCCTCTCTGCCAACCAGTTTTCTATCTACCTCAATACATTTCCCCCAATCCCATACGCTTTAATTTTGCACAATAATCTCTTATGCGGGACTTTGTCAAACGCTTCTGAAAGTCCAAATATACCACATCGACTGGCTCCCCCTTGTCAACTGTACTGGTTACCTCTTCAACAAATTCCAACAGATTTGTCAAGCATGAATTACCCTTCATAAATCCATGCTGACTCTGATTGATCCTGCCACTGTTTTCTCCGCTATAAAGTCCGTGATAATGGATTCAAGCATTTTCCCCACTTCCGATGTTAGGCTTACTGGTCTATAATTCCCTGCTTTCTCTCTACCTCCCTTCTCTCTACTACTGTCCAGTGCCCCCATGGCGAGGATACAGACAAACACCACCAGCTCTGGATACTTCCGACTGCACAGAGGCACGAGGCAGGGATGTCCGCAGTCCCCGCTGCGTTTGCCCTGGTGAGCGGCGAAGGGGTGGAGAGATATCTGTTATAACCTGCCCGAATACTATTGGCTGAGTACTATTGGGTATCCCAGCACTCTTCGGGAGTATGAGCTCCCCCAATGAGGAGGGCAAAGAAATAATTAGCAGTTTTACCTGCATAAATATAGCTGGCCAGTGTGGTACCAGCAGAGGAGTGAAGCAGTGGTGAAGTACTACTACTGCTGTAGATATGTTATTGTAAATAAAGTTATTTCTTTTGACTCTCTCACAAAAGTATCCAAAGGGGAGACAAAAGCATAGAATCTTACTCCATGCAGATGACCTGCTCTTCCACATCCTAAACCCCTGGCCAGCATGGAAGGAATAATGAAATTCCTGAAAGAGTTCGGAGCCTTCTCAGGTTATATGCTTAACCTGAGTAAGAGCAAAACCTTCCCTGTGAACACACAGGTGGATGAAGCAGAGCTGGGTGACCGCCGTTCAAACTGGCCCAGATCAAATTCCACTACCCGGGGATCCAAATAGCCCATGACTGGGCACGGATCCACAAATGGAATCTGACGAAAATGGTGGAGGAAGTTAAAAAGGACCTGCAGAGGTGGGGCTCACTCACACTGTCCTTTGTAGGGAGAGTGCAGACGATGAAGACCAACGTGCTGATGAGGTTCACTCCCGATCTACATACCAAGGCCTTTTTCAACACAGTTGATTAATCATGGCATTTGTGTGTGTGTGTGCGTGTGTGTGTGTGTGTGGGGGGGGGGGGGGGGGGGGTGGGGGGGGGGGGGGGGTGGTAGGAAGAACGTCCTGCAAATGAGGATGAATGTGGGAGCCTGGACGTCCCAAACGTCCAGTTCTACCACTGGGCGGCCACTTTAGGATGAGTAGGGGGGTGGATCAAGGAACCGGGAGTGGAGTGGGTGAGGATGGAGTAAAGTTCCTGTGCAAGGACGTCCCTTTGAGTGCTAGCCACAATTGCATTTCCATTCTCCCCCATGGCCAGATACACAAAAAGCCCAATGGTAGTAGCCATGTTCCGAACTTGGGGCGGATTCTCTGAAAACTGGCGCGATGTCCGGGACCCGCCACCAAAAACGGCGTGGATCACTCCGAAAATTCTCCGGCCCTGAATGGGCTAGCAGCGGCGTGACGCCATTCGCGATGGCGTCACCAGCCTGACATGATGGCTGCCCGCCGCGCAGTCCCGAGGTTCCAGGACCGCGACATCGAAGCGCTCCCGAACGCAGTGGAGGAGAAGAGGGAGTCCCTGTACCCCGGACACGGCCGCAGGGTTGCCTCAGCCGGCGTCTGTGGAGGGAGGTGGCAGAGGCCGTCAGCGCTGTGACTCTGACACCACGGACAGGCACCCACTGCCAATAGAAGGTGAACAACCTCGTCAGGGCAGCCAGGGTGAGTCCCCCCACTCCCTGCCCGATGTGCGGCACCCCCCCAGGTGAAACCAACCCTAACCCTAACCTCTGCACTATACGCGCAACCGATAGCATGCATTCATATACCTGTCTAACACTGTTGCCTTTACCCCTACCACCCGCCCCCCACAGGAGAAGCGCGCACACAACAATAGGGAGCATGAGAGGACTGGAGGGGGCACAGCTGATGAGAGGCCACTCACCGTACATGAGGAAAGGGCCCTGGAACTGGCTGACGGACCTGAGGACCGGGAGGTTGCCGATGCAGAGGTCGGGGGCCCACCAGCAAGTGAGCCACCAACAGCCCGTTCCCATATCCCCTCTCCCCCATATCCCCCATATCCCCCCTCACCCATATCCTCCATATCCCCTTCCCCATATCCCCCATATCCCCCCTCCCCCATATCCCCCCTCCCCATATCCCCATATCCCCCCTCCCCATATCTCCCACATCCCCATTCCCCCATATCCCCCACATCTCCCTTCCCCCATATCCCCCCTCCCCCCCACATCTCCCTTTCCCCATATCCCCCATATCCCCCCTCCCCCATATCCCCCATATCCCCCCTCCTCCGCATCCCCCACATCCCCCTTCCCCCATATCCCCCTTCCCCCATATCCCCCCTCCCCCATATCCCCCTCCCCATATCCCACCTCCCCCATATCCCCCACATCCCCCTTCCCCCATATCCCCCTCCCCCATATCCCCATATCCACCTCCCCATATCCCACCTCCCCCATATCCCCCTTCTCCCTTATCCCACCTCCCCCATATCCCCCCTCCCCATATCACCTGATGACCACCTGTGTGTCTAACCATGCATGCTTCATTGTGTATCGCAGGAGCAAACGTCGAGGCATCCATCCCCGCAGATGCCGACCGCCCGCAGGATGCCCCAGGGCGACCACGGGATACGGAGAGACCCGGACCCTCTGGCACACGACGCCCGCAGGATGCCCCAGGGCGACCACGGGATACGGAGAGACACGGACACTCTGGCAGGCACGCCCGCAGGATGTCCCAGGGCGACCACGGGATACGGAGAGACCCGGACCCTCTGGCACGCGACGCCCGCAGGATGCCCCAGGGCGACCACGGGACACAGAGAGACCTGGAGCAATAGGGAGACGACGCCCCCGTCTCGTGCGGCTCCGTCCCAGGCGCATCGGGTGGGCAACGGCAAGGACAGGCTGGCAGTTCGCCATCCCAGTCGCCCGGGCCGCAGCCTGGCCCATCTAGGCCAGGACTCCCCAGGAAACGGCCGCCAAAGGAATCCCGAGTCAGAGGGCAGGAATCGCAGGAGTCCACCTCCAGTTCTGCTGTACCGTCTGGGGAACCACCTAGGCGAAGTCAAAGGGCCCGTAAGGCCAAACAATTAGACACTGAGTAAGCTGGCACGGGTGCAGGGCACAGATTAGTTATAGGGGCTAGGGCACGTGTATGCACTGTTTGTTATTAAAATCACTTTAATACCTACAGAATCTGCCTTTGTGCCCTGTCCGAAGCGTGCGGGGGAGTCATGTACATTGAGCGCCAGTGTGTGTGTGAGGGGCGGTCTTACATCGGCCTCAGGTGAGTCTGCCCCCTACCCCTGGGCCGCCCACACCATCCCCCCGGGCAGAGGACGGGACCGTGCGCTACAGTGTCACAGCCGCATGCAGGGATGGTCCGGGTGGATGGTGGTACTGTGGCCATGGGTCAGACATCAGCCAACGATGTGGAGCCAGGAGCTCATTGCAGAGCGGGTTGTCATCATCCTCCATGGCCTGCAATAGACACGCTTCCACCGGCGCCTGTGAGAGCCCGGCTGTCGTGCCGCAGGTGGATCTGCAATGGAGGGGTGGTGTGCATGCGGGTGGGTTGGGTGAGGTTGGGGGGGGGGGGCGGGTGAGGGTGCTGGGTGGGTGGCTGGGTGGGGGGGGGGTGAGGGTGTTTAGGTGCTGCCATGGTGTGCGGTATGTGGCCATACTCGCTGATTCCCACGCCCTCTAGTCAGTGAAGCGGGCGGCTATCAGCCTGTCCCGTGCCCGCTGGCCCAGCCGGTCACGGTGGACAGCCACCCGCCCATGTCTAGCCCGTCTGCCCTGACCATTGCCCCCATCGCCCTCATCTGGGGAGGACTGCGCCTCTTCCTGCTGCTCCTCCACTCCGCCCTCCTCTGCCTGCGGAACATCGCTCCTCTTCTGGGCTATGTTGTGCAGGATGCAGCACACCACAATGATGCGGCCGACCCTATCTGACGGATACTGGAGGGCGCCCCCAGAGAGGTCCATGCACCTGAAACGCATTTTGAGCACGCCAAAGCACCTCTCTATCACACCCCTTGTCACTGCATGGGCATCATTGTAGCTGTTCTCCGCGTCATTCTGTGGCCTCCGTATAGGCGTCATCAGCCACGACCGCAACGGGTGACCCCTGTCGCCCAGCAACCAGCCCCTCAGCCAGTGGTGGCGTCCCTCGTACATGCCGGGGATGTAAGACCACGACAACACGTATGAGTCATGTACACTTCTCGGGTACCGGGCGCAGACGTGCAGGATAATCATGCAGCGATCGCAGATCACCTGGATGTTCATGGAATAGATCCCCTTCCTATTGGTGAACACGGGCCTGTTCTCCACAGTTGGCTGCAAGGTGACGTGCATCCCATCAATCGCGCCCTGGACCATGGGAAACCCAGCCACGGCAGAGAAGCCCATGGCCCGGGCATCCTGGCTGTCCCGGTCCACAGGGAAGCGGATCTAGCGGTCCGCAATGGCATATAGGGCGTCTGTCACTGCCCGGATGCACCGGTGCACCGATGTCTGCAAGATGCCGGACAGGTCCCCACCTGGCATCTGGAATGACCCCGTGGCATAAAAGCTCAGGGCCACCGTAACCTTGAAGGACACGGGGAGAAGGTGTCCTCCCCCCCGTGCCACGCGGTGCCAGGTGTGCCAGCATGTGGCAGATGTGTGCCACGGTTTCCCGGCTCATCCGGAGTCTCCTCCTGCATTCCCGGTCCGAGAGGTCCTGGTACGACAACCGGGGCCGGTACACACGGGGCCTCCTCGGGTGCCTCCATTGCCGTGGCACCGCGACGTCCTCCTCCCCCTCCTCGTGTTCCTCCTCCACTACGTGCTCCCCCTGCTCCTCCTCCTCATCCTGTCGGGCGGGTGTCCCTCCAGCCTGGGCGGCTGCCGCCTGCCCCAATGCAGCATGCTCCTCTGCGGCAGCCTGCAGCTCTGGCACGCTCCTCCTCCTCCAGGGCAACATGGAGAATAGCGGCTGCCGCCATGCGGCCAACATTGCTGGCTGATCAGAAAACGTGACGGCCTCTGCGGGGGGGGGGGGGGGGGGGGGGGGGGGGGGGGGGAACGACATGTCATCATTGCCCGTACCCCCCCTCCCCGCAGCCAGGTGGCATGGGCTGCATGGGCGCGGCTGTTGGAGGATGGCACCTGGCCAGGCAGACAAACTCCCTTGCCCTCGCACCCCCCGTCCCCGGCACTCATCCACCCCGTCCCCCTCTCCAGCACTCACCCCCCCCGTCCCCGGCACTCACCCCCCCCCCCCCCACCCCCGGCCCGGCACTCATCCCCCCGTACCCGGCTCTCACCCCCCCATACCCAGCACTCATCACCCAGTCCCTGGCACTCACCCCCCCCCTACCCGACACTCATCCCCCACGTCCCCCTCACCGGCACTCACCCCCCCGTCCCGGAACTCACCCCCCCCCGTCCCCGGCACTCACCCCCCGTACCCGGCACTCACCCCCAGTACCTGGCTCTCATCCCCCCCCCCCCTCCCCGGCACTCCCACCCCCGTACCCGGCACTCACCCTGCCCTCCCGGCACTCATCCCCCCCGCACACAGCACCCATCCCCCACTCCCCGGCACTCATCCCCCCCTCCCCGGCCATCACCCCCCTGTACCTGGCACTCATCCCCTGCTCCCCGGCACTCATTCCCCCTCCCCGGCACTCATCCCCCCCTCCACGGCACTCATCCCCCTGTACCTGGCACTCATCCCCCCTCCCCAGCACTCATCCCCCCCTCCCTGGCACTCATCCCACCCACCCCGGCAATCATCCCCCCGTACCCGGCACTCATCCCCCCCTCCCCGGCACTCATCCCCCCCTCCCCGGCACTCATTCCCCCACACCGGCAATCATCCCCCCGCACCCGGCACTCATCCCCCCATCCCCGGCACTCATCCCCCCGTACCCGGCACTCACCCCCCCCCCCCCCTCCCCGGCACTTATCCTCACGTACCCGGCACTCACCCCCCCCGTACCCGGCATTCATCCCCCCGACCCCGGCATTCATCCCCCCATACCCGGCACTCACCCTCCCCGTACCCGGCACTCATCCCCCCATCCCCGGAACATAACCCCCCCTACCCGGCACTCATCCCCCCCGTACCCGGCACTCCCCCGAAGCCCACCCCACCCCACCCTACCCCTACCCCCACCACACACACACACCTCTCCCCCACACACACAGATTGCGGCCACGCCATCACCTCTCCTGCAGCCACCCCCCAGGGCATGACCTACCCCCACGCTGGACGGCGTCAACCATCAGCACTGGTTGACGCCGTTAAAAAGGTGTTTTGATTTACGCCGACGGGACTTCGGCCCATCCGGCCGGGAGAATATGGGCAGCCCCGGAGTCCATTGTCTCCCGCCCGCCCCTGCCATTCTCCGAGGCGGGCGGCGTAATTGACGCCCCGCTGACTTTTCACCCTTCGGAGAATTCGGCAGGCGGTGGGGGCGGGATTCACGCCAGCCCCCGGTGATTCTCCGACCCGGCGTGAGGTCAAATAAGGTAGAAATGTCCACCATGGCCTCTATCACAAGTTCACTCCCGCAATGATGGATCTCTCCTTCAGGAGGTGGAAACAGGACGAAGGGACCCTGACGGTTAGGCACACATACACGGATGGTAGAGTAGTGACTCTGGGGGAACCCACAGAGAAGTTTCAGTTCCCGAGAGGGAACGACCTGAGGTATATACAGGTCAAAAACGTCCTCCACAAGGAAACGACGACATAGCCCCAGATACCAGAACATTCACTATTAGAAAGACTACTGAACGCGGGCGACCTAGGGGAGGGGAGCAGTGCGGACATGTATGGTCAACTGTTAGAAGAGGTACCCTCATCCCTAGATAACACAAAGAAAAAATGGGGGGAAGAACTAGGCAGGGAGATCAGTAGAGGACTCTGGATCAAAGCACTGCACAGGAAAAACTTCATCTCCAAGTGCACAGGGCTGAGCCGAACGTAACTAAAGGTGGTGCACAGGAAGCACATAAAGAAAACATGAATGAGTGGGTTCTTTCCAGAGGTAGAGGACAAATGCGAACAGCCTGGGAGGTTTAGCCAAACACACCCACATGTTCTGAGCGTGTCCCAGACTTGACGAGTACTGGACGTCCTTCTTTGAAGCCATGTCCAGGGTTGTGGGAGTGAGGGTGGAGCCATACCCATTAGTGGCAGTAATGCCCATTCGGGTATCAGAGCAACCAGAGCTCTTCATGGTGAGGGGGCTGACGCCGCAGACTCCTGCTCGGCAGTACCACTCAAGGCTTCAGACTGGCTGTCCGACCTGGTGGAATTTCTCAGGCTGGAGAAGATAAAGTTCGCCATCCGTGGGTCGGAAAAAGCTGGGGCTGTTTAGCACAGGGCTAAATCGCTGGCTTTGAAAGCAGACCAAGGCAGGCCAGCAGCACGGTTCAATTCCCGTCACAGCCTCCCTGTATAGGCGCCAGAATGTGGCGACTAGGGGCTTTTCACAGTAACTTCATTAGAAGCCTACTTGTGACAATAAGTGATTTTCATTTCATTTCATTTCCACTGAAATCTGGGGTAGAGAATGCCACAGTTTCGCAACCCTTTGAGAGAAGTAATTTCTCCTAATTTCTGCCACCCTTAGCCTAAACCTATGACCTCTCATTCAACAAGCAGAAACATCCACTCTGTGTCTACCTTGTCCCCTTTAGCATCTTATATACCTCAATTAGATCTCCTTTCATTCCTCTAAGCTCATCACACGTGGGAATCGCTTGCCGTAGAGTGCACAAACTGGAGAAAAAGCATCCGCGAGGGGGTCAATTACTTCGAGCGTCGAAGGGTGGAGCACGCAGAGGCCGAGCGTAAACAGCAGAAGGAGAGCGTAGAATCCAGGGCTTCCCACCCACCCACCTCCCTCATCAAACACCACCTGCCGAACTTGCGGATCCAGGATCGGGTTATTTAACCATCGCAGAACCCACCTCCCTGCAGTGGAAGCAAGTCATCCTCAACACTGAGGGACTACCCAAGATAAGAGACGAGAGAGAGAGAGGAAGATTGAAACACCATGCCCAGTAGCAACATGCCTACTTGTTTAGATGTAATACTAATAAACAAGTGTTAAGCAATTACCAGATCATGACTAAATTCTGTCCAGTAACCAAGTACCATGCCGAGAGAAATAAGAAAGACATTGTTCAAACAATTACTAGACTTTTTGAAAAATGTCATTCCTATTCTTATCAGCCTATATTTTGATTGATGTCGATTTTTTATGATTGCCTGTTCCTTTTATTGGCACAAATGGGTTTTCCAGCAGAAGTTCCAGGCTAACATGTTTGTAATAAGGGAACTATTAATAAGGCAGCAGGTGGGACAGGCTGCCAGGGGTGCTCTGTACTATCCAATCAGTAAATGCAGAGAAGAAATTACCTCCATTTGGCAGAGGTATCACTGGCACAGGCTCCTCTATCCTTCCAAACTGCAGTAGCAAACCCTCGATGACCTCATAGAATCGCAGAATTGGTACAGCACAGGAGGCCATTTAGCCCATTGTATCTGCAACTTAAATCTAACAATGAAAATCAGTTGATGTTCTCCTAGTAGTGAGGTAACGAATAGCCCAGGCTTCATCTACAGAGCGTGTTTTACTTAGATAGCAAACTAACCTAATTTTGTTACTCGTCAGTCTATGAAAGGCAATCTGCATCACCAGTGTTCTATAATTGTAAGACAGAGGAGGCCAACATAATATAATTTGCCTTCCTAATTGCTTTCAGTACCTGGATGCTTGCTTACAGTGACTGGTGTACTAGATTCTTTCCCAATCTATCGCTATTTAAATAATACTCTGCCACTTTGTCTCTTCACCCGAAGTGGATAACTTCACATTTAACCATATTATACTGCATCTGCCATGTACTTGCCTGAGACCTGGAGAGTCTTCACCTAAAAACAGTACCAACAGGAAGAAAAATAAGATATAGAAGCCATGTATGTGCAGACACAAAGAAGAGCTGCAGCAGACGGAAGAACAAAGAAGGCACATTTACTATGCACTGTGTGTGTGTCTAATAGCTGAATAGGACAGAAAACTGAAGAGAGTGCAAGAGCAGGTTATGTGAATTGGAATTTCACTGCTGCTGCTTTAGTTTTGAAAAGGCAACCAAATCGTTTTCTTAAAGGAATCAGTGCCATCAAGATTGTCATGTACCTAGCGAAAGAATTTCTGCAAAAGAGTACAATTTGGGTGCCGACTATCTCCAGGGATCTTCGATAGAATATGGATGCCAATGAATGCAACTCAAGAGTCCAATCGATTAAATGAGAAGGTGAGAGATCCTAGACACAGTGCGGCCAGAAAGTGCTGGGAGATCGCTACATCTCTAATGCGATCTCATGAGATGTCGCAAATGAATCCCACCCATTGTGGGCATGATCACAATCTGGCAAATCTGCATATGAGAGCGAGATAGCTAGTCTTATCCTAATATCCACTCGCCGGATCTACCGAGGCCTTGGTATCTAAACTCTTTGCCTCAGAGACCTCGGGTGAGCACTGTTCAGTGCTGATCCCCACAAACGGGGGCCAGACGGAATGGCACTTGTGGGAGTCTCCCAGGGGATCAGAGTCCCCAGGTGTTTGCCCTCTGGGCAGAGTAGCACCCTGGCACTGCTGGTGCCCCCTGGGCACCTTGACACTTCCAGCCCGCTACCCTGGCAGTGCTGCCTGGCACTGCCAAGGTGGCACTGTAGGGTGGTGCCAGGAGTAGACAAGATGAATGCATGGCTAAAACAATGGTTTAAGAGGGAGGGATTTAGATCCCTGAGGCTTTGAAGCCAATTCTGGGAAAGGTGGGACCTGTACAAGCTGGATGGGTTGTACCCCAGCAGGACTGGGACCAATATACCCACAGAGTTATTTGTTAGAACTGTGGGGCTGTTTAAACTAGAGTGGCAGGGGGATGGAAACATGATCAGGGAGGCACAAGAGAGAGAAACAAATGGGCATAGTGGTCAGCACTGCTGCCTCACAGCACCAAGGACCTGGTTCACTTCTGACTGTGTGTGTGGAGTTTGCATGTTCTCCCCGTGTCTGCGTGGGTTTCCTCTGGACACTCCAGTTTCCTCCCACAGTCAGGTGCAGTTAGGTGGATTGGCCATGCTAAATTGTCCCTTAGTGTCCAAATATTGGGCCATTTACTGGGAAAGTACAGGGGAGTGGGCTTAAGCAGTATCCTCTTTCATTGGGTTGGTGCTGACTCAATGGGCCAAATGACCTTGTTTTGCACTGTAGGGATTCTATGATTTAGAAATGAAAGATAAAAAAGTAAAAAAATAAAAGCGGAAGGAAGAGGAAACAAGGGCTAGCAGAAAATAGGGCCATAGGTCAAAAAGAGATGTGTATCAAAGATAAAAAGACACATCTAAAGGCACTGTATCTGAATGCACAGCACATTCGCAATAAGGTAGCTGAAATAACAGCACAAATAGATGTAAACAGATATGATACAATTCTGATTACATTGCTGCAGGGTGACCAAGGCTGGGAAATAAACATCCAAGGGTATTCGATATGTAGAAAGGACAGACTAAAAGGAAGAGGAGGTGTGGTGTTGTTGTTAGTAAAGGATGAATGCAATAGTAAGAAAGGATATTTGCTCAGAAAATCAAGATATAGAATTAGTCTGAGTGTAGCTAAGAAGCAGGGGAGGAAAACATTAATTGGAGTTGTATATAAGCCTTCAAATAGTAGTGGTAAGACAGGGAACAGCACTAAATAGAGATTTGAAGATGCATATAGCAAGGGTACCACAGTAATCAAGGGTGATGATAATCTACATATACAGTGGGTAAACCAAATTAGTGATAATACTGTGGCAGATGAATTCCTAGAGTGCGCATAAGGGTCGGGATTCTCTCAGCCCACGCCGGGTCGGAGAATTGCCGGGGCGGGCGTGATTCGCCGTGATGCAGGTCCGCCGATTCTCCGGTGACCGACATGGTCGGCGCGGCGCTGAGTAGCCACCTAAAAAGCCCGAGTCCCACTGGCGGCGTTCAAATCTGGTCTTTCTCGGCGGTACATCGGCATCCATCCTGTCTGGAGCAGCCTGGTATGGGGGGGAGGGGGGGGGGGGGCGACCCCGAGGGGGGGATTCCACCGTGGCCTGACCCGCGATCAGAGCCTACCGATCGGTGGGCCAGCCTCTCGTGCAGGGGGCCTCTTTTGCTCCGCGCCGGCCCCTGTAGCCCTACGCCATGTTGCGTCGGGGCCGGCGTGGAGAAGGAGGCTCCCGTGCAATCGCACCGGTCGCAGTGTGCATGCACAGACCCGCGGCGCCCATTTGACGCTGGTATCGGCAGCTGGAGCAGCGTGGGTCGCTCCAGTGCTGTGCTGGCCTCCTGTAGGGCAGAGCTACACATACCGCTACACATAGCGGTCCGATGACGCCGTCGTTAAACTCTCCAGTATTTACGACGGCGTCAACACTCTGCCTTCAGATGGGAGAATCCCGCCAAAGATGTTTTTTATACCAGAATATCAAAGAACCAACTAGGGTCCAGGCTATCCAAGATTTGGTATTGTGTAAATAATCTTGTTGGGGGAAGAATTACGGTAACATGTTAGAATTCTTCATTAGGATGGAAAGTGAAGTAGACCAATCGGAAACTAGAGCTTTGGATAGGCAATGGCTTATATTTAAGGAATGAATGCATGCATTGCAACAATTATACATTCCTTTCTGGCACAAAATCACAATAGGAAAAGCAGTCCGACCAGCGCTAACAAAAGAAATTAAAGATAGTATTAGATCCAAAGAGGAGTCATATAAAGTTACAAAAAAAGTAGCATGCCTAAGGATTGGGAGCAGTTTAGAATTCAGCAAAGGAGTACCAATAGATTAATTAAGAGGCGAAAAATAGAATATGAGTGTAAACCTGCAAGGAACTGAAAGCGACTATAAACGCTTCTATAAGTATGTAAAAATAAAAAGATGTAGGCCCCTGAGTCCAAATTGAGAGATTTTAAATTGAAAACAAGGCAATGGCGAAGCTATTAAATAACAATCTTCATGGAAGAAGGCACAAATAACCTCCAGAGATGCTAGGGAACCAAGGGTCTAGTGAGAAGGAGGAATTGAAGGAAATTAGTATCAGCAGCAAGTATAGTGCTGCAGAAATTAACTCTGCAGAGTCTACATCCCAGGGTACTAAAAGAGGTGGCCACAGAAATAATGGATACATTTGCTGTCAACTTCCATAGATTCTGGAACAGTCCCGGCAAATTGGAGGGTGGCAAACTCTATCAAGTCACCTCTCAGCCTTCTTCGCTCCAGTGAGAAAAGCCTTCGCTCCCTCAACCTTTCTTCATAAGACATGCCCTCCAGTCCAGCCAGCATCTGGTAAATCTCCTCTCTACCCTCTCCAAAGCATCCACATCCTTCCTATAATGAGGCGACCAGAACTGGACACAATATTCCAAGTGTGGTCTAATTAGAGTTTTATAAAGCTGCAGCAAAACCTCGCGGCTCTTAAACTCAAAGGCCCTGTTAATGAAAGCCAACACACTATACGCCTTCTGAACAACCCTATCAACCTGGGTGGCAACTTTGAGGGATCTGTGTACTTGGACCCCAAGATCCCTCAGTTCCTCCACGCTTCCAAGAATCCTGCCTTTAACCCTATATTCAGCATTCAAATCCGACCTTCCAAAATAAATCACTTCACATTTATCAAGGTTGAACTCCATCTGCCACTTCTCAGCCCAGCTCTGCATCCTGTCAATGCCCTGTTATAACCTGCAACAACCCTCAACACTATCTACAACTCTCCCAACCTTTGTGGCATCGGCAAACTTACTAACCCACCCTTCCACTTCCTCATCCAAGTCATTTATAAAAACCACAAAGAGCAGAGGTCCCAGAACAGATCCTTGCGGGACACCACTGGTCACCGACCTCCAGGTGGAATACTTTCCATTCACTACCACTTGCTGTCTTCTTTTGGCCAGCCAATTCTGTATCCAGACAGCCAAATTTCCCTGTATCCCATGCCCCCTAACTTTCTGAGTGAGCCTACCATGGGGAACCCTATCAAATGCCTTACTGAAATCCATATACACCACATCCACTGCCCGACCTTCATCAATGTGTCTCGTCACATTCTCAAAGAATTCAATGAGGCTTGTGAGGCATGACCTGCCCCTCACAAAGCCATGCTGACTATCTTTAATCAAACTATGTTTTTCTAAATAATCATAAATCCTATCTCCCAGAATCCTTACCAATATTTTGCTCATGGGGAACCTTATCAAACGCCTTACTGAAGTCCATGTACGTGACATCTACAGCCCTTCCCTCATCTTCAGTAAGGCCTTTGACAAGGTCCCTCATGGTAGACTAGTACAAAAGGTGAAGTCACACGGGATCAGGGGTGAGCTGGCAAGGTGGATACAGAACTGGCTAGGCCATAGAAGGCAGAGAGTAGCAATGGAGGGATGCTTTTCTAATTGGAGGGCTGTGACCAGTGGTGTTCCACAGGGATCAGTGCTGGGACCTTTGCTCTTTGTAGTATATATAAATGATTTGGAGGAAAATGTAACTGGTCTGATTAGTAAGTTTGCAGAAGACACAAAGGTTGGTGGAATTGCGGATAGCGATGAGGACTGTCGGAGGATACAGCAGGATTTAGATTGTCTGGAGACTTGGGCGGAGAGATGGCAGATGGAGTTTAATCCGGACAAATGTGAGGTAATGCATTTTGGAAGGTCTAATGCAGGTAGGGAATATACAGTGAATGGTAGAACCCTCAAGAGTATTGAAAGTCAAAGAGATCTAGGAGTACAGGTCCACAGGTCATTGAAAGGGGCAACACAGGTGGAGAAGGTAGTCAAGAAGGCATACGGCATGCTTGCCTTCATTGGCCGGGGCATTGAGTATAAGAATTGGCAAGTCATGTTGCAGCTGTTTAGAACCTTAGTTAGGCCACACTTGGAGTATAGTGTTCAATTCTGGTCACCACACTACCAGAAGGATGTGGAGGCTTTAGAGAGGGTGCAGAAGAGATTTACCAGAATGTTGCCTGGTATGGAGGGCATTAGCTATGAGGAGCGGTTGAATAAACTCGGTTTGTTCTCACTGGAACGAAGGAGGTTGAGGGGAGACCTGACAGAGGTATACAAAATTATGAGGGGCATAGACAGAGTGGATGGTCAGAGGCTTTTCCCCAGGGTAGAGGGGTCAATTACTAGGGGGCATAGGTTTAAGGTGAGAGGGGCAAGGTTTAGAGTAGATGTACGAGGCAAGTTTTTTACGCAGAGGGTAGTGGGTGCCTGGAACTCGCTACCGGAGGAGGTGGTGGAAGCAGGGACGATAGGGACATTTAAGGGGCATCTTGACAAATATATGAACAGGATGGGAATAGAAGGATACGGACCCAGGAAGTGTAGAAGATTGTAGTTTAGTTGGGCAGCATGGTCGGCACGGGCTTGGAGGGCCGAAGGGCCTGTTCCTGTGCTGTATATTTCTTTGTTCTTTGTTCTTTGTTCTTACCTAAGATAGGATATACTTGCCATGATGAAATTGCATCTTGGGATGGCAAGATTGTCATATGAGGAGAGATCCGTTATATTACCTTGTGTAATATATGTGCTTCTTACCAAGATGATCTCTTACTCGATGTTGATCGAGATCACTGGGGTGAGCACAGTAAAAAGTCTTACAACACCAGGTTAAAGTCCAGCAGGTTTGTTTCAAATCACTAGCTTTCGGAGCACTGCTCCTTCCTCAGGTGAATGAACTCCAAACTGCTCCAGACTCGGAGCACTGCTCCTTCCTCAGATATGTTTCTGGAACCTACCTCTTCATTCACCTTGTTCAAATTGAATGATGAGCAGGTTTGGGGGGCCGAATTGGCTATTACCCCTATTTTCTGTGTTTCTATGTTAATTTATTCTGCAGAAAGAACTGACACTTTTTACTCAATATATTTGGGAGGTGGTGAGGGGCAAGATGTTTACAACAAAATACATCAGAAATTGTTATTAGCAAAACTTCTACATTTAAAAGGACAGTGGCTAATGTATGGAAATTGGAATGAAATGAAAAATAAAGAATTGGATCAAAAAGAAACTGATAGGGATTTAGCTGCACTGAGGTCTTGCGAGAAGCAAATTAGCCCAGTAGCAGAGTGAAACAGGTGCTTTGTTAAGCAAAGTAGAGACTCCCAGCCTAGAAACCTAGATCATACCCATGTCCAGTTGCAAAGCAGAGCTCTCTCTCACTGAATCAAGCTGTAGTGCAGAAAAGAAAGCAGCAGAAGTCTATCTGTGTCAGACCCCATAGAATTTATCCTAAACTAAAAGAACGGTTCTAAAAAGAAAGCTGCAGGTCTGTGTGGTCATTATTTTCTGGATTTAGCTCAGTGTTAAAGCATATGGGATGTTCTTTTGAGGAAGGTGTATTCTCAGAGATTAGGAAAGTAGATAGATTTGGATTGAGGTAATTTAAGTATAATGTCTGGGTAACCATTATTGTAGTTAATTGTAAATGTTGTTTTTTACTGTTGCCTTTCTTGTGCGTTTTAAAGTTCAATAACCATTTTGTCATCTGAATATTTACAACAATAATCTTTTATTAGTGTCAGAAGTCACAGAAACACTGCAATGAAGTTGCTGTGAAAATCCCCTAGTCGCCACACTCCGGTGCATGTTCGGATACATTGAGGGAGAACTCAGAATGTCCAATTCACCTAACAAGCATGACTTTCAGGACTTGTGTGGGAGGAAACCAGAGCACCCAGAGAAAATCCAATCAGACACGGGGAGAATGTGCAGACTCCGCACACAAGACTGACCCCTTTTCTCGCCGGGTTTCATCTCTTTTCTCACATTGTTTTCCAAATCGCAAAAATAAATAGTTAAGGACCAGTGTTCCAAGTTTCCCTTCTGGGATTTGGGATGCCCTAGCATTCAACATCAACGGGGTTCATAAAACGAGTCATTTTAAAGAATGATTTTGAAAGTATCGAGCAATTTCAAACATAATGTTTAATATCCTCTAATTTATTTTTCTAATTGATAAAAATAATTTTGACAGTAGTGGATACAGGTGACATATAAATGTAGAAACTACCTTGGAGGAGTTACAAAACAAAGGAATGGTTAAAAATATACAATTGTTATGACAAGGCCACTGAAGAAACAGTGTTAATGTCTATCTTTACTGATGTTATTTCAACGCTTTCACTGTTGGACTAATATTCTTCCTGTCAATGCCCCCATTATTCCATCAATACCGACAGTTTCAATAATTTAAAAATGATTATCCTTCAGTGAAAACAAAGTATTCATTATGAAAGAGTTACGTGCCAATAGAACTGACACAAATCTTTTATAAATTAATCTTGTAGGTTTTCACTTACATTTTGGTGTGTCATTACAAAGGGGGTTCAACTAATTCAGGAATAGCTCAGAAGTCTGCAAATTGCAATTTCCTAAACCTTTGTGAACCCATTATAAGCGCACTAACCTGTTAGTGTAGATTCAGCTCATTTTATTTCATTCATTCAAGGGATGTGGACTGCACTGGCTAGGTCAGCATTAGGTCCTAATTGCCCATAAAAAGGTGGCGGTGAGCTGTCTTCTTGAACTGCTGCAGTTCATGGAAGTGAGGTACATCCAGGATTTTGACCCAGAAATATCACGGTAATATATTTCCAATGGTGAGTGGCTGGAAGGGAACTTCAGATGTTGGTGTTCCTATATATCTGCTACCCTTGTCCTTCTCGATGGTGGTGGTCATGGGTTTGGAAGGTGCTGTCTAAGGAGCCTTGGTAAGGTTCTACAGTGAATCTTGTAGATGGTACACATGGCTGCCACTCTGCGTCGGTGCTGGAGGGAATGTATGCTCGTGGATGGGGTGACAATCAAGCAGTCGACACTGTCCTGGAGGTGTTGAGCCTCGAGTACTTTTGGAGCTGTACTCATCCAGGCAAGCGCAGAGTATTCCATTACTCTCCTGACTTGTGCCTTGTAGATTATGGACAGGCTTTGGGGAGTCATAATGTGAGTTATTCACCCCAGGATTCCTAGCCTCTGACCTACTCTTGTAGCCACAGTATTTATAGGGCTAGTCCAGTTAAACTTCGGTCAATGGTTAGCCCCAGGATGTCAATAATGGGGACTTCAATGACGGTAATGCCATTGAATGTCAAGGGTCAATGGTTAGATTCTCATTTCTTGGAGATGGTCATTCCCTGCGACGCTAATGTTACTTGCCGTTTGTCAGCCCTAGCCTGGATATAATCCAAGTCTTGCTGCATTTGGACATGAACTATTTCGGTAGTTGAGAAGTCGTGAATGCCATCATCAGTGAACATTCAAACTTCAGACCTTGGGATGGAAGGAAGGTGAAGCAGCTGAAGATGGTTGGGCCTAGGACATTACCCTGAGGAACTTCTGCAGTAATGTCCTGGAGGTGAGATGACTGCCTTCCAAAAAACACACCCATTTTCCTTTATGCCAGTTATGACTCTAACCAGGGGACAGTTTTCCCCTGATTCCCATTGACTCCAGTTTTGCTCAGGCTTCTTAATGCCACACTCGGTCAAAAACAACCCTGATCTCAAGGATTTAAGGATGGTTGATTCTTGATGCTGCAAAATTTATGTCTAGCTTTCCAAGTGTTTTCAAGATGCAAATATGGCAAATTTCTTCAATGTCGGCATCTTTTGATTTTCACAACTCAGTACTATTAGAGTCCATGAAAACTCAAAGATGTGGATTCAATTGTCTAACTCTAAAAAATAAATTGCCTCTTTTCTCCACATCAGTAAGCAACAAGAATAGAAAAATATTTCCAAACAAAACTTCTGTCTTTCAGAAACATGGGGCGAAATTCTCCGTAATCGGCGCGATGTCCGCCGACCGGTGCCAAAACGGTGCGAATCAGTCCGGCATTGCGCCGCCTCAAAGGTGCGGAATCCTCCGCATCTTGAGCGGCCGAGCCCTAACCTTGAGGGGCTAGGCCCGCACCGGACTGATTTCCGCCCCGCCAGCTGGCGGGAAAGGCCTTTGGTGCCCCGCCAGCTGGCGCGGAAATGACATTGCCGGGCGGCGCATGCGCGGGAGCGTCAGCGGCCGCTCACGGCATCCCCGCGCATGCGCAATGGAGGGAGTCTCTTCCGCCTTCGCCATGGTGGAGACCGTGGCCCGGAGCCCGCCCACGCTGCCTTGTCCCGCCGGTAAGAGAGGTGGTTTAACCACGCCGGCGGGACAGGCATTCCAGCAGCGGGACTTTGGCCCATCCGGGCTGGAGAATCGCCGGGGGGGGCCCGCCAACCGGCGCGGCGCGATTCCCGCCCCCTGCCGAATATCCGGTGCCGGAGAATTCGGCAACCAACGGGGGCGGGATTCACGCCAGCCCCCGGCGATTCTCCGACCCGGCGGGGGGTCGGAGAATCCCGCCCAAGAAGCCAAAGTCCCAACTGTCTGCTCAAGTTGATGGAATCAATTCCTTGACACAATTCAACGAAGATGTCCTGACCAACATTTAGCAATCAGACATCACCATTAAAACAGTGGTGACGAACATTTACCCCAATGCTGATTGTGGAACCTCGCTGTACAGAATTTGGATGCCACATATCCCTAAACAACAAAACTGTCTACAATTCAAAAGTAATTTATTGGCTATGAAGTACTGCGGAATATTCTGAGGACATTAAATGTTAATAAATCAAAATTTGCTCTTTCTTCTTTTGCATGCCCTTACTTAATGGAAAAGAGAAAGTTGGAAATGCTGATTAGATTTCCACTGGGAAAGGGTGAAGCAGATGCTTAGTTTGCCATTAGAATCATTATACTACTGCAATTGCAATTATATTTCATGGTGAATAAACCTTACAAATTTAAACATTTTCATTCTTTGTTAAATACAAACAGGGTCTCATTTATTTTACACTTTGGGAATTCTGGGCGCGATTCTCCAACCCCCCACCGGGTTCGGAGAATCGCCAGGGGCTGGCGTGAATCCCGCCCCCACCATGTCCCGAATTCTCCGCCACCAGAGATTTGACGGGGGCGGGAATCATGCCGCGCCGGTCGGCAGGAATCCCGCCGGTCGGCGGGTCCACCCCCAGCGATTCTCCGGCCCGCAATGGGCCGAAGTCCCGTCACTGTCAACCCTCGCCCGTCGGCGTGGATCAAACCTCCTTTTGAAAGGCGGGACAAGGCAGCGCAGGCAGGCTCCAGGGTCCTGGCGGGGGGAGGGGGCGCAGGGCCATCTGGCCCCATGGGGTGCCCCCACTGTGGCCTGGCCCGTAATCGGGGCCCACCGATCTGCGGGCTGGCCTGTGCCGTGGGGGCACTCTTTTTCTTTCGCCTTCGCCATGGTCTTCACTATGGCGGAGGCGGAAGAGACCCCCTCCCCTGCGCATGCGCGGGGATGCCGTGAGCGGCCGCTGATGCTCCGGCGCATGCGTCGCCCGGCGAAGACCTTTCGGCGCCGGCTGGCGTGGTGCCAAAGGCTTTTCCTGCCAGCCGGCGGAGCGGAAACTACTCCGGCGCGGGCCTAGCTCCTCAAGGTGAGGGCTTGGCCCCTAAAGGTGCGGAGAATTCCGCACCTTTGGGGCGGCCCGACACCGGAGTGGTTCCCGCCACTCCATTACGCCAGAAACCCCGCCCTGCCGGTTGGGGAGAATCCCGCCCCCTGTCTCTTTGGATTCTGTTAATCTGCGCAACAAAAAACAAACTACATCAACCAATTCCCTCACCAACAGGGATAGAGTTACCAATCTTGTCACTCTTATTTTGATAAATAAACTAATGAGCCAAATAACAAACGAGGTATGACAATTCAAATGGGGCCAACATATACATCCCTGTGCTGCATGCAGCTCTCACAGATAATGTATTGTGTAAGGTTGCAAAGCACAGATACTACTTGCATTTATTAACCCTAACTCTGAGAGGATTATCAAGGGATCTGAGATCAGAATTAGATGTTTATTCACTTTTGAAGCCCTTGGAATCACATAAACCATCAACAGTAGCACATTATTAATAAGTGTGTACTCAAATGTTATGGACACTTAACTATTTAGCAGTGTGGCTCAAGATGTACTAACACCTGAATACCTAAATGTCTATTTTAAACAAACATTTGTTTAGGTTGGATATGAAGACTATGCAGGGCTAGTATGTCATATTTTTTTTTTAAACTGTTCAGTCAGAAAAATTGAAAATTGTGACAAGCAGCTGTATCAACCTTTGTCCCTTTCATAAAATAGAATTTTGTTCATTTATTGCCTGAAGATAAATGGCAAATCATTGCTGCCTGTTTAGCCTTCAGTAAGAAACTACAACTAGCAAGGCTAATTTTCCAGAAGATTTCAGTGGCTGCAAATCGTATAAGCCCTGATTTTGCAAGTCAGACAAAAATGGTGCGGTGCTGACCCATGGTGCACTCACTTGAATCAGCAGTATAATGGCAGGTCACAATGAAAGTTTATGATGCAAGTTTCTCTCCCTAACTCTAAAGGTCCTGGCAAAGCAATGGGTTGTCTGAAAATCCTGACCAGTAGCACTGTTGGTCGAGAAATGCAAAAACTGATGAGGTGAAATTAAATGAAATGAAATGAAAATCGCTTATTGTCACAAGTAGGCTTCAAATGAAGTTACTGTGAAAAGCCCCTAGTCGCCACATTCCGGCGCCTGTTCGGGAAGGCTGTTACGGGAATGGAAGGAGCTGTTAGCATGAATGCTTCTACAAAGGGACTTGTTTCAGATCCTTACGTCATCTGCAGGTCATTGGGTAGATTTTTAACACAAATCCATAATATTTTTGCGTGTTCATGGGATGGGAGCATCGTTGGCAAGGCCAGCATTTGTTGCCCATTCCTAATTGCCTTTTGAGAAGGAGTTGATGATCCATCTTCTTGAATCCCTGCTGTCTGTGTGGTGCACGTACATTTACAGTGCTGTTAAGCACCATGAGACATCAGTGAGTGCCAGGATTTTGACCCACTGAGTGTCCCTGGTGGAGCCCAAACTGAGTATCAGTGAGCTGCTCATTGCTGAAAAAGTGCCACATTATAGAAATATCAATGACACCTTACGTAACTTTGTTGATAACTGAGAGTAAATTCATGGGATGGATTATCTGATTGGTTGGATTGAATTTGTCCTGCTTTTTGTGGACAAGACGTGCCTGGGACATTTTCCATGCTGCCAAGTAGATAGATTGACTTGTAAGCTGAGTTGGCAACACAGAGTAGGAGTCCCATAGTGGTATTGTCACTTGACTAATAATCTGGAGGCGCAGGGCAAAGCCCTGGGGGACCCAGGTTTGAATCCCACCATGGCAGCTGATGAAATTTGAAATCAATAAGTTTAATGATGATCATGAAACCATTGGCAGTTGTTGTAAAAACCATCTGGTTTACTATTGTCCTTTAGGGAAAGAAATCTGCCATCCTTACCCGGTCTGGCCTACATGTAACTCCAGTCCTACAGCAATGTTGTTGATTCTTCAATGGCTTAGCAAGGGCAAATAGGGATGGGCAACAAATACTGGCCCAGCCAGTGACGCCCATACCGATCAACAATTTTTAAAAAAAGTCTCCTCATACTGAGCCAGGAGACCATAAATTGTGAGGAGATGTTCCTGCACCACTGGAATGAAACACTGGCCCATAGGTACCTTTTATGTCAAAACAAACTATAATTTACTACATTAGCAACAAAGAAATTGTTTGACAGTTAACAGTTACAATAGTTCTTAAGTAAAAAAAAAACTTTAACTTACTTCCTAAACCTGCCTCTGTATTCTAATTAAGCAAACCAATATAGTTCAAATGCCACTGATGAATAATGTTTTTTTGAAGTTAGAGCACCCAATTCTTTTTTTTTCAATTAAACAGCAATTTAGGGTGGTCAATCCACTTACCATGGACATCATTTTGGATTGTGGGGGTGAGGCCGACACAGACACGAGGAGAATGTGCAAACTCAGAGTCACAGAATACTACAGTGCAGAAGAGGCCCTTCGGCCCATCGAGTCTGCACCAGTGCATGAAGGCCCTAACCTGACCACCTAATCCCACTTGCTAACTCCACATGGACAGTGACCCGGGGCCGGGATTGAATCCAGGTCCTCAGCACCATGAGACATCAGCACTAACTACTGCGCCACTGGGCTGCCCAAGAATAAAGTTAACAACCAGGATTCTACTTGTTTTTCTCTGTGCAAAATATTTGGAGAGAGAACCTTTTAGGACCAAAACTGAAACACCTCTGTTCAAATTAAAATCCTCGGAAGAATTAACTTTTCAGACACACCTGGCTGCTCCCCTTAATTACATCATCTGTACCCAAAGCATAAGGGCCGGGATTCTCCGAGCCCACGCCAGGTCGGAGAATCGTCGGTGACGCCGTAAATTCCTGCCATGTCAATCTGACACCGGGACGCGATTCATCCGGCGACCGGGGAATTGGCGCCAGTCGCGCACCGAGTTCCGCCAGTGTGGTTCCAACCTGGTACCACCCGGCGGGAGCTCGGACCCGTGGCTGCTGTGGCAAATATGGTGGGGGGACGGGGGGATCTGGCTTCGGGGGGGGCCTGCACGACAGCCAGGCCCGCAATCGGGGCCTACCGATCGGCGGGCGCGTGCAATCTGGAGCGGGTCTAACCCCTTCGCCATGTTGCGCGGTGCCGGCGTGGAAACAGCCACCACGTGCATGCGCCATAGCGGAAACAGCCATCACGCGCATGCGCCGGCGTGGAAACGGCCACCATGCGCATGAGCGGACCTGCGATGGCAGTACAGGACCGCGTATTGGCGCCGGCGCTTTGTGGAGCACTCAGGCGCCGTGCTGGTCCCCTGTGGCCCCCTGAATCGATGGGCCAAGAGGCCCATTGACGCCGGCGTGAACATCCCGGCCAAGGTATTTTCTGTGTCCTCCCACAAGATGTCCCATTACCTGTTTAGCCAGGACCAAACACAATAGCCCTCATAAATGATCTACACCCCAGTTGTCTTTTAAACGTAAACAATATTCCATTAGCGAACACTTCACCTGTAAAACCTCTATACGACCCCGTAATCAGAGCTTTAGCAGACATATTGGGTGGGATTCTCCATCCCATTAGCCCTGTTTTCTGCGCGATGCACACGGATTCCCCGTTCCCGCAGCCAGCCAATGGGGTCTCCCATTGTGGCCACCCCACACCATCGGGAAACCTGCGGGTGTGGGTGTGCTGCCGGCAAGGCGGAGGATCCCACCAATGAGAATCCCACAGATTGTCTGTATGCATCTTAGCCCAGGTTTTAATAACATTACTGCAATAAAATACAAAATATGACAGTTTCTTACATTCATCACACAGGCAAGAGCAAAACATGTCATATGTAATTGCAACCACATGGATTTAGGCTCACACAAACTCCTCTTCATCACCTCCATTATGCTGAATATCTATCCTCACTTCTTGTATTTTATTGATGTCAAGGATAACAGAAAAAAACAGAGGGGAAATAAATACCCACAATGGAGAACAAAAAAAACCGAACAATGCAGGGACAAAAAAAATTACACACATAAAAACATCACCAAACCTGGGAGGAGATTCAAGAGGCCTACAGAAGCAGAAAGGTTCCCAAGACTCCTCTGCAGTTAGATTTTATGAGTGAGACTCACACAATCGAATGAACCTTACCAATGAAATTCAAAGAGCAAACATTAATCTTAATATTAAAATGATATAAATTTTCTATACTATAATAAAATATTATAATCTGATATATTAATTAATATATAATATTCTTAAAATATTTTCCAATAGCACTACCTTGGTTTTATACAAAATTGCAAAATGAGGATCAGTTGGGAAGGGAAAGATCAGATGCCCTATTTTCTAACCTCTTTAACCACCAGTGTGGCTCCACAGTGCAGATGGAGCCTCATAGAATTGGAGCTACTGAGTTTTATTCAGATCTGGGGCTGGATTCTCCCAAAATGGAGCTAAGTGTTGACCCCGCCGTGAAAACTGTGGAGTTTCACGCCGGCGTCATCGGGCCCCCAGGTGGAACCATTCAACAGCCCACAATGGGCTAGTATGGTCGCATTGTGCAACGCGTGACGGACAGGCCGCCGATTCGCCTGTTCCATCATGACGCGACGCCGCGGCTCAAGTTAAATATTCTCATCCCCATGTACAGCATCGCAGGCAAGATAGCGGCGCAGAGAGCAGCGCCGCGATTTCAGGACGGGAAGCTAGAGACCCTCCTGGACGTCGTGGAGGAGAGGAGGCTCACACTATACCCATGGCCGGGCAGCAGCACAGCAGGTGCCAATGTTCATCGTGCATGGGCGGAGGTGGCCGACGCCATCAGTGCCTTCGGGGCAGCGGCCCGGACAGCAGACCAGTGCCGAAAGAAGCTGCACGACCTCCTCAGGGCAGCCAGGGTGAGTACCCAACACTGTGCCCCTGGCACCAACCCCCCTATCCCCCACCCCCCTATCCCCCACACACATGTGACCTGCCCCAACCCCCTCCCACCCTGACCCACATGGCTGCACCCACCCATGCCAGGACAATCCCGTTCATAATCGCCGGGAGCAGGAGGGAGACCGGAAGACCTGCGTCCCCTCACTGTGCCCGAGCAGAGGGCACTAGACATCGTCGGCGGGCCAGAAGAGAGGAAGGTCACTGATACAGAGATTGGAGGCGTGCCACCAAGTGAGACCCGCTGCCTGTCTGCGACCCCTGTTGACACATGCATGCATACCTCTCACCCCTCCCTCCCCACACCCCTCCACCCCTCACCCCTCACCCCCCACACCAACAGCCCTTACCACCTCACACCTCACCCCCGTCCGCCTGTCTAACCACACATGCTGTCTTGTGTCTTACAGGACCAGCTGGCGATGGGCCCGGCCCATCCGCCCCTCCTCCCCCTCCTAGCCAGTGCCAGGTCCAGTGCCCCTCAGGAACCCAAGTACGGATGGCGAGAGCAGCCAGAACACCAGCCCTCTGCCTGAGACTACCCAGGACACTACGACCCAGGGGACAGAAACACAGGGGACAGACACACAGCACACCACGACCAGGGGACAAACAAACAGGGGACAGACACACAGCACACCACGACCCAGGGGACAGACACCCAGCACACCACAACCCAGGGGACACACACACAGGACACCACGACCCAGGGGGCAAACACACAGGACACCACGACCCAGGGGACAGAAATACAGGGGACAAACACACAGCACAACATGACTCAGGGGACAGAAACACAGGGGACAGACACACAGCACACTACAACCCAGGAGATCCCGGACTTCGAGTCTGATGATGACATTGACTTTCCGGCACAGCTATCTCTTACATCATCCACCATCTCAAAGACTTTCACCTCAGGTGAGCAATTTAGTGGAGAGGCTTCTGGGACACTCACTGGTGAGCATCACACAGTCATTTCCATACAGCAGGAGCAACTGAGGGGCCGGACAGTCGGAGGGTAGCCCGGCCCCAGCAACCAGCTGCCGCCCAGACGAATCCCGGGCTCCTGGAAGATCTACTCCCATCCAGAGTTCAGGTGCAGTCAGAGACCCAGGGACTAGAGGAGGGAATGACGGCCGGCCTCCAACGCCTACAGACACAGGTGGAGGAGTCCAACCAGCTGTAGGAGCAGGGAGTGGTGCCGGCCATGCGTGCCACCCAGGCTGAAACCACACGGGTGGCGTCCGCGGTGGAGGCAATGGGAGCAACGGTGTCGGGCATGGGTCAGGTATTGTAAGGCCTGGGGCATTTTGTGCAGGCGGGGGCCGGGGCCCTCGACAGGGCTGCCCACTCACAGGCAGCCATGTGCCAGAGCCAGCTGCAGATCGCAGCGGCGCTCCTCAGTGTGGCCCAGTCTCAGCAGGCCATGGATGAGAGCATCGGTGCCATTGCCCGGGTGCTGGCCAGCGTCGCACATACCCAGAGGGAGATGGCGCAGTCCCAGAGGGAGGTGGCACAGTCCCAGACAGAGATGGCCCACTCCCTGTGCTCCATGGCCGCAAACATACAGATCCTGATCGGATCTGTTTTTTTACCCGCTGATACCAGAGCGGGTGTTGCCGGGTGAGTGGGGTGTCCGGGGAGGAGTCGGCACACACTCATGCGGCCATTAACCCTGCGTTCACCCAGCGCTCGTGGTGGGTGGCCAACAAGATGGCTGCCGTAATGGGGCTCGGTGCGTGGGCACCGCTCTGTCCTGTTGGGGACTCCCTGACTGCTCTGCCTCTCCCCCCAGAAAGCCCACCCGGTATCCCTTCCGGAAGCCCATGGTCCCCCCACGCCAACCCGTACCTCCTCCTGCAGCCGCCTCAGCCAACACGCCGGCTTCACGAATTTATACAGGTGGTTAGAACCACGCCGTCGGAAAATTGGCCCATTCGGGCTGCTGAATCGCTGAGGCCCCGGAGAATCGGTCGTCGGGGCACTTGAAGCGATTCTCCGGGCCGCACGGCGGGCGCCACGATTCCGTCAAGTTGGGGGGTCGGGAGACTTGGGAATCAGCGCAAAACCAGCATCAAAGCCGATTTCGGTGTCGGAGCCGATTCTCCGGCTGACCACGTGTTATAACCTACCTACTCACCATTGGCTGGGGATTAATGACAATCCCACAATCCTGTGCGAGTGTGAGCTTCCCCAATGAGGGGGGGGGGGCGGAGAAACCATTAGTAAACTCCTAGTATAAATAAAGCTGGCCAGTTTAAGAACCAGCAGGAAGGAGTGTGCAGCAAGGGAAGTTGCTGCTGCTGTTATATATATGTTATTGTAAATAAATGTTATTACTTTGTATCCTTAAAACTCGTGCTGGATTCTTCGTGGCCCTCACAAAACCACGTTTCACGATTTTGGACGAAGTCTCGCGAATCCAGTCCTTGGTGTTGTAACCATTGTTCCAGGCATGGCTCTTTTTACAGAAATATTAACGATAGATATAGATAGTTCAGGAAATATTGATCTTCAGAGAACACAGTATCCAGAAAAAAATGGCTAAAATCCAAGGGTTAATTAAAATCCAGTGGGAACAAGTACTGAGAGATGGATAAACAATGGGCACGATTTAACAGAACAATTAAGTGTAATTTTGGGCAGGTTTGGTGGGGTGATTTCGCTCGTGAGATCGGCTCCTCAGAGATCGGGCCGTCATTTTGAAAGGGTGCCTCAAACACTAAGTGAACTTGAGGGTGCCCCATACCCCCACCCAAAGGCAATGTCACCCTCACACACATGAGCATTACACCACACACCCCCAAAGTACAGACACCCCGCCATGGGGTCACTAAGAGCCCCCTTTTCAGGCCCCCCTTTTTACCTTTCAGGACCCCTACCCTTCACCCCTCCAACCTTTAGTGTGTCCTTTCATACACAGCCTTCACCCTCACAACCTTTCATTCCCCCTCTCATCACCCCTTTCATGGGTATGGTCCTTCCCAGGCCCCGGCCCTTGGCAGTACCACCCTGGCACCTGGGCACCCTGGCACTACCACCCTGAAACCCTGGCAATGCTTCCCTATCACCCTGGCAGTGCCATGTGGATGCCAGAGGGAGAGCCAGGGTGGCAGTGCCAAGGTGCCCAGGTGCTGGAGGGAGAGCCAGGGTGCCATCCTGTCTTGTCCCTGACCACCCAGCGAACTCCAATGGCCTGTGAGACCCTCCCAGCTGCCATTATGCATGGTTCATGTTTGTGTGGACCAGTGCTAAACTGCGCCTGCGTGATCTCTCGCTGGGGAACCGGTTAGTTCCCGGGAGGCTGTTAGATTGGACTGACATCTCACTAATGAGATGGAAATTGGTCTCAATTGGTGTCAATTGGTATCTCGCCACATTTGGGTGGGATCCAAAACCCCCACCGGGAGCGGGCTGGTGAGATCGCAAACCAATTTGCGCCTGGCGCGGATCCCGATTTTGGCCTCTCCGGCTATTTAAGAGGCACGCTCAGATCCGTGCCTGGCGCAATACGAGCGTTAAATTGCACCCAACATTTGCAAACAAATTTCCTTTGCTTCTCTCAAGGAATATTTAAGTGCCAGATGAAAGGTTGAAAAGCTTAAGACTCGTGCCCTTCTGAAATGCAGAAAAAAAACTTAGGAAGTTCTGCAACTTTACTGAAACACTTTCTTTCTTGTCACGAGTAAAATATTTCAGCTGTTAAATTGTTTATTTTGTTCATAAATTCTATCTTGGATATCCCAGGAATCCACATTCTTCTCACTTTCTGTCAATTGTTTTTGTTAGCCTGTAGTGTTATTTTGTTTGGCCCTCGGATTGGTACGCACTCTATATTATTACAAATTTTCTGCGATTCAAATATAGCATCTATTTATGATATCTGGCTATTCTGTATAAAATACAAATTGTATATATTCAGCAAAAATGTAAGTAATTTACACAAATGTCAAAGGTTTTATTTCAGTCATTGCTTTAGCACGTAACCTCTGAAAAATGCAACAAAAATCTTAAATAGGAACTGACATGGGCATATGACTCATCAAATGCAATATTTCTGGCATGCCTAATCGAATAGAGGTGGAATACAAGCTGTCTAGGGTCACAGCCTATTAACAGGCTTGGTCGTCTTAGCTATTAATCAGAACATCAGAGAGCGTTCAACTGTGAGACAGTATGATCATAGGCTGACAATCCCAAGTGCTAATTGCTGGTCACTAGTTTCACAAGGTTTCTCATTAAGTCTCCACCCGCAATTTAACAGACAAATTAATTTTTTTGAATCAAGTTGTGTGTTCTGATGCTTCATTGGCATGTTCCAAATCTATCCTTTTACAATATTATTTCAGACCAATTTTAAATCATTTATCGTGCCTGTGAAAAGTGTAAAGATTCTCTATGCTCGATGCTAATAAAATTAAACTTACTTCTAAAAATAAACATTCTTTCAACAATTTGAAATATAGCTTTGTGAAAAGCTAGTCCTTGTGTTATGCTTGCTTCTTTTTTAAGGAACAATAACAGATCCTTGTTGCTCTATTTATCACAGTACTCGATTACCAGATAATTTCCTGCACTTTTTCTTCTTAACCCAGATATTCTCCCCTCCCTTTTTCTGAAGGCATTAACATCTTAGTGAGGTACAGTTCAACAAGCAATGTACCTAATCCAAGTGACCATTGTTCATATGTGAGCATTTGCAGTCAGTCTCAATGGGCTATTTAACTGAAAAGCATAACAGCCAAGTTGAATTTTATCTTTTCCTAATATCCACACAAATATCTCACAGAACAAAACCCAGAGGGAGCTTTCCTGCTTCTGAATCAGAAAGGTTGTGGGTTCTGTAAAGTTGGTGGGTTGTGTAGGACTATTGACAAAGGACTGCAACTTAAAGGGTTTACTAGAAGAGCTTTAGTAGCTTTCACACCATGCCTGTAGTCACATTGGTGAAAACTCTCACATTGTCAACATGTAATTTCCTGTGTACAAGTCATGGCAATATATACATCAATACACATTCTACATCTTTCCCCTTTTAGTTGGAACAATCCACACGCACATGCAAAGAACATCATTGAATGCAGGAGCAGAACATTGAATATCTACATTGCAAATAGCATGAGATTGGGCCAAACCCAAGCATGTCCATCCTCCCTCCTCCCTACCCCCAACCTTTTAAAAAATGGCACATATATACACCTAAGTCAGTACATAATCCTTCAGCTTGGGTTTTGGTCTGCTCAGCCACCCCAAACATGTAATTACACCAGTTGGTGGCGCTTGGATACACTAATGTTATTTTCAAATGGCTGATGTCATCAGGCATGCCTGGGGTGTGCACAGCAGGATTGCTGCCTTGGTTGCAGGTGGGGGCTTCATCCCCGTCGGAGCAGGTGACACAGATTATGGACTCGATGTGTCGGCCTCTGCAGCAATTGGTAGTGCTGGTTTGGACAGCTATAACAGACTATGCTGGTTTCTGACATACAGGGCACCATCTGAGGCGACCACTTAACTGTTTGTCTGGGGGCATGGCTGAGGACCACATGTTGTAGTCCTTGTGTCATAGCCACGTGTGATTTGCATTCTGACTATCTGGCTGAGGCTTTAATACACTAAACAGCAAGCCTCCTGCCTCTGGACCCGAACTGGGTCCGGAGGCGGAGACTTGCCACCTTTATACAGAAGCCCGAGGGGAGGAGCCACAGCCGGAGCCAGCCTGGACAAGGCCAGGCATGCACAGGCATGCACAATACAATACATATAATGCAATAACGTGGTTTACCACATTCACCCCCTGTTTAAAAAATAGTCCGGCGGAGGTGAAGTGGTCTTAAAGGTCAAGTCTGTCAGGGGCCTTGACCTTCCGCCGTGATCGCCTCAGTCCCGACTGTGGTGTGGTCGCCGGTGTCAAGACTTGCGCGTCTGGGAGCGTGCTGTCTTCTTCTTCATCCAGATGTTGAGTCGGAGAAGGGGGTGGGGGCAGTGTATGGGCGGAGGTGGTGTTGCTTGTCACCGGTGGGCCTGTGGGTGTCAGTTCGTGAGGGAAGTGGGCAGGGGTGGGGGAAGACGGTGTAGGGTGGGGGGTGGTGGTGATGGTCGCCGGGGAACCTGCAGCTGCCAAATCCCGAAGGGAGACTATGTCCTGCCGCCCATCCTGGTGTGCCTCGTAGGCATATTGGGGGTTTGCATGGAGGAGCAGGACCTTCTCGACGAGGGGGACGGTTTTATGGCTCCTCACATGCTTCTGGAGAAGGACGGGCCCCGGGACTGTCAGCCAGGAAGGAAGCGAGACCCCGGAGGTGGATTTCCTGCGGAAGACAAACATACAAAATCATAGATCATAGAATTTACAGTGCAGAAGGAGGCCATTCGGCCCATCGAGTCTGCACCGGCTCTTGGAAAGAGCACCCTACCCAAGGTCCACGCTTCCACCCTATCCCCATAACCCAGTAACCTCACCCAACACTAAGGGCAATTTTGGACACTAAGGGCAATTTATCATGGCCAATCCACCTAACCTGCACATCTTTGGACTGTGGGAGGAAACCGGAGCACCCGGAGGAAACCCACGCACACACGGGGAGGATGTGCAGACTCCGCACAGACAGTGACCCAAGCCGGGATCGAACCTGGGACCCTGAAGCTGTGAAGCATTTGTGCTAACCACTATGCTACCGTGCTGCCCTACATGAGGAGTCTCGTTAATGGCTGTACAGAGGAGAGACCGGATGGAGTGGAGCGCATCGGGGAGAACCTCCTGCCAGCGGGAGACTGGGAGACTTTTCGACCGTAGGGCCAGAAGGACGGCCTTCCAGACCATCACGTTTTCCCTCACCACCTGTCCGTTTTTCCAGGGGTTATAGCTGGTCGTCCTGCTGGAGGCGATGCCTTTGCTGAGCAGGAACTGACGCAACTCGTCGCTCATAAAGGAGGAGCCCCGATCACTCTGGATGCAGGCGAGGAACCTTAACAAGGTGAAAAGACTGTGCAAGGCCTTGATAACGGAGGCAGAGGTCATGTCAAAGCAGGGGATGACGAAGGGGAATCTTGAGTACTCGTCAACGATGTTGAGGAAGTACACGTTACGGTCAGTAGAGGAGAGGGGCCCTTTGAAGTCCATGCTGAGGCGCTCAAAGGGGCGGGAGGCCTTTACCAGATGTGCTCTGTCTGGCCGATAGAAGTGCGGTTTGCACTCCGCGCAGACCTGGCAGTCCCTGGTCACGGACCTGACCTCCTCGATGGAGTAAGGCAGGTTGCGAGCCTCGATGAAGTGTAAAAAACGGGTGACCCCCGGGTGACAGAGGTCGTTGTGGAGGGTCCGGAGTTGGTCTACTTGTGCGCTGGCACATGTACCACGGGAGAGGGCATCTGGGGGCTCGTTGAGCTTCCCAGGTCGATACACGATATCATAGCTGTAGGTGGAGAGCTCGATCCTCCATCTCAGAATCTTGTCATTCTTGATCTTGCCCCGCTGTGTGTTATTGAACATGAAGGCAACCGACCATTGGTGAGTGAGGAGAGTGAATCGCCTGCCGGCTAGGTAATGCCTCCAATGTCTCACAGCTTCTACGATGGCTTGGGCTTCCTTTTCGACGGAGGAGTGTCGAATTTCGGAGGCATGGAGGGTATGGGAGAAGAAGGCCATGGGCCTGCTCGCCTGGTTGAGTGTAGCGGCCAGAGCAAAGTCCGATGCATCGCTCTCCACTTGGAATGGAATGGACTCGTCCACAGCGTGCATCGCGGCTTTAGCAATATCTGCCTTGATGTGATTGAAGGCCAGTCGGGCCTCAGCCATCAGGGGAAAAATGGTGGATTTGATCAGTGGACGGGCCTTGTCCGCATAGTTGTGGGCCCACTGGGCATAGTACGAGAATAGCCCCAGGCACCTCTTGAGGGCCTTGGGGCAGTGGGGAAGGGGGAGTTCCAGGAGGGGGCGCATGCGGTCGGGGTCAGGCCCTAGGACACCGTGTTCCGTGGCATAGCCGAGGATGGCTAGGCGGGTTGTGCGGAAGACGCATTTCTCTCTATTATAGGTTAGGTTCAGGAGTTTAGCGGTGTGGAGGAAACGCCGGAGGTTTTCGTCATGGTCCTGCTGGTCATGGCCGCAGATGGTGACATTGTCTAGGTACAGGAACGTGTCCCACAGCCCGTACTGGTCAACCATTCGGTCCATTTCCCTTTGGAAGACCGAGAACCTGTTGGTGACGCTGAAGGGGATCCTGAGGAAATAGTAGAGCCGGTCATCTGCCTCGAAGGCAGGGTATTGGCGGCCCTCCGGGTGGATAGGGAGCTGGTGGTATGCGGACTTCAAGTCGACTGTAGAGAAGATTCGATACTGTGCAATCTGACTGACCATGTCAGATATGCAGTGGAGGGGGTACGCATCGAGCTGCGTGTACCGGTTAATGGTCTGGCTGTAATCGATGACCATCCGGTGCTTCTCGCCAGTCTTGACGACCACCACTTGGGCTCTCCAGGGGCTGTTACGAGCCTCAATGATCCCCTCTCGCAGGAGTCTCTGGACCTCCAACCTGGTAAAGGCCCTGTCATGGGCACTGTAGCGTCTACTTCTGGTAGCGACGGGCTTACAGTCTGGGGTGAGGTTTGCGAAGAGGGAGGGTGGGGCGACCTTAAGGGTCGTGAGGCTACAGACGGTGAGGGGGGGAGGGGTCTGTCGAACTTTAAGGTACGGCTCTGGAGATGGCACTGGAAGTCGAGCCCCAGTAATAGGGCAGCGCAGAGATGGGGAAGGACATAGAACCTAAAGTTAGTGTACTCTACGCCTTGTACTGTAAGGGTCGCGACACAGTCCCCCCGGACATCTACTGCGTGATCCGGAAGCCAGGGAGCTTTCAGGGTCGCGGGTAGGATGGGGAGAGAGCAACGCCTTACTGTATCTGGGTGTATGAAGCTGTCTGTACTCCCGGAGTCGAAAAGACAGGCCGTCTTGTGCCCCTTGATCAGGACGGTCATCGTGGACTTCGCGAGGTGGTGTGGCCGGAACTGGTCGAGTGTGACGGAGGCGACTGTCGGAAGGCGGTCGGTAGGCCGGTCAGAGGTAGCGGCGGCCACGATAAGGTCGGGTAAGCTGGGATCCCGGTAGGCTGCGGAGTGGTCCCAAGATGGCGGCCCCCTAGAGTCGCGCGTGGCGGGTGGCATCTGCGATGGCGTCCAAGATGGCGGCCCCCATGGGTCGCGTGTGGCGGGTGGCATCTGCGATGGCGGCCCCCATGGGTCGCGCATGGCGGGTTTCAGTGGCGATGGCGTCCAAGATGGCAGCTCCCGTGGGTCGCACGTGTCGGCCGAAATTAAAGATGGCGGCGCCCATGGGTCGCACATGGCGGGTGGCGCGGCAGCTGGGGGCTGCCTCGACAGGCAGCAGGCAGCGCTGCTGGGCCTAGAAGATTTAGGGGGGGATCAGGCATGGCAGGCTTTTGCGAAGTGGCCCTTCTTCCCACAGCCGTTACAAGTTGCGTTCTCTGCCGGGCAGCATTGTCTGAGGTGATTACCCTGGCTGCAGAAGTAGCACCTCAGGCCTCCCGCATTGGCGGGACGCTGCGCGGCGCATGCTTGTGTCGCACCCGGGTCGGTTGATGGCTGCACCCACGAGGCCCACGAGGGTGCCACGCGGTCAGAGGTGTAGGCCCCCATGTTCTGGGAGGCAACCTCCAGCGAGTTGGAGAGTTGTACTGTCTCTGGGAGTCCAAGTGTCCCCCCTTCTAGTAATCGCTGGTGGATATAGTTAGAGTTCATGCCTGCGTCCCTGATCAGCAGCTCCACGTGCTGGGTAGCCGATACCACCCGGCAGTCACAGTTCCGGCAGAGGATGCACAAGGCACACAGGAATTCTGCGAGTGATTCCCCAGGGCGCTGCCGCCTCGTGGCGAGAAGGTGCCTATCGTATACCTGGTTAACAGATTTCACGTGTTGTCCTTTTAGCAGCGTTACTGCTTCCGCGTACGAGGGGGCGTCCCTGATGAGGGGGAAGACTCTTGGGCTCACCCATGCGTGGAGGACCTGCTTCTTCTGGAGGTCTGTGAGGTCTTCGTTGAAGGATACGAGGTACACCTCGAAGCAGCTTCGCCAGTGTTCAAACGTTTCTGTAGCGTTGGCTGCTTGTGGATCCAGCTCCAAGCGATCAGGCTTGAGTGATGAGTTTCTTTAGGAGTTTAGTGTATTAAATTGACACACCATCAATAACACACGACGAGTGATGAACGTAACTGAGGCTTTAATACACTAAACAGCAAGCCTCCTGCCTCTGGACCCGAACTGGGTCCGGAGGTGGAGACTTGCCGCCTTCATACAGAAGCCTGAGGGGAGGAGCCACAGGCGGAGCCAGCCTGGACAAGCCCAGGCATGCACAATACAATACAATACATATAATGCAATAACGTGGTTTACCACACTGGCCAGGCTCCAGAGCCCAGAGCCTGTGAGCGTTGTGGTCATAGTATCTTTTTCCTATTTGTCACCGTTTCAAGAGGGCTTCCCTCATGTTTGTTTCCATTTTGGATTGCAATGGGACCTCAGTGACAAGGATCATGGTTCTGGTGCTTAAGAGAACATTCTCTGTGCTAGCAGGAGCAGACCCTCCCTTGGCAGATTACGCAGACTTAATAGTGTGCCGAAGAAGTCTGTGTTGTCACAAAGGCATTTTGCGAGGACGTGCTTTGCTGAACGTACAGAACACTCTGCTAAAACATTCAATTGTGGGAAATACATTTGAAGTCTGTTATGGGCCAAGGTTCAGAGAACCCCAAAGTGTATCATGGAGTTCACCTGACCCACTTTTAATAGATTGTGGTTATGGGGAACACACGGGCCTACATTATAGTGTGATGCAACAGAAATCTACAGTACTTTTAAATTAAAACAATGTTTATTTATGAAACCAGTTCACACTTTATAAATCCACAGTAAACATCTTAACAACTATCAACAAAAATAATTCCCCCAAAGAATACAGTACTCTCTAAGTAACTCTTAATCTTTCCTTGCAACAGCCACAAGACAAAAAGAACCCTTTTTACAGAAATACATCAGGTTTAACTTCACTACTGAGAACAGTTACCACTTTGAAATCACCAAATTAACATTGATAAGCTTGAGGAGATTCATACACATCTTGCTGTGAATGCAGCTTCTCCAAATCTAAAACAAAACTAAACACACCCTGTAGCTGCAAGTCCAAAGTGAAAGTAAAAGCAGACAGGCAGCCTAGCTCCACCCACACTCTGACATCACTGCAGCTTTCTAATAAACACCCATTTCTTAAAGGTACACCCACTACAGCTATTTGATAAACACCCATTTCTTAAAGGTACTTTCACATGGCAAATCCCATGTGCGTGCAAAGTCCTTGAACTTCCTGGAGACAAATTTCCTTTGTGGAATGTCATGTGCAGCAAAATGTCTCTTCAGCTTTCCAATTAATGTGGTTCTCTTCAT
Source organism: Scyliorhinus torazame (assembly GCF_047496885.1). Taxonomy (NCBI): domain Eukaryota; kingdom Metazoa; phylum Chordata; class Chondrichthyes; order Carcharhiniformes; family Scyliorhinidae; genus Scyliorhinus; species Scyliorhinus torazame. The sequence goes on along the minus strand of NC_092720.1, from coordinate 53,698,119 downwards.
CTCAGGTAAGTAATCAACTTCATACCACCCTGATGTGATGGATGGAAGATTTTAGGAATATTGGATTCTAAATATGGGGCCAATTTAAGGGTTAAAAGCCGAAGGTTATATTATATTTGCCTGCAGTGGTCATGTTTTTTAAAATATTTTGTTTTGCAAAGGCCTAGGAGCTTCTAAGAACCAGAAGGTGAAATTGCCCAAAGGAATGTGGTTTGTCAGTTTGGGCTAATGCACTGTGGTTTGACTGGGGGAAATCCCTGGGGAATTAATGTACTTTCAGTCTTCAGAGTTCATTTGTTTTTTAGCTTGAGGAGTCATTGCTGGGTGGAGCCAAGGGACGCAGAGAGGCATTTTGGACAATCTTTCGAGAGGCAGTTTATGGAGAAAACTTTGGAGAGAGGAGTTGAAGTCTGTTCTGTCAGCCACTGAGTCCACAACTCTCTCACAGTAGGACAGTTAGCACAAAAGTAATACTATTTAAAAAGAGCACTCTTGTCTGAGGACAAGGAAGAAGCGGAAACACGCCAGGTGAACCAGCCTTTTGAAGATATTCAGAGTCTGACGGGGTTCTGATAGGAACCAAATCTGTTTTTTTAAAGCAAGTATTACTCTGTGCCATGCTGATTTTAAGATAGATTGAGAGCTGTATGTTTCATTTCTTGTTGTTTAATGGGGAATTAAATAGTAGTGTTCAAGGGGTAATTGAAAGCTGTTCTTTTCAGGTGTGAAGTTAAAGAGTTTAACATTATATTCCTAATAACGTTTTGTTTCAAAATTACCAAATCCTTATTTCTTCATGCAACCACTCCTGGAGTGAATCATTCTTTCTGCACAGTCTTACAAATAAACTAAAATATTGAGATTTCAGTCCACTATCCTAGCCACTGTTTGGGTCTGGTCTGGGATCGTAATACTGAGATTGAATCAAAAAGGATCAGATGTTGGCTCCCATTCCACTCAAATATATCTGCTACACTGGAAGATCTTGGACCACATGAATGTTATACGTTTATCTGCTGTTGTATAAAGAGTCAAAGGTTCTGCTCCTTTTCCACAAACACCTTTAATTTACTTCAACAGACTCTGCACAAAACTCTTAACATCACCTCACCTCACACAAAGGCCACCTGAAGCCCCTTTACATATCAGTAAATTATTGGATACTTAACATAAATGAGACAACTAATTGGAATGTCTCTTAACCCATTACTTAACAGTCTCCCCTTCCTTGGAGAAAAAAATAATTCGGGGAAAACAAAATTACAAGAAACTCAAAAACACACATGCAATATCCCCCCCTTCTTTTTTTCATTTTTGGAAGAAAGAAAAAAAGTGTCACAGAAACAGGTGCCCTTCATTAACAATATACAAAAGTTTCTGTGAGCTAGCCCCTCTTTTTGTAAAACAGTCTGACAATTGATAGCTCCTGTCAACCCATTTAATTTTTGCTATCTCCCCTCTGCCCAACATCTGCTTCAAACTTGCGATGTCTATCCTTAACCTTTTTTCATTGATACTTTTTGTAGAGTGCACATTTTCCCAGAGGGATTTACTGTCAATGTGACATTCAATAGGTATATTACCCAAATCCCCTAATCCCAAAATTTCTGTCAATATCGGCCATATCCACCCCCTCTACAGGGCTTAAAGTCTCAGCAGCCAAAGTGCTTTTGACCACTCTCCTTATTTCTTTGTTTCCTACACAAGAGGGCAACATTTACCATTGTTCCCCAAAAGCAAAATTATAAAACCTCCTGCAATTGAAACCCCATCACATAAATTTGCATAGGACGCATCACTATAATCTATGAGTTTCAAGTGCCTAAGGTCACCTAAAACCGGGTACCTCAAAACACACTCCTGCATTTTTAGTTTAACCAACACTTTATTTGTTCTTATTATGTCTTCCACTTTGGGATCATTCATTTTTATACTCAACTCTAAGACATCAAAACTCACTATTGCAATGGAGCGGGATAGGGCCATATGGCAGGGCAAGGTTTGTAGTTGGGGGAGGGGTAATTATGATGCGATTAGGCAAGAATTAGGAGGCATAAGATGGGAACAGAAACTATCAGGGAAAGGCACAAATGAAAAGTGGAGCTTGTTCAAGGAACAAATACTGCGTGTCCTTGATAGGTATGCCCCTGTCAGGCAGGGAGGAAATGGCCGTGTGAGGGAACCATGGTTCACAAAAGAGGTTGAATGTCTTGTGTAAGGTTTTCGGGCAATTCAGCCCTTTTGGAACTGCCCAAGCATAAAAACTCAGAGACTGTAAACTGACTTTTCAGCCAAGAGAACAGAACCAGTTTTCCCAGCAGGCTTGGTCCGCTGAGCTGAGTAGGGACATAAGTACATAAATATTTACAAACACCCCCCTAGGAGCTACAAGGAAGAAGGAGCCAGACAACAAGATAACATCAAAACACAGACAAAGGGGCACGGGAATACACAGGAGGCTTGCATGCAAGCAGGACAATGGGATGGTCATAGCCCCATGCAGATGTAAAGGACTTTGCCTCCACCAGAGCAGAATCCAATCAACACCCCATCAACATAGCAGCTATCTCCGGAGCAGATGGAAGTCTTTGAAAATCTTCAAGGGAGCTCAACCTCGTTATCTCAAAAGGCAGACTGGAGGCGGACCTAGGGGAGGTACTCCCATCTCGACAGGTCTGACCGGCTCAAAGGGGGCGGGACCAGCGGGAACTTTAAATCTTACCTTTTTCAATGCAAAAGGGGCTGGCCGATCACAGGACAAAGCCAGGTAAAACAATATAAAAGGGGCTGTGTTTTCGATTGGGGGTCTCTTCGTTCTTGGCTCGACCTCTACACCCCTGACTTGACCTCTGCAGCCTGTGACCGTAAGTACCCTGCAGCAGCTTACGAAACTCCCTTGACTTTAATAGTGGTTGAGGCTTTGGGGAAGGGAACTTGTTTTGTGCCTTGTGATATTGCTAAAAACTGTGTAATCATAAGAATTTTCGTTGTGTCCGCTGTATTACTTTTGAATAGACTTAGTTGTATTAGAGCATAAGATTTTATTGTGTTTCTTCTGTTGATGATTTTGACCTGGGTTTTGCAATAAACCTTGATTTGATGATAATTGGAGTCGTTTAAATTCTTCAATCTTTCACCAGCGATCTCTGACCAAGTCATTGTTAAAATACTCCTCACCTTAATTCCGGGTTCAAGAATCGAGGGTCATCTTGAGCGATTCACTCAGGACAGACTGCTGGTTAGGAAATAAACAGCAGTGTCCTATTCTCTCTCTTGGGAAAGCTACTCTAGTGGAGTAGGAACCGGGTGGGTGTTGTACCACCGGCAAGAGAGAGAATCACCTGGATATTGGTAGGGGTCTGGAGATCTGTGTGATATAAGTCTCAGGCTGTCGGTTAGGAATAAACGGCAGGCTTGAATCAGTGCTCTCTTCAGTGGAAGTGTCCCAGCGCGACATCCCCTGGCCTCTGAAGTTTCAGTGCCAGCTGGAGAGAGACACACACAGATATTCAAACCCCAGATATCGGCCCAGTAGTGGAGTAGCGGAGATGGCACCCTCTACAATGGCGACCGCGGCAGGACCCCGGTGGTTTGGAGTATGTGACTTGGCAGAGGGGGTGAGGGAACGAAGCAAAATGGAGGAGAGAATATCCTCGTATTTGTGGCAAAAGGTCAACCTCACCAAACCTTGGGTTTCAGAATTAATCAATGCGGAGCAACCGGTAATGGCAGCGGCTGCATGGACAGACAGTAAGGCGCACAAAAGGCACTTGGAGAAGGCAGTTTGGCTGGTTTGCCTGTCCGAGCAGGTAGTCAAAACAGAGGATAGGGTCGAAGAGTTAGAGCAGGAGTTGAGAGAAGTGAGGGCCAGCGCAGGGGACAGCGCTAGCGCAGCGGAACGACTGCGGGAAGAAATGGCAGAAATGAAACAGGAAAGCGAGTCTAACCGGTGTGAGAAGGACTATCTCCACTGCCAGATAGTGGAGGGTAAAGAAAAGGAACGGAGGCTCCAGGAACTCTATGCTCGGAGTACAGAGCAATGTAGGAAGCTGGAGGGGAAGTTCCGGGACATCCAGGCAGCGTACCGAGTGGCTCGCGAGGAAGTAGGGGACTGTGCCCATGGGCCGTGCCAGGCACGAATAACGGAGTTGGAGGAGGCCTTGTCCAAGGTCAGGGGACAGGTACACCTGGTAGGTCCAGGGGGGTTCCAAAGGGGCAAGGTGCTCCTCGCAGCGGATGATTCCCCACAGGCCAAGGGGAATAGACCGCCTCCTGAGGCACCGGGATCGTGCCCGGGTCGGCAGGCGGGGAACGGACTGCACGTTCAGGGGCAAGTCCAAGGGGGGTCGGCAGGGTAACCCCAGCTGGAGGCGTGTCCGCCTGGTTTCGTATGTGGGTCCCCATGGGATGGGGACAGACCGCTGCCTGGGATGCCGGTGATGGGGCCGGGTCAGCAGGTAGGGTTTGGACCGCCCGGTCAGGGGCAGGTCCAAGGGGGGTCAGTGGTGTATCCCCAGATAGCGGCGTCTCCTATATGGGTAGCTAGCCCGGGGACAGGGGGGCTACCCAACGGGGCAGGAGAGCTGGACAGTGGGGAGGAGGAGCAGGAACCCCAGGTAGGGCAGATGTGCCCTGTCAGGCAACGAAGGTATGGTCCCCCGGCGGGGATGGCAAATAGGGGACCGGTTGAGGGCGACATTATCGTTCCTCATGGGGCATCCGAGCTCAGGGGGATGGTGGCCCACGTTCCCAGACTAACTCCAAAAGGGGATCCGTCGCTTCATTTTATGGAGGTGGAACAGGCAGCCAGCATCAATGACTGCGACGAAGGGGAGCAAATAAAGATGCTCCTGATGACCCTAGATGCACAGCTATGCAGGACAGTGACCTCTGGGAATGGGGGAAGACCTGACACATGGGCGGCAGCACAGACTGCTGTTCTGGAGGCGATGGGCTTAAATCTGGGGAGCCCTTTCATGAGGGTGGGGGAAACCAAGCAGCAACCAGGAGAATCTCCCACCATGTTCGCAGACAGACTGTGGACTGTCTATATGGAGGCATGCGGGGTTCCCGCGGATAGACGGAATTTAGGGGAAAGAACCGCCCACTGGCTGAAGACCCTAGTTGCCAACTGTCTCCCTAACGTTAGGGCAAAAGCCGAACACTGGTTCGACCCGCAGACCCCGGCCCTTAATGAGGAAGAGGTCCTTAGGAAACTTACCCTTGCATATCGTAATGGGGAGAGGGGTGAGGACAAGCCCCTTAAGGGTAGGGTGCATGAAATCGCGCCAGCAGCCCCTAAGAGAGAGTGGAAGCATGAGGAATACTTCTGCTACGGGTGTGGGAAGGCCGGGCATTTCAAGAGGGAATGTAAAAACCCTAGCAAGGAGGAGAGGGCTCCCGCAGTAGAGAGTCAGACCCCGGCGGCAGGAGCAGCTGCCCCGGAAACCTTCGAGGTAAAGAAACTTTTAGCCTTTTTGCAGAGCCTAGCAGCTGGGTCGGGACAGGTGGCAATGGCAACGGGCCAGGGCCTGCCCGCACCCACACCACAAGAACCCGTATGACTACCCAGGGAGCAGCCTCAGGAAAAAGGGAGCGCAGGGGTAGTTCTAGCCCCAGACCCTGGTCCGGTCCAGGTGCAGAGTCCCATTCTGGAGGCTGCCTCAGCGGCTATTTGCAGTTTAAATCCCTTAAGGTGGGACCCATGCGAACGCCACATCAGTCAATTTAAATTATTCCACCCCATAAGGGCAAGAAAGAGCAAGGTGGGGGGAAGACGGGGGGTGGTAGTGGAGAAACCCCCCGTAGAATTAACGACGGTGGGGGAGGTCCCTGACTCCACGGTCACACAACCGGTGACAAGGTGCTGTCCCGAAGGGGCAGTCCCAAAGAGACCGACAGTGCTGCAAGCACCCAGCCCAGGGACAGTAACGATTCCCAAGCCCTTACCTGTGGGTCAGGTGGCCTGCCTTAGTATAGAGGCTAAGGAGGCGGAGGAAGTGGAGGTATCACCTTGGGCTTGGGAACCAGTCAGGGGACGAAGGAGCAATCGGGTCTCCAAGCCCCCGGTAAGATGGTCCCCATCACACCTCCCTAGAACCCGGTCCCGCAGTAAGGGGGCCCGAGTAGAAGGGAACGCTGAGGGATCCCCGAACCCTGTTGGGGAAGGAGAGGCAAGGGGCAGCCCGAACCCCCGGGAGGGGACGGTCTGGCCCGAGCCGTTGGACCAAACAGGTGAACTGCCCCAGTTTAGCGGGGCCCAGTTTTAATTTGGCCACCCGGAGACGGGTGGCATTGTATATATCATATTCCTTTTTCTTTCCCCCTGCTAGTTCTAATTAGTATGTAGTTGTGTGTGAAGTATTTAGGATCGTGGGGACACAGAAGCGCCTGGTGCAAGGGTAAAATGATGAAGCACCAGGCACTAGGACCCTGGTGCAGCCGGGCTGTAAACACAGAATCACAGACAGGCTGCGGCAACTTCAAAGCAGGAGCTGCTGCCGCCACCGGATAGCACCCATGCACTTTAAGGTAGGTAGGGCTGTAGAGGCAAGAATGTGTTTTGTTTTTACAGATGGGGCACCCGACGATGTGGAGTTTGATGATCTTGGCGATGGTGGGACCGGGAGAACTCCGCAGAGGCGAGACAGAAGAGTCCTTCGACTGACCGGGTTAGGGTGACTGAGGGCAGGCGGGTGTGTTCAACCTGTGAGGGGGACCTTCCTTTGGGGAGACGGTGGTGGCCCAGGAAGCTGAGGCTGGACATGAGGGATCGGTCCTCGGACTGGGAACGGACTGGCCAACACCTAACGGACCATCACGGGGTCACCGGGTAGGATCACCGTTTGCGGGGATAAGGGGTGGGCTTCTGACCAGGGCATTTATTTGTGTTCATGGGGATCTACCAAGGCATGTCCACAAGGGGCACTAATCACTTTTGTAAGGTGGTGGCAGAACCCAGGGAACGGGATAAATTGACCGCAGTGGGGAGGGATGTGTAACGCCCTGGGAAGGGATGACTGTAGAAGATACCGAACTGCTGGTTCAGGTAAAGCGACCCCTGCCCACAGCCCCACCGATCGACCCTCACAACTGTCCGATCACCACCAGGGGGGGGGGCCTGAGAATGGTTTAGTGTTTGCCCCCACAAAGGAAATGTTGTACAGGGGGTACATTATGCTGTCGCCTCAGTTGGACTAAACCTCTCAGCTGCAGGTATCGACGATGGAGGATAAATGAAGAGCCTTCAACGGGAAGAAACGAAGTGCAGCCAAGAAAGGAGGATCCTTGGTGAAATAAAGAGATGCAATTGTAAATAGTTGTATGGATTCGCGTGAAATGTGTACTTGATTGTGATATATGTACAGGGACCCTTACGTTTGGGGTCCCGGTGAAATGTGTACTTGATTGTGATATATGTACAGGGACTCTTACGTTTGGGGTCCCGGTGAAATGTGTACTTGATTGTGATATATGTACAGGGACCCTTACGTTTGGGGTTCCGGTGAAATGTGTATATGTTACTGTCTGCTTGAATTAAGTATGGTCTTGTCTTTCCCTCTCATTGAAATCCGGGGTAGCCTAGATTAAGGGAACTGTCTTGGGAATTGTAATTTCGCATGTTGTTGGGGGGGGCCTACGGTCCACACAAGAGGAAATAATTGCCCTTCACCTGTGTCGATACGGTCCAAGCAGGTAGGGACGTATCGAAGGGGCATCTGTAAGGTTTTCGGGCAATTCAGCCCTTTTGGAACTGCCCAAGCATAAAAACTCAGAGACTGTAAACTGACTTTTCAGCCAAGAGAACAGAACCAGTTTTCCCAGCAGGCTTGGTCCGCTGAGCTGAGTAGGGACATAAGTACATAAATATTTACAAACACCCCCCTAGGAGCTACAAGGAAGAAGGAGCCAGACAACAAGATAACATCAAAACACAGACAAAGGGGCACGGGAATACACAGGAGGCTTGCATGCAAGCAGGACAATGGGATGGTCATAGCCCCATGCAGATGTAAAGGACTTTGCCTCCACCAGAGCAGAATCCAATCAACACCCCATCAACATAGCAGCTATCTCCGGAGCAGATGGAAGTCTTTGAAAATCTTCAAGGGAGCTCAACCTCGTTATCTCGAAAGGCAGACTGGAGGCGGACCTAGGGGAGGTACTCCCATCTCGACAGGTCTGACCGGCTCAAAGGGGGCGGGACCAGCGGGGACTTTAAATCTTACCTTTTTCAATGCAAAAGGGGCTGGCCGATCACAGGACAAAGCCAGGTAAAACAATATAAAAGGGGCTGTGTTTTCGATTGGGGGTCTCTTCGTTCTTGGCTCGACCTCTACACCCCTGACTTGACCTCTGCAGCCTGTGACCGTAAGTACCCTGCAGCAGCTTACGAAACTCCCTTGACTTTAATAGTGGTTGAGGCTTTGGGGAAGGGAACTTGTTTTGTGCCTTGTGATATTGCTAAAAACTGTGTAATCATAAGAATTTTCGTTGTGTCCGCTGTATTACTTTTGAATAGACTTAGTTGTATTAGAGCATAAGATTTTATTGTGTTTCTTCTGTTGATGATTTTGACCTGGGTTTTGCAATAAACCTTGATTTGATGATAATTGGAGTCGTTTAAATTCTTCAATCTTTCACCAGCGATCTCTGACCAAGTCATTGTTAAAATACTCCTCACCTTAATTCCGGGTTCAAGAATCGAGGGTCATCTTGAGCGATTCACTCAGGACAGACTGCTGGTTAGGAAATAAACAGCAGTGTCCTATTCTCTCTCTTGGGAAAGCTACTCTAGTGGAGTAGGAACCGGGTGGGTGTTGTACCACCGGCAAGAGAGAGAATCACCTGGGTATTGGTAGGGGTCTGGAGATCTGTGTGATATAAGTCTCAGGCTGTCGGTTAGGAATAAACGGCAGGCTTGAATCAGTGCTCTCTTCAGTGGAAGTGTCCCAGCGCGACATCCCCTGGCCTCTGAAGTTTCAGTGCCAGCTGGAGAGAGACACACACAGATATTCAAACCCCAGATATCGGCCCAGTAGTGGAGTAGCGGAGATGGCACCCTCTACACTTGTCAAGAGGAAAAAGGAAGAGTATGTAAGGATGAGAAAACGAGGTTCAGTTGGGTCACTTGAGGGTTACAAGGTAGCAAGGAATGAGCTAAAAAAAAGGGCTTAGGAGAGCCATGAGGGGGCATGAGAAGTCCTTGGCGGGTCGGATCAAGGAAAACCCAAAGGCTTTTTACTCTTTTGTGAGAAATAAAAGAATGACAAGGGTGAGGGTAGGGACGGTCAAGGACAGTAGTGGAAACTTGTGCATGGAGTCAGAAGAAATAGGGGAGGCGTTGAATGAATACTTTTCTTCAGTGTGCACCAAGGAGAGGGGCCATGTTTTTGAGGATGAGAGTGTGATACAGGTGGGTAGGCTGGAGGAGGTAGATGTTCTGAGGAAGGATGTATTAGCAATTTTGAAAAACCTGAGGGTCGACAAGTCCCCTGGGCCAGATGGGATATATTCTTTGGGAGGCAAGCACGGGAGTCCGCGAAAAGCGTGCAAAATGGCCGCCCTCATCCAGGCTGAGGCCCTGGAGTTGCTCGATTGCTTGGACCCGTTCTGCCTCGTGGGGACCTTGCCGCGCCGTTTCAGCCGCTTGGATGTGGGAATACCGACTAGTGGCGTGTTCGTGTAGCACGCAGGTCTCGATGGCGGTCGCTAGGGTGAGCTGCTGTACCTTGAGGAGCTGCTGGCGTAGGGGGTCCGACTGAACACCGAAAATGATCTGGTCGCGTATCATGGAGTCGCAAGGATGCGGAGGTGGGTGAGAAAGGACTGGAAAGTTCATCCTTACCCTGTAAACGCTGTTGGAATACTTAGTGCTCAAAACTTTCATTCACCTCTATGTTGCAGTGAGTGTCAAACTTGAGGAGGACCATCTTGAATTTTGATTTATCTTCATCATCAGCAAAGGTGAAAGAATTGAAAATGTGGATGGCATGTTCCCCGGCCGCGGACAGGAAGAGACTTTAATCTTCTTGGTGTCCAAGGCATCTTCCCGGTCTGTGGCTTCCAGGTAGAGCTGGAAGCGTTGTTTGAATATCTTCCAGTTGGTTCCCAGGTTACCGGTGATGCGGAGTGGCGGCGGCGGGCGGACGCTGTCCATTTTGCAGGATGACTGTATGCTAGGGAAAGGCAGATCACTTGCAGGTAGGTCTAAGAAGTTCTAATATCCCTCAACTCCTGGTATCATGATGTGTTGGGTGTTCTGGATCCGTGGAACACATACAGGCCACCAACACTTAAAATAGTGCAACACTATTTTATTAAGTTAGAAACTGTTGGACATACTTTCACTGTGGGTTAACACGATGTTAGATTAAACTAAAGACCTATGCCTGTCCGAACCAGTCTATGCACTCAGCACATGGTGAGGACCTGTGCTGTAAGCTGTAAGCTCTGTCCTTGTAGGAGGCTGCATCCCGAATGAGCGGGATCTCTCATATCCCCTGTCTTTATATTGAGTGTGCTCTAACTGGTGATTGGCTGCGGTGTTGTGTGTGTTAATTGGTCTTGCTGTGTGTCCATCAGTGTGTGTGTATCTGCACCATGATATACTGGTGTATATCATGACAAAAGGTTCTGCCCCTTTTCCACAAACATCTTTAATTTACTTTAACAGGCTCTGTACAAAACTCTAACATCACATCACCTCACACAAAGGCTACCTGAAGCCCATTTACATATCAGTGTCAATTATTGGATACTTAACATAAATGAGACAACTAATTAGAAAGTCTCTTAACCCATTACTTAACAATGAAAGTGCAGTGGTTTATTGGTTTGATGAAGCTTAAGTAAGTTGCATGGTACACATCTGGACATTTTCCTCTTTATGTCACTGTACACTCTGGGCTAGTACATGGTTTCCTTTGCCCTACACTTTGTTGCTACTGCCCCTGGATGTCCTCGGTGGAGTTAGTGGGTGTAGCACTTCTGCAGAGAGTGGGGGATGACAAACATCTGGCCATACAGTTTCAGTCCATCTTGCATGATTAACTCCTTTCTCGTGGCATAAAAAATGAGGGGCTCGTAGGGAAACTCTTTTGACGTCACAGGCCATGCTTTCATGATGACATCATGGAGCTGCCTGCATGAGTGATCCATTTGTAGGGCAGCTTTGAGTTCCTCAATTCGGCGGCATGACAGCACTTGAATTGTCAGAATAACAATATCCTCCTCACTGCATGCTCAGTGGTGGGTAAGTAAACCCTGGAGAGGACATCGGCGAGGTAGCTCCTTACTACGCTTGTAGATCACACTGAGGTTGTAGCATTGGAGCTTGAGAATCATCAATTGCAGGTGTGTTGATGCAATACAGTGGGTCTTTTTCAGGATGGTGGTGCTGGATGGCAATCAGTTTCAACCTTGGCACAGAGGTCATGAATAAAATCATGCAATTTCTGACATGCAAAGACTAGGGCAAAGAGTTATTTTTCGATCTGGGCATTGCAAGTTTCCATGTCAGTGAGAGCCCTTGATGCAAAAGCCATTTGTCCACCATTCTGAATGCACACTGCTACGAGTCTGTGCTGAAAGGCATATGCTGACAAGAGCACAGGTGAACAAAGAACAAAGAACAAAGAAATGTACAGCACAGGAACAGGCCCTTCGGCCCTCCAAGCCCGTGCCGACCATACTGCCCGACTAAACTACAATCTTCTACACTTCCTGGGTCCGTATCCTTCTATTCCCATCCTATTCATATATTTGTCAAGATGCCCCTTAAATGTCCCTATCGTCCCTGCTTCCACTACCTCCTCCGGTAGTGAGTTCCAGGCACCCACTACCCTCTGCGTAAAAAACTTGCCTCGTACATCTACTCTAAACCTTGCCCCTCTCACCTTAAACCTATGCCCCCTAGTAATTGACCCCTCTACCCTGGGGAAAAGCCTCTGACTATCCACTCTGTCTATGCCCCTCATAATTTTGTATACCTCTATCAGGTCGCCCCTATCAGGTGGTCGGGCATCAAAGTATTGTAACACACTGGAGGGGCCTGACAGCTGATCCTTAAGGAGTCTGTAACTGTCTGTGTGGAGCTTGCACATTCTTCCTATGTCTGTGTGGACTTCCTCCTGGGTGCTGCGGTTTCCTCCCACAATCCAAAAATGTGCACTTTAGATGGATTGGCCATGATCAATGCGTGGGGTTATGGAGATAGGGTGGAGAGTGGGTCTAGCTGGAGTGCTCTTTCGGAGGGTTAGTGCAGACTTGATGTTCCGAATGACCTCCTTCTGCACTGTAGGGATTCTATGGAGTTTATTGAATGCAACATTGTGGTGCTCCTGAACACCATTCTACAGTAATGAATGGGCCCAGTTATCTCACTTTAACAGGAAATGAACTTTGTAAGATAATTCAGCATGCCGATGAAACTCTGCAGGGCATGCTTGTCCTCAGGATTGGACATTTTCCATACAAGCATTGTCTTATCCGGGTCTGGCTTCTCACCATCAGTGGTAAGCAGGACGTCCATGCAAGGGAAACCAAAAAGAAAATGCTGGAAAATCCCAGCAGGTCTGGCAGCATCTGTAGGAAGAGAAAAGAGCTAACTTTTCGAGTCTAAATGACCCTTTGTCAAAGTCCATGTAAGGGACCTGTTTGACCCTGAGTCTGCATTTAGGAGGGTTGAGCTTTAATTATATGGTACTGATTCTGTCGAGGTCCAAACGCAGGCATGCATCATCTTCTTGCATTGAACGACATTAGACCAGTATGTCATCAACGATGATTTCACATGAGCGGCACGGTGGCGCAATGGTTAGCATTTCTGCCTACGGCACTGAGGACCCGGGTTTAATCCTGACCCCAGGTCACTGTCTGTGGAGTTTGCACATTCTCCCCGTGTCTGTGTAGATTTCACACCCACAACCCAAAAATGTGCAGATTAGGTGGATTGGCCACGCTAAATTGCCCCTTATTTGGAAAACAATAATTGGATACTCTGAATTTTATTTTAAAGAACGACAACTTCACAAGGTTGCCCTGCAAAGAGTTGTTGCATAGGCTTTTGGAAGACCACACAACCAGTGGAGATACCACAGGGCATGCGTAGGAACCACCAGGGACATGAAAGTAGTGAGCCTCGAAGATTCTTCGCTTAACAGGATTTGCTAAAATCCACACTTTGCATCCAGGATGCTGAACCCTTAGCATTGGGCATAGAATCATAGACAGGTTACAACACAAAAGGAGGCCATTCGGCCCATCTTGTCCACCCCAACCCGAGGATATCCAGGTGCCCTTTCTAATCCCATCTTCTCGCACCCGGTGCATAGCCCTGTAGCTTAGAGCACTTAAGGTGCAGATCCAGGTACATTTTACAGGATCTCTGCCGCCACCACCAACTTAGGCAGTGGATTTCAGACTTCCACTACCCTCTTCCTCATGTCCCTTCTACATATTCTGCCACTTATCTTGAATATATGTCCCCTGGTTCTCGAATTCCCCGCCAAGGGAAACAATTTGATCCTGTCTCTTCCCCTCATAATTTTGTACATCTCAATTAAGTCACCCCTCAGCCTTCTTTGTTTCAAGGAAAATGTCAGCTATGACCTTGTTCAACCATCTTCGTAGGATAGTGGGGGTCTCAGACGTGCTTTACGTAGGTGAACTAGGTTAATGCAGATCCTGACTGTGTCAACTTTCTTTACCATAGCTATTATTGCAGAAACCCACTTTATCGTCTCATCTATGGAATCTATGACATCCAGTTTTGCTATTCTATCCAATTTAATAATAATAATAATCACTTATTGTCACAAGTAGGCTTCAATGAAGTTACTGTGAAAAGGCCCTAGCCGACTACCTTCTGTTTATTGCAAAGGGGCACTCTTCTTGGAGCACAGACAGCTGGCATTACTGAGTTGTCCAGTCTCATGTGATACATTTTTTTTTAAAAAAAATTTTTATTAAAGGTTTTCATAAAATATCAATAACAAAATGAGAAAGAAAAAAGAACCCAACAGGGTTAAGTAAAAAACACAATCTAAAAAAGCAACCCCCCAAACCCCTCCCCCCCTGTACCTAAATAATAAATTAACATTAACACCCCGACTTAAGACAAGAGGTGTAGACACCCACTCAGACCCTTCCAGTGTAAATAACATAAACGAAAATAAAGTAAACACCCCCCCACCCCCCGAGCTGCTGCTGCCATTGACCAATGTCTATCGTTCTGCCAGAAAGTCTAAGAACGGTTGCAACCGCCTAAAGAACCCTTGTACCGACCCTCTCAAGGCAAATTTCACCCTCTCCAATTTAATGAACCCTGCCATATCGCTGATCCAGGATTCCACGCTTGGGGGCCTCGTATCTTTCCACTGAAGGAGAATCCTTCGCCGGGCTACCAGGGACGCAAAGGCCAGAATTCCGGCCTCTTTCACCTCCTGCACTCCCGGCTCCTCTGCCACCCCAAATATTGCGAGCCCCCAGCCCGGTTTGACCCTGGATCCTACCACCCTCGACACCGTCCTCGCTACGCCCTTCCAAAATTCCTCCAGCGCTGGGCATGCCCAGAACATATGGGTGTGATTTGCTGGGCTCCCTGAGCACCTAACACACCTGTCCTCACCCCCAAAGGACCTGCTCATCCTTGTCCCAGTCATGTGTGCCCTGTGCAGCACCTTAAACTGTATGAGGCTGAGCCTTGCGCATGAAGAGGAAGAGTTCACCCTCCCTAGGGCATCTGCCCACGTCCCCTCTTCGATCTCCTCTCCCAACTCCTCCTCCCACTTACCTTTCAACTCCACCACCGAGGCCTCCTCCTCCTCCTGCATCACCTGGTAAGTTTCCGAGATCTTCCCCACTCCCACCCACCCCCCCCGAGAGCACCCTGTCCTGTACTGTGTGTGGCAGTAGCCGTGGGAATTCCACCACATGCCGTCTGGCAAACGCCCTTACCTGTAAGTACCTGAAGGTGTTCCCCGGGGGGGAGCCCATACTTCTCCTCCAGCTCACCCAAGCTCGCGAACTTCCCGTCCACAAACAGGTCCCCCAACTTTCGTATGCCTGCCCTGTGCCACCCAAAAAACCCTCCACCTGTTCTTCCTGGGGCAAACCGGTGGTTCCCCCGTAATGGGGTCCACGCCGAGGCCCTAACTTCCCCCCTATGCCGCCACCACTGCCCCCAAATTTTGAGGGCTGCCACCACCACCGGGCTCGTGGTATACCTCCTTGGAGGGAGCGGCAGCGGCGCCGTTGCCAGCGCCCCCAGACTCGTACCCACACAGGACGCCGTCTCCAGCCTCTTCCATGCAGCCCCCTCCCCCTCCATCACCCACTTGCGCACCATTGTCGCATTGGCGGCCCAGTAGTACCCACAGAGGTTGGGCAGCGCCAGCCCCCCCCTATCTCTACTCCGCTCCAGGAACACTCTTCTCACCCTCGGAGTCCCTCGCGCCCACACAAACTCCATTATACTCCTGTTAACCTGCCTGAAAAAAGCCTTCGGGATGAACACGGGGAGGCACTGGAACAGGAACAAAAACCTTGGGAGCATCCGTCATTTTGATTGACTGCACCCTACCCGCCAGAGACAGCGGCAACGCGTCCCACCTCTTGAACTCCTCCTCCATTTGCTCCACCAGCCTTGTAAATTTAAGGCTATGCAGGGCCCCCCAGCTCCTGGCCACCTGGACCCCCAAATATCTGAAACTCCTCTCCGCCCTTTTTAGTGGGAGCTCGCCAATCCCCCTCTCCTGGTCCCCTAGCTGAACTACGAACAGCTCGCTCTTCCCCATATTGAGCTCGTACCCCAAAAAGTCCCCGAATTCCCTAAGGATCCTCATTACCTCTGGCATTCCTCCCACCGGGTCCGCCACATACAGCAGCAGGTCGTCCGCATAAAGCGACACCCTATGCTCCTCCCCACCCCGCACCAACCCCCTCCAGTTCCTCGACTCTCTCAGTGCCATAGCCAGGGGTTCAATCGCCAGTGCGAAGAGCAGGGGGGACAGGGGATACCCCTGTCTCATCCCTCGGTGCAACCGAAAGTACTCGGACCTCCTCCTATTTGTGGCCACACTCGCCACCGGGACCTCATACAACAGCCTAACCCACCTGACAAACCCCTCCCCAAACCCGAACCTCTTCAGCACCTCCCACAGGTACCCCCACTCTACCCTATCGAAGGCTTTCTCAGCGTCCATCGCCACCACTATCTCCGCCTCCCCCTCCCTCGCCGGCATCATGATAACGTTCAAAAGCCTCCGCACATTCGCGTTCAACTGTCTCCCCTTCACAAACCACGTCTGGTCTTCATGGATGATCTGCGGCACACAATCCTCAATCCCCGTGGCTAAGACCTTCGCCAGCACCTTGGCATCTACATTTAGCAAGGAAATCGGTCTGTAAGACCCACATTGCAGGGGATCCTTTTCCCGCTTCAGGATCAAGGAGATCAGTGCCCGGGACATCGTCGGGGGTAAAGCCCCCCCCTCCCTTGCCTCATTGAAGTTCCTAACTAACAGCGGGCCCAACAGGTCCATATATTTTTTATAGAACTCGACCGGGAAACCGTCCGGCCCCGGTGCCTTCCCCGCCTGCATGCTTCCTATCTCTTTGATCAGCTCCTCCAGCCCAATCGGGGCCCCCAGTCCCGCCACCAGTCCCTCTTCCACCTTTGGAAACCTCAATTGGTCCAGGAAACGGCCCATCCCTCCCTCCTCCCGTGGGGGCTCGGATCGGTACAATTCCTCGTAGAAGTCCCTGCAGACCCCATTGATGCCAACCCCACTCCGCACCACGCTCCCTCCCCTGTCCTTTACTCCCCCGATCTCCCTAGCTGCGTCCCGCTTCCGAAGCTGATGCACCAGCATCCGGCTTGCCTTTTCCCCATACTCGTAGGCCGCCCCCTGGGCTTTCCTCCACTGCACCTCCGCCTTCCTGGTGGTCACCAGGTCGAATTCGGCCTGGAAGCTGCGCCTCTTCCTCAACAATCCTTCCTCAGGTTCTTCCGCATACCTCCTGTCTACCCTCACCATCTCCCCCACCAGCCTCTCCCTCTCCCCCCGCTCCCTCCGCTCCTTGTGGGCCCTGATGGAGATCAGCTCTCCCCTCACCACCACCTTCAGTGCCTCCCATACCATCCCCACTCGGACCTCCCCATTGTCGTTGGTCTCCAAGTACCTCTCTATACTTCCTCGGACCCGCTCGCTCACCTCCTCGTCCGCCAACAGCCCCACCTCCAAGCCCCACAGCGGGCGCTGGTCCCTCTCCTCCCCCATCTCCAAGTCCACCCAATGCGGGGCGTGGTCCGAAATGGCTATTGCCGAATACTCGGTATCCTCTACTCTCGCTATCAGCGCCCTACTCAAAATGAAAAAGTCGATTCGAGAATAAGCCTTATGGACATGTGAGAAGAATGAAAATTCCCTAACCCCCGGCCTTGCAAATCTCCAAGGGTCCACCCCTCCCATTTGGAGCTTAACCACATCCTCCTTGAGCCCCTTCAGGTGCGCGAACACACGGGCCCGCTTAAGCGGCCCATTCAGTCCCCTTACATTCCAGGTTATCAGCCGGATCAGGGGACTACCCGCCCCCCTCCCCCGCCGACTAGCCGTGACCCCTCCTCGGCCAGCCACACATCCACACCCCACACCTGGCCCGTTCCCCACAGCGGCATACCCCCGTCTCGACCCACCCCACTCGCTCCAGCTCCTCCTTGAGCTTAGCAGCAGCAACTCTATCGCCCCCCCCCCATCCCCCCCCCCGGGCTAGGAGCCATCCTAGCTGGTTTACTCCCCCCATTGCACTTCCGCAAGTCAGCTGACTCCTGCTGACCCCGACCACTCCCGCTTCCCCTTCGACTCCTCCCATTGTGTGGCACACCCTCCTCTCCCGCTCCCCATTCACAGGCTCTCCCCCTCCGTTCTAAGCGCGGGAAACAATCCTCGCTTCCCGCCCCGGTCCCGCCCCCCCCCCCCCCCCCCCAGTCTTCGGTGCGGGAAAAAAATCCCGTGCTCTCCACCTACCAGGCCCCGCCACCAACCAAAACAGTGCCCAACCCGCCCCATCCACCCTCCCCAACCCGAAAGAGAAAAACACAGAGAAAAAGAAACCCAAAACAATGCAAAGGCCCCCCCCCGCGAACCAAAAATAGGCATAACATATCCACCGCAGTCCCCAATCGCCCATCCCGACCCTCAGTCTGTGTCCAGCTTCTCGGCCTGAACAAAGGCCCACGCCTCCTCCGGAGACTCAAAATAATGGTGCCGGTCCTTGTAGGTAACCCACAGTCGCGCCAGCTGCAACATGCCAAACTTCACCCCCTTCCTGTGCAGCACCGCCTTCGCTCGATTGTACCCGGCCCTCCTCTTCGCCACCTCCTCACTCCAGTCCTGATATATCCGAACCTCCGCGTTCTCCCACCTGCTGCTCCTCTCCTTCTTGGCCCACCTGAGCACACACTCCCGATCGACGAACCGATGGAACCGCACCAGCACCGCCCGCGGAGGCTCGTTAGCCTTGGGCCTCCTCGCCAACACTCTATGGGACCCTTCCAGCTCCAGGGGCCCCTGGAAGGACCCCGCTCCCATCAGCGAGTTTAACATGGTGACCACATAGACCCCCACGTCCGGCCCCTCCAGCCCCTCCGGGAGGCCCAGAATCCGCAGATTCTTCCGCCTCGACCGATTCTCCATCTCCTCGAACCGCTCCTGCCATTTCTTGTGGAGCGCCTCGTGTGCCTCCACCTTTACCGCCAGGACTAAGATCTCGTCCTCATTGTCAGAGATCTTTTGTTAAGCCTCTCGGATCGCCACCCCCTGGGCCGTCTGTGTCTCCAGCTGCTTATTGATAGAAGCCTTCATCGGCTCTAGCAGGTCCGTTTTAATCTGTCTGAGGCAGCGCTGGATACCCTCCTGTTGCTCCTCTGCCCACTGCCTCCACGCTGCCTGGTCTCCGCCCGCTGCTATTTTGTCCTTCTTCCCTCCCTTCTTCTGGTCCACCACCACCTTTTTTGTCACCCCGCTCCTAGTTAAAGCCATATACTGACGGGGAGCTATTATTAACTCCTTCCCACACCGGGAAACGTCGAAAAAGTGCCCTTGGGGGCCCGGAAAAGAGCCCAAAAGTCAGTTTTTGCAGGAGCCGCCGAACGTGTGACTTAGCTCCGCATAGCCGCAACCGGAAGTCTCGAGAGGGAATCCTTTTGGCAGTGTTCGCTTCACCAATCTGCCCCAAAATGTCTGTGGAACCTCCTGAAAAAGGTCTAAGAGTCTGTTCCAGACGGGAGCTGCCGAATGCGCGACCTACTCCTCCATGGCCGCCACCGGAAGCCTCGGCCCCGTTTCTTCAGTGGCCTTGGTGAGATCTTTTCACAGTTGTTCCCTCTGCTGTTAGAATTCACTTTTGATAAAGGCCCTCAGGTCAGTTTGCAGCTTTAAGCTTGCCCTTCCCCCGCCTGCATGCTGGAAGAGGCCCTGTTTATCCTGTTGCAGCCAAATCTTTTACTGTTTCTGCCGGGTCTGGTAGCCAAAAGACATAACATTCCTGGGGGACACTGTCAGGGGAATGTTTCAGTCTTCTTGCCACACCGGGAAATGTCAAACAAATGCCGTGGGGGCCCTGCAAAAGAGCCCAAAAGTCCGTTCCAAGCGGGAGCTACCGAATATGCGACCTAGCTCTGCATACTCCTGCACACCCGGAAGTCCAGTCTCATGTGATACATGACTGACAGTTTCCCAGTAATATCACAGTCAAACAGTTCTTTGTACTCTAACATCTCTGAAGCTTGGTGCTGTAGGGTGGATCCGATCCAAGGTGGATCAGTCCCAGTGCATTACTGTCCTGGAGACTGTTACGGCACCCGGGGCTAGTGCACGTCAATTCCAGCCCCATTTGACCTGGAGTCGCAACACCAGTGGAATTATGATCGATTTAAATACCCAAGGTCTTTGTTTGAGTCCAATAACCTGCAGTGACATGGGGCGGGATTCTCCCCTACCCGGTGTGGCAGGGGGTTCCGGCGTAATGGAGTGGCGGGAACCACTCCGGCGTCGGGCCGCCCCAAAGGTGCGGAGCCGGCTGGCGGGAAAGGCCTTTGGCGCCACGCCAGCTGGGACCGAAAGGTCTTCGCCGGGCGACGCATGCGCGGGAGCGTCAGCGGCTGCTGATGTCATCCCCGCGCATGCGCAGGGGAGGGGGTCTCTTCCGCCTCTGCCATAGTGAAGACCATTCCAGCAGCGGGACTTCGGCCCATTGCGGGCCGGAGAATCGGCGGGGGTGGGCCCACCGACCGGCGCGGTGCGATTCCCACCCCCGCTGAACGACGCGGCGCGATTCCCGCCCCCGCCGAATCTCTGGTGGCGGAGACTTCGGGACACGGCGTGGGGTCGGAGAATCCCGCCCCAGGTTTGTAACTTTAAAACACGAGTAACCTTCTATTATGAACAGAGGGCTGGATTCTACGGTCCCCCAGGCACATGTTTCTCGGCGGCGTGCTGTTTACTCTACTCCAGCTGCTTGCCAATGGGATTTCCCATTGTAGCCACCCCACACTGCCAGGAAACCCACAGCCGGGGGTGCACTGCCTGCGGGAACAGAGAATCCCAACGGCCAGAGAATTCCGTTGAGTACCTTTAATTAAACATACAGAAAATATAGCTGGTTACCTACTAGTTGACTATCTATTACCCATTTCCCAATCCTTTTCTAACTCGCCCCCACTTTATATACACACACACACACACACACAGACAAGGCACATGGAGGGGAAAGGGTTTTGGAAGGCGAGAGAAAATATTAATAAAATGATAGGGATCTATGATTCACAGGGATAACTTAGTCAATGTTTTTCTGAAGTTAGAGACCCTCCTAGACGCTGTGGAGGAGAGGAGGATGGTGTTATACACCGGACCGGGCCGCAGGACAGCAGGCGCCATTGTCCGCTGTGCATGGGCGGAGGTGGCCGAGTCCGTCAACGCCGCATGGCGGTGGCCCGGACAGCTGACCAGTGCAGAAAGAAGCTGCACGACCTCCTCAAGGCAGCCAGGGTGAGTACCCAGCACTGTGCTCCTTGCACCAACCCCCTACCCCCCACACACATGTGATCCGCTCCCCACCCCCCCCCCACCCCCCCAGGGGAACAGTCCCACCCCCACCTTGATCCACAATGCTGCCCCCACCCATTCTAGCCGCAATGGCCAGGTGCCCGATGCACCAATGCCATCAGAGACCCAACCCCTGGGCTGCATGCGCCGGGCAGTCTAACACTGTTGCTGTTTGCGTTTGCCTCTCCTTCCACCCCACACCCCCAGGAGAAATCCGCTCATAACCGCCTGGAGCGGGAGAAGACTGGGCGTTCGATATCGTTGGCGGTCCGGAGGAGAGGGAGGTCGCCGATGCGGAGGTCGGAGGTGTGCCCCCAAATGATACCCCCCTGCCTAGTTGCAGCCCCTGACGACACATGCGTCCTCACCCCCTCAACCCTCGGCTCCTCACTCCTCACTCCTCCACCCCTCACCTCACACACCAACAGCCCTCACCCCTCCACCCCTCACTCCACACACCAACAGCTCTCACCCCTCCACCATCTCACGCCGCACTGCCTGTCTAACCATACACACTGCCTTGTGTCTTACAAGACCAGCCGGCGATTGGCCCGGCCCATCCAGGGCCCCCTGCCCCCAGCCAGTGCCAAATCCGGTGCCCACCAGGAACCCAAGCATGGACGGCGAGAGCAGCCGGAACAGCAGCCCTCTGGTCGAGACTACCCAGGACACCACAACTCAGGGGACGATAACACAGGGGACAAACACACAACACACCACGACCCAGGGGAGAGACACACAACACACCACGAACCAGGGGAAAAACACAGAGGACACCACGGCCCAGGGCACAGAAACAGGGGACACACACAGGACGCCACGACCCAGGGGACCCAGGACTCCGGGTCCGATGAGGACATAGACTTTCCGGCACTGATGTCTCCTACACCATCCACCATCTCAGAGACTATCACCTTGGTTGGGCAATTTAGAGGAGAGGCTTCTGGGACCCTCAATGGTGCGCACCACACAGCTGTACCAGTACAGTACGTGGAGGTAGGAGCAGCCGAGGGGCCGGATGGTCGGAGGGCAACCCGGTCCCAGCAGCCAGCTGCTGCCCAGATGGATCCCAGGCACCTAGAATATCCATTCCCACCCATAGTTCAAGTGCAGTCAGAGACCCAGGGACCAGAGGAGAAGATGACGGCTGGCTTCCAGCACCTGCAGATGCAGGTGGAGGAGTCCAACCGCCTGCAGGAGCAGGGACTGGTGCCGGTCATGCGTGCCACCCAGGCCAAAACCGCATGGGTGGTGTCCACGGTGGAGGCAATGGGGGCGATGGTGTCGGACATGGGTCAGGTTTTGCAAGGCCTGGGGCATTCTGTGCAGGCGGGGGCCATGGCCCTGGACAGGGCTGCCCACTCACAGGCAGCCATGTGCCAGAGCCAGCTGCAGATTGCAGCGATGCTCCTCAGCATGGCCCAGTCCCAGCAGACCATGGCTGAAAGCATCGGCACCATTGCCCAGGTGCTGGTTGGCATCGCACAGACCCAGAGGGATATGGCCCAGTCCCAGAGGGAGATGGCACAGTCCCAGACCATAAGACCATAAGACATAGGAGTGGAAGTAAGGCCATTCGGCCCATCGAGTCCACTCCACCATTCAATCATGGCTGATTTCAACTCCATTTATCCGCTCTCTCTCCATAGCCCTTAATTCCTTGAGAAATCAAGAATTTATCAACTTCTGTCTTAAAGACACTCAACGTCCCGGCCTCCACCGCCCTCTGTGGCAATGAATTCCACAGACCCACCACTCTCTGGCTGAAGAAATCTCTCCTCATCTCTGTTCTAAAGTGACTCCCTTTTATTCTAAGGCTGTGCCCCCGGGTCCTAGTCTCCCCTGCTAATGGAAACAACTTCCCTACAACCACCCTATCTAAGCCATTCATTATCTTGTAAGTTTCTATTAGATCTCCCCTCAACCTCCTAAACTCCAATGAATATAATCCCAGGATCCTCAGACGTTCATCGTATGTTAGGCCTACCATTCCTGGGATCATCCGTGTGAATCTCCACTGGACCCGCTCCAGTGCAAGTATGTCCTTCCTGAGGTGTGGGGCCCAAAATTGCTCACAGTATTCTAAATGGGGCCTAACTAATGCTTTATAAAGCTTCAGAAGTACATCCCTGCTTTTATATTCCAAGTCTCTTGAGATGAATGACAACATTGCATTTGCTTTCTTAATTATGGACTCAACCTGCAAGTTTACCTTTAGAGAACCCTGGACTAGGACTCCCAAGTCCCTTTGCACTTGAGCATTATGAATTTTGTCACCGTTTAGAAAATAGTCCATGCCTCTATTCTTTTTTCCAAAGTGCAAGACTTCGCTCTTGCCCACGTTGAATTTCATCAGCCATTTCTGGTAACCCTTCCTGTTGGTGAACAGCGGCCTGTTATCTGCCGTGGGGCGACATGCACACCATCGATTACCCCCTGGACCCAGGCATCCTGGCGACGGCAGCGAACCCCGTGCCCAAGCATCCTGGTGGGCGGGGTCCACAGAGAACTGGATGTAGTGGTCCACCGGGACATACAGGGCGTTAGTGACCGATGCCTGGGAGATGCCGGACAGATTCCCACTCGTCGACTGGAATGACCCCGTGGCATAAAAGTTCAGGGCAACCATCACCTTGACGGCCACTCGGAGTGGGTGTCCTCCCCCACTCCCATGCGGTGCCAGGTGTGCCATCATGTGGCAGATGAGTCCGACTGTCTCCCGGCTCATCTGCAGTCTCCTCCTGTATGCCCGGTCCGGGAGTTCCTCAAAGGACATGCGGTGCCGGTACACGTGGGGCTTCAATAGGTGCCTCCTTGGCACCACCACCACCTCCTCCTCCTCCTCGGCTTGTAGGACAGGCAGCCATCCAGCCTGAGCGGCTGCCACCTGCCCCTCTGCAGCCCGCTCCTCTGCTGAAGCCTCTGCCTCCTCTCTGAGCTGCATGCGCTGATGCTGCCACAGGACTGCATTCTGGTCAGCGGCCGCCGCCACGGCGGCAAATATCGCAGAGCGGTTCACAAACATTATGATCTGCAGGGGGAGGGGGGACATATTAACATGGCGCATGGACCCGTGCACAACCAAGTGCCATGGGCTACATGGTCACCCCAGTTGGCACTGCACGCCCCAACCACGCATGCTCCCCACCCTCGCCCCGTCGGTGCCCCTGCTCCTGGCACCTGTCCCTACTGCCAGGGGCCTCCGTTTGAATGCGCTGCCCTCACTGGGGGCTGCAGTCGGTGTAGCCCTGGGTGTTCTCCCCCGTGGCTGTCACCGGGTGGGCGGGGTGGCCGGGGAGGGGGGGGGGTGACACCCACCCATACAGCCGTTAACCCTGCGGCACCCAGGGTGGGTGGCCAACAAGATGGCCATCATAATGGCGCTCCTTGCATGGGCACCACCCTGTAATGTCGGGGGCTCCCCGACTGCACGGCCTGATCCCCCCGTTCCCTTTCTCTCCCCCGACCCTGGCAGGCCCCCCCCCTCACCCATAGAAACCACAGCCGGTGTCCTTTCCAGGAACCCACAGTCCACCCCAGACCAACTCCTACCTCCTTCCACAGCCGCCTCAGGCAGCACA
The DNA here is from genome assembly GCF_047496885.1 of Scyliorhinus torazame. Classification (NCBI taxonomy): domain Eukaryota; kingdom Metazoa; phylum Chordata; class Chondrichthyes; order Carcharhiniformes; family Scyliorhinidae; genus Scyliorhinus; species Scyliorhinus torazame. The sequence goes on along the minus strand of NC_092720.1, from coordinate 53,673,431 downwards.
ACGGTATCACGATTTTTGATAAGTGGTTAGAACCAAGCCGTCAGACACTCAGCCCAACCGGTCCATAGAATCACTGAGGTCCCGGAGAATCAGTCGTCGGGGCAGTTGAGGCAATTCTCCAGGCCGCGCGGCAGGGCCGCGATTCCATCGAATTGGGGGGTCAGGAGAATTCGGAAAAGGCGTGAAACCAGCATCAAAGCCGATTTTGGCGTCTGAGTCGATTCTCCAGCCGATCGGGTTTTGCGATTTTGGTGCGGAGCTGCGGAGAATCCAGCGCCAATTCTTTTACTTCAGCACCAGAAGAGCAACAAGCTGTTGGCTTTGGATTCTCCACCCACCCATACGGCCGTTAACCCTGCGGCACCCAGGGTGGGTGGCCAACAAGATGGCCATCATAATGGCGCTCCTTGCATGGGCACCACCCTGTAATGTCGGGGGCTCCCCGACTGCACGGCCTGATCCCCCCGTTCCCTTTCTCTCCCCCGACCCTAGCAGGCCCCCCCCTCACCCATAGAAACCACAGCCGGTGTCCTTTCCAGGAACCCACAGTCCACCCCAGACCAACTCCTACCTCCTTCCACAGCCGCCTCAGGCAGCACAACGGTATCACGATTTTTGATAAGTGGTTAGAACCAAGCCGTCAGACACTCAGCCCAACCGGTCCATAGAATCACTGAGGTCCCGGAGAATCAGTCGTCGGGGCAGTTGAGGCAATTCTCCAGGCCGCGCGGCAGGGCCGCGATTCCATCGAATTCCATTGGCGGTATCCTACGCTTAGCCGACAGTGCACTCAACCCCGGGAATTTCCCCACAGCGTGGGAGTCCCATTGGCCGGCTGGCGGGACGGAGAATCCTATGTAAGATCTTCAGCTTCCACCTCAAACAGCTCCATTCAATTCTGAGATCTAGGACTGGATTCTCCGCCCCGCCGCGCCACATTTCTGTTTCACCCCGCCGGCGGAATGCTCCGTTACACCGGCTAGTCAATGGGGTTTCCCATTGTGGGGCATCCCCACGCCGTCGGGAAACCCCCGGGCTGCCAGCAAATCGGAGCAGTCTGCCGGCGGAGAATTCAACCCCTGATCACTTCTGGAAGGTTCTCTAAGAAACATCACCCAACAGGTACCAATCACTGACCGTTGTCAGGCAGAACACTGTCGTCGGCTATCCCATCAGTTGCCAGTTAACCAATCAAACTGAGCCCCTAACCTGATTCCTCCCATCCAAGTGGTGCTGAAGAATCTGGTTTCTCCTTCTCCCACACACAAAAACTTTGAGTCTTTTGCTTTCGTCTCTCTACTTAAAGGCACATCCTAATTTTGATCCACGGACCAAAACAATAAAATAAATGGGAGAATTCTTACAAGACCCAGCAATAGTTTGACGTTCTGGGACTACTTGGAACTGGAACTTGCCCTGTGTGCAGTGCAGGGTGTCCAACATATACAACAAGGTTTACTTTATTGGTGGAATATAGTGCAGCACAGTGCTCAATTCCGCACAGAAAAGGCTTTGACAATACATAGCATTTTATCCCAGTGTCGATTTTGTATTTGGCATTGCTTTGAGCAATGTTTAACTTTGTGAATGTTTCACCTTTGCCCGTGATAAAGTCAACACATTCATAGTAAAATGTTTAAGGGTTTGAAGCTCTGTCTGTTTTGATTTACCTCCAGCTCATTCTCTTTGTTCATGTTCTGAACCTAGGTGGGTAGACAGCTGCAATGTGATTTGTGGCAGTGACAAGTTGCTGTGGCTTTGACCTGTAACACTTGGCAAAGTGATTCCAGTTGCCACATTATTGCAATGGTTATTAAATGGAAGCACCCACTTCTTTTTTGTTCACCCTAGCTGCTGCAAGTTGGACATGTTCTGTACTGGGAAAACTTCATTTCTTGGTGCTCCTCTCGGACTGCTCGCTTGGCATATAAATACTAATGACGGATTCTAACCTAAGGTTTTTTTCGCTTATGCACAGCACTGTTGTGTATTCCACATACTACACGATCCTATACAAGTTCATCAGTGAGAATAACAAATATTCACTTTTTTGCCAGAATTTTCGAGTTAGTGGTGTTAAAAACGTGAGTGGTGTTAAACACGTGTCTGGCCATGATGACATATTTTACAGGGGCGCATATCTGTTCAAATTTTTTTTAGTAGAACCTCAGGATCCTCGTGGCCTTCCTCCCTTTAGAAGACAAAGGATTCAGATTTCTCAATCGTCTCCAGGCCCACTATGTATGCGTATGCTTTCTTTGATTTATCGGAGAGGCTGGCATGGTAGTATGCGCACCATTCCTCTTTGAACTTTTTCCAATTGTCGCCGACATTCTTGTCAAAGATGAGCGGATCAATACGCCAAAGTCCTTATGCCATCTTGGCCAGCTCCTGACACCATGTAAAGTTGATGAATTCTGTAGGAATGATGACAAAGGACTACAACTTAAACGGTTTAGTATAAGATCTTCAGCAGCTCTTACACACCATGCCTGTAGCCACACTGGTGAGAACTCCTACGCTACCAACATGTCATTTCCTGTGTACAAGTCATGGCAATTTATACATGAATATACCTTTTACACTTTCAAACCGCACTCCCAACCAGGGCTCAGGAAAGGGCTGCACACAGTGCTAATAATGGGAGCCATGTTTTTGGGGGGCCTGGGCTTGGACAAAACTGCCCCTCTCTCATGTGACTGCCTCATACCTCAACATTTATGCAAACAAGCATGTGGTGGCCAAACATTAGGCCCATCAAGTCTGCACCGACCCACTAAAGCCCTCACTTCCACCCAATCCCTATAACCCAATAACCCCTCCCAACCTTTTATTTGTGATGTGGAGATGCCGGCGTTGGACTGGGGTGAGCACAGTAAGAAGTTTTACAACACCAGGTTAAAGTCCAACAAGTTTGTTTCGATGTCACTAGCTTTCGGAGCGCTGCTCCTTCCTCAGGTGAATGAAGAGGTATGTTCGAGAAACATATATATAGACAGATTCAAAGATGCCAGACAATGCTTGGAATGCGAGCATTAGCAGGTGATTAAATCTTTACAGATCCAGAGATGGGGTAACCCCAGGTTAAAGAGGTGTGAATTGTGTCAAGCCAGGACAGTTGGTAGGATTTTGCAGGCCAGATGGTGGGGGATGAATGTAATGCGACATGAATCCCAGGTCCCGGTTGAGGCCGCACTCATGTGTGCGGATCTTGGCTATAATCTTCTGCTCGGCGATTCTGCGTTGTCGCGCGTCCTGAAGGCCGCCTTGGAGGACGCTTACCCGGAGATCAGAGGCTGAATGCCCTTACCTGCTGATTCATCAGGCGAATGAGGCTCCGGGAATTCTTCCACAGACCCCAAGAGGCCAACAGCGAACCCAAGCAGACTATCAATGAACCAGAACAACAGACCGAGAGATCTGCGGTGCGGCAACCGAAGAGGAAAGAGTCGAATTGGACCCCTCCGGAAGGCCGCTGCCCTAGACTCGACATGTATGCTCAAGCTGTCAGGAGTCGCATCAATGCCAGATTCATCAGTCGCATTCACAAGACAGCCCCGAACGTCACCCAAGCACAAGGCAATGCCATCCGCGCTCTCAAGACCAACCGCAGCATCGTCATCAAACCAGCATACAAGGGAGGGGCCACTGTCATACTGAACAGAACGGACTACTGCAAAGAGGTATACCGACAACTGAACAACCAAGAATACTACAGACAGTTACCCGCAGATCCGACCAAGGAAGACATACGCCAACTTAACAGACTGATCAAGACCTTGGATCCAGATCTTCAGAGCACCCTATGTGCTCTCATCCCACATTGGAGATCTCTACTGCCTACCAAAAATACACAAGGCCAACACACCAGGCCGTCCTATCGTTTCAGGCAATGGGACCCTGTGTGAGAACCTCTCTGGCTACATCGAGGGCATCTTGAAACCCATCATACAAGGTACGCCCAGCTTCTGTCGCGACACAACGGACTTCCTACAGAAACTCAGCACCCATGGACCAGTTGAACTAGGAACATTCCTCGTCACAATGGACGTCTCGGCACTCTATACCAGCATCCCCCATGACGACGGCATTGCTGCAACAGCCTCAGTACTCAACACCGACAACTGCCAATCTCCAGACGCAATTCTGCAATTCATCCGCTTCATTCTGGATCACACCGTCTTCACCTTCGACAACAAGTTCTTCATCCAGACACACGGAACAGCCATGGGGACCAAATTCGCAACCCAATACGCCAACATCTTCATGCACAAGTTTGAACAAGACCTACTCACTGCACAGGACCTTCAGCGGACGTTATACACCAGATACATCAATGACATTTTTTTCCTCTGGACCCACGGCGAAGAATCACTGAAACGACTACACGATGACATCAATAAGTTCCATCCAACCATCAGACTCACCATGGACTACTCTCCAAAATCAGTTGCATTCTTGGACACACTCGTCTCCATCAAGGACGGCCACCTCAGCACTTCGCTTTACCGCAAACCCACGGATAACCTCACGGTGCTCCACTTCTCCAGCTTCCACCCTAAACACGTTAAAGAAGCCATCCCCTATGGACAAGCTCTCCGTATACACAGGATCTGCTCAGACGAGGAGGAGCGTAACAGACATCTACAGACGTTGAAATATGCCCTCGTACGCACGGGATATGGCGCTCGACTCATCGATCGACAGTTCCAACGCGCCACAGCAAAAAACCGCACTGACCTCCTCAGAAGACAAACATTGGACACAACCGACAGAATACCCTTCGTCGTCCAGTACTTTCCCGGAGCGGAGAAACTACGACATCTTCTTCACAGCCTTCAACACGTCATCGATGAAGATGAACATCCTGCCAAGGTCATCCCCACACCCCCACTACTTGCCTTCAAACAACCGCGCAACCTCAAACAAACCATTGTTTGCAGCAAACTACCCAGCCTTCAGAACAGTGACCACGACACCACACAACCCTGCCATGGCAATCTCTGCAAGACGTGCCAGATCATCGACATGGATACCACCATTACACATGAGAACACCACCCACCAGGTACACGGTACATACTCGTGCGACTCAGCCAACGTTGTCTACCTCATACACTTCAGGAAAGGATGTCCCGAAGCGTGGTACATTGGCGAGACCATGCAGACGCTGCGACAACGAATGAACAGACATCGTGCGACAATCACCAGGCAGGAATGTTCCCTTCCAGTCGGGGAACACTTCAGCAGTCAAGGGCATTCAGCCTCTGATCTCCGGGTAAGCGTTCTCCAAGGCGGCCTTCAGGACGCGCGACAACGCAGAATCGCCGAGCAGAAGCTTATAGCCAAGTTCCGCACACCAGAGTGCGGCCTCAACCGGGACATGTCACATTACATTCATCCCCCACCATCTGGCCTGCGAAATCCTACCAACTGTCCTGGCTTGACACAATTCACACCTCTTTAACCTGGGGTTACCCCATCTCTGGATCTGTAAAGATTTAATCACCTGCTAATGCTCGCATTCCAAGCATTGTCTGGCATCGTTGAATCTGTCTATATATATGTTTCTCGAACCTTTTATTTGGTCACTAAGGGCAATTTATCATGGCCAATCCACCTAACCTGCACATCTTTGGACTGTGGGAGAAAACCGGAGCACCCTGAGGAAACCCACGCAGACACGCGAGAACGTGCAGACTCCACACAGACAGTGACTCAGCGGGGAATCGAACCTGGGACCCTGGCGCTGTGAAGCTACCGTGTTGTGCTACCGTGCTGGCCACTCACCACTCTGCCCAGGGATACAGTACCAGTACTTTTAAACTGATTGTACTGCAGCAAGTACCTGAATCCGAAGCAGCCTTGTACTTGATGGCCAGAGTGTAATCTGTATTCTGGGTGATGTAGTCCTTTCTTCATCCTGCTCTCATCATCCAGCACACTAAAGGACTACAGGAGTCAAGATAGTGGAGGGGGAAGGTGAGCCAAGACAGAAGAGTGGCTGCAACAACAGTGAGGCATTGGGCAGCTGCAGCATTAGACAGGGCTGAGATGAAGCACAAATTATCATTTTTACAGCCAGCCCAAACTCCTCCACATTAATCAAACAACCCAGGTCGGGAGGTGAGTGAGCAAGTGCCGGTTTTGAAAGACTGGAGCAGGACATAGACAATAGGATATAGAAAGGGTCAGAGATATGTCAGATTAATTCAGTGTATAAAAATGTGAATTATTAACATTTTGGAAGTAAAAATACAGAATGGAAATACAGACCTCAAAAATGTAAGACAAATGGAGCAGAGGAATCTTATTATGTAGATAAACAGGTTTGGCCAGTGAAAAACATCACTTGCCTTTCTCAGAATCGATTCAATTTCTTGATGGCTTTGTCATGCAAGAGTGCCTTTAAGAAATGGATGTGGACATTTAAGAAAACAGTTATGTCAGAGAGTGGGTGGGGCTGGGCTTTAGGTCAGCCATTTTGCAGGTTTTTAGTTTCAGTTTAAAAAGCAGTTTGAAAAGTGCCTGGCTGGTTTTGCTGAGCAGCTAAAAAGTGCCTGGCTGGTTTTACAAGGTGCTGGAGCTGAAATCACCCAAGCTAATATATCTCTGCCATTCTACAGAAAATATATATATCCTTTAACCTGATGTGATTTTGTTTAAAGGTGTTAAGTCTCTTGGAGGTTTGAAGGAACAGTTTAAGGAGTTATTTACTGTTGCAATATTTTCTGAGTTATCTTTGAAGTAAGGGGTGTTAAGAGATCCAATGTTTATTTAAGATGTTAAGTTGAGTTCATGGAATAAACAGTGTTTTGTGTTTAAAAACCCACGTGTCCATAATTGTAATCCCACACCTAGGGAAAAAGCCGCATGCTCGGAAAAGCAACAAATCCATTAAAGGGAGAGGTTGGTTGAACTCCATGATATATTTTGGGGTTCTGAAAACGCCTCGCCCATAACAGCTTACGTGGATAGGTTTCAGTATTTCACCATCATCTCCTTCGGGATGAATGTTGTGTTCTCTATTTTGCTTTACTTGGATGGCTTAGATGCATAGTGTTGAATAAAGAACACAATTCTTTGTTAACGAACACATCTATACATTTATTACACTACTAACTAAGATTCATTCACATTCCTAAAGTAGAAGGTTACTATGTTAAACTATGCTATCTCTAACTGCAGAACTCTCAAGTACACAACTGTTCTCTCTCACACCTCACCATCTTCTCCCAGAATCCCAGAAGTCACATGATGTATATATGACTGTTCTGTGGTTCCCACTAGTGGCAAGAAGCATTATCATTAACTTGTTAACTCTTTACATCCCAGTCAATATACATATCATTACAGTGATGACCTTATTATCTTCTGCACTGTAAAACCCCATTGGTGGGGTTTGCAACAGGCCCTGACAAACAGGGAGCTGACAAGCAGAATCTGCCGGTGGCGTACAACTAAGTACAGGCCCCGGGGGGGAGCGAGACATGCCCCGACAGTACCTTGGCAGTACCTGCTGGACTTTTGAAAATGGCACCCTGATCAGACAGGGGCCAAGGTTGCTGGCAGGACAGCCTCATTCAGGGCCTACCCCGCCAGCATTACGTTGTGGCAGGACTTTTTCAAAAACGCTTAAAAATTCAGTTGGAAAAGCGAGCAGCCTCACAGTTGGTTGAACAACCCTTTTCCCACCCGAGTTGACATTCTGAAAAAGCATGAGGAAATTCTGTCTAAAAATTGCTGGCTTCCAGATCAAGTCTAGCTGCTGCTGCATTTTAAATCTTGAAGATGTTGCATTCTGTCTTAGACTCAACTTTCTTCATGGGGAGCATTGCTCTCGACAGCATGTCTTCTGGTTCCCTTGCTTATATGTCATGCCCAGGTGATATCTTTCTAAACAAAGTAACACTCTTTGCAGTTGCTTTGCAGCAGATAGTAGCAGTTTGCGAAAAATGCTTTGAAGGGGCTTGTGGTCAGATTCCACTGTTACTTTGTCCCTCCCAAGCAGGTACTGATGAAAATGTAATTTTGACAGGCAATAACAATGGCTAGGCACTCTCTCAATCTGTGCATAGTGTTGTTCAGTTTGAGTTAATGTCCTGTGCGCAAATGTGACTGGTTGTCCTTGCTGCATCAGTGGTGCTCCCAGACTCATCTCGCTGGCGTCACACTGCAAGTTGACTTCATCATTGGCATCATAGTACTTCAATACCAACATTGTCACTATTAGTTGTTTAATTTTAGCGTACGCCAATTCTTGTTCTGTTCCTCAACACCACAGCGCCACCTTAGCAGTGAACTTGCATAATGGCTCACACTCAAATGACAAATTAGACAAACATTTAGCTAAACAATTCACATAACCAACAATTGGCTGCACTGTTTTCACTGCTACAGCTTTCCCCTTGTCAGAATCTGGTGAAGACATTTTGCTGTCATTGCACAGCCTATGTACTTGACTTCAGGCATCTTCGGTTGCAGTTTGTTCTTGTTCAGCTTCAGATTCTCTCCAGCAGTCATATTAAATTCTGGTTGTGGTCCGCTATGGCTTCTTCCATTGCATTTCCACATCCATAGACTAGTAGATTATCCACTCAGGGAAGATCATTGACTACCTCATGTTATACAGTCATCGGGTTTTACAGCACAGAAAGAGGCCGTTCGGCCCATCGCATCTCATAGAATCATAGAATTTACAGTGCAGAAGGAGGCCATTCGGCCCATCGAGTCTGCACCGGCTCTTGGAAAGAGCACCCTACCCAAGGTCAACACCTCCACCCTAACCCCATAACCCAGTAACCCAGTAACCCCACCCAACACTAAGGGCAATTTTTGGACACTATGGGCAATTTAGCATGGCCAATCCACCTAACCTGCACATCTTTGGACTGTGGGAGGAAACCGGAGTACCCGGAGGAAACCCACGCACACACGGGGAGGATGTGCAGACTCCGCACAGACAGTGACAGTGACCCAAGCTGGAATCGAACCTGGGACCCTGGAGCTGTGAAGCATTTGTGCTATCCACAATGCTACCGTGCCGCCCACGTGGTGTGCCAACCATCAAGCACCTACATATTCTTATCCCATTTTCCAGCACTTGGTCCATGGCCTTGCATGCAATGCAGTTCAAGTGCTCATCTAAATACTTCTTAAAAGTTGTGAGGATAATTTTATACACCTCAATCAGGTCCCCTCTCAACCTTCTCGGCTCCAGGGAAAACAACCCCAGCTTATCCAGTCTCTCTTGATAGTTGAAACGATTCAGCCCAGGCAACATCCTGATTAATCTCCTCTGCACCCTCTCCAGTGCCATCACTTCCTTCCTATAGTGTGGTGTCCAGAACTGCACACAGTACTCCAGCTGATGCCTAACCAGCATTTTCTACAACTCCAGCATAACCTCCCTACTGTTATATTCAATGCCCCGGTTAATAAAGGCAAGAATCCATAGGCCTTCTTAATCACCTTATCAACCTGCCCTGCTGTCTTCAGAGATTTGTGAAAATGCACACCAACGTCCCTTTGATCCTGTGTATTTCCTAGAGTCGGGCCATTCATTGTATATTCCCTTGCTTTGTTAGTCTTTCCAAAATGAATTACCTCACACTTTTCATGGTTAAATTCCATTTGCCACCCTTCTGCCCATCTATATTGTCCTGTAATCTAAGACCTTGCTCCTCACTATTTACCACACCACCTTTTTGTGTAATTTGCGAATTTACTTATCATACCTCCCCATTTACATGCAGATTATTTATGTATACTACAAACAACAAGGGATCCAGCGCCGATGCTTGCAGAACACCACTGGACACAGACTTCCAGTCACAATAACAACCATCACATGTTATCTGCATTGATACTCTTCTGAAGCTGTGGAAATCCCAAACAGCATGCACAGTCACCTGTATCTCCCAAATTGCATCCAGAATGTCATTAAAAAGCTGCTGCTTTCATCCAGCTTCATCTGTCGGTAACCATCCTTCCCATTTAGGGGACTGAATATCTTTGCCTTAGCAAGTTGGAGCAACATTTCTTTGCTGGTTGGCATGAGATAATGAGATCACTTCCATGCTTTATTTAGATCCTTTGGGTCGAAGCATATTTACAGCTTTCCAGCTTGTTTCACTGCTACCATTCTGCTATTCAAGTCTGTCGTTATCACATTTTTGATTAGTCCCCTCTTTTCCAGCTCTTTTATATCTGCGGGATTCCCCATTGGCAGGATCCTCCACTTCACCGGCAGCGTACCCATGCCCGCCGGTTCCCTGACAGTGTGGGATGGCCACAATGGGAAACCACATTGGCCGGCTGCCAGAACGGAGGATCCCACTGCCGGCAGGGGCGCACAGCGCTGGAAAACGGGGCTGGTGGGACGGAGAATACTGCACCCACATCATTTTGGCTTGACCCGAGGGTAGCCGGAACATTTCTCGGTAGATGCGGAATTGATCTCACGCGCTCAACTATTTCTAGATTATATTCTCCTGGTAGATATTGCAACCCTGTAAGCACATCTTTGCACTCTTCTGGGATCAGTCTTGCTGTCAATGTTGTTTTGTGCTGTGGCACGTGAATCGCTATTGGCACATTCAGAGTTACTAGTGCAAGCATTAGACTTGCTCTAGCTGAGGTGAGTGGACGTGCCCAACAATGATCTGGAACTCTAGATCTTCCTTATTGCCATTGCATTGGGCTGCCTGACTAATTTGTCCAGCCAGTATGAATATTGTGTCATCATATCGCCTCAATCTCACTTTCAAGGGTTTTATTTTTGGATTGCTGTATCAAGCCACTTCACACAGATCTGATTATGTTGCATGACACACAATGTCTATCTGACACTTCTTGTTCGCTTAATATTTTCCTTCTATGGTCCTCATTGTAAAAGTCACAAACCATTTGTTGCCTATTGACTTGATTGTTGTAGTTCTTCAACAGACGGCAGCATGGTAGCATTGTGGATAGCACAATTGCTTCACAGCTCCAGGGTCCCAGGTTCGATTCCGGCTTGGGTCACTGTCTGTGCGGAGTCTGCACATCCTCCCCGTGTGTGCGTGGGTTTCCTCCGGGTGCTCCGGTTTCCTCACACAGTCCAAAGATGTGTAGGTTAGGTGGATTGGCCATGATAAATTGCCCTTAGTGTCCAAAATTGCCCTTAGTGTTCGGTGGGGTTATTGGGATATGGGGATAGGGTGGAGGTGTTGACCTTGGGTAGGGTGCTCTTTCAAAGAGCCGGAGGAGACATGATGGGCCGAATGGCCTCCTTCTGCACTGTAAATTCTATGAAATTATATCTCTCCAATGGCCAACTGCAGAGGCTTGTTTTGCTTTTTTATGGTCAAACACACGTGTGCAAAATGATTCAGCTTTTTGCAGTTAAAACATTGTTTTCCCCATGCTGGGTAATTTTTCTCCTGTGTGCTCAAGCATCCACAGTATTTGCATCATGTACTTTGTCTGTAACTTCTCAGCACTTTCAGTTTGGACTTTCTCTCAGCATAATGCATCTCTATGTCTGTTCTGCCATACATATTCTCTAACTGTTGTTTCACAAGTTCTGCATTTTGACATACATCCATCGCTTTTTATTTTGCATCGATTTTGCATCTTTCAGTAGACTTACTCTCAATGTGGGGTCACTCATTACTAGGAACTTGAATTAGATAATCTTTACCTCGCCAAATTCACATGATTCTGTTAGCTGCATTGCTACGTGGATGTAGTGTTGAATGGTCTCATTTTCACTCTGAACTTTAGTGTTGAATATATATCATTCATATGTAATATTCATTTAGGGTTCAAGGATTTCAAAATCTCTGTCATCTATTTTCTTTTCTAGAATGTTAGATTTAGGGTTGTATACAGTTTTTGTAGCAGTCGCTCAACAGTAGTGTTAACAGTGTGACTACAATTATCCACTCAAGCATATTAATTAAGTCTCTTGCAATGTCATAGATTTACCATTGTAAGTGGAAAAACTAACAGATTTGCCACATATAACAATCCAATGTTACTGGAGATATGATTGGTAAATCTACTGCAGCCATTTTTACTCAATCAGTAATTTACTTGCAGCCTTTGTGTGTGTTTCATTTTTCTCTGCAGCCAGTAATCTCACTTGCAGCCTGTATGTGTTCTTCTTTTGTCTCTTGCAGCCTTTGCCTGTTTTTGTTTGTTCTTGTCAGCAATATTTTTGCAGAGTTTGAACCTTTATGTGTTCCTGGGCTCTCAGTGTCTACTCTGTTCCTTTTGCAGGGTTCAAAAATGTATTTTATCCACTCTCTGACACAATTTTGCAAGTATTAAGGACAGAAGTCTTCATTAGTGTGTTTCTGTGAGAGGCCTTTATTGAACTGATCTTGATGTGTCTTCCTCCAGAGACAGAGTGCTCATTGTGGAGTCACATAACTATGGCAGACCAGTTAGTTAGTACAGCATTGCATTTCCAAAACCCAAACACTGCCAGTCACCCTCTGATGGTTCTCATCCTGCAAAAAGCTTAGATACATGAAGATTCCCACCAGTAAGTATTGGTTGCACCAATAGTGTCATAAGGTAAAAAGCAGCTGAGCAACTGCCATTGGGCTGAATAGTCACCTACTCCATCACCAGCACAATATGGCTTGCAGTAGGTACGATCTATAGGATACACTGCAGAAATTCATTAAGGTTCCTTTGAAAGCACCTTCTTCCCCAGTGATCTTTATAACTGAGGAGCCAACAACAGCATTATAACCTCAAAATTCCCTTTCAGGACACACACCATTCTTGTGCTCCATACAAGCACTTATCCTGGTTAATGATGTTGGATAGCTTTTTTATATCCAAACCCTTTAAATTAATTTGTCCAACTCTTTCCCGAGGAATCTAGGTACTCATTATTAATGCCTATAAATTAGGTAGAAGATACTACATGCACTACACAGAGGATTTGGATTCTGGAATTGAAAGTACAACTTTAAAATTTGCGGACAACACACAATTTGGAGGGGGACTGTAGTCAATACTGTAGTCAATACAGGGGCTGTTTAGCACAGGGCTACATCGCTGGCTTTGAAAGCAGACCAAGACAGGCCAGCAGCACAGTTCAATTCCCGTACCAGCCTCCCCGAACAGGTGCTGGAATGTGGCGACTAGGGGCTTTTCACAGTAACTTCATTTGAAGCCTACTTGTGACAATAAGCGATTTTCATTTCATTCTCATACCGAGAAGGACTGTAACGAAATGTAGGAAAACATTAATAAACTTGCACATATAATTGGAATAATTAACTTCAATATTTGCAAGTGGGAGGCGGTATACTTTGGTAGGCAGAATAAGGAGGCTATCTACTCTTCAGAAAATAAGTGTCTAAATACAGTAGAACATAGAACATAGAACATTACAACGCAGTACAGGCCCTCGATGTTGCGCCGACCTGTGAAACCACTCTGCCAGGATGCCCAGGCAGCGGGCTTCGCTGCCGTGGCCAGGATGCCCATGGTCCAGGGGGTGATCGATGGGATGCACGTCGCTGTGCGGCCACCTGCGGATAACAGGGCCATGTTCACGAATAGGAAGGGGACCTAGTCCATGAACGTGCAGGTGGTCTGTGACCACCGCATGAGGATCCTGCACGTCTGCGCCCGCTACCCGGGCAGTGTACATGCCTCATTCGTATTGGCGCAATCTTTCATCCCCACCATGTTCAAGGGACACCCTCCCCGGCTGAGGGGCTGGTTGCTGGGTGACAGAGGTTGCGGTCGTGGCTGATGACGCCTGTACGGAGGCCACAGGCTGACGCAGAGAACCGCTACAACGATGCCCATGCAGCGACCAGGTTGTGATAGAGAGGTGCTTTGGGCTGCTGAAGATGCGCTTCAGGTGCCTGGACCACTCTGGAGGGGGCCTTCAGTACCCGTCAGATAGGGTCGGCCGCATCGTTGTGGTCTTCTGCGTCCTGCACAACATAGCCCAGCAGAGGGGCGATGTGCTGCAGGCAGAGGAGGGGGAAGGGGAGGAACAGCAAGACGAAGCCCAGACTTGCCCAGATGAGGAGGATGGTGGCAATGGTCAGGACAGATGGGATGGACATGGATGGGAGGCTGCCCACCGTTACCGGCTGGGCCAGCGGGCACGGGACAGGCTGATAGCCGCCCGGTTCACGGACTAGGGGGCACAGTATGGGCACAGACTGCACATCACGGCACCAGCCTACCACCCTCACCCCACCCACCCAATGCCAACCACCCTCACCCCACGCACCCAACACCAACCACCCGCATGCACACCACTCCTCCATTGCACATCCACCTGCGGCACAATGGGCCGGGCTCACACGGTCGCCGGTGGAAGCGTGTTGATTGCAGGCTATGGAGGATGATGACAACCCGCCCTGTGATGAGCTCTGGGCTCTACATCGTTGGACAATATCTGACCCAGGGCCACAGTATCACCCTACACCCGGACCGTCCCTGCGTGTGGCCGTGACACTGCAGTGCACGGTCCCGTCGTCTGCTCGGGAGGATGGCGAGGGCGACTCGGAGGGAGGGGGGGCACACTCACCTGAGGCCGACGTTCTATCACTCCTCACACACCCACTGGCGCTCACCTCACACCACACCCCCGCACGGATCGGACAGAGCACAAAGGCAGCTTCTGTAGGTGTGAAAGTGATTTTAATAACAAACAGTTCATGTTAAGTACTGGGTTAAGAGACATTGCAATTAGCTGTCTCATTTATGGTAAGTATCCATTAATTGACACTGATATGTAAAGGGGCTTCAGGTGGCCTCTGTCAGATGGTGTGTTGTTAAGAGTTTTGTGCAGAGGCTGTGGAAGTGAAATAAATGGTGTTTGGTGAAAAGGAACAAGAACTTTAAACTCTTCATTTCACAGCAACTAAAACGTCTTAACAATGGCAGCAGAGGGTGGTTGCTAGGCAAATGTGAAGGTTTGAAAGATACAATTTTTCCTGATCAAACCAAGGAGTGAGTGAGAAGGGAAAAAAAAAAAGATACATGGCTGAACCCAGGATAAAGCTGGCTGGATATGTCTATCCTCCCTTATTTTCTGAAAGGGAATCGTACGACCAATGGAGAAGTGCAGTAGTTATGTGGACGAAAGTAACTGCTTTGGGAAAGAGAAAACAAGGTATAGCATTGGCTCTTTCTCTACCATATGGCAGTAAAATCCAAAACAAAGTGCTTTCTGAGCTGGAATTGGAAGAGTTAGACTCAGAAGAAGGTCTGGAGACTCGATTACGTTATATGGATAAGATTTATAAGAAAGATGACTTGTTAAGTGCGGATGAAGCATGGTCGGATTTTGATAAGTACCGGAAAATGGAGGATATCTCCATGGAGGACAATATAATGGAATTTGGCAGACTATATAAAAGGCTGCAGAACCACAATCTGGAATTTCCACAGTCTGCGTTGGCCTTTAAATTACTTGACTGTGCTAGAGTGAGCAACATGGATAGGCTCCTGGTTTTGACAGGAGTTCAGTTTACTGATAAGGATACCTTATTCGAACAGATGACAAAAGCTTTACAAAAGTTTGTGGGGAAACATTCGATTCTGATGGCTCTGATGACCCAAATAGGTCAGCCTGCAATAAGGCAGAATATGGAAGATACACTAGTAACAGGATGGCAAAATCGTATGGCTACGAACAGGGCTCAAGACTACAGACGGAGACAGAGACAAGGAAATTATGAAGACAGAAACCCAGTTAGAACCTACAATAGGAAGATGAACCCCAGAAATGCACGGGGCATGATAAATCGATGTTTTCGATGTGACTCTCAATACCATTATGCTTTCAACTGTCCAACTCGTTATGATAGAATGTTTGAAGCGACACATGACACGGAAGAGTCAGAAGAGGAAAAAGATAGTGACCAGAAAGAAGGCATTGTCCTATTGACAAGCAGTTTTACGCCGGTAATGAGGGTGTTGGTTGCAGAACCCTTCAACTGTGCTGTATTGGACAGTGGCTGCACATCTACTGTGTGTGGAATTGACTGGTTAAAATGTTACCTGGACTCTTTGCTGAAAATCGTAACAAGGTTAAGGAATTTGAAAGTTCCACAAGTTTCAGGTTTGGGGATGATAATACTCTGAAGTCGGTGAAAAGAGTGGTGATCCCTTGCAATATTGCCGGAGTGAATCATTTCATTAACACGGATGTTGTATCAAGTGAGGTACCTTTGCTTCTGAGCAGACCATCGATGAAGAAAGCACACATGAAACTGGATATGGAACAGGATTAGACTCCCCCACCCCGGCGATTCTCCGGCCCGGATGGGTCGAAGTCCCGCTGCTAGAATGCCTGTCCCGCCGGCGTGGATTAAACCACCTCTCTTACCGGCGGGACAAGGCGGCGCGGGCGGGCTCCAGGGTCCTGGGGGGGCACCGGGCGATCTTGCCCCGGGGGGTGCCCCCACGGTGGCCTGGCCCGCGATCGGGGCCCACCGATCCGCGGGCGGGCCTGTGCCATGGGGGCACTCTTTCCCCTCCACTGCACATGCGCGGGGATGCCGTGAGCGGCCGCTGATGCTCCCACGCATGCGCCACCCGGCAAAGTCATTTCCGCGCCAGCTGGCGGGGCACCGATGGCCTTTCCCGCCAGCTGGCGGGGCGGAAATCAGTCCGGCGCGGGCCTAGCCCCTCAAGGTTAGGGCTCGGCCGGTCAAGATGCGGAGGATTCCGCACCTTTGAGGCGGCGCGATGCCAGACTGATTTGCGCCGTTTTTGGTGCCGGTCGGCGGACATTGCGCCGATTACGGAGAATTTCGCCCCATGTGTGTGTTTTTGAGTTTATTGAAATTTTGTTTTCACCTCATTATTTTTTTTCTCCAAGGAAGGGGAGACTGTTAAATAATGGGTTAAGAGACATTGCAATTAGTTGTCTCATTTATGTTAAGTATCCATTAATTGACACTGATATGTAAAGGGGCTTCAGGTGGCCTCTGTCAGGTGGTGTGTTGATAAGAGTTTTGTGCAGAGGCTGTGGAAGTGAAATAAATGGTGTTTGGTGAAAAGAAACAAGAACTTTAGACTCTTCATTTCACAGCAACTAAAACAGTTCATACCTAGCTCCAGAACTAATCTGTGCCCTGCACCCGTGCCAACTTACTCAGTGTCTAATTTTGTGGCTACATCTTGGTGGTTCCTCAGACGGTGCAGCAGAATTGGAGGTGGACTCCTGTGATTCCTGTGTTGTGACTAGGGACCCCCTTGGCGGCCATTTCCTGGGGCAGACCGGCCTAGATGGGCCAGGCTGCGGCTCGGGCGACTGGGATGGTGAGCTGCCAGCCTGTCCTGCCCGTTGCCCACCTACAGAAGGGGGGGTGTCTGAGGTGTCGCGGTGTTCCGGGACCGCCCCTACAGGGGGACCAGGAACCGGCCCCAGCACCTCCTTCTCTCTCGGGGTGCCCGACGGCCCCCGGGCCTCAACATGTGTCGGGGATGCGAACGGACCGAGCACCCAACACCCCCCCCCCGACACCTGGCACTGCCAGTCCTGGAGGCCCGCCCTGGTATCAACATTTGCAAGTTTGCAGCCATGGAGCTCAGGGAGTTGGCCATCCCTTTCTGTGTCTGTGCGACACCGGCCAGCACCTGGGCAATGGCGCCGATGCCCTCAGCCTGCAGAGACTGGGCCATTGCCTGCTGAGACTGGGCCACGGCGTTGAGCGCCTCTGCGATCTGCTGCAGGCTCTGGCTCATGGCTGCCTGTGAGAGGGCAGCCATGTCCTGGGCCACAGACGCCGCCTGCACGTAAAGCCCCGTACCTTGCATACTGCGACCCATGTCTGACACCGTCGCACCTATAGACTCGATGCAGGCACAGACCAAAGGGACGACAGAAGGGGGTGACGGTCAGCTTGCGGCAGCTGCAGACGAAGGTGGAGGAGTCCACCCGCGTGCAGGAGCAGGTAGTGGTGCCGGTCATGCATGCCACCCAGGCTGACACCGCACGGGTGGCTTCCGCGGTGGAGGCAATGGGTGGGTGTGGTAACTCCAGGAACCAGGCAGCAGATGGTTGCCTGCGCCAGGCTGCCCTCCGACTGCCTGCCCCCTCGGCTGCTCCTGCCTCCACCTGCTGTACCGCAATGGCTGAGTTGTGCGCACCTGTTAGTGTCCCAGATGCATCATCGCTAAAGTGCCCAACCGCGGTGAGTGTCTCTGCAATGGTGGAGGGTGTAGGAGATAGCAATAGCATAATGGCGTGCGCCTCATCCGACCCGAAGTCCGGGGTCCCCTGGAGTGGTAATTCCTGTCCATCCGTCCCCTGTGTGTGGGTGTCGTGTGCGTCAGTGTCCTGGGCGTCGGTGTCCTGTGTGTTAGGGCCCTGTGTGTCGGTGTCCTGTGTGTCGGTGTCCTGTGTGTCAGTGTCCTGTGCGTCAGTGGCCTGGGCGTCGGTGTCCTATGCATTAGGGTCCTTTGTGTTAGGGTCCTGTGTGTCGGTGTCCTGTGCGTCAAGGTCCTGTGTGTTAGGGTCCTGTTCGTCGGTGTCCTGTGTGTCGGTGTCCTGTGTGTCAGTGTCCTGTGCGTCAAGGTCCTGTGTGTTAGGGTCCTGTTCGTCGGTGTCCTGTGTGTCAGTGTCCTGTGTGTCGGTGTCCTGTGTGTCAGTGTCCTGTGCGTCAGTGTCCTGGCCGTCAGTGTCCTGTGTGTTAGGGTCCTGTGTGTTAGGGTCCTATGTGTTAGGGTCCTGTGTGTCGGTGTCCTGTGCGTCAGTGTCCTGTGCATCAGTGTCCTGGGCATCGGTATCCTGTGTGTTAGGGTCCTGTGTGTTGGGGTCCTGTGTGTCTGTGTCCTGTGTGTCGGTGTCCTGTGCGTCAGTGTCCTGTGCGTCAGTGTCCTGGGCGTCGGTGTCCTGTGTGTTAGGGTCCTGTGTGTTAGGGTCCTGTGTGTCGGTGTCCTGTGTGTCGGTGTCCTGTGCGTCAGTGTCCTGTGCGTCAGTGTCCTGGGCGTCGGTGTCCTGTGTGTTAGGGTCCTGTGTGTTAGGGTCCTGTGTGTCTGTGTCCTGTGTGTCGGTGTCCTGTGCGTCAGTGTCCTGGGTCAGCTGCGACATGGGCCTGTTGCTGTGGCTGCCCTCCTCGTCGCTGGGTGTGACCCGCCAGCGTCGGCGCACTCGCACGAGATGTGGGCGCCATCCACCTGGTGCTCATGGTTTGTCCCTGGCTCGTGGCCACCCTGGAACGTCCTGGGGGCGTCGTATGCCTGATGATCCGGGTCTGTTCCCCCTTCCCCCATATCCCCCCTCCCCCCAAATCCCCCCCCCCCATGTCCCCCCGTATCCCCCCTTCCCCCATATCCCCCCTTTCCCCCATATTGCCCTTCCCCCATATCCGGGATATGGGGGATGGGGATATGGGGAAGTGGGAAGGGGGGATATGGGGGGAGGTGGGATATGGGGGAAGGTGGGATATGGGGGAAGGTGGGAAATGGGAGATGGGGGGATATAGGGGGATATGGGAGAAGGGGGATATGGGGGCATATGGGGGAAGGGGGATATGGGGAAGGGGGATATGGGGGAAGGGGGGATATGGGGGATTTTGGGGGTAGGCGAATATGGGGGATATGGGCGAAGGAAGGATATGGGGAAGGGAATATGGGGGATATGGGGACGGAGGATTTGGGGGAAGGGTGATATGAGTGAAGGGGGTTATGGGGGAAGGGGGATATGGGGAAGGGGGATATGGGGGATATGAGGGAAGGGGGGATATGGGGAAGGGGTTATGGGGGAAGGGGGTATATGGGGGAGATGGGGGAAGGGTGGATATGGCGGAAGGGGGATATGGGGAGGGGACATGGGGAAGGGGGATATGGGGGAAGGGGGGATATGAAGGATAGGGGAAGGGGGATATGTGGGAACGGGGATATGGGGAAGGGGGGATATGGGGAAGGGGATATGGGGATATGGGGGCAGGGGGGATATGGGGACAGGGGGATATGGGGAAGGGGATATGGGGGACGGGGGATATGGGGGGATATGGGGGAAGGGGGATATGGGGATACGGGTGGATATGGGGGAAGGGGATGTGGGGTATGGGGATAAGGAGGAAGGGGGGATATGGGGGAAGGGTGGATATGGGGGAAGGGGGATATGGGGGAAGGGGGGATATGGGGAAGGGGGGATATGGGGAAGGGGGTGAAGTGGGAAATGGTTCAGAAGGGCACTTGGCACAGAAGATGGCTGCCTGACACACAAGATGGAGACACAGAGAATAATGCAGACATAACTGATGCCTGAAGCCCAGCGGGGTGCCAGTGGGACAGATAGGAACAGATCCAGGACAAAGGGAGCCAGACAGGAAGATTACGAAATACATAAATGCGGGACACCACTTGAATAAAGCTGGCTTCAGCCAAGGTGTACACAATGATATGCTAATACGAATGTCTTGGGCCATTTCCTAAAACAAAGGGACAATCGATACTACTTTCCTGCTGCTACCAATAACCTGTAAAACCTCTTTAACTATAACAATGTGTAAATGGCAAAACGCTTACAAATAGCGATGTACAAACTATAAAATGTTTACAGATAACAAGGTGATAATTGTTTTGTATCTGGGCTCATTGTGAACCCGAAGTGGCTGTTTAAAGATAACAAGGTGATAATTGTTTTGTATCTGGGCCCATTGTGAACCCAAAGTATAAAATGAATGACTGCCATTCAAACCACGAGAAAGGCTGGCTGCCGTAGTGCGGGGTACGTACGCTTTCTCCCGAAGCTTCGTGTAACAATAAACTGCACTAATTGGACACAGCAAGTCTGACACCTGAAGTGATTGATTTTCCCACAACAGGGGGATATGGGGGAAGGGGGGATATGGGGGAAGGGGGCATATGGGGGATATGGGGGAAGGGTGGATATGGGGGAAGGGGGATATGGAGGATGGGGGATATGGGGGAAGGGGGGATATGGGGGAAGGGGGGATATGGGGGAAGGGGGGATATGGGGGAAGGGGGGATATGGGGAAGGGGGATATGGGGAAAGGGTGAAGGGGAATGGGGAAAGTGGGACAGGCAGTGGGGGGTCTCACTTGGCGCTGCGTGGCTGGCGGCCATTTTGCTGGGTCTCGGGGGGCGTCTTTTGTGCAGTGATGCCACACGGCATCACTGACAGCGCGCACGTCCGTGACAGTTGACGCCGTCGCGATTGGCGTCACGCCGCTACTAGTCCATTCCCGGCCGGAGAATTTGCAACGTTTCGGGGGGCCCGACGCCGGAGTGATTTGTGCCGTTTTTGGCGCCGGGTTCGGGCCATCGCGTTGATTCACGGAGAATCCCCCCCTTTGTATCATCTGAAAACTTAGCAACAGCATCTTCAGTTCCTTCTTCCAGATCATTAACGTATATTGTGAAAAGTTGAGGTCCCAGCCCAGACCCCTGAGGTACACCACTAGTCACCGGCTGCCATCCTGAAAAAGACCCCTTTATCCCCACTCTCTGCCTTCTGCCAGGCAGCCAATCTTCTATCCATGCCAGGATCTTACCCTTAACACCATGGGCTCTTAACTTATTTAACAGTCTCCTGTGCGGCACCTTGTCAAAGGCCTTCTGGAAATCTAAATAAACCATGTCCACTGGTTCTCCTTTGTCTAACTTTCTTGTTACTTCCTCAAAGAACTCGAACAGATTTGTCGGGCATGACCTCCCATTGACAAAGCCGTGCACTTCCAAGTACTCCGCGTATTTACTCACGCAATTAGGGTTTGTCCTGTGGAGGTGAAATAAGTATCCCCAATCTTGTCAGCCTTTCAAAGAACATGATTCATGAAATCTTAAAACTGACTTAACAAGAATGACAATATTTTTAAATACGTTGTCAGCACAGGTGCGCGAGACGAAACCATTCTCTTTACAGAATTTTTGCCTTTTAAAGTTTTTTTTATAGAACGATACAGCGCAGTACAGGCCCTTCGGCCCACAATGTTGCACCAACATGGGAAGTCAAAAAACAAAAGCCATCTAACCTACACTATGCCATTATCATCCATCTGCTTATCCAATAAACTTTTAAATGCCCTCAATGTTGGCGAGTTCACTACTGTTGCAGGTAGGGCATTCCACGGCCTCACCACTCTTTGCATAAAGAACCTACCTCTGACCTCTGTCCTATATCTATTACCCCTCAGTTTAAGGCTATGTCCCCTCGTGCTAGCCATTTCCATCCGCGGGAGAAGGCTCTCACTGTCCACCCTATCTAACCCCCTGATCATTTTGTATGCCTCTATTAAGTCTCCTCTTAACCTTCTTCTCTCTAACGAAAACAACCTCAAGTCCATCAGCCTTTCCTCATAAGATTTTCCCTCCATACCAGGCAACATCCTGGTAAATCTCCTCTGCACCCGCTCCAAAGCTTCCACGTCCTTCCTATAATGCGGTGACCAGAACTGTACGCAATACTCCAAATGCGGCCGTACCAGAGTTTTGTATAGCTGCAACATGACCTCATGACTCCGGAACTCAATCCCTCTACCAATAAAGGCCAACACTCCATAGGCCTTCTTCACAACCCTATCAACCTGGGTGGCAACTTTCAGGGATCTATGTACATGGACACCTAGATCCCTCTGCTCATCCACACTTCCAAGAACTTTACCATTAGCCAAATATTCCGCATTCCTGTTATTCCTTCCAAAGTGAATCACCTCACACTTCTCTACATTAAACTCCATTTGCCACCTCTCAGCCCAGCTCTGCAGCTTATCTATGTCCCTCTGTAACCTGCTACATCCTTCCGCACTGTCGACAACACCACCGACTTTAGTGTCGTCTGCAAATTTACTCACCCACCCTTCTGCGCCCTCCTCTAGGTCATTGATAAAAATGACAAACAGCAACGGCCCCAGAACAGATCCTTGTGATACGCCACTTGTAACTGAACTCCATTCTGAACATTTCCCATCAACCACCACCCTCTGTCTTCTTTCAGCTAGCCAATTTCTGATCCACATCTCTAAATCACCCTCAATCCCCAGCCTCCGTATTTTCTGCAATAGCCTACCGTGGGGAACCTTATCAAACGCTTTACTGAAATCCATATACACCACATCAACTGCTCTACCCTCGTCTACCTGTTCAGTCACCTTCTCAAAGAACTCGATAAGGTTTGTGAGGCATGACCTACCCTTCACAAAGCCATGCTGACTATCCTTAATCATATTATTCCTATCTAGATGATTCTAAATCTTGTCTCTTATAATCCCCTCCAAGACTTTACCCACAACAGACGTGAGGCTCACCGGTCTATAGTTGCCGGGGTTGTCTCTGCTCCCCTTCTTGAACAAAGGGACCACATTTGCTATCCTCCAGTCCTCTGGCACTATTCCTGTAGCCAATGATGACATAAAAATCAAAGCCAAAGGCCCAGCAATCTCTTCCCTGGCTTCCCAGAAAATCCTAGGATAAATCCCATCAGGCCCCAGGGACATATCTATTTTCAGCCTGTCCGGAATTGCCAACACCTCTTCCCTACGTACCTCAATGCCATCTGTTCTAATAGCCTGGGTCTCAGCATTCTTCTCCACAACATTATCTTTTTCCTGAGTGAATACTGATGAAAAATATCTCGCCTATCTTTTCAGACTCCACACACAACTTCCCATCCCTGTCCTTGACTGGCCCTACTCTTACCCTAGTCATTCTTTTATTCCTGACATACCTATAGAAAGCTTTTGGGTTTTCCTTGATCCTACCTGCCAAATACTTCTCATGTCCCCTCCTTGCTCGTCTTAGCTCTCTCTTTAGATCCTTCCTCGCTACCTTGTAACTATCAAGTGCCCCAACTGAAACTTCACTCCTCATCTTCACATAGGCCTCCTTCTTCCTCTTAACAAGAGATTCCACTTCTTTGGTAAACCACGGTTCCCTCGCTCGACGCCTTCCTCCCTGCCTGACTGGTACGTACTTATCAAGAACACGCAGTAGCTGTTCCTTAAACCAGCTCCACATATCCAGTGTGCCCAACACTTGCAGCCTACTTCTCCAACCTATCCCCCCCAAGTCATGTCTAATGGCATCATAATTGCCCGTCCCCCAGCTATAACTCTTGCCCTGCGGGGTATACTTATCCCTTTCCATCACTAACGTAAACGTCACCGAATTGTGGTCACTGTCCCCAAAGTGCTCACCTACCTCCAAATCTAACACCTGGCCTGGTTCATTACCCAAAACCAAATCCAATGTGGCCTCTCCTCTTGTTGGCCTGTCAACATATTGTGTCAGGAAACCCTCCTGCACACATTGTACAAAAAACGACCCATCTAATGTACTCAAACTATATCTTTTCCAGTCAATATTTGGAAAGTTAAAGTCTCCCATAATAAGTTGTATCACATAAGAAAATATTGGCAGTTTAACTATTCCTCAGTTACCTTCTACTGTTGGGTACTTAGGTTGCATCAGTTCATGTGATCTATTATATCCAGGAATGTACAAAAATCATAGGCCTAAGGTTGCTAGATTTAGCTCATTCTCAGAAAACTGAAAATTACAGATGAACTTGTCTGCGAAGTATCTTTGTTTTTACACCCGTACATGTTTTCGTAATACAACATGTCAAGCTTCACAGACTGAATTGGTTTTTACTTTAGATTCCATCATGGAATGGAAAGTAGACAGTAAATAATCTTATATGACACAGATTAGTAAATGGCCCAGAGGATAAAGAGAATGGACAAATATATTCTGATAGCATTTCAAATGTAAATGAATGTAACACAACCAGTGAGATATTGGTACTTGGAACACAGGACAACCCCACCCAAAGCTGGCCCTGCCTAATCTCATGCATGCACATCTGAGAGATTGGGAAATTTCAGGCGTTCCCAGTGGGCCTAAATAATGCTGTGCCACTGAAGACACAATGGTTCCACAGCTGCTATAGAGGGCTGCAAGACAGTTTCGAATTGAAGAGATAGATATTCTGAAGTCTCATTTAATTAACTTCAGGGATCAAGCAGTAATCACATAAAACCTTTGTGCAGGAAATTAAGTTTGGGAGGTAGAGTCTGCGATAAGGTAAATTAAGCATCGTCTCAGGGAGTCTGATAGATCTACTTTCTTATGATCATAAATAAAAACATGCATATGTACTGTGGAGTGAAACCAATGCCACTAACCAAAATATAAAAAATGTGTGTGAACCATAATATATCAAACCCAAAAAAAATTAAAACTTTCCACAAACAGTCAAAACAGATAAAAACTTCAAATTGTCAGCATAGAAGAAAATGACAACAGAAGCAACATAGGATTTTTTTTTTGCAAAGGTAATTACCAGGGGGGGGGACAAAATGGAATGCAAGATTTATAAGCAGGACAATCTTCTTCATTAGAAAAGATTTTTAAAAAGGAAAAAAAATGAATATTTTATCAAGATTCTGTAGTTTTACATACTACAAAATTTGATAATCCACAAATGCTGGCATGGAATTGTGATGTGCACTTAACCCTTCTCCAACCTACCCTCTAATTTTCTTATGAGCATGCAGGCAACTTCTTTAAATACATGGTCAATTAATTTTTTTTCTGTGACTGCACAGATTTTTGGATAACTGGGGCTCTTTCTGGGGAAGGTGGGACCTCTACAGACAGGATGGTCTACATCTGAACCTGAGGGGCACAAATATCCTGGGGGGGAGATTTGTTAGTGCTCTTTGGGGGGGTTTAAACTAATGCAGCAGGGGCATGGGAACCTGGATTGTAGTTTTAGGGTAAGTGAGAATGAGAGTATAGAGGTCAGGAGCACAGATTTGACGTCGCAGGAGGGGGCCAGTGTTCAGGTAGGTGGGGGAAGGGCAATTATGATGCCATTAGACGTGACTTGGGGGGGATAAGGTGGAGAAGTAGGCTGCAAGTGTTGGGCACACTGGATAAGTGGGGCTTGTTCAAGGATCAGCTACTGCGTGTTCTTGATAAGTATGTACCGGTCAGACAGGGAGGAAGGCGTCGAGCGAGGGAACCGTGGTTTACCAAGGAAGTGGAATCTCTTGTTAAGAGGAAGAAGGAGGCCTATGTGAAGATGAGGTGTGAAGTTTCAGTTGGGGCGATGGATAGTTACAAGGTAGCGAGGAAGGATCTAAAGAGAGAGCTAAGACGAGCAAGGAGGGGACATGAGATGTATTTGGCAGGAAGGATCAAGGAAAACCCAAAAGCTTTCTATAGGTATATCAGGAATAAGCGAATAACTAGGGAAAGAGTAGGACCAGTCAAGGACAGGGATGGGAAATTGTGTGTGGAGTCTGAAGAGATAGGCGAGATACTAAATGAATATTTTTCGTCAGTATTCACTCAGGAAAAAGATAATGTTGTGGAGGAGAATGCTGAGCCCCAGGCTAATAGAATAGATGGCATTGAGGTACGTAGGGAAGAGGTGTTGGCAATTCTGGACAGGCTGAAAATAGATAAGTCCCCGGGACCTGATGGGATTTATCCTAGGATTCTATGGGAGGCCAGGGAAGAGATTGCTGGACCTTTGGCTTTGATTTTTATGTCATCATTGGCTACAGGAATCGTGCCAGAGGACTGGAGGACAGCAAATGTGGTCCCTTTGTTCAAAAAGGGGAGCGGAGACAACCCCGGCAACTATAGACTGGTGAGCCTCACGTCTGTAGTGGGTAAAGTCTTGGAGGGGATTATAAGAGACAAGATTTATAATCATCTAGATAGGAATAATATGATCAGGGATAGTCAGCATGGCTTTGTGAAGGGTAGGTCATGCCTCACAAACCTTATCGCGTTCTTTGAGAAGGTGACTGAACAGGTAGACGAGGGTAGAGCAGTTGATGTGGTGTATATGGATTTCAGCAAAGCGTTTGATAAGGTTCCCCACGGTAGGCTATTGCAAAAAATACGGAGGCTGGGGATTGAGGGTGATTTAGAGATGTGGATCAGAAATTGGCTAGCTGAAAGAAGACAGAGGGTGGTGGTTGATGGGAAATGTTCAGAATGGAGTACAGTCACAAGTGGAGTACCACAAGGATCTGTTCTGGGGCCGTTGCTGTTTGTCATTTTTATCAATGACCTAGAGGAAGGCGCAGAAGGATGGGTGAGTAAATTTGCAGACGATACTAAAGTCGGTGGTGTTGTCGATAGTGTGGAAGGATGTAGCAGGTTACAGAGGGATATAGATAAGCTGCAGAGCTGGGCTGAGAGGTGGCAAATGGAGTTTAATGTAGAGAAGTGTGAGGTGATTCACTTTGGAAGGAATAACAGGAATGCGGAATATTTGGCTAATGGTAAAGTTCTTGAAAGTGTGGATGAGCAGAGGGATCTAGGTGTCCATGTACATAGATCCCTGAAAGTTGCCACCCAGGTTGATAGGGTTGTGAAGAAGGCCTATGGAGTGTTGGCCTTTATTGGTAGAGGGATTGAGTTCCGGAGTCGGGAGGTCATGTTGCAGCTGTACAGAACTTTGGTACGGCCGCATTTGGAGTATTGTGTACAGTTCTGGTCACCGCATTATAGGAAGGACGTGGAGGCTTTGGAGCGGGTGCAGAGGAGATTTACCAGGATGTTGCCTGGTATGGAGGGAAAATCTTATGAGGAAAGGCTGATGGACTTGAGGTTGTTTTCGTTGGAGAGAAGAAAGTTAAGAGGAGACTTAATAGAGGCATACAAAATGATCAGGGGGTTGGATAGGGTGGACAGTGAGAGCCTTCTCCCGCGGATGGATATGGCTGGCACGAGGGGACATAACTTTAAACTGAGGGGTAATAGATATAGGACAGAGGTCAGAGGTAGGTTCTTTACGCAAAGAGTAGTGAGGCCGTGGAATGCCCTACCTGCTACAGTAGTGAACTCGCCAACATTGAGGGCATTTAAAAGTTTATTGGATAAACATATGGATGATAATGGCATAGTGTAGGTTAGATGGCTTTTGTTTCGGTGCAACATCGTGGGCCGAAGGGCCTGTACTGCGCTGTATTGTTCTATGTTCTATGTTCTATGTGTAACTTAAAGGAACTGAACTGCAACAACTTCTATGGTGTTGCACGACCACACAGATGATTGAGGCCAAGATCAGATCATCATGACCTTATTGAATGGAGGAGCTGGCTCTATGCACCATAAAACCTTATCTTACTCCTATTTCTTATATTCTTATGTTATTGATATCCGTTGGTTCCAATATAGGCAGCATGCAAAATACTTCATTAAGTGATTGTAGCATGCACCAAGTTTTACCCTTGAGTGGCTGCATGCCTGGACAGGAGGTGAAATATTATGAGGACAGTGTGAGTTAACGATTGTGTGCACTACTTAAAGCCAGCAGCACCTTTCAAGGGGAGCTACATTTTGGCTGGAACAGGTGCTGGAATTCATTCTAAGAGTGATTTTGACCTGGGGAAGACACCAGAATCTCACAATGCTGTAGGCAGTGGGCTACAGGGGGCGGGATTTTCCGTTGTCTAACTCCAAAATAGCGAAACACAATTGGGCGGAGAATAGGTTCCAATTTCAAAATTGACGCCACATCGCAATTCTCCGCCATCTCAACAGCGGCGGCAATGAGGTCCGGAATGCACGTACAGCAAACTCCGTTTGCATGTCATTAGTGGGCCTGACCCGGTATTCTCCGGGGCCTCCGCGATGCTCCTGGGCCGAGTTCCCGATGGCGCCGTTCACTTGTGCTTTTAAAAATCGTGAAACCGGTGTCGTGACTGCTGAGCGAGAGAGAGGAGGTATAGAGGATGTCCAACTTTGCCATAGTTTGCTGACAGTTGTGCCGCTGGCCAGGGGGCTTCTGTCAGGGCCAGAGGGAGTTGTGAGGGTGGCCAGGAGGTGAGCTGTGGGGTCAGGGTGTACGGGCACAGAAAACCATTGCCGCAACCAACACGGCAGCCATGCAGCTGCGCACGTCGCTGACTGCCCACTGTGAACTTAGGCCCACGTGTCATATAGTTGTCCCGCAGGCCACCCCACTAGGTGCCCTCCGATCCCAGCCAACCCATCAGCTGTATGGGAATGCTGCAGCACAACCTGTGCCATCTTGTCAGCTGGGATGAGTGTGCATGGAGATAGTAATGTGTATATGCGGCTGCAGCTTGTCAGCCTCGCGAGTGTCAATCACGGACCCGGCAAATCCTTCACTGTTTTTCATTGCAATCGTTTGTGTTCCACGTGATGCCATGCTAGCTCCTCCACAGTTGCTGAATCGATCCAGGTCAGCGTCAGTTTTTCTGTTGTGAAAGTCCACGAATTCTGCCCCGGCGTCAACACTTGATCTCAGAAACGGAGAACCTAGCATAAGATTTTTCAAAGCTACACTGAAGACCAAGGTGCAAGAGTTGAAGAGAAAGAGAAATGTCAGCTATCTGGAGTTCCAGATAGCTGTCACAGTCAATGTCAGCAGCATAGCCCCAAGAATGCAGTGCAGCAAATATTTCCTCACACAAAATAAACTTCAAATATCATGGGCGGGATTCTACGGTCGCCGACATCGCGTTCGGCGATCGGCTGAAGAATACCTGTTTCCGACCAAATCGGGAGTGGCGCCGCTTTCACAGTGCTCCGCCCCCTCCGAAGCAGCGTAACGACGGCCTCAGGACATTGCCTGAGCCCCCCCCCCGATGCTCCACCCCCGACTGGCCGAGTTCCCGACAGCGTGAGTCACTCATGGTCTCACCCGTCAGGAACTCGGCGTGGCGGCTGCGGACTCAGTCCAGCACTGCCACAGTTGGGGGAGGGCCAATCTGTGGGCAGGGGCTGGGGTGTGGTCCGGGGCTCACGAGGCAGCCAAACAGGGGGCACTATTTCGCAGGCCAGGTCCACGCGCGGCCGGCTCCTGGTAGCACGGCACAGCCACTCCAGGCTGTCGCCGTGCGCATGCGCGGCCACGGACCCGGCAATTCTCCGGGCCGTATCGGCGGCTAGAGCCGGGTGCTTTACGCTGCTAGCCCTCAGCCAAATGGAGGATCGGTGGCTGTTTTGAGCCGACTTTTAGGGCATAAAACGCCATCGTTCCCACACCTTCGTGAGGACATGGCCTCACAATCGGAGAATCCAGCCCCACCCCCAATTGTATCACCAGTCTCAGTCTGCTCAATACACCACACCCTGATCACTCACCGACCAACAATCTCTATCAATTGTGATTCATGCCTTCACACCCCCATCCACTTACCACTGCTACAAGCTTCCCTCTCACATCAAGTAGCTTGTACACACAACAGCTATTTAGCCATAATAGGCACATAACCCAAAAATATTGTTTCACTTTCCTATCACTTGCAGTACAAGGTAGTGAAAATTCAGAGGCAGCAGCTCCTAACTAGAAGGGAACAGCATGCATGAGGGTATGCCTATAAGATCATAATAAAAGAAGCAGGAGTACGCCATTTGGTCCATCAACCTTTTTGTCATTCAATAAGATCATGGCTGACCTGATTGTGGTCTTGACTTCACTTTTCTGTCTGCCCCCATAACCCTTAAATTACTTGACAATCAACAGTCTGTCTAACTCAGTCTTGAATATATTCAATGACCTAGCCTCCACTGTTCTTTGTAGAAAAGAATCCCCATGATTAACATGCCTCTGAGAAAAGAATTCCTCCTCATCTCCTTCTGAAATGGGAGATGCCTTGGGCTGGATTCTCTGTTTGGAAACGCAAACCAGTAAGCAATTCCGTATTCCTTGCTATGTAAATAGATGCATGGTGTAGAATACGAGGGATTCCCATGGATCCCGATATCGGGCTGCCATCTTCAGCCATAACCAATGCTCTTAGACTCAAACCGACACAGGAAGCCTCCTCTAACCGCCCCAGCTCATACATCCACCCTCGCATTTTCTCAATGTTCGCCGCTCAGAATACAACCTCAGATCCAGTAGCACCAGCCCTACCGATTGCCACTCTCTCTGCAGGAAGAGAGTCCTGGGAGTCTTACCGCCCACAAAAAGGCCAAGATTATCAACCCTAATGAAAAAAGATTTAGAGAGGAAGATCGGGAGACACTAGAACACAAATAAGATCCTCGGCAGAATGTTAATTTTGACCATCTGCACTCTCCGCACCAAGGACAACGAAGGGCATCCCACCTCTTCAAGTCCCCCTTCACCCCCTCCACCAAAGTGGCCAGGTTCAATTCATGCAGCAAGGACCAGTCATGAGTCACCTGAATCCCTAAATATCTGAAACATGTCATGGCCAGCCCAAATGGCAGCCTCCTCAGAGGATTCGCCAGGAAGATCGCACTCTTGCTCATAGTCAATTTGTACCCTGAGAAGGACCCAAATTTCCTCAACAGCTCCACTATCCTGCCCACACTAGGCAGAGGATCTGAAAAGTATAACAGCAGGTCATCTGCATAAATGGTCATCCGCATAAAGGGACGCCTAATGCTCCTTGCCCCTCCCTCTCTGTATCTCTCCACCCACCTGATGATCTAAGTGCAATGACCAATGGCTCAATCACTAGTGCAAACAACAATGGGGACAACGGGCATCCCTTCCTTGCACCCCTATACAACCGGAAGTACCCTGAACACACAGGGTCCAGACACTAGCCGTGCAGGCGCTATACAGCAATCTCACCCAGGAGATAAATATTGGACGGGTCTTCTTTAATTAATTTATGGGATGTATATATTACTGGCAAGACCAACGTTTATTGTCCATCCCTGATTGTTCTTAAGAAGATGGTGGTGAACTGTCTTCTGGAACTGCTGTGATCTTTATATTGCAGATACGTCCACAGCGCTGTTAGGTAGGAAGTTCAAGGATTTTAATCCAGTGGCAATGAAGGAATGGTGATACATTGCCAAGTCGAGATGTTGTGTGGCTGAAAGGGAATTTGCAGTAGTGTTCCCATGTGTCTACTGCCCGTGTTCTTCTGGGAAGTAGAGGTCATAGGTTTTGAAGGTGCTGTCAAAGGAGCTTTGATGAGTTGTTACAGTATATCTTGTAGATGATACCCATGGCAGCTACAATATGCTACTGATGGAAAGAGTGAATGCTTATCATGGTGAATGGGGTGCCAATCAAATGACTGATTTGTCCTGGATTGTATCAAGCTACTTGAGCATTGTTGGAGCTTCACTCATCCAGTTAAATGAGGAAAGTTCTAGCAAACTCTTAACTTGTGCTTTGTGGATGGTGGATATATTTTGGGAGTCAGGAAATGAATATTCACCACAGGGTAACTAGCCTCTAGTGTTAGTATGTAATAGATTCTGTTGATGAATGTTGAAGTTTAAGGTAATATGGTGAACAGGAGTTGGGTATTCATTAAATAATTATACGCAGATCATAGAATCATAGAATCCCTACAGTGCAGAAGGATGCCATTCGGTCCATCGAGTCTACACCGACCCTCCAAAAGAACCCTAACATAAGCCCACTCACCTACCCACCCTGTCCCCGTAACCCTTTGGACACTAAGGGGCAATTTAGCATGGCCAATCCACCAATCGACCAAGAAAGCACAACAGCACCTATACTTTGTCAGGAAACTAAGGAAATTCGGCATGTCCACATTGACTTTTACCAATTTTTGCAGATGCACCATGGAAAGCATCCTATCTGGCTGCATCACAGCCTGGTATGGCAACTTCTTGGCCCAAGACTGTAAGAAACTGGACTTCCGGTGGCGGCTATGAAGGAGTAAGTCGCACATTTGGTGGCTCCCGCTCGGGTCGGACTTTTGGACCTTTTCCCCTGATTTTCTACCGGACTTGAATTATAAAACTGATGACAGAGGCAATTGTGTACTGAATTCCCACATCGGTGCATGGAGAGAAGGACTAAGTACTAGAAGTGCTCGTAAAGATAGAAACAGAAAGACAGAGAAGGCTTGGGCTGAAGCTGCAGCAGGAGACAGCATGGCGGAGGACCGGACCTCTGGTTTAATGACCCAGCGGTCTATGGATGCAAGTTATTCAGGAAGGTTTTGCTGAGCAGAAACGGGACTGCTTGAACCCGATAAAAGAGTCAATTGAGCGGCTGGAGCTTAGATTGGACGCCCAAGATCGGGCGATCCAGACGGTAGAGAAGGCGTTGGCTGAGCAGGAGGAACATCAATCTGCGGTGGAGTTGGAGGTGAGGATGCTGAGAGATCAGCAGAAGAAGCTCCTGGAGAGGGTGGAGGACCTAGAGAATAGGTTCCGCTGGCAGAACTTGAGAATTGTTGGGCTCCCGGAGGGGTCCGTAGTAGCGGACGCTGGGGCATACATCGCAGACATGTTTGCGAAGCTGCTGGGGGATGGGGCATTCTCCCGGCCCTTGGAGGCGGACAGTGTCATAATATGCACCCATGCAGATCATGAGGTAAAAGCAGGTAGTGACAGACACCCAGGTGAGCCAATCAACATACAGAACAGAACACGACCAATCACCAGACAGAACACCAGAGGGGGGCTTCCAACTATAAAACACACGAGGCATCAGCACTCTGCCTCTTTTCACTAGTGACAACTGTAGTGACAGTCAGGGTGTACAAATCATTCAACACCTTCCACACGTGGATCAGAGCTAGCTTGGTCTAGATAGTTAATGTTAGTTTACTTAGAGTAGTAGAGAGTCAACCCACAGGCAGCTGTGTGCTTCGTTACTGAAGTTCAATAAATCTTATTGAACCAATGCCTACGTTTGGTGTATGCTTGATCATTTAACTGCATCGTGTTGCAGTCCGTGTTACCCCAGGGTGAATAACATGACAGACAGGGCTCACAGAGCACTCACGAGGAAGCCGCGAATGGGAGACCCCCCCCCCACCCCCGAGGGCAATGGTGGTGAAATTCCACAGGTACTTGGATAAGGAGGGCATTCTACAGTGGGCCAAGCAGACACAGAGCTGTAAGTGGGACAACAGTATCCTGCGGGTTTACCAAGACCTGAGTGTGGAGGTGGCCAGGAGAAGAATAGGCTTCAACCAGCTTAGGTCGATCCTTTTTAAGAAAAAGGTGAAGTTCGGACTGTTGTATCCGGCCCGTCTCTGGGTCAAGCATGAGGAACAGCATTTTTATTTTGAGTCGCCTGAGTAATCTGCTATGTGAGACTTATGTCAAAAGCCTTCTGAAAGCCTAAATGAACCACATCTGCTGGTTCTCCCTGGTCAACTCTAAGTTACATCTTCAAAGAATTCCAGTAGATTTGTCAAGCATGGTTTCCCTTTCGTAGATCCATGCTGAATTTGTCTGATTACTGCATTGCTTTCCCAAAGCCAAGCTATGAAATCCTTGATAATGGATTCCAGCAACTTCCTACTACCTACGTTAGGCTCACTGGTTTATAGTTTCCTGTTTTCTCTCTACCTCCGTTTTTGAATAGCGGGGTTATATTAGCAACCCTCCAATCTGTAGGAACCATTCTAGAGTCCAAAGAATTGTGGAAAATGACCACCAATGGATCTACTATTTCTAGGGCCACTTCTCCACTTCCATGGGCAGCACGGTAGCACAAGTGGATAGCACTGTGGCTTCACAGCACAGGGTTTTGATTTGATTTGATTTGATTTATTATTGTCGCATGTGTTATTATACAGTGAAAAGTATTGTTTCTTGCATGCTGTACAAACAATGCATACCGTACATAGGGAAGGAAGGAGAGACTGCAGAATATAATGTTACAGTTAAAGCAAGGTGTAGAGAAAAGTTCAACTTAATACGAGGTAGGTCCATTCAAAAGTCTGATGGCAGTAGGGAAGAAGCTGTTCTTGAGTCGGTTGGTACGTGACCTCAAATTTTGGTATCTTTTTCCTGATGGGAGAAGGTGAAAGAGAGTATGTCCAGGGTGCGTGGGGTCCTTAATTATGCTGGCTGCCTTTCTGAGGCAACGGGAATTATAGATAGAGTCAATGGATGGGAGGCTGGTTTGCGTGATGGACTGGGCTACATTCATGACCTTTTATAGTTTCCTGCGGTCTTGGGCAGAGCAGGCTCCATACCAAGCTGTGATACAACCAGAAAGAATGCTTTCCATGGTGCATCTGTAGAAGTTGGTGAGGGTCGTAGCTGACATGCCAAATTTCCTTAGTCTTCTGAGAATGTAGAGTCGTTGGTGGGGTTTCTTAACTATAGTGTCGGCATGGGGGGACCAGGACAGGTTGTTGGTGATCTGTACGCCTAAAAACATGAAGCTTTTGACCCTTTCTACTTCGTTCCCATTGATGTAGACAGCAGCATGTTCTCCACTATGCTTCCTGAAGTCGATGACAATCTCCTTCGTTTTGTTGACATTGACGGAGAGATTATTGTTGTTGCACCAGTTCACCAGATTCTCTATCTCATTCCTGTACTCTGCCTCGTCATTGTTTGAAATCCAACCCACTATGGTGGTGTCATCAGCAAATTTGAAAATCAAGTTGGAGGGGAATTTGGCCACACAGTCATAGGTGTATCAGGAGTATCGTAGTGGGCTGAGGACACAGCCTTGTGGGGCACCGGTGTTGAGGATGATCGTGGAGGAGGTGTTGTTGCCTATCTTTACTGATTATGGCCTGTGGGTTAGAAAGTTCAGGATCCAGCCGCAGAGGGAGGAGCCGAGGCCAAGGCCACCGAGTTTGGAGATGAGGGCGCGATTCTCCCACCCCCGAGAATCGCCGCAACCGCACCACGCCGCCCCGACACCGGCGCGAGATTTTCTGAGGTGCGGAGAATCGGCGGCATTTGCGCCAGCGTGTTTGGTGCGCCGCCAATCGCCGGCCGCTGTCCGCGGCGGGGCCGCCGATTTTCCAGCCCGAATGGGCTGAGCGGCCGCACGGAAAAAGCAGAGTCCAGCCGGCGCCGTTCACCCCTGCTCACTGCCAGCGGGAACTCTGCGCAAAGGGCCAGGGTGCGGCCTGTGGGGTGGAGAGCGGGGCTCCATCCCCGGGGGGGGGGGGGCTTCCGATGGGGTCTGGCCCGCGATCGGGGCCCACCGATCGGCGGGCAGGCCTCTCCCTCCAGGGCCTACTTTGTTGTGCGGCCGGCCCCTGAACCCCCACGCCATGTTGCGTCCGGGCCGGCGCGCTGAACAAGTCCCCCGCGCATGCGCGGGTTGGTGCGGCCCAACTGCTCATGCGCGGGTTGGCGCGGCGGCCTTTAGGCGCCGGGAAGGGAGGCATGAACCACTCCAGTGCCTTGCTGGCCCCCTCTGGGGGCCAGAATCGGTAGTCCCCGCGATCGTTTCGTGCCGTCGTGAAACGCGATGGCGTTCACGACGGCGCGAACACTTAGTCTCCATTTCAGAGAATCGCGCCAGAGTTTTGTAGAAATTACGGTGTTGAAGGCTGAGCTGTAGTCGATAAATAGGAGTCTGACATAGGTGTCTTTGTTATCTAGGTATTCCAGGGTAGAGTGCAGGGCCATGGAGATGGCGTCTGCTGTGGACCTGTAGCAGCGGTAGGCGAACTGTAGTGGATCAAGGCAATCCGGGAGGCTAGAGTTGATTCGTGCCATGACTAGCCTTTCGAAGAACTTCATGACGATGGATGTCAGAGCCACTGGACGATAGTCATTAAGGCACGCTGCTTGACTTTTTTTTGGTACAGGGATGATGGTCGTCTTCTTGAAGCAGATTGGGACCTCAGATTGTTGTAAAGTGAGGTTGAAGATGTCTGCGAATACCCCCGCCAGCTGATCCACGCAAGACCTGAGTGCTCCTCCGGGTACCCCATTCGGGCCAGTGGCTTTCCGTGGGTTGACCGGCGAGAAGGCTGCTCAGACGTCTGCAATGGTGATCTCAGATACAAGTTCATCCGCGGCTTCTGGGGTGGAGGGCTCGCTCTCGCTGACCTCTTGCTCAAAGCGGGCATAGAATGCGTTGAGCTCATCAGGGAGGGGTACTTTGGATCTGACGATTCTACATGCCTTCATCTTGTAGCCCGTTATGTCTTGCAGACCTTGCCATAGATGGCAGGGATCCGTGTGGCTAGCCTGGACTCGAGCTTGGTCTGGTACTGTCTTTTGACATCTTTGATGGATTTCTTTAGGGTCACAGGTTCGATTCCCCACTGGGTCACTGTCTGTGTGGGGTCTGCACGTTCTCGCCGTGTCTGCGTGGGTTTCCTCTGGATGCATCGGTTTCCTCCCACAGTCCAAAGACATGCAGGTTAGGTGGATTGGCCATGTTAAATTGCCCTTAGTGACCACAAAGGTTGAGAGGGGTTATTGGGTTACGGGGATAGGGTGGAAGTGAGGACTTAAGTGGGTCAGTCCAGACTCGATGGGCCGAATGGCCTCCTTCTGCACTGTATGTTCTATGTTCTATGTTCTTTACGTACTCTGGGATGAAGATTATCAGACCCTGCAGATTTATCTGTCTTCAATCCCATTATTCTCACATAAACTCTTTCTACTAATACTAATTTCCTTCAGCTCCTCATTAAAACTTGTGTTCCTCAGAACTTCCAGTACATTATTCATGTCTTCTCTTGTGAAGTTAGAAGCAAAGTGCGAATTTAGTTCCTCAGCCAGTTATTTGTTCCACGTCATGAATTCCCTGGCTTCTGACTGTAAGGGGCTTTTATCACTCTTTTTCGTTTTACATACTCTAGAAACTTTTGCAGTCAGTTTTTATGTTCCCCACTAGCTTGCTTTCACATTGTATTTCCCCCTACTTAATCAATCCCTGAGTACAAAGAACAAAGAAAGGTACAGCACAGGAACAGGCCCTTCGGCCCTCCAGGCCTGCGCCAACCATGCTGCCCGTCTAAACTAAAATCTTCTAAAAGAACAACGAAAAGTACAGCACACAAAGAAAAGTACAGCACATAACAAAGTATTTTCAAGAAGTGATAAAATTGTATTCAATGCCAACTCAAGATGATTGAAAGCATTCAGAACCTTCTGATTGTTACTCTCAGCAGCACTTCTGATCTCACAGGACTGTGGCTACATCCTGCCTTTTTGAACATATAGCCCAGCTAGGCAATGCCACCGGACCTGGGAGTTCCCATGCGATTGCCCAAGAGAAGAACAAGGGTAGCTATGTCCTTTCTTGGGATACACTTTGGGTGCCGAAGAAAATTATTTTAATTAAAATTATATGACAACACATTCTTCAAAAAGGCATTTTAAAGTAATTTTGTCTGAAATTCCCCCCTCCCTATTGACAGTTGGATGTGGGCTCATGACTCAAACCCTTATCCCACCCCATTGAACAATGCAGGTAATGGGAATACGGTGGGAATCCCAGAATCAAGTCCTGCCCACCATGCTCACTCGATGTAGGTAAGCCTCGCATTGGAATGGAAAATCTGGCCCAGAGGTGTCTCCTATGTTAGCCTATGAAATAACAGCCGTAACAATTCCCGTAACAGCCTCCCCGAACAGGCGCTGGAATGTGGCGACTAGGGGCTTTTCACAGTAACTTCATTTGAAGCCTACTTGTGACAATAAGCGATTTTCATTTCATTTCATTTCAACAGTGAGCACATTTCAAAAGTCTACTGGCTGTGGAGCGCATTAAGATATCCAGAGGACAGGATAGAGTGCTACAATAATGCAAGTTTTTTCTTTCTTACCTGCAAATGCAACTACTTAGCTTTAAGTGGTTGCGCCCCTTTAATCTTGTTAACAATGTTCTGAACAATATTTTAAGTGGTGGCTCCTGTGGCATTTTAGCAAAAATTGCTGAATTGGTCTTACCGTGCTTATACATGTGCAATGACCTTTTTCCAAAGAAGAGTCTGTATTCAGCTTTCATCAGTTGATGCTTACATAGCTGGTTTGGGAAAATAAACATTGCAGAATAGAAAATGATTAATGAAGAGACAGCTTTTTTGGTGCAGAGAATTTGGAATTTAATCCAGCATTTGCAATGCTCAAAGCTCAGTTCCTTTGCCAATGATTCTAACTATTAAGATGACTTGTCAGCAGCTCTTCAGTTCAGACATACTAGAGTGTTCAATACAGAAAATGAGTTTTTGAACCTGGCCTCTTCAATGACATACAAGGGTCCTAATGGCTCTCTTATTTTACAAAAGTGGTCTCAGGAGTGCAGCTCTCAAATGCAGATCTACAATTTCCATGCTGTGCTCTCTTATACGATATTCTTCCTGCTGCTGCAACAAATCAAGATTGGAGAACGACAATTCCTATTGTTAAAAGGAGGGAATCCACCTCTATGCTTTTAAGCTTAACTGGAGATCCAGTGGCAGCTTGCCAGACTCACAATAATGTTTATATTAAAGAGTGCATCAACAGCAGGAGTAGTGTGCATCTGCTGTTAACAGCAATTTATCAGTGTAAACCTTTTCAGGATCTCACTTTGGAATAATCTACAGTGCCCCTATTGTTAAGGAAACAAAAACCATAATGCCCTTGGCTTACATTTCATCCTGCATCAACTTCACAGATGTTAGTGATAAATAAAAAGACCAAATGTATTTTTATAATGAATTTTATAACGTAATATGAAAGATAATAAGTAATGTAATGTTTGCACAGTGTCAAAACTGCAAAATGCTCATACTCTGTGGGAGATGGGAACTAATGGTTTCCTTGAAGAGGCCCTAATGGCCAATTAGCAAATGGTGCGAAAATAAATGAAAAGAAAAGCTTTGGTGTCAAAAGTGGTAATAGAGAAAGCCAACAAGCCTAATTCTTGGGACCATGCTGTCACAACTAATTTGTTCTGATATTCCTTGTAATGAATCTCTCCACCCCCCCCCCCCCCCCCACCAATTCCACCCTTCCCCCACTACCGCTCTTTACAATGACATTGGAACCTTTCAGCGCTGTAAACTCTCAAAAACATGTTAGAAATAGAACAAATTGGGGGAAAAGACTATGGGGGCAATTCTCCGAGCCCCACGCCGGGCCGGAGAATCGCCGCAACCGCGCCCCGACGCACGATTCTCCGAGGTGCGGAGAATCGGCGCCACTTGCGCCAGCGTGTTTGACACGGCCCCGGCCGTGGGCCGCTGGAATTGGTGGCGCCGCCGATTCTCCGGCTAGGATGGACGAGCGGCCGCGCAGATACGACAGAGACCCACCGGCGCCGTTCACGCCTGGTCGCTGCCGATGGGAACTCTGCGTGAAGGGTGGGGGGAAAGGGATCCTTCACCGGGGGGGCCTCCGATGGGGTCTGGCCCGCGATCGGGGCTCACCGATCGGCAGGCCGGCCTCTCCCCCCCCGGGCCTATTTTGTTGCGCGGCCGGCCCCTGAACACCGACGCCATGTTGAGTCGGGGCAGGCGTGCTGAAGTAGTCCCCCGCACATGTGCAGGTTGGCGCGGCCATCGCGAAACGCGACGGCGTTCACAACGGCTGAACACTTGGGGCGAGATTCTCCGACCCCCCCACCGGGTCGGAGAATCGCCGGGGGCCGGCGTGAATCCCGCCCCCACCGTGTCCCAAATTCTCCGCCACAGGATACTCGGCGGGGGCGGGAATCGCGCCACGCCGGTCAGCGGAAATCCCCCGGCGATTCTCCGGTCCGCAATGTGCCGAAGTCCCGCCGCTGCCAGCCGGCGTGGATTGAACCATCTTTCGAACGGCGGGACAAGGCGGCACTGGCAGGTTCTGGGGTCCTGGGGGGGGGGCGCGGGGCAATCTGGCCCCGGGGGGGTGCCCCCACGGTGGCCTGGCCCGCGATCGGGGCCCACCGATCCGCGGGTGGGCCTGTGCCGTGGGGCACTCTTTTTCTTCCGCCTTCGCCATGGTCTCCACTATGGCGGAGGCGGAAGAGACACCCTCCACTGCGCATGCGCGGAGATGCCGTGAGCGGCCGCTGGCGCTCCCGCGCATGCGCCGCCCGGCAAAGTCATTTCCGCGCCAGCTGGCGGGGCACCAAAGGCCTTTCCCGCCAGCTGGCGGGACGGAAATAAGTCCGGCGCGTGCCTAGCCCCTCAAGGTGAGGGCTCGGCCCCCCAAGATGCGGAGAATTCCGCACCTTTGGGGCAGCATGATACCGGACTGAATTGCGCCGTTTTTGGCACCGGTCGGCGGACATCGCGCTGATTGTGGAGAATCCCGCCCTTGGTCTCCATTTTGCAGAATCGCCCCCAATAAACTTGTTCAAGGTTTTCCATGAACAATTGGTACACCATTCCACAACTACAGAGACACATAGTAAATAAAGTTTTTATAGAAAGTCATGGGGCGAAGTTCTCCGCAATCGGTGCGATGTCCACCGACCGGCACCAAAAACGGCGCGAATCAGTCCGGCATCGCGCCTCCCAAAGGTGCGGAATCCTCCGCATCTTGAGCGGCCGAGCCCTAACCTTGAGGGGCTAGGCCCGCGCCGGACTGATTTCCGCCCCGCCAGCTGGCGAGAAAGGCCTTTGGTACCCCGCCAGTTGGCACGGAAATGACTTTGCCGGGCGGCGCATGCGCGGGAGCGTCAGCGGCCGCTTACGGCATCCCCGCGCACGCGCAGTGGAGGGGATCTCTTCTGCCTCCGCCATGGTGGAGAGCGTGGCGAAGGCGGAAGGAAAAGTGTGCCCCCACGGCACAGGCCCGCCCGCGGGTCGGTGGGCCCCGATCGCGGGCCAGGCCACCGTGGGGGCACCCCCCGGGGCCTGATCGGCCCGCGCCCCCCCAGGACCCCGGAGCCCGCCCGCGCCGCCTTGTCCCGCCGGTAAGAGAGGTGGTTTAATCCATGCCGGCGGGACAGGCAATCTAGCAGCGGGACTTCGGCCCATCCGGGCTGGAGAATCACCGGGGGGGCCCGCCAACTGGCGTGGCGCGATTCCCATCCCCGCTGAATATCCGGTGCCGGAGAATTCGGCAACCGGCGGGGGCTGATTTCACGCCAACCCCCGGCGATTCTCCGACCCGACGGGGGGTCGGAGAATCTCGCCCATGATACACATGACTTTATTTGCAATAATAGCTAACATTAAATTTCAAATGTGATCACAATGCTGTTTTCTCTCATAACTAAAGACAAAACTAAAGGCTCTGCACCTGAATGCGGATAACTTGTGTGACAAAATGGAGGAATTGTCATCTCAAATAGAAATAAATAT
This sequence comes from Scyliorhinus torazame, assembly GCF_047496885.1. Classification (NCBI taxonomy): domain Eukaryota; kingdom Metazoa; phylum Chordata; class Chondrichthyes; order Carcharhiniformes; family Scyliorhinidae; genus Scyliorhinus; species Scyliorhinus torazame. The sequence goes on along the minus strand of NC_092720.1, from coordinate 53,631,526 downwards.
GTATGATCTGATATCCATTATAGAGTCATGGATGCAAGATGACAAAGACTGGGACCTGAGTATTCAAGGCTACATGACATTTCTGAAGGACAGTAAGCCAGAAAAATTTGTTAATTAAGGATGACATTAGTACAATAGAGAGAGATGACCTTACTTCTAAAGATGTAGAATCAGGTTGAGTAGAGATAAGAAATAACAAAAGTCAGGGGCGAAATTCTCCATTATCGGCGGAAAGTCCGCCGATCGGCGCAAAAAACGGCGCAAATCCCACTTGCGTCACGTCATAAAAATGGGCCGATAGTCTGCGGCCCGAAATGGGCTAGCAGCGACGTAACGGGATCCGCGCTTGCGCAGTGGTTCACGCCGTGCAGCGTCATACGCGCTGCACGGCGTGACGGCTCATAAGGCCGCGCTGCTCCCCCCACCCGACCGGAACAGCCGACCGCAACACCCGACTTGATGGCTGGCCGTCGCTCAGCCCCGAGGTTCGAGTCACGCGATGTGGAGGCGCTCCTGGACGCGGTGGAGCAGAGGAGGGACGCCCTGTATCCCGGGCACGGCCGCAGAGTTGCCCCACGCCACAGCCGGCGTCTGTGGAGGGAGGTGGCAGAGGCCGTCACCGCTGTGGCCCTAACACCACGGACAGGCATCCAGTGCCACAAGAAGGTGAACGACCTCGTCAGAGTAGGCAGGGTGAGCCTCCCCCATATCCCCCATATCCCCCCTCCCCCAAATCCCCCCTCCCCCATATCCCCCCTCACCCATATCCCCCCTCCCCCATATCCCCCATATCCCCCATATCCCCCCTCCCCCATATCCCCCATATCCCCCCTCCCCCATATCCCCCCTCCCCCATATCCCCCATATCCCCCCTCCCCCATATCCCCCCCTCCCCCATATCCCCCATATCCCCCCTCCCCCATATCCCCCCTCCTCCATATCCCCCCCATCCCCATATCCCCCATATTCCCCCCTCCCCCATATCCCCCCTTCCCCCATATCCCCCCCTCCCCCATATCCCCCATATCCCCCCTCCCCATATCCCCCATATTCCCCCCTCCCCCATATCCCCCCTCCCCCATATCCCCATATTCCCCCCTCCCCCATATCCCCCCTCCCCATATCCCGCATATCCCCCCTCCCCCATATCCCCCATATCCCCCCCTCCCCCATATCCCCCCTCCCCCATATCCCCCCTCCCCATATTCCCCATATCCCCCCTCCCCCATATCCCCCCTCCCCCATATCTCCCCTCCCCCATATCCCCCCCTCCCCCATATCCCCCCTCCCCCATATCCCCCTCCCCCATATCCCCCATATCCCCCCCTCCCCCATATCCCCCATATCCCCCCTCCCCCATATCCCCCATATTCCCCCCTCCCCATATCCCCCCTCCCCCATATCCCCCCTCCCCCATATCCCCCCTCCCCCATATCCCCCATATTCCCCCCTCCCCCATATCCCCCCTCCCCATATCCCCCATATTCCCCCCTCCCCCATATCCCCCCTCCCCATATCCCCCATATCCCCCCTCCCCCATATCCCCATATCCCCCCCTCCCCCATATCCCCCATATCCCCAAGTGAATCCAGCCCTAACCTTAACCTCTGCAATGCACGCGCAACCGATGGCGTGCATTCATATACCTGCCTAACACTGTTGCCTTTTACCCCTGCCACCACCAGCCCCCCCCCCCCCCCCCCAGGAGAAGCGCGCACACAACAATAGGGAGCATGTGAGGACTGGAGGAGGGCCCGCTGATGAGAGGCCACTGACCGTACACGAGGAAAGGGCCCTGGAACTGGCTGGCGGACCTGAGGACCGGGAGGTTGCTGATGCAGAGGTCGGGGCCCCACGAGCAAGTGAGCCACCAACAGCCCGTCCCCATATCCCCCCTCCCCTATATCCCCCTCCCCCGTATCACCTGATCACTGCCTGATGTCTAACCATGCATGCTTCATTGTGTATCGCAGGACCAAACGTCCAGGCACCCATCCCCGCAGATGCAGACCGCCCGCAGGATGCCCCTCGGAGACCACAGGAGACGGAGAGACCCGCACCCTCCAGCATGCGACGCCCGCAGGATGCCCCTCGGAGACCACAGGAGACGGAGAGACCCGCACCCTCCAGCATGCGACGCCCGCAGGATGCCCCTCGGAGACCACAGGAGACGGAGAGACCCGCACCCTCCAGCATGCGACGCCCGCAGGATGCCCCTCGGAGACCACGGGAGACGGAGAGACCCGAACCCTCCAGCATGCGACGCCCGCAGGATGCCCCTCGGAGACCACGGGAGACGGAGAGACCCGGACCCTCCAGCATGCGACGCCCGCAGGATGCCCCTCGCACACCACGGGAGACGGAGAGACCTGGAGCAACAGGGAGACGACACCCCCGTCACGTGCGGGAGCGACCACCCAGCGATGAGGGGGGCAGCCACAGGCCCCCGTCACATCCGAGCCAGGACACCACTACCCAGGACACCACTATCCAGGACACCCCTACCCGGGACACCACTACCCAGGACACCCCGACCCGGGACACCACTACCCGGGACAGCACTATCCGGGACAGCACTACCCGGGACAGCACTACCCGGGACAGCACTACCCAGGACACCCCTACCCGGGAAGACGAAATACCTGACAGTGACTCAGAGTGGATAGGTGGAGACGAACCCCCACCCCAAAGTGCCATGGACTCAGAGTGGGACGAAGAGCACGACACAACGCCACTGCTGTCACCAACACCCTCCACCATCGCAGAAACACTCACCACGGTTGGGCACTTTAGTGATGAGGCGTCTGGTACACTCACTGGTGCGCACAACACAGCCGTCCCGGTACAGCAGGTGGAGGTAGGAGCAGCAGAGGGACCGGGCGGTCGGAGGGCAGCCCAGGCCAAGCGAACATCTGCCGCCCAGATGGATCCCGGGTTCCTGCAGTTACCACACCCACACATAGATCCGATGCAACCACCGACACGGAGACGAGCGAATAGGGTGACGGGTGGCTTGCGGCGGCTGCGGTCGCAGGTGGAGGAGTCCACCCGCGTCCAGGAGCTGGGAGTGGTCCCGGTCATGCGTGCCATCCAGGCTGACACCGCACGGGTGGCGTCCGCGGTGGAGGCAATGGGTGCGACGGTGTCAGACATGGGGAACGGTTTGCGAGGCCTGGGGCCTTCCGTGCAGGCGGCGTCTGTGGCCCAGGAAATGGCTGCCCTCTCACAGGAGGCCATGAGCCAGTGCCAGCGCCAGATGGCAGAGGCGCTCAACGCCATAGCCCAGTCTCAGCAGGCCATGGCCCAGTCTCAGCAGGCCATAGCCCAGTCTCTGCAGGCCATGGCCCAGCCTCTGCAGGCCATGGCCCAGTCTCAGCAGGCCATCGCTGAGGGCATCGGCGCCAGTGGCCATGTGCGAGCTGGCGTCGCACTGTCGCAGACAGGGTTCGACAACCCCCTGGGCTCCATGGCTGCAAACCTGCAGACCCCTGTCGATACCAGCACGGGCCTCCAGGACTGGCAGCGCCAGATGTCGGGGGCGCGTCGGATGGCCAGTCCGTTCGCATCCCCCACCCATGTAGAGGCCTGGGGGCCATCGGGCACCCCGAGGGAGGAGGAGGTGGTGTGGTCCGTCCCGGCTCCCTCTGTAGGGGAGGTCCCGGTACACCGCGACACCTCGGACTCCCCCCCTTCCATCCCAGGTGCATCGGGTGGGCAACGGGCAGGACAGGCTGGCAGCTCGCCATCCCAGTCGCCCGGGCCGCAGCCTGGCCCATCTAGGCCAGGACGCCCCAGGAAACGGCCGCCAAAGGGATCCAGTGTCAGAGGGCAGGAATCACAGGAGTCCACCTCCAGTTCTGCTGTACCGTCTGGGGAACCACGTAGACGTAGTCAAAGGGCCCGTAAGGCCAAACAATTAGACACTGAGTAAGTTGGCACGGGTGCAGGGCACAGATGAGTTTTAGGGGCTAGGGCACGTGCATGAACTCCTTTGGTTATTAAAGTCAATGTTACACCTACCGAAGCTGCCTTTGTGCTCTGTCCAAAGTGTGCGGGGGTGTCATGTACGTTGAGCGCAAGTGTGTGTGTGAGGGGTGGTCTTACCTCAGCCCCAGGTGAGTCTGCCCCCTTCCCCCTGGGCCGCCATCAACATCCCCCGGGCAGAGGACGGGACCGTGCGCTGCAGTGTCACAGCCGCATGCAGGGATGGTCCAGGTGGATGGTGGTACTGTGGCCATGGGTCAGACATAGTCCAACGATGTAGAGCCAGGAGCTCATCGGAGGCGGGTTGTCATCATTCTCCATGGCCTGCGATAGACACGCGTCCACCCGCAACTGGGTGAGCCCGGCCCGTTGTGCCGCCGGTGGATCGTCAATTGGGGGTGGGGGGGTGGTGTGCATGCGGGTGGGGTGTGTGGGGTTGGGGAGGGGGGTGAGGGTGCTGGGTGGGTGGATGGGTGGGGGGTGTGGGTGGTCGGCTGTTGTCATGGTGTGCGGTCTGTGGCCATACTACCCGATTCCCACGCCCATCTAGTCAGTGAAGCGGGCGTCTATCAGTCTGTCCCGTGCCCGCTGGGCCAGCCGGTAACGGTGGACAGCCACCCGCCTGTGTCTACCCCATCTGCCCTGACCATTGCCCCCATCCCCCTCATCTGGGGAGGACTGGGCCTCTTCCTGCTGCTCCTCCACTCTGCCCTCCTCTGCCTGCGGCACATCGCCCCTCTGCTGGGCTATGTTGTGCAGGACGCAGCACACCACAATGATGCGGCCGACCCTATCTGACCGATACTGGAGGGCGCCCCCAGAGAGGTCCAGGCACCTGAAACGCATCTTCAGCACGCCAAAGCACCACTCGATCACTCCCCTTGTCGCTACATGGGCATCATTGTAGCGGTTCTCCGCCTCATTGCGTGGCCTCCGTATAGGCGTCATCAGCCACGATCGCAATGGGTAGCCCCTGTCGCCCAGCAACCAGCCCCTCAGCCGGGGATGGCGTCCCTCGTACATGCCGGGGATGGATGACCGCGACAACACGAATGAGTCGTGTACACTGCCTGGGTGACGGGCGCAGACGTGCAGGATCATCATGCGGTGGTCGCAGACCACCTGTACGTTCATTGAATAGGTCCCCTTCCTATTAGTGAACACGGCCCTGTTCTCTGCAGGTGGCCGCACGGCGACGTGCATCCCATCGATCGCGCCCTGGACCATGGGGAACCCGGCAACGGCAGAGAAGCCCACGGCCCGGGCATCTTGGCTGGCCCGGTCCACGGGGAAGCGGATGTAGCGGTGCGCCATGGCATAAAGGGCATCTGTCACTGCCCGGATGCACCGATGCACCGATGTCTGCGATATGCCGGACAGGTCCCCACTCGGTGCCTGGAATGACCCCGTTGCATAAAAGTTCAGGGCCACCGTAACCTTGGCGGACACGGGGAGAGGGTGTCCCCCGCCAGTGCCACGCGGTGACAGGTGTGCCAGCAGGTGGCAGATGTGTGCCACGGTTTCCCGGCTCATCCGGAGTCTCCTCCTGCATTCCCGGTCCGTGAGGTCCTGGTATGACTGCCGGGGCCGGTACACACGGGGCGCCCTCGGGTGCCTCCGTTGCCGTGGGGCCGCGACGTCCTCCTCCCCCTCCTCGTCCTGTCGGTCAGGTGTCCCTCCAGCCTGGGCGGCTGCCGCCTGCCCCTCTGCGGCAGCCTGCGCCGCCTCTCTGGCACGCTCCTCCTCCTCCTCCTCCTCCTCCTCCTCATCCAGGGCAACATAGACATGAGCGGCTGCCACCACGGCGGCCAACATCGCTGGATGGTCTGAAAACATGACGGCCTGGTGGGGGGGAGGGGAACGACGACATGTCATCATTGCCCATATCCCCTCCTCCCCCCAGCCAGGTGGCATGGACCGCATGGGTCCAACTGTTGGAGGCTGGCACCTGGCCAGGTGGACCAACTCATTTGCCCTCCCATCACCCACCCCGGCACGGACCCCCCCCCCCCCCCCAACCTCCACCCCGGCACGGACCCCCCCCCCAACCTCCACCCCGGCACGGACCCCCTCCCCAACCTCCACCCCAGCACGGACCCCCCCCCCAACCCCCAACCTCCACCCCGGCACGGACCCCCCCCCAACCTCCACCCCGGCACGGACCCCCTCCCCAACCTCCACCCCGGCACGGACCCCCTCCCCAACCTCCACCCCAGCACGGACCCCCCCCAACCCCCAACCTCCACCCTGGCACGGACCCCCTCCCCAACCTCCACCCCGGCACGGACCCCCTCCCCAACCCCCAACCTCCACCCCGGCACGGACCCCCCCCCCCAACCTCCACCCCGGCACGAACCCCCCCCCCAACCTCCACCCCGGCACAGACCCCCCCCCAACCTCCACCCCGGCACGGACCCCCTCCCCAACCTCCACCCCGGCACGGACCCCCTCCCCAACCTCCACCCCAGCACGGACCCCCCCCCCAACCCCCAAACTCCACCCCGGCACGGACCCCCTCCCCAACCCCCAACCTCCACCCCGGCACGGACCCCCCCCCCCAACCTCCACCCTGGCACGGACCCCCCCCCCAACCTCCACCCCGGCACGGACCCCCCCCCCAACCTCCACCCCGGCACGGACCCCCCCCCCCCAACCTCCACCCCGGCACGGACCCCCTCCCCAACCCCCAACCTCCACCCCGGCACGGACCCCCCCCCCCCCAACCTCCACCCCGGCACGGACCCCCCCCCAACCTCCACCCCGGCACGGACCCCCTCCCCAACCTCCACCCCGGCACGGACCCCCTCCCCAACCTCCACCCCAGCACGGACCCCCCCCCAACCCCCAACCTCCACCCCGGCACGGACCCCCTCCCCAACCTCCACCCCGGCACAGACCCCCTCCCCAACCCCCAACCTCCACCCCGGCATGGACCCCCCCCCCAACCTCCACCCCGGCACGGACCCCCTCCCGGCACTCCCCCGGAGCCCAGCCTACTCTAACCACCCCCCCCCCCGCCGCACACACACACACACATCCCGAGACACACCTCTCCTCAGGCAATCAGTCTGCGGCCACGCCATTTCCTGCCCAGAGCCAACCCCCCAGGCCGTCACTCACCTCCTCGCTGGTCGGCGTGAGCCTGGAGCACCGGGTCACGCCGATGAAAAGGAGGTTTGATTGACGTCGACGTGAACGGTCATCACGTCGACGGGACTTCGGCCCATCCGGAAGGGAGAATATCGGCAGGCCGAAAATCGGCTGCCTTGCGCAGACCCGTGACATTCTCCGCGGCAGCGGCGCCATTAACGCCCCGCCGACTTTTCTCCCTTCGGAGACTTCGGCGGGGGCGGGGGCGGGATTCACGGCGGCCAACGGCCATTCTCCGACCCGGCGGGGGGTCGGAGAATGACGCCCATGAAATCAGTTGTGGGAGGAGTTTGTAGGCCGCCTAAGATTAACTGCTCTGTAGTTACTGTGGCTTTTGTGCTTGGCGGGTCAGCTGTTCCCTGGCACATTCCCAATGCAACACACCAGTTGCCAACCTATCAGCATCTTTTTTCATACAGTATAAATTGTTGTTCTTCTTGAAATTTGATATTCTTGCTTCTGTCCTGATCAGTGCAAGACAAAAACCTTTATTAGCATGTATCTTTTTTCAGCATTACTCAAGTTCTGTACCACCAAACAACTATTAATAAATGTACTGATTTTAAACTAGGATGTTATGGAATGAAAAAAATAATTGAAGGAATAAGACAGGGGCAGGGGAATAACTTCCAACTTCAGCTGGAACATTATTGGGCTGGCTGTTCATTAAACACCCTGCCTGATTTTCTTTCTCATTCATTTTAGGCATCCAGTAATATCTTTGTTTGAAAATTAACAAGTTTCAATCCAAATGACACATTGAAGATGATACAAAGTTGGGTGTGAGGGTGAGCTGTGAGGAGGATGCAGAGATGCTTCAGCGGGATTTGAACAGGCTGAGTGAGTGCGCATTTGCATGTTTAATGCAGTATAATGTGGATAAATGTGAGGTTAACCGCTTTAGTAGCAAAACTAGGAAGGCAGACTATTATTTAATTGGGTGTAAACTGACAGAGGTGGATACTCAGCGAGGCCTTGGTGCCCTCGTGTATCAGTCACTGAAAGTAAATGATATGTTGGCCTTCATAGCGAGTGGATTTGAGTATAGGAATAGAGATGTTTACTGCAATTGTACAGGGCATTGATGAGGCCACACCTGCAGTTTTGTCTGCAACTTTGGTATTCTTATCTAAGAAAGGATGTTCTTGCTATGGAGGGAGTGCAGTGAAGGTTTACCAGGCTGACTCCTGGGATGGCAGGACTGTCATATGAGGAGAGTCTAAATCGGTTAGGATTATATTCAAGAGTGAGAGGGGATTTGATAGAATCTTACAAAATTCTTCAAGGATTAGACAGGGTAGATTCAGAAAGAAAGTTCCCTATGGTGGGGGAGCCCAGAACTAGGGGTCATAGTTTGAAGATAAGAGTTGAACCTTTTAGGACTGAGGTAAGGAGAAATGTCTTCACCCAGAGAGTGATGAATCTGTGCAATTAACTACCACAGAAAGTAGTTGAGACCAAAACATTGTATAATTTTAAGAAGGAATTAGATATAGCTCTTGGTGCTAAAGGGATCAAGGCAGGATAAATGTACTGAACTTGACGATCAGCCATGAACATAATGAATGGTGGAGCAGGCTCGAAGGGCTAAATGACTTCCCCCTGCTTCTATTTTCTATGTATGTGTTTCTATCCCCAGGGCGTTGCGCAAATCCCGTCCCGTCGACCCAACGCTGGCTGCCAGGGTTCACGCCACGTCGGTCGGGAGCTGTTGGCAGCGGTCCCCCCGAGCAATTCTCTGGGCCCCGACAGGCCGAGCAGCCGTCCATTTTTGGCCAGTCTCGACGGCGTGGATTAGACATGGTCCCACACGGCGGGATCTGGCAGGTAAGTCGGCTGGGGCGGGCCTCGGGGGGGATGCGGGGGGATCCGACCCTAGGGGGGCCCCCACGGAGGCCTGGCCCACGATTGGGGCCCCCCAATCTGCGGGCGGGCCTGTGCTGTGGGGGCACTCCTTCCTTCCGGGTCGGCCCCTGTCGGGCTCCACCATGGCCGGCGCAGAGAAGAGAGCCCCGCGCATGCGCCAGAACACGCCGGCAGTTCCGTGCATGCGCGGTATCATGCCAGCCCTTTGGCGCATGCGCGGACTCTCGCAGTCCCTTCGACGCTGGCTGGCGCGGCGCCAACCCCTCCGCCGTCCACCTAGCCCCCGGAAGTGCAGAGAATTCCGCACTTTCGGGCGCTGTTGACTTCGGAGTGCTTCGTGCCGGTTTTCCCGTGGCGTGGAGACTTAGTCCCCGGAAAGGAGAATCCCGCCCAATGTATTTTATTCTGATAAGGGGTATGACACTCCTGGGGCGAAATTCTCCCCCAACGGCGGGATGTCCGCCGACTGGCGCCAAAGACGGCGCCAATCAGACGGGCATCGCGCCGGCCCAAAGGTGCGGAACGCTCCGCATCTTTGGTGGCCTAGCCCCAACATTGAGGGGCTAGGCCGACGCCGGAGGGATTTCCGCCCCGCCAGCTGGCGGAAATGGCGTTTGTTGCCCCGCCAGCTGGCGCGGAAATGCGGCGCATGCGCAGGAGCGTCAGCGGCCACTGTCAGTTTCCCGGCGCATGCGCGGGAGCGTCAGCGGCCGCTGTCAGTTTCCCACGCATGCGCAGTGGGGAGAGTCTCTTCCGCCTCCGCCATGGTGGAGGCCGTAGCGGTGGCGGAAGGGAAAGAGTGCCCCCACGGCACAGGCCCGCCCGCGGATCGGTGGGCCCCGATCGTGGGCCAGGCCACCGTGGGGGCACCCCCCCGGGGTCAGATCGCCCCGTGCCCCCCCCAGGACCCCGGAGCCCGCCCACGCCGCCTGGTCCCGCCGGTAAATACCAGGTTTGATTTACGTCGGCGGGACAGGCAATTTCTGGGCGGGACTTCGGCCCATCGGGGCCGGAGAATCCAGCGGGGGGTCCCGCCAACCGGCGCGGCCCGATTCCCGCCCCCGCCCAATTTCCGGTACCGGAGACTTCGGCGGGGGCAGGATTCACGGCGGCCAACGGCCATTCTCCGACCCGGCAGGGGGTCGGAGAATGACGCCCCTGCTTTTTGCTGTTTAGCAGAATGCAATTATTTTACTACTCTTAACCTTGTCTGATTGTATTTGACTTATGTTAGCGCAAAGAGAGAAAGATGGAGAGAAAGCATCATCAGACCATCAGCTCTGCAGGATTTCTGACCGAGTAAATAGGGTGAAAATCCAAATCAGGCATCTATTCCAAATGGTGTGTTAGTAAACTGGATGCAAAAAATTTGGTAACCAGAGGACACAGAATAAAGGTACTGGCAAAAGAACTGAATGGGAGATAAAGAGACATTTTTTCACAGCAGTTAGATAAAAGGCCACTTCTAATCAGTACTTGAGCTGGTAATTGACACATTGCAGGTCGGAAGAAGTATTTCTTGATGCATTGAAGAAAAATGAAGGTCGGTGGTTTCTGGTGATTAATTCACACTGGTTCGCCCCAAACAACAGCAAGCTTGTGGCTTTTCAGTTAAAATTAGTCAAGCCCCAGGCTTACGATGGTAGTATGTATGGAGAAGTTACGCACAAGGTAGCTCCCGCCAGAAACTTGTTTTCCGGACCTTTTCACCAGGCTTAGGGGGTAATTTCAGTGAAATAACCTATCCACTTGAAGATACAGGGTGCCTGCATCCGAAAAATGCCAAGAATGTCTGGGAATAAGAAGCCGGAAGATGGAAATTCATCGACAGACTTGGAGGCTTTGCGTGGATCCTCTGTGGAAAAAATGGCCCAGACTGCTCCAGTGACTGCGGCTGCTCCAATAATGACTCACATACTTGCCGGTGTTCTATCAACGGAGTTTGATAAGCAGTTTGAAAAGCGGTGGAGAGCAATGTCTGAGGGCCAATGAAAGTCGATCGAGAAGGCCCTGGGTCCTAGCAGATCTAAATTCCACAGATCTCAAAAACAGCTTCTTCCCCGCTGTTACCAGACTCCTAAATTACCCTCTTATGGACTGACCTCACTAACACTACACCCTGTATGCTTCATCCGATGCCGGTGCTTATGTAGTTACATTGTATACCTTGTGTTGCCCTATTATGTATTTTCTTTTATTCCCTTTTGGCTTTTCAGTTAAAATTAGTCAAGCCCCAGACTTACGATGGCAGCCGATAGCCATTTGTAGCCAGTCTCGACGGCGTGGGTTAGACATGGTCCCACACGGCGGGACCTGGCAGGTAAGTCGGCTGGGGCGGGCCTCGGGGGGGCGCAGGGGGATCCGACCCTAGGGGGGCCCCCCACGGTGGCCTGGCCCATGATCGGGGCACCCCTATCTGCGGGCGGGCCTGTGCTGTGGGGGCACTCCTTACTTCCAGGTCGGCCCCTGTAGGGCCCCGCCATGGCCGGCGCAGTATCATGCCAGCCCTTTGGCGTATGCGCGGACTCTCGCAGTCCCTTCGATGCTGGCTGGTGCGGCGCCAACCCCTCCGCTGTCCACCTAGCCCCCAGAAGTGCAGAGAATTCCGCACTTTCAGGCGCTGTTGACTTCGGAGTGGTTCATGCCGGTTTTCCCGTGGCGTGGGGAGTTTTGGTTTCTCTGTTTTTGTAAAAAGTTTCTCGTTTTGCATTTTATGGAAGATGTTTGTGATGCAGTTTGGATTGATTTAGAACCAGCAGTAGAGCTGAGTGAGTTAAGGTTTTCATTTACTCTGTTCGGGGATGGAGGTATGCTTGTTTTTGATCTTGGTGTTTTTCCTGTTGGGCAATTGTGTGGGGATTGTTTGATGCTGGAGTTTGTTTGTATGAGTGGGAGGAGGGTGGGGAGGAAACAATAGGTGGGAAACTAGCTGGTGCCGGGATGGGGGCCACCAAGCTGGCTGGACGAGTTAGCTCACAGAAGCGCAGTGGGAGGGGGTGCATATATTTGGTTTAGTAAAGGGGTTGGGTTACAGGGTGTTGTTACTAGGGGGGGAGAGGGTGCGAATGTTCTGCTGACGAGGGAGGGACTTGAGCTGAGGGACAGAGAGGAGGTTGGGGGCGGGAGCTGCCGGGCATTGGACTGGTGGAGGGACCGGTCAAGCTCGAAAAAAGGTAGGGTGCCAGCAATGGCAAAGGAACTAAGAGGATTCATGGAGCTGATGGCGGGGGGTGGGGTGGATCCATGGAGGTTTGGGCAGCCGAGGGTGAAGGAGTTCTCCTTCTACTCACACGTGCATAATCTGTTCTCCCGGATTGATTTCTTTTTTTTTGAGCAGGGCCTTGCTGCTGGGGTAGTGGACACGGGGTACTCGGCGATTACAATCTCAGACCATGCTCCACACTGGGTTGACCAGCAGGTTAGTAAAGACAGTAATCAGCGCCTGCACTGGAGGTTGGATGTGGGACTTTTGGCGGATGAAGGAGTGTGCGAGCGGCTGAGGAAATGTATTCAGAGCTACCTGCAGGTCAATGACACGGGGGAAATTTCAGCAGCGGTGGTGTGGGAAGCACTGAAGGCGGTGGTCAGGGGGAGCTGATTTTGATTCGGGCCCATAGGGAGAAGGTGGACAGGGCAGAGACGGATCGACTGGTAAAGGAGATCCTACAGATTGATAGGAGGTATGCGGAGACCCCAGAGGCAGGGCTTTTAAGGGAACAGCGGAGGCTACAGGCAGAGTTTGGCTTGCTGGCCACAGGGAGGGCGGTGGAGCAGCTGAGAAAGGTGAGGGGGGCGATCTACGAACACGGAGAGAAGGCCAGCCGAATGTTTGCACAGCAGCTTAGGAAGAGGGAAGCAGCTAGGGAGATAGGGAAAGTAAAGGATGGAGATGGGAACCTGGTTGGTGATTCAGTAGGGGTGAATAAGGTGTTTAGGGATTTCTATAGCAGGCTGTACAGGTCGGAACCCCCTGCGGGGCCAGAGGGGATGAGGCACCTTTTGGAGGGGCTGAATTTCACAAAGGAAGATGGGAGTGGGTAGGAGGGCTGGGGGCCCCGAACGGGCTGGAGGAGATAGTGGAGGGTCTGAAGGCCATGCAGTCGGGTAAAGCCCCGGGGCCGGACGGGTACCTAGTGGAGTTCTATAAAAAGTTCTCTGGGATACTGGGGCCGGTGTTGATGAGGATGTTCAATGAGGCAAGGGAAAGAGGGGTGCTGCCCCGACGATGTCACAGGCAATGATTTCGCTGATTCTTAAGCGGGACAAGAACCCGGAGCTGTGTGGGTTCTACAGGCCGATCTCCCTGTTAAACGTGGATGTCAAGTTGCTGGCCAAAATCTTGTCCTCCAGGATTGAGGATTGTGTTCCGGACGTTATTGGGGATGACCTGACGGGGTTTGTTAAGGAAAGGTAGTTGGTGGCCAATGTAAGAAGGCTGTTAAATGTGATCATGATGCCCCCGGAAGGTAGGGAGGTGGAGGTAGAGATCACAATGGATGCAGAAAAGGCTTTTGATCTGGTAGAATGGGACTATCTGGGGGAGGTACTGGGATGGTTCGGATTCGGGCAGGGCTTTATCGACTGGGTCAGGTTGCTGTATCAGGCTCCTGTGGCGAGTGTACGGATGAATAGGACTACATTTTAACTATTTGCGACTGCGCCGGGGGACGAGACAGGGATGCCCCCTCTCCTTGCTGCTGTTTGCGCTGGCTATAGAACCGTTGGCAATTTCTCTGAGAGCCTTGAGGGGCTGGAGAGGACTGGTCCGGTGGGGGGTGGGGGGGTGGTGGTGGGGCACAGGGTTCCGCTCTATGCGGATGACCTGCTTCTGTACTTTTCGGACCCAATAGAGGGGACGGAAGAAATCATGAGGGCTTTTGGGGAACCTGGCCGGTTTTCGGGGGATAAGCTTAATATGGGAAAGAGTGAGATGTTTGTGGTCCAGGCGAGGGGACAGGAGAGATGACTAGGAGAGCTACCGTTTAGGTTAGTAAAGGGAAGCTTTAGGTACCTAGGTATCCAAGTGGTGCGGGAATGGGACCAGCTGCATAAATTGAATCTGACCCGGCTGGTGGACCAAATGAAGGACGATTTTCAGAGATGGGATGCGCTTCTGTTGTCTCTGGCTGGGAGGGTGCAAACGGTGAAGATGACAGTCCTCCCGAGATTCCTATTTGTATTTCAGTGTCTCCCCATTTTAATTCCGCGGTCCTTTTTTAAGCGGGTCACCAGAGTGATCATGGGCTTTGTCTGGGCGGGTAAGACCCCACGAGTAAAAAAGGTAATGCTTGAACGGAATCGGGGAGAGGGCGGGCTGGCGCTGCCAAATTTTAGCAACTATTACTGGGCGGCTAATATACCCATGATCAGGAAATGGGTGGTGGGGGAGGGGTCGGCAGAGGATGCACATGGAGGCGGCTTCATGTAAGGGAACCAGTTTGGGGGCATTGGTAACTGCGCCTCTGCCGTTCTCGCCGGCACGGTACTCCACCAGTCCAGTGGTGGTGGCGGCTCTGAGAGTTTGGGGCCAGTGGAGGCGGCATGTGGGAGCAGTGGGAGCATCGCTCTGGGCACAAATTTGTGCTAATCACCGGTTTGCCCCAGGGAGCATGGACGGGGGGTCCCGGTTATGGCGGCGAGCGGGGATTGAGAGGATGGGGAATATGTTCATAGAGGGGAGCTTTCCGAGTGTGAGGCATTGCAGGAAAAGTTTGGGTTGGCGAGAGGGAAACAAATTCAGGTATCTGCAGGTGCAGGACTTCCTACGTAAACAGGTGTCAATCTTCCGACTCCACCGCTAAGGGGGATTCAGGACAGGGTAGTTTCCAGAGGGTGGGTAGGAGCGGGGAGCGTCTCGGACATTTACAAGGAACTTATGGGATCAGAGGAGACGCAGACCGAGGAGCTGAAGCGCAAGTGGGAGGCGGAGCTGGGAGGTGAGATAGAGGATGGTCTATGGGCAGAGGAGGACAGGTGCGCAAAAATGTGCGGGAGGACCGGCGAACCATGTCCACATGTTTTGGACATGTCCAAAGCTTAGGGGATTTTGGCAGGGGTTTGCGGATGTCATGTCCACGGTGTTAAAAACAAGGGTGGTGCCGAGTACAGAGGTGGCGATTTTCGGGGTGTCAGAAGACCCGGGAATCCAGGAGGAGAAAGAGACAGACGTCTGGCCTTTGCTTCCCTGGTAGCCCGGAGACGGAGACTATTAGCATGGAGGGACTCAAAGCCCCCGAAGTCGGAGACCTGGCTATCGGACATGGCTAGCTTTCTCTGTTTGGAGAAAATTAAGTTCGCCTTGAGAGGGTCACTGTTAGGGTTCGCCCGGAGGTGGCAAACGTTTGTCGACTTCTTTGCGGAAAATTAATCGTCAGCCTATGGGGGGGGGGGGGGGTGCGGGGAGTAGTTTAGACTAGAGTAGGGGGTTAATAAGGGTGGGACCTGTACGAGAGGTAAATGGCTTTTGCACTATTTTTATGGTTTCATGTATATTGTTTATTTTGCTGTTGTTACAATACCAAAAATGCCTCAATAAAATGTTTATTAAAAAAAAAAGAAAATGACTGCACCAGATGAACGTGCGCTTGTGTGTGACCATGAGCTGCACATCATGCACTTCTGCACCCGATACCCAGGCAGTGTGCACAGCATCTTCATCCTGACACATCTGACGGTTCCAGACACCTTCGAGGTGCACCCCTAGATGAGGGGTTGGCTCCTGGGCGACAGGGGTTATCTGCTGCGGTCGTGGCTGATGACCCCTATCCGGCGGCCACAGACCAACGTGGAGACCCAATACAACGACGCCGTTACCGCAACCAGGGGCGTGATCAAGCGGTGCATCAGAATAATGAGGATGCGGTTCAGGTGCCATGTCTGCTCTGTATGGGCTCTCCGTATAACACTAACAGGCGCCTGAGTGTGACGACTTGGGGATTTTCAGAGTAACTTGATTGCAGTGTTAATGTAAGACTACTTGTGATACAAATAACGATTATTATTATTGTGGTGGCCTGCGGCATCCTCCATAACAACGTGCAGCAGAGGGCTGATGTGTTGGAGGAGGGGGTTGAATGCCTGGCCTCGTCCAACAAGGAGATGTGGAGGAGGGCCAGGGTGGGCAGGACATGAGACCCAAACAGGCAGAGGGGGCCGCACAGCGTGTGCGTCAGGGCTGGCATGCACAGGACCCTCAAATCACCTCCAGGTTCACCAACTAGGGGGCTTAGCCAATGGCACGACAACCCATCCCATCCCTACCCCCCTCCCATCCCCGACCGACCATCCGCTCCGACGGCAACTCTCCTCCCACCCCCGACCGACCATCCCCTCTGACAACAATTCTCCTTGCATCACCCCCCCTGACTCCCACCCCTACAACCCCCTCTGTGATCCCTACCTGCCTCACTACGGGGTACGGAACCTGGCTTGGTAGTTACAGCAGGTCTGGTCCATGGGATGGAGGATAATGATAACCAGCTCTGCAATGAGTTATGCTGCTCCCTGTCTTTTGACAACGTATGGCTCCTGCCCACTGTAGCACTTTCCACCATCTGCCTGGGTGATCCCTGCATTCAAGCTGGCCATTCCATCACATGGTCTCAACAAACCCTTGGGGTGGCGGATGTGGGGACGGGGTGCAGGGGGTGTCGGGATTGAGAGGGAGGGGGAAATGCGGGCTACTGGGGCGATGTGCAGTGTCCGACCTGGGGGACCTGGTCCGTGCCAACCTCTGATAACCATCCAGCCCCCTTCTCCCACCCCCTGCTGGAGAGCCCCCTCTGCAGCTAGCCCAAACCAGCCCAGCTCATCCCTCTGACCCATCTGAAAAAGCACTGAGGCAGTTTTGAAATTTTGCGCACTGGTGTTTATTTTGAACAAAACAGGTGAAACATGTGAACATGGCAGCGCGGTAGCACAGTGGTTAGCACAGTTGCTTCACAGCTCCAGGGACCCAGGTTCGATTCCTGGCTGGGTCACTATCTCTGCGGAGTCTGCATGTACTCCCCGTGTCTACGTGGGTTTCCTCCGGGTGCTCCGGTTTCCTCCCACAGTCCAAAGATGTGCAGGTTAGGTGGATTGGCCATGCTAAATTGTCCATAGTGTCCAAAAAAAAGGTTAAGTGGGGTTACAAGGATAGAGTGGAAGTGCGGAGTTAAATAGGGTTGGTGCAGACTCGATGGACTGAATGGCCTCCTTCTGCACTGTAAATTCTATGGAATTCTATAGGGTGGACTCGAGTCCCCTCTGGAGCTGGACAGTGCTCATAGGACACTCCAGCAGAAGCCCTGCCCGAATGAACCACCACGGGCAATCATCATTCGATTTCACAGCTTTCAGGAGAAGGAACGGGTCCTGAAGTGGGCCAAGTAACACCGAGGCTAGAAATGGGAACGTATACTCATCAGGATCTACCAAGACATTGGAGCTGAGCTGGCCTTGTAAAAGACCACCTGAAGGATGTTTGGTTCGGGCTGGTAAACCCGGCGAGGCTGTGTAAAATCTATGATTCGAAATACTATTATTTTGTGGCAGATGGCTTTGTAAAAAAGCATGGACTTGACTCAAGTTAACGTGCTCCGTCTTTGATTGTTGTGGGTGGGGAAGGGCAATGGAGCATCTTGTATAGATCTGGTGGTATTTCCTTGCTCTTGGGCTGAATGGTTTTTTCACATGTTATTTGTTTATTTTGGGGGGTAACTGGTGTGTATTATATAATATTGTTGGATATATTCCCATTAGGAAATTAGCTATTGTATGTGGATGGGTGTGGTGAATTTATTGCTGTAACAATTCACCATGTGCATATCTGTATTACGCAGTTGCCCATGTGGGCTCCACCTATGGACCATTGTAAGGTATTACCTATGATGTTGCATGTTGGGGCCTGTGACTCTGCCCCTGCCTCCACAGGGTAGGTATAAAGAGCAGTCACCCTGTAGGCGGCTCCCACTAACAGATCAGTCGCAGGCAGGCACTGTTCTAGTTGATTAAAGCCACAGTTTACTTCTACTCCTGGTTTTGTGTGAATTGATGGTCGCATCAATTTAATCAACTACAACGCCACTATGGAATCGGCCCTCAAACCTGACCTTCCGGAACTCGATCCGCAGGCTGCGGAGGCGAAAGAGATTTTTTCACACTGGCTCCGCTGTTTCAAGGCCTACCTTGCCGCCTCCTCCTCAACTTCCGTCACCGACGAACAGAAGCTGAGTCTCCTCCACGCACGGGTGAGCCATCGAATCTCTGTTCAACTCGAGGAAGCCTCCACTTACGCAGAAGCCCTCGCGATGCTAAAGCGCCTCTACATAAGGCCTGTGAACGAGGTATACGCGCGGCATCTCCTCACCACTCACTGCCAGTGTCCCGGGGAATCGCTGGAAGCGTACTTATGCGACCTCAAAGTCCTTGCACGAAGCTGCAATTACCAGGCCATTACGACCACTCAACATATGGACCTCGCCATCTGGGACACCTGGCTGGAGTCAGGTCCAACTACGTGAGACAGCTCCGACACGAAAAGGGTGCCCTAGACCTGGAAGAGATGGTAAAATTAGCCTCCTCTCTGGAAGTATCATTCCAAAGCCTTAACGCATACCCGTCCGATCATGCGACCCTCTCGTGGACCCCCGACCAAAGAATACCCCAGGCTTGTGCCAATGGCTGCCCGCCCACCATGGGGGGCTACCCTGTTATTTCTGCGGCCAGCCTCAACACCCCCGGCAACGCTACCCGGTCCGGAACGCGAACTGCAGCGACTGTGGGAGAAAAGGACATTTTGCGAAAGTTTGCCTGGCCAGGTCCAAAAACTCTAAATCGCAGGCTCGGTCCTCAGACTCACAGGCCCGCAGATCCCACAGTGTGGCAGCGTGTCTGCTGGCTCCGCCCACCACGGACACGTCATCGGCCTCATGTTGTCCATGGGGGCAGCCATCTTCCAGCCCGCACAGCGTGTGCGACTCACGGGGGCCGCCATCTTGGCCATCCTCGCCCATGCGGCCCGCCACTTGCGATTCATGGGGGCCGCCATCTTGGGCGCCATCTTCCTCACCGCCCGACACGTGCGACCGACAGGGGCTGCCATCTTGGCCGCCATCTGCAACGCCGCCCGACATGTGCGACCAATGGGGGCAGCCATCTTGGAACAGCCCCAGCACCTCCAACTACGCCGGCTACCCGCAACTCAGCGCGGTCACCCTTGACCAGTCGCGACCCAAACATCTCAGGAGCTCTATGATGACCATCCGGGTAAACGGACACAAAATGCCCTGCCTCTTCGACTCCGGGAGCACAGAGAGCTTCATTCATCCAGACATAGTAAGATGCCACTCGCTCCCAATCTTCCCGGCGCATCAAACCATCTCCCTCGCCTCCGGGTCGCACTCGGTGCAGGTCCGGGGATGCACTACCGCAACCCTCGCAATACAGGGCGCCTAGTTCGCCAATTTTAAATTATATGTACTCCCCGACCTCTGAGCTCCTCTTCTATTGGGACTAGATTTCCAATGTAACCTCAGAAGCCTAACCCTGAAGTTCGGCGGGCCTCTACCCCACTCACCGCATGTAGCCTCGCGACCCTAAAGGTCGACCCTCCCCCGCTCTTCGCAAACCTTCGCAGCACGGTAGCATTGTGGATAGCACAATTGCTTCACAGCTCCAGGGTCCCAGGTTCGATTCCCGGCTTGGGTCACTGTCTGTGCGGAGTCTGCACATTCTCCCCGTGTGTGCGTGGGTTTCCTCTGGGTGCTCCGGTTTCCTCCCACAGTCCAACGATGTGCAGGTTAGGTGGATTGGCCATGATAAATTGCCCTTAGTGTCCAAAATTGGCCTTAGTGTTGGGTGGGGTTACTGGGTTATGGGGATAGGGTGGAGGTGTGCGGTTGGGTAGGGTGCTCTTTCCAAGAGCCGGTGCAGACTCGATGGGCCGAATGGCCTCCTTCTGCACTGTAAA
Source organism: Scyliorhinus torazame (assembly GCF_047496885.1). NCBI lineage: Eukaryota > Metazoa > Chordata > Chondrichthyes > Carcharhiniformes > Scyliorhinidae > Scyliorhinus > Scyliorhinus torazame. The sequence goes on along the minus strand of NC_092720.1, from coordinate 53,611,575 downwards.
TTCTATGAAATCTCACCGCCGACTGCAAACCAGTCGCCACCAGAAGCAGGCGGTACAGCATCCATTATAGGACTTTTATCAGGTCCGAAGTTCAGCGACTCTTGCGGGAAGGGATCATCAAGGCCAGCAATAGCCCCTGTAGAGCCCAGGTGGTGGTCGTCAGGACCGGGGAAAAGACGACCCGGTTGGATGCAGATTACAGCCAAACCATAAACCAGTACACGCACCTCGATGCGTACCCCCTTCCCCGAATCGCAGACATGGTTAATCAGATCGCGCACTATCGGGTGTTCTCTACGGTGGATCTGAAGTCTGCGTACAACCAGCTCCTAATCCGCCCGGGGGACCGCCACTACACGGCTTTTGAGGCCGACAGCCGCCTCTTCCACTTCCCCCAGGTCCCCTTTGGCGTCACGAACGGGGTCTCGGTCTTCCAAAGAACGATGGACCGAAAGGTGGACCAGTACGGGCTGCGGGCCACATTTCCGTACTTCGACAACGTCACCATCTGCGGCCATGATCAGCAGGACCACGATGCCAACCTGCAGAGATTTCTCCAAACCACCCGAACCCTTAACCTCAGTTACAACAAGGAGAAATGCGTTTTCCGCACAACCAGACTAGTCATCCTCGGTTAAGTCGTGGAAAACGGAGTTCTAGGACCCGACCCCGACCATATGCAACCATTCTGCAACTCCCCCTTCCCCACTGCCCCAAGGCCCTGAAAAGGTGCCTCGGGTTCTTTTCATATTACGCCCAGTGGGTCCCCAACTTTGCTGACAAAGCCCGCCCACTAATCAAGGCCACCATCTTCTCACTGGCGGCTTAGGCCCGCCAGGTCTTCAGCTGCATCAAGGCGGATATCGCCAAAGCTGCAATGCGTGCGGTGGACGATTCCGTCCCCTTCCAGGTGGAGAGCGACGCATCAGAGGTCGCCCTCGCCGCTACCCTCAATCAGGCAGGCAGGCCAGTAGCGTTTTTTCACGAACCCTCACCACCTCCGAAACTCAACACTCCTCAGTCGAAAAGGAAACCCAAGCCATTGTGGAAGCCGTGCGGCACTGGAGGCACTACCTCGCTGGTAGGAGGTTTATCCTCATCACCGACCAACTATCGGTAGCCTTCATGTTCGATAATACACAGCGGGGCAAGATCAAGAAAGATAAGATCTTGAGGTGGAGGATCGAACTCTCCACCTATAATTACGATATAGTATATCGTCTTGCGAACCTCAATGAACCCCCAGATGCCCTGTCCCACAGCACATGCACCAGCGCGCAAGATGACCGACTACGTGCTATCCACGCCAACCTCTGGCGCCCGGGGGTCACCCGGCTTCTCCATTATATCAAGGCCCGCAACCTGCCCTACTCCACTGAGGAGGTCAGAGCCATGACCAGGGACTGCCAAATCTGTGCGGAGTGTAAGCCGCACTTCTATCGACCGGATAAGGCCCACCTGGTAAAGGCATCCCGGCCCTTTGAGCGCCTCAGTATCGATTTCAAAGGGCCCCTCCCCTCCAACAACCGCAACGCATATTTCCTCAACATCATCAACGAGTTCTCCCTCTTCCCCTTTGCAATCCCTTGCCCCGACATGTCCGCGGCCACCGTCATTAAAGCCCTACAGAGTGTCTTCACCCTGTTTGGTTTCCCCACGTACGTTCACAGTGACCGGGGCTCGTCGTTCATGAGCGACGAGCTGCGTCAGTATCTGCTCAGCAAGGGCATCGCCTCGAGTAGGACTACCAGTTATAACCCCAGGAGAAACGGGCAGGTGGAGAGAGAGAACGAGACGGTCTGGAAGACCATCCTCCTGTCCCTACGGTCTAGGAATCTCTCAGTTCCCCACTGGCAGGAGGTCCTCCCCGATGCACTCCACTCTATTAGGTCCCTACTTTGCACGGCCACAAACGAGACCCCTCATGACCGCCTATTCGTTTTCCCCAGGAAATCCACCTCCGGGGCCTCGCTTCTGTCCTGGCTGAAGACACCAGGGCCCATCCTGCTCCACAAATACATCAGGAGCCATAGGTCCGACCCCCTGGTCGAGAGGGTCCAGCTCCTACACTCCAACCCCAGTATGCATACATCGAACACCCCGACGGCCGACAGGATATGGTCTCCCTCCGGGACCTGGCACCCGCAGGTTTCACTACCATCACCACTCCATCTTACCCCGCCTAACCTATGCTGACCAGCACCCCCGCCCCTTCATGGCACCCACACCCCCTCCCGCCCGCCATTCCCCCTTCACCAACCCACAGGAATGAAGCCCCAGAAGACACGCTCCTGGAGTCCATGTCTGTGCCCGCACTGGCGACTTCACTACCGATGCCAGCACGGCTGAGTTTGATGCCCGAGCCAGCTGCGATACCAGAGCTTTGGCGATCACAGCGCACAATCCGAGCGCCGGACAGGCTGAACTTATGAACCTTTCACCCCCGCCGGACTTCATTTTTTAACAGGGGGTGAATATGGTGAATGTATTGCTGTAACAATTCACCATGTGCATATCTGTATTACACTGTTGCCCATGTGGGCTACACCTATGGACCATTGTAAGGTATACCTATGATGTAGCATGTTGGGGCCTGTGTGGGCTCCGCCCCTGGCTCCACCCCTTGAGGGGAGATATAAAGAGCAGTCACCCTGTAGGCGGCTCCCACTGACAAATCAGTCGCAGGCAGGCACTGTTCTGGTTGATTAAAGCCACAGTTTACTTCTACTCTGGTTTTGTGTGAATCGATGAGCGCATCAATGGGTTTATGTTTATTTTTTATTCTCGGGACGGGTGGTAGTGTTTTCTTATTTCTTTATATTGGGGGGTGCTGCCCCGGTAGCAGAAAAGTTAGCTAGCTAGCGGGAGTGAGGGGAGGGGAGGAGTTGCAGTTCACGGACCAGTTTTGCTGGTTTTAATGAGCATATCATTTTTGTTTTGTTGGGGGCTGGGGTTGGTTGGGAAGGGATATTTTTCATTTTCATGTGATGTTTGGGGGAAGGGAGAGGGGTGGGGAGAAGAATTTGTTTACTGATGGTGATTACATACTTTTCTTTGTTTCATTTAGTGGGTGGGTTTAGCAACCATCTTGGGTAGGCCTTGTGCCTGTACTTTCTGGTCAGTTGCTTGATAATCCCTTTTGGTGGAAATGGCTGACTCAGGGATGAAAGGGATGGGAGGCCCCTGATTCGGTTGGTTACCTGGAACGTAAGGAAATTGGGGGGCCCAGTGAAAAGGTTTGAGAGTATTTGCTCACTTAAAGAATCTGAGGGCTGATGTGATGTTTTTGCAAGAGACCCATTTGTGGGTAAGAGATCAGACCGGATTGCAGAAGGGGTGGGTGACCCAGGTATTTAAATGAGACTTCAATAGTGGAACACGAGGGGTGGTGATTTTGATTAACAAATGGGTTCCTTTCTCAGCTACCAAGACCATGGCAGACACCATCGGCAGATACGTGATGGTCAGTGGGACCTTGGCTGGAACATTGGTTGTATTGGTCAATGTCTACACTCCAAATTGGGACGATACGGCATTTGCGAGTAGGCTGTTGACTTCCATTCCCAGAACTGTTGTCTACAGGAAAGGGGGTGAGCCAGCTGCGACGCTCGGGAGTGATATTTTACAAATATGGGGAGAAGGCCAGTCAACTGTTAGCCCATCAGCTGAGGAGCAGGTGGCTTCCCAGGACATCATTCAGATTAGGGTTTCAGGTGGCAGCTTTTTCTCCACCCTGTTAAAGTTAATGCGGATTTTGAGGCATTCTATAAGATCTTTACTGATCAGAGCCTCTGGATGGGAGTTTGGGCATGTTGATATTCTTTGATGGGTTGTCCGTTCCAATGGTGGAGAGGGAAAGACGAGAGAAGTTAGATGCCTTGTTAAGCCCTGAGGAGATACTAAAGATATGGGATTGATGCAGACAGGTTATTGAGTTACAGGGATAGTGTGGAAGTGAGGGCTTAAGTGGGTCGGTGCAGACTCGATGGGCCGAATGGCCTCCTTCTGCACTCTATGTTCTATGTTTTCCCCTCTCCCAGCACTGCAGTCTCGAGAACAATCTCCCCCCTCACAGGCATCAAGCCTCCACCACACATAAAGGGGGAACCCCTCCCATGGTGCTCCCCAGAGGGCCCACCCTGGCACTGTCCGTTGGCACGGGTTAGCACTGCCCAGTTGGCACTGCCAGGTTAGCAGTACAAACCTGTGCCCAGACATTTCCCTTCCCCATAGAGGCTATGCTTACCTTTGCACCTCCAGGGGGTCCCCTCGACTGATTCACTTCTTTAAATACCTGTTGTAAACCACGCCAACATATATGAATATTCAGTGAGAGGGAATCATGTCCTGGCGGGTTTGGGGGTGACTTGCTAATTATATGCAAATATATTCAAATGTATTACAATGAGGTCCTCGTCCTTTGTGAGCATTTCATCATTGACGAGGAATTTCGAACATCGGGAAACGAGTTTCTGCAGGCTTGGACAGGACGGAGGTGTGTAGAAGCAAGCATGGAGAAAACTCCTAACTTTGACCTTATATTGTATATATGTACATAGTTACTGATAGTTCATAAATACTTACTGTTAAACTATACAAAATTCAGAATCTCTTCATGAGCCGTACCAAATTGTATGCAGCATCTTACAACATGGTGCCAGCTATTGGAAAAATACAGTCCGAAATTCCTCATTTGGGAGACTAAATTCTCCCGCTGGAGCTGAATTTCACGTGATTTGGAAGCAATTCCCAATCCTTCGCCATGCAAATTTATACATCGCGAGGATTGTGAGGGTTTTTCCAGGGAATCCCATTAACGGCCTGCCATTTTGAGTAGGCAGCCCAATAGCAAGGTCCTGCGGCTGGCCTCCCACCCTCATATCATAATTCACCCCCCACCTCCAGACACAGCTGTCATCTTTGCTCCATTCATCTTCCTTCACACTTGAGTAACTCTGAAGTACTCTAACCGCAATGTTTATAAAGATCAACCACTTCAAACAGAGTTAAATGCTATCAATTTCCAGCTGACCACTTCAAAATCACTCAAGCATGAAGGGAGATGATTGGAAAGCACTTAATTCTGTTTGAAGTGGGCCAGGACCTGTCAATCAAAAATGATGTTTATAAACATTGTGGTTAGAACCGTGAAGGAAGATGAATGGAACAAAGATGTCAACTGTGTGTGTGGAAGTTGCCAATCACAGCCTAGTAAGGGAAATGAATGAATGGCTTGCTGCCCAAGGATCTGAGGGGGTTTAAACACTATTGGCTGCTCTTCTCTTTCCAGGAATTGACACATGTTGCTTCCTGCATCTGAGTCAGGACGTGTATTACCCAGGTGAGTGATACAACAGTAATTTTTCACACTGCCTCTGTCTGGATTGCTCTCTAGCTTAGGGGGCTCTTTTATGGGGGTTTCCTGAGAGGGGTCTCTTTTCTGGGGGGGGGCTTCCTGACAGAGTTCTCTTTTCCGGGGAGTCAGTGGGGTGGTCTCTTTCTTTAGCGGTCTCTGGAGGAGTCACTATATTTAGGGGCTCTCGTGGGGCAGTGGGGGTGTCTGGTGGGGTTGGGGTGGGTAGATTCTGCATTGTGGTTGGTGGGGGGGGGGGGGAGGATAGCCCTAGGATGGACTTTGGTGGCAACTCCCTTAAGGAGTTACCCCCTTGGCCCACCACGAGGTCCACCACACGTGGGCCATGCTTGCCCATTCTCGCCCACGTGATTCCCAGCCCAGGGGACTGGAGAATCACAAGGCCCGGATTACTCTCATAATCTATCTTACTCTTCTTTATAGCTTTTTTAGTAGCTTTCAGTTGCCCCCTAAAGTTTTCCCAGTCCTCAAGTCTCCCACTAATCTTTGCTACTTTGTATGCTTTTTCCTTCAATTTGATACTCTCCCTTATTTCCTTAGATATCCACGGTCGCTTTTCCCTCTTTCTACCATCCTTCCTTTTTGTTGGTATAAACCTTTGCTGAGCACTGTGAAAAATCGCTTGGAAGGTTCTCCACTGTTCCTCAACTGTTTCACCATAAAGTCTTTGCTCCCAGTCTACCTTAGCTAGTTCTTCTCTCATCCCATTGTAATCTCCTTTGTTCAAGCACAAAACACTAGTGTTTGATTTTACTTTCTCACCCTCCATCTGTATTTTAAATTCCACCATATTGTGATCGTTCCTTCCGAGAGGATCCCTAACTATGAGACCCTGAATCAATCCTGTCTCATTACATAGGACCAGATCTAGGACCGCTTGTTCCCTCGTAGGTTCCATTACATACTGTTCTCGGAAACTATCGCCGATACATTCTATAAACTCCTCCTCAAGGCTGCCTTGACCGACCTGGTTAAACCAATCGACATGTAGATTAAAATCCCCCATGATAACTGCTGTACCATTTCTACATGCATCAGTTATTTCTTTGTTTATTGCCTGCCCCACCATAATGTTACTATTTGGTGGCCTATAGACTACTCCTATCAGTGACTTTTCTGCCTTACTATTCCTGATTTCCACCCAAATGGATTAACCTTATCCTCCATAGCACCGATGTCATCCCTTACTGTTGCCCGGATGTCATCCTTAAATAACACACCACCTCCCTTACCATCCACTCTGTCCTTCTGAATAGTTTGATACCCTCGGATATTTAACTCCCAGTCGTGACCATCCTTTAACCATGTTTCAGTAATGACCACAAAATCATAGTCATTCATGATGATTTGCGCCATTAACACATTTACCTTATTCCGAATACTATGAGCATTGAGGTAAAGTACACTTATGTTGGCTTTTTTACCTCTGTTCTGAATCTTAACACCTCGATCAGTAACCTCTCCTAAGTTGTATTTCCTCTTAACCTTTCTCCTAATTTTCCTTGTCGTTGAACCCATATCTTCATGCAACAACCTGCCGCGTCGCTTACCATTAATGTTTTCACTTCCCGTTTTATTCCTTTTAGTATTCCTGGTCCTATTCACTGAGCTCCCCTCAGTCACTGTACCTTGTACTGTCGGCCTTTTTGATTTTTGACCATGGCTTCTCTGCCTTACACTTTCCCCCTTACTGCCTTTTGTTTCTGTCCCTGTTTTACTACCTTCCAACTTCCTGCATCGGTTCCCATCCCCCTGCCACATTAGTTTAAACTCTACCCAACAGCTCTAGCAAACTCCCCCCCCCCCCCCCGCCCCCAGGACATCGGTTCCAGTCCTGCCCAGGTGCAGACCGTCCGGTTTGTACTGGTCCACCTCCCCAGAACCGGTTCCAATGCCCCTATCCTGGCTAAGACCGCGAACCCTCCCATCCAGAATCTTCCCAATTTTTCACAACTCCAGAACATGTGCACGTGATTTGCTGGCCCCTGCCAAACCTTTCACACTCATCTGTTACCCCTGGAAGAACCCACTCATTCTTGCTCGAGTCATATGCACGCTGTGTACCACCTTAAATTGCATCAGGCTCATCCTTGCGCAAGAAGAAGTCCCGTTTACCCTACGCAGTGCCTCACTCCACACTCCCCAATTAATCTCCCCTCCCAACTCCCCTTCCCATTTCTCCTTGATCTTCACCACCCCTTCGCCTCCCTGCTCCCCCCCCCTGCCATATATATCCCCAATTCGTCCCTCCCCTTCCACGTCCGGAAGCAGCAGTCGCTCCAGTAGGGTGTATCCCTGCAACCTAGGGAACCCCTTCCAGACCTTTTGCACAAAGTCCCTAACCTGCAGGTACCTGAACTCATTCCCGCTCAGCAGCTCTACCCTCTTCCATAGCTCCTCCAAAATGGCAAACCCTTCCTCCAAATACCGATATCTCACTTTGACCAGCCCCACTTACCTCCACTTCCTGTATACACTATCTACCCCTCTCCCCACCACCACCCCCACTCCCCAGCTCAAACTCATGATTCTTGCACAGGGGCGTTAACACCGACATCTCCGACATCCTAAAATGCCTCCTCAACTGATTCCAAACCCTCACCGTGGATTGCACCATCGGGCTCCCTGAATACTACCATTGGCAACACTGCCATCACCATGGCCCTTAAGCTGGACCTCCTACAAGATTCCCCCTCCATCCAAACCCATTCTACCTTTTCTCCTTCCTACCATCACCGCACCTTTCCCACATTCACCGCCCAGTAATAATGAAATAGGTTCGGCAACGTCAACCCCCCTGCTGCCCCTGCCTCTGTAGCAGGCTCCTTCCCACTCCTAGCTTAGACCTTATAATGTGTATATGTAGATAGTCACTGGCAGTTAATAAACACCTACTGTTAAACTATACAGGACTCAGAACCTCTGCATCAGATCTACCAAACTACACCAATGGCCGGAATTCTCTGGTGGTTGAAATTCACTTTTCCCATCAGCAGCGCACCCACACCAACGGGGTTCCCAACGGTTTCAGGCAGTTACAATGGGGAAATCCCATTGACAAGCAGCAAGACAATAGAATCCCACTGCCAACGAATGGTGCATCACAGAGAACGCTGGGGAACCGGAGAATCCAGCCCAATGTCTTATTTAAAGCAAGGTGCCAACCACCCTATAGGCTTTACGGTCATATGACATGCCCATGACATACCTGAACATGAACCAGCTGAAGCACACTTGGTAGTTTCCTCTTCTGTAATATGGGCAAGTGCATGCCCAAGGCACTCATGTAGGTCCAAGCAATTATAGGGTGATATGTGAGTACCCAATGTCATTCACCTCCACATTGATGTGCTACATCCTCGGATATGAGTAGAATTACATCACTCTGTATTTTGTACTTGCAGGAGAATAGGGTTTACAACACAGGAGAGATAGCCTGGAGGGTCAGTGCAGTTGAGGGCAATTCACTCAGTTAAGGAGACAGCAATGGAGATTACCATCCGAGCTCGGTATCAGATGGTGATGGTGAATTGCCCATAGAAGGCATCAAAGGCAGTGTTAGAGACTTGAGCTTGATTTCAATAGTGGATGTAAGGCTGTTGTGCACAAAGCAAATTGGGAATCATGGAATCGTTACAGAATAAAAGGCGGCCATTCAGCCCATCATGTCCATGCTCGCTCTTTTAAGAGCAATTCACATACTCCCTGCATATTTTACAGCATTGCAGGTCACTCTATCCATTGTGTCTGAGCTGCCGAAGAACAAGTTACCTAGCCTAATCCCATTTTCTGGCATTTTGTCGGTAGCCCTGGAGGTTACAAAGTTTCAGGTGCATATCAGATACTTCTTAAATTTCAGACAGTGAGTTTCAGATCCTTACCACCCCCGGGTTAAAAATATTTTCTTCATCCTCCCTCTCATCCTTCTACCAATCACTTTAAATCTCTGCCCCAAGTCACTGACCTCTCCACCAAGGCAAATTGATCCTTTCCATCCACTCTTTCCAAGCCCCTCACAACCTTGTACACCTCAATCAAATCTTCCCTTGGCCTTCTCTGTTCTAAGAAAACAACCTCAGCCTCTCTACTGCAGTTACATCCTTTCTGTATTGAGGTGATCAGAACTGCACACAGAGGTCAAGTTGTGGCCGAATTACTGTTTTATATAGCTCCAGCATAATCTTCCCTGCTGTTATATTCTATGCCTGATAAAGGAAAGCATTGCAAGCGCCTTCATAATTGCTTTAATCGACCTGTCCTGCTACCTTCAAGGATGCAAGGTCTCTCACTTTCTCTACACCTCTCAATATCATCCCATTTATTGCGTATTTCTTTGCTTTGTTTGATCTTCCCAAATGCATCACCTCACACGGCTCTGGGTTGAATTCCATCTGCCACTTTTCTGCCCAACTGACCAGTCCATTGATACCTTCCCTCAGTCTACAGCTTCCCTCCTCGCTATCAGTCACTCAGCCAATTTTTGTGTCATCTGCAAACTTCTTGATAATGTCCCAACATTCAAGTCCAAAGCATGAATATGCCGCAAAAAGCAGGGAACCTACTACTGAGCTCTGTCCCACTGGAAACAATCTTTTAGTTGCAAAAACACCCAGCAATCATTACCCTTTATTTCCTGTCGCTGAGCCAATTTTGTATCCAACTTGCTACATTCCCCTGGATCCTTTGCGGCTTTTACTTTTTAAAGCAGTCTGCCACGTGAAACCTTCTAAAAAGCCTTGCTAAAATCCATGTATAGTACATTAACTACACTACCCTCATCAATCCTCCTTGTTAACTCCTCAAAAAACTCAATCGAGTTAGTCAGACACTATCTTCCCTCAACAAATCCATGCTGACTGTCCTTGATTACTCTGCCTTTCTAAGTGACAGTTTATCCTGTCCCTCAGAATTGATACAATAATGTGTCCATCACCGGGGTCATACTGACCAAAACAAAGGTACAAAGTTAGCAGTCCTCCAATCCTCCAACCTGCATCTAGTGAGCATTAGGAATTGCTGGTCAGAGCATCTGTTATTTCTTCGCCCCGGCTTCTTTTCACAACCTAGAGTCTATTTCATCTGACCCTGGTGAGTTATCCACTTTCAAGGATACTAATCCCCTTATTATTTCCTCTCTCGCTGTGTTCTTCACTTCAATTATTTCACGCTCCTCCTTCGTAACTACAATGTCTGCATCATCTCCTACTTTTGTGAATATAGAAGCAAAGTATTCATTAAGAACCATATTCACATCTTCCATCTTTTACACATTGGTTAGTTTTCTGGTCTTTCATGGGCCCTACTCTTTCTTTAGCTATCCTGTTCCTGTTAATATATTGAAAAAACATTGTTGGGTTCTCCTTGATTTTACTTGCCAATATTCTTTCATGCCTGCTCTTTGCTTTCCTATTTTCCTCTTTGATTTCTTTCCTGCACTTCCTGTACTCCTCTCGCCTTTCTGTAGTACTGAATTCCCAGTGTCCGACATAAGCTTTCCTTTCCTGCATTATCTTATCCTGTATGCTCCTTGACATCCAGGGCTCTAGATTTAGCCATTCCACCTTTTTCTTTGTGAGAACTGTTGTGGAGTAATGGTTACAATTTGTAGGTCTTAAAACACCTTTGTAGACATATGTAGGTTAACTGTAAGTCTTTATTAACTCTTTGAACTATTTACAAATGTACAGAGTGAGAATTTCTGGCTCTTCGCAGCGTGTCTTCCGGCGGCGGAGGCAGCTCGCCATTGGCTGGCAGCAGAATCTTCTAGTCCCACCAATGTTTAGAGTGTTTTGAGCAGCTCACCATGTTACCCACCTCAGGGGGCTGCCTTCAGCGAGACCGGACGATCCCACTGGCGGGAGGTGCCGGACATTCCCACCCAGTGTCTTCATGTTTGTTGGAATACATGGCTCTGTCCAACACTAAACTGACCCTGGTTGGGGTCATGTGGTCTCCCATATCACTGTGTGGGCAGTACTGTACTCAGTCCCACATTAACCCTCTATGTACCAGACTATTATACTATAGGAATATGTTTACTCTGATTCTCTTTGTACACCTCCCACTGCTCTAACACTGATTTACCTTCAAGTACTTCCGATCCACTTTTGCGAAATTACTCGTCAGCTTAGTAAAATTGGCCATGCCCCAATTTAGAATTTTCACTGCTGTTCTATGTTTCTCCTTTTGCATGATTATGGTAAAATTAACAGAATTATGACCGCTAGCCACCAAAATGCTCTCCCACTACCATTCCTCCTTCTGCCCAGCTTCATTTCCCACGAGAACCCCACAACCTCGAGGATCCCCTCCAAGTCACTCACCATTCCGACTTGGAAATATATCGCCATTCCTTCACTGGCGCTGGGTCAAAATCCTGGAACTCCCACCCGAACAGCACAGTGGGTGTACCTACACCTCAGGGACTGCAGCGGTTCAAGAAGATAATTTACCACCACCTTCTGAAGAGCAACTAGGGATAGACAAAAGATGCTGGCCTAATCAGTGATGCCCACATCCCATAAATGAATTTAAAATAACTTTAGGATGGTTCCAGCTAGGTTACATCAATAGTTACACAGAAAAAGTTAGAAGAATTATATATTGGTACAGACACAGGAGACCCCTCCACATCCCACAAGTACACCCCCCATGTGATTCCCCCAACCCAACTCCCTAGTGGTCACCCCCCACACTCCGCAGACTAATCCAAACAATAAGACACCCAGCCCTCGGACCTTCCAAGGGTCTTTCCTGCCCCAGATTACCCCACCACCCGCCGCCCTGAGGCTACCCCCACTCTCAAGGAACCACATCCACTGACATCAACCCCACAACCCACGGGATTCACCGCTACACTAGCTGGATATTGCCTGGCCAGAGTTGGAAGGTTGAACGAGACAGAATGGGAAAATAAATGGCAATCCAACATTTATTTCTACTCCGAGGAAGTTCAGGCCCATTGTATGCATTTAGAGGTGATGTCACATAATAAGAATCTTTATTGTCACAAGTAAGCTTACATTAACACTGCAAGGAAGTTACTGAAGCCCCTAGTCGTCACATTCCAGCGCCTATTCGGGTACACAGAGGGAGAATTCAGACTGTCCAAATTACCTAACAAGTACTTCTTTCGGGACTTGTGGGAGGAAACCAGAGCACCCAGAGGAAACCCACGCATACATCGGGAGAACGTGCAGACCCCACATAGACAGTGACCCAAGCTGGGAATCGAACCTGGGATCCTGGCGCTGTGAAGCAACATTGCTAATCACTGTGCTACCGTGCCATCATTGTGAAGGACACCATACCAGAGTCCAGAAAGAGTTGTCTAAGCCAGAGACATCTGTGCACAGTCTCCCTCAAAGGAGGGAGAACACTCATGATGCTACTGCAGCAGCCATTGAGATTGAGCCTCAGGAGTCAACTTATGGGATACTGTACTTGGAGCAGCTGCAGTGGATATACAGGCATTTGGCATAATACCTTGTCCCAATGAGAGCTCACCCACGTCAAGTATGGGAGTATGTCGCAGGGATGAGCTCAACTATATCGCAAGTGTTCCATCCATGAGAGAATGGACAATCCCATGGAGAAACACATGTAGCATCATGGAGACTGCATGCAAGAACAGCATGACATTCTGCTGAAAGTTCAAGGCTTACTCAATAGCACGGAACATGCCATTCAGAGTATGAACGTTATCTCTATTGAGTTCACAAAGATCTGCCTAAGAACAACAGGGAATTTACACTGATTGCATAACAGTGGCTGGAAGGGACTGACGTTACTTCAGATTTCACAGTAAAACACTAATAACATTCCAAAAATACTAAATAATTAAAGGCAAAAGTGGGGAGGAAAATAAATACAAATAACTAGCACAGGAGAAAAAATACTAGAGAAACAAATGGGGCCAATAAGTCCCCTTGACCATCCTGGGATGATTGCATCCTAGGATATTCAAGAAGTAGTTATAGACATAGTTGCTGCCCTGATAGTAATTTTCCAAGAATCCTAAAATTCTGAAAAAGTTCCAGAGGTTTGGAAAACTGCCAAATTATTCAAAAAGGAAGGGAGACAAAAAAGCAGATAACTATAAACTTAAATTAGCTTAACATCTGTCATTGGGAAAATGTTCATTATAAAGTCCATTGTAAAGGATGTCGTAGCAGAGCATTGAGAAATACATGGAGGAAATCATGCCTGACAAATTTATTAAAATTCTTTGAGGCTGTAACAAGCACGATAGATAAAGGGGAACCAGTAGATGTAATAAACATGGATTTCCAAAAAGTGTATGATAAGGCCGCACAAAAGGCTACTTAATAAAATAAGAGCCCATGGTATTGGACGTGGTATATTAGCATAAATAAAGGATTGGCTAGCTAATAGAAGGTAGGGATTTGGGATAAGAGGGGTATTTTCACAAAGATAGCTGGAAAGGCAAGTTTTGAGGATGATACAAAGAGTTTACAGAGTGATATTTACAGGTTAAGTGAGCAGGCAGCACGGTGGCATAGTGGTTTGCATTGCTGCCTATGCTGCTGAGGACATAGCAGCATAGCAGGGTTTGAATCCTGGCCCTGGGTCACTATCCGTGTGGTGTTTGCATGTTCTCTCCGTGTCTGCGTGGGTTTCACCCCCACAACCCAAAGATGTGCAGAATAGGTGGATTGGATTGGCCACGCTAAATTGCCCCTTAATAGGAAAAAATAATTGGGAGATGGGGGAGGCCCTAAATGAATACTTTGCTTCAATATGCACTAGAGAGAGGGACTTGCTGCTCATGAGAACAGTGTGAACCAGGTTAATAGACTCGAACAGGTTGATATTAAGAAGGAGGATGTGCTGGAAATTTTGAAAAGCAACAGGATAGATAAGTCCCCTGGGCCTGACGGGATATATCCAAGATTACTGCAGGAAGCGAGGGAGGAGATTGCTGCGCCGTTGGCGATGATCTTTGCGTCCTCACTCTCCACTGGAGTAGTACCGGATGATTGGAGGGAGGGCAAATGTTGTTCCCCTATTCAAGAAAAGGAATAGGGAAATCCCTGGGAATTACAGACCCATCAGTCTTACGTCTGTGGTGAGCAAAATATTGGAAAGGATTCTGAGAGATAGGATTTATGATTATTTAGAAAAAAATAGTTTGATTAAAGATAGTCAGCATGGCTTTGTGAGGGGCAGGTCATGCCTCACAAGCCTGATTGAATTCTTTGACAATGTGACGAGACACATTGATGAAGGTTGGGCAGTGGATGTGGTGTCTATGTATTTCAGTAAGGCATTGGATAATGTTCCCCATGGTAGGCTCATTCAGAAAGTTAGGGGCATGGGATACAGGGAAATTTGGCTGTCTGGATACAGAATTGGCTGGCCAAAAGAAGACAGCGAGTGGTAGTGGATGGAAAGTATTCCGCCTGGAGGTCGGTGACCAGTGGTGTCCCACAAGGATCTGTTCTGGGACCTCTGCTCTTTGTGGTTTTTATAAATGACTTAAATGAGGAAGTGGAAGGGTGGGTTAGTAAGTTTGATGATGACACGAAGGTTGGTGGAGCTGTAGATAGTGTTGAGGGTTGTTGCAGGTTACAACAGGACATTGACAGGATGCAGAGCTGGGCTGAGAAGTGGCAGATGGAGTTCAACCTTGATAAATGTGAAGCGATTCATTTTGGAAGGTCGAATTTGAATGCTGAATACAGGGTTAAAGGCAGGATTCTTGGAAGTGTGGAAGAATAGAGGGATCTTGGGGTCCACATCCATAGATTCCTCAAAGTTGCCACCCAGGTTGATATTGTTGTTAAGAAGGCGTATGTTGTGTTGGCTTTCATTAACAGGGGGATTGAGTTTAAGAGCCGTGAGATTTTACTGCAGCTTTATGAAACTCTAGTTAGATCACACTTGGAATATTGTGTCCAGCTCTGGTCGCCTCATTATAGGAAGGATGTGGATGCTTTGGAGAGGGTACAGAGGAGATTTACCAGGATGCTGCCTGGACTGGAGGGCATGTCTTATGAAGAAAGATTGAGGAAGCTCGGGCTTTTCTCACTGGAGCGAAGAAGGCAGAGAGATGACTTGATAGAGGTGTACAAGGTGATGAGAGGCATGGATAGAGTGGATAGCCAGAGGCTTTTCCCCAGGGTGGAAATGGCTGTCATGAGGGGACATCATTTTAAGGTGATTGGAGGAACGTATCGGGTAGATGTCAGAGATAGGTTCTTTACACAGAGGGTGGTGGGTGTGTGGAATGCACTGCCAGCAGAGGTGGTAGAGTCAGAGTCATTAGGGACATTTAAGCGACTCTAAGACACGCACATGGACAGCAGTAAATTGAAGGGGTGTAGGTTAGGTTGATCTTAGATTAGGATAAATGGTCGGCACAACATTGTGGGCTGAAGGGCCTGTACTGTGCTGTATGTATGTACTCTAAAAATGTACGCTATGTACATTTATGTACGCTAATATGTATGTACTCTAAAAAAAAGTTAAAGTTTTTTTTAAAACTTGCAGATGAAATATAATGTAGGAAAATTTGAGATTATACAATTTTGTTGGAAGAGTAAAGTAGCTGAATATTATTTAAATGGAGAAATTCTGCAGAAAGCTGCAGCACAGAGGGATTTGGAATCCTCATGCATAAAACACAAAAAGCTAGCATGCAAATTCAGGAGGTAATAGGGAAGGGAAATGGCACTTTGGCCTGTATTTAGAAGCCATGATGTGGAGATGCTGGCGTTGGACTAGGATGGGCACAGTAAGAAGTCTTACAACACCAGGTTAAAGTCCAGCAGGTTTGTTTGGAATCATTAGCTTTCGGAGCGCTGCTCCTTCATCAGGTGATTCCTGCGCTCCCAAATCTAGTGATTCCAAGCAAACCTGTTGGACTTTAATCTGATGTTGTAAGACTTCTTACTGCATTTAGAAGGGAATGGAGTATAAAAATAGGGAGGTACTCTTGCTAAAACTACACAAGACACTAGTTAGACCACACCTGGAAAGATATACTGGCATTGGTGGCAGTCCAGAAAAGGTTCACTAGGTTGATCCTGAGTGTGAAGGGATTTTCTTAGAGGAAAGATTGAGTATGTTGGGCCGTATTAATTGGAGTTCAGAAGAATGTCAGTCGACCTTATTGAGATATGTAGGATTCTCAGGGGGCTTGACAGGGTAGATACTGAGAGGTTGTTTCCCCTTATGGGAGAGTCTAGGACCAGAAGGCATAATCTCAGAGTAAGGGGTCACACATTTTAGACAGAAATGAGGAGGAATTTCTCCTCTCAGAGGATAGTGAATCTGTGGAATTCTTTACCGCAGAGAGCCGTAGAAGTTGGGCCATTAAGTATGTTCAAGGTTGATATAGACAGATTTTTAATCAGTAAAGGAATCAAGGGTTATGGGGACCAAGGCAGGAAAGTGGAGTTGAGGATTATCATATCGGATCAGTCATGATCTCATTGAATGATGGAGCAGACTTGATTGGCTGAATGGCCTATTTCTGCTCCTAAGTATTATGGTCTTATGGCGTACTGCATCCCAGCAAAGAACCCAATCAAACCCACCTGAATGCTAACCCAGGGCTGTGGTGGGTGAGACGGATGAGTGTTCTGGCAATATTTCAGTACTCTCATCTTCCACTGATTCCCTGGCCCCTCTGTCAGAGCACTTGTTAGCAGTAAATGCCCTCATGACATTGGTTGCTCTTGCAGATATGCAGAACGCGCAATCTCAGATGGGTCCCAACAGGGCCCTGCATGATAAGGCTAACCACCATGATCATCAAAGCCATACAGATGGACAGGTGGGAAGCCTGCCTTCATCACCCCTGAGTCAACACCTTTGTAGGATTATTCAGGAATGCAGACACTGATTTGCTTCAATCACTATCGATAGCTATTTTCATACACCATGTCAATACATTCTGTGTTTTCTACAATGGATGTGGTGGACTGGCATTGTCGAATAATGCATACAATTAACAGGTAAAACATAAACAGCAGGTTCAAGCTAATGGCAGCGGAGTCTGCAACCAATGGTCCATTTTGTGGTGATAGTATGGGTATGAAGCATCTGGCGACAAATGTTCAGCAGTGGAAGGCTGATTCTTCATCCAGACATTCAGAGAAGGTACTAGTCCACCAAGGGTGCAGATGCAAAGGTACTATTTCAGGAGGCTCAGAGTGAAAGGCCGAACTGGTTTATTTTAAACTGAAAATAAAACAACTACTGTGGCACACAAAACAAATGTCCCAGGCCAGGACTATCAGGAACTGCCGGTCCGGGTCTGGGAGCTACATTTAAATGTCCCACTAACCAGTCCCAGCCTCTGCCCATTCACCACGGGAACTCGTATTCTATGAAGTCCACGGGGAAATCATTCCGCGAAACCCCATAGTCCTCATAACGGTTATCACAAGTGGGTTATCACATTTGTTGCATTTGAGTAAGTTTTGGTGATCCGACGTCAGGAGAAAAAGCAGTCCATCTGGTGTAGTTCCACCCATAGTGGTGTGCGGTAGGCATTTACACACACTTCTGTGTTCCATAGTGATGTCACAGCAGCTGCTCCACACGTCAATGTAATGATATGTATATAGACAGGTTAGTGAAGGGTTAATTATTACATCTCTGTGTAAGTTAAACACTAGAGGGCTCCACTGCTTCTCTGTATTTAAGTCAGACCCTGAGGGTATTCTGGGAGTAGATTCGGAGAAAGCACGGTGACAGCATTAGGAGAGGATTAGATTAGACAGAGTTAACACAAGGTTAGGTCATAGTGTGGTTAGTGACTTTAGATTATTGAATACTGCTAGACAGATTCAATATTACTTTATCATTAACTGTAGCTCAGTAGAGTGTGCAAAAGTCATTTAATTAATAGTTTTACAATAAATTAGTTTTGTTTCAATCTTTTGATTGGTAGATTCTTTGTCAATAACACATCGGATCATTCTGGAAGAAAAGACAAAGAACACAACATATTACCACGGATGGTAATATAACATGGTACCCGAGTGACTGCTGAAACTAGTGAGATAGTTTAGCAAGGATTTAGTCAGAAAAACTAACACATAACTCAAATTTCAAAGAACAGACCTGTTACTGCGGGACATCGAAGAATCTAGGACTGATGGAGGAAGCTCACGCTCCACGACAACTCCGGATCACTGGTAAACTTGATGTTAACTGGCAAGTGTTCAAGCAGCAGTTTCAATTGTATCTGTCAGCTTCTGATTTAAATGATGTGAGTAATGATCGTAAATTAGCTCTATTTCTAACAATGGCTGGTCCACAAGCCATCAACTATATAACTCATTTCAATTTGCTGCGGATCAAGATAAGACTAAGTATCATGTAGTTGTAGAAAAGTTTGATTTTCATTGCAAACTCCAGATTAATGAAACTTTTAAGCATTTTGTCTTCAAAAGAAGAATGCAAAGCATCGGTTAATCAATTGATTGCTTCGTGACTGATCTCAAACTATTAGCTCAAACATGTCATTTCTCCGTTTTAACTGATTCAATGATCAGGGATCAAATTGCATTTGGAATAATTGATGATAAGCTCAGGGAATGTTTGCTGAGACAGAAAGATCTCCAACTTGAAAACGCAATCGAAATATGCCGTATGTATCAATTATCCAAAAGTCACTTTAATGAAATACTCCTGCAAGAAAAGGGCGTGAAAACGAACCTCGAGGTAGAATGCGTTAGGGCTGTGTCACAGCTCAGAAAAACGCACGTTTTGGATGGCAGCCATCTTTCACACAGGTGTTCTAAGCCTACACATGCGCACTTCGCAAAAAGATGCGAGAAGGAAGAGGAACAATCTGCGCATGTGCGAAGAAGCCATGCGTGTGAAGAAATCAATGTCATGACGTGTGGAAGATGTGGACACGCCCACCCTCAAAAAAATGTTCAGCACGAGAAAAGATTTGCTCACAATGTGGCAAACACAACCACTTCACCACTCAGTGCAAATCCACTCTTAAATTTAAATCTTCGAATTTAAATTCAAAGCAGGTGACTGTTAGAAGTGTGGACACAAAGGAAGAAAGTTTTCAAGAAGAAAATGTTTCCAACGATCTTGATGCTTATTTTCTAGACGACTCATTCTTCCTAAGCATCATTGAGAAGGGTGATGAAACCACAGAAGTCTCATCTCCTCACAAGTTAGTTCATTCTATCAGCACAGATACGGAATGGAACACAGTACCTCAAGTTAATAATTCTCAAATTAATTTTGAACTCGACACTGGAGCTTCTGCAAATTTGCTCAATACGCTTGACCTTTCAAAGCTGAAGAAAACTCCAAAGATCAACAAATCAACTTGTCAATTGCACGACTACAATGGCAATGCCATCACCTCAGTGGGATCTTGCTACTTGTTGGTTACCAATCATGACACTGCTATATCTCTAAGACTTGAGATTGTTGATTCAAACAAATCTTCACTCTTAGATGCGCAAGACTGTAAGGATTTACACCTAATTAAGAGGATTTATAATGCGAGTTCATCTCATCCACCTATTCAAGACGACATACAAGGAATTCTGGATTGTTTTCCACACGTTTTCAAAAGCATGGGTACTCTTCCCTATCGATACAAAATTCAGTTACAGCCATATGCCAAACTAATCGTACACCCGCCGAGAAGAGTTCCTGCACCACTTTGGGAGAAATTGAAGCTTGAGCTTGCGAAAATACAAAATCTAGGCATAATATCTAGAATTACAGAACCGACTGACTGGGTCAGTTCCATGTTAAGTGTAAAAAAACCTTCCGGGAATTGAGGATATGCATCGATCCTAAAGACCTCAATAAGAATATTAAGAGAGAGCACTATCCTATACCCAAGAGAGAAGAAATCAGCAGTGAGAATGCTAATGCTAAATTTTTTTTCCAAACTGGATGCTTCCAGAGAATTTTGGCAAATGCAGTTGGATGAATCCAGCAGAAAGTTGTGCACATTCAACACGCCATTTGGTAGGTAGTGTTTTAACAGGGTGCCATTTGGGATCTCAGCATCAGAACTTTTTCATCGTGTGATGGAACAGGTGACTGAAGATATTGAAGATGTACATGTATATGTGGATGATATAATCGTGTGGTCATCTACAAGAGAAGAACACAATTCAAGATTATTACAAGTATTTCAAATAGTATGTAAATTTAGTTTGAAACTGAATTGAACCAAATGTAGTTTTGGTATTTCGACTCTGAAGTTCCTTGGAGACCAGGGGGGGATTCTCCAACACCCCGCTGGGTCGGAGAATCACCGGGGGCTGGCCTGAATCCCGCCCCCGCCGTGTCCTGAATTCTCCGCCATCAGAGATTCGGCGGGGGTGGGAATTGCGTCGCGTCGGTCGGCGGGCCCACCCCCGGCGATTCTCCAGCCCGCGATGGGCCGAAGTCCCGCCGCTATCAACCCTCTCCCGCCGTCGTGGATTAAACCACCTACCTTACTGGCGGGAGCAGGAGGCGTGGGCGGGCTCCGGGGTCCTGAGGGGGGCGCGGGGCGATCTGGCCCCTGGGGGTGCCCCCACGGTGGCCTGGCCCGCGATCGGGGCCCATCGATCCGCGGGCGGGCCTGTGCCATGGGAGCACTCTTTTTCTTCCGCCTTCGCCATGGTCTTCACCATGGCGGAGGCGGAAGAGACCCGCCCCCTGCGCATGCGCGGGGATGATGCTCCCGCGCATGTGTGGAGTTACGCAGGCCGGCGAAGTCCTTTTGGCCCTGTCTGGCGAGGCGCCAAATGCCTTCCACGCCAGCCGGTGGAGCGGAAACCACTCCAGCGCGGGCCTAGCCCCTCAAGGTGAGGGCTTGGCCCCTAAAGGTGTGGAGACTTCCACACCTTTGGGGCGGCCCGACGCCGGAGTGGTTCCCGCCACTCCATCATGCCGGGACCCCCTGTCCCGCTGGGTAGGGGAGAATCCCGCTCCAGGGGCGAAATTCTCCCCCAACGGCGGGATGCCCGCCGACTGGTGCCAAAGCCGGCGCCAATCAGACGGGCATCGCGCCGGCAAAAAGGTGCGGAAGTCTCCGCATCTTTGGCGGCCTAGCCCCAACATTGAGGGGCTAGGCCGACGCCGGAGGGATTTCCGCCCCGCCAGCTGGCGGAAATGGCGTTTGTTGCCCCGCCAGCTGGCGCGGAAATGCGGCGCATGCGCGGGAGCGTCAGCGGCCGCTGTCAGTTTCCCAGCGCATGCGCGGGAGCATCAGCGGCCGCTGTCAGTTTCCCGCGCATGCGCAGTGGGGAGAGTCTCTTCCGCCTCCGCCATGGTGGAGGCCGTAGCGGAGGCGGAAGGGAAAGAGTGCCCCCGCGGCACAGGCCCGCCCGCGGATCGGTGGGCCCCTATCGCGGGCCAGGCCACCGTGGGGGCACCCCCCGAGGTCAGATCGCCCCGCGCCCCCCCCCAGGACCCCGGAGCCCGCCCACGCCGCCTGGTCCCGCCGGTAAATACCAGGTTTGATTCACGCCGGCGGGACAGGCAATTCCTGGGCGGGACTTCGGCCCATCCGGGCCGGAGAATCCAGCGGGGGGTCCCGCCAACCGGCGCGGCCGGATTCCCGCCCCCGCCCAATCTCCGGGAGCGGAGACTTCGGCGGGGGCGGGGGCGGGATTCACGGCGGCCAACGGCCATTCTCCGACCCGGCGGGGGGGTCGGAGAATGACGCCCCAGATTTCAGAACATAGTGTGCGATCTGACAATGTCAAGATTGCTGCCATACAACAAATGAAAGTCCCAGAGGACAAATAGGCCGTTTTAAGATTTTTATGTGTTGTGAATTTCCTAGGAAAATTCATTCCCAGCCTCTTGTCCAGAACTACTGCCCTCAGAAATCTCATCAGAAAATCTACCACGTTTGAATGGATTGACACTCTTCAAAAGAAACTCAATTTAAAGTCTCAACTGACTACTGCACCTCTTCTTTTGTTCTTTGACCCCGACACAGCAACAACAATCTCAACGGATGCAAGTCAACGTGGAATTGGAGCAGTTCTGTCACAAAAAGATGCCAATTTGTTATGGTTACCAGTTGCCTATGTTTCCAGAGCAATGACGCCGACTGAACAACGGTATGCACAAATAGAGAAGGAATGCTTGGGTTTACTGACGGATGATCTAAAGTTTCATGATTATGTTTATGGTCTTCCCACCTTACAGTCGAAAATGATCACAGATAAGGATTTAAATGATATGACACCAAGGTTACAGTGAATCCTGATGAAGCTTCATAGATATGACTTCTGACTGATACATACATCAGGAAAGGAAATGATGATTGCTAACGCATTATCACGCTCTGTTAATTCAGAAGAGCACTCACCTGAAATTATACAGTGTATAGAAGCTCAAGTGCAGCTTCGAGTTGAAACTCTACTGGCATCGGATGTCAAATTGAACCTCATCCGTGAAGAAACCAAGAAGGATTCAAAGTGTCATATACCATCTAAACAATGGTTGGCCAAAAGGGCATTGTTCTAATTTAAGGAATATACAAGCTGAACGAACAGTTGTGGATGGATTGTTACTGCGACTTGATAGGATAGTAATACCTTTGTCTCAGCGACTCATGATTCTGAACCAAGGAATGCAAGGAAAAACTTCAACCGCATGCATTGGAGAAATCTCCATGGTCGAAAGTAGGCATTGATTTGTTTCATTGCAATGGTCGTGATTATGTGTTAATCATAGACTACTTTTCAAATTATCCTGAAGTCATCAAGTTATCCGATTTAATTTCCAGATCTGTTATAAAAGCTACGAAGGAAATCTTTTGCCAGACATGTTATTCCAAACACTGTAATGTCTGACAACAGACCATGTTTTGATAGTCATGAATGGGCTGAATTCACCAGCGAATATAATTCCGCTCACATCACATCAAGTCTGTTCTATCCTCAATCAAATGGGAAAGTTGGGAAAGGGGTTCACATCATGAAGCAACTTTTTACAAATCCTTTGATTCTCATAGGATAGCAGATCCTTTGATTCTCATAGGATAGCAGATATGAATCTTGCTTTACTTAACTACAGAGCAACTCCGCTTGCCACAGGTTTATCACCAGCACAATTGTTGATGAACAGGGAGTTAAGGACTACTCTACCGTCCATTCGACTACCTGATCCAGATCATCTACTCATAATAAAAAATATGCAACTTCAACGAGAAAAACAACAACAATACTACAATCAACATGCAACTACATTGGAAACAGTGATTCCAGAAGACCCAGTCAGGATCAAAATTTCTGATGGAGGATGGTCTGCCCCTGCAGAAATTATTCGTCAAGCAGTACCACCTACATAATTCAAACAAATGAAGGATCAATTGTTCAATATAATTGCCGAACACTTTTGAAACTCAAACAGTCTCACAAGATTTTTCCTGATCTACAACTTCGTGAAAGTATTTTCAATGCTATGATGACATCTTCCAAAGTTAGTGAAGATTCACAGAAGGCGTTAAAAACTTCTGAGTCTCCTCTTCGTGGTTTGAGAAGGTCAACCAGGAGTAGAAGGAAGCCGGACAGACTCAATTTGTGAATTATACCTGTTTAATTTTTTCATTATTGATTTTTCACTACATGTTACATTCCTATATATATCATGTAATGTACCAATATTATACATTTTTCCTTTGTAAACAGAAAAGAAACGTCGAAAAAAAAAGGGGATGTAATGATATGTATATGGACAAGTTAGTGAAGGGTTAATTATTACATCTCTGTGTAAGTTAAATACTAGAGGGCACCACTGCTTCTCTGTATTTAAGTCAGACCCTGAGGGAATTCTGGGAGTAGATTCGACGAAAGCATGGTGACAGCATTAGGAGAGGATTAGATTAGACAGAGTTAACACGAGGTTAGATCATAGTGTGGTTAGTGACTATTTAGATTATTGAGCACTGCTAGTCAGGTTCAATATTACTTTCTTATTAACTGTAGCTCAATAGTGTGCGAACTTCATTTAATTAATAGTTTTACAATAAATTAGTTTTGTTTCAATCTTTTGATTGGTGGATTCTTTGTCAAACACACATCGGATCATTCTGGAAGAAAAGATAAAGAACACAACATATTACCACGAATGGTAATATAACAATCACGATTTTATATGTCTTTCATTAAAGCTTGAATGTGTGACAGCTCCCATTTTGTTTGAAGCCATTGTCCTTCCGTGTGATAGAGGCTGTGAGCTGACAAAAAATATTGATGCAGTGCAGATCTGCATGTTGTAGACATCACACACTGATGTCACTGTGTTATGGGTGATGACTGTGAAAGTAGGTGAATGGTCTGGCAAGTACATTTCCTGCAGTGTCAAACTCTATTGGCCTGGCATTCATGCCTGCAGGAGCTGAGTCTCAACTCGCATTGCATATATGCATTCTTGGGATGGTGGACAGGTTTTGGCTATACACAAGGTGAACTGATCTCCAGTTAATTACCAGTCTCTAACATACAATTGTGGGAACAGCATTTAAAGGGCATCTCAAAGACAATTTCAGTACTTGGTGAACCCAAGGGATGCTGGTGCAGGATTCAGACATGCTGAAAACATTGGCTGCTCAGGGTTGTTGTTGGTAATCTTTCTTGTTGAGGATGGACATAGAACATAGAACATACAGTGCAGAAGGAGGCCATTTGGCCCATCGAGTCTGCACCAACCCACTTAAGCCCTCACTTCCACCCTATCCCCGGAACCCAATAATCCGTCCCATTCTTTTCGGACACTAAGGACAATTTAGTATGGCCAATCCACCTAACCTGCATGTCTTTGGACTGTGGGAGGAAACCGGAACACCCGGAGGAAACCCACGCAGACACGGGGAGAACATGCAGACTCCGCACAGACAGTGACCCAGCGGGGAATCGAACCTGGGACCCTGGCGCTGTGAAGCCACAGTGCTATTCACTTGTGCTACCGCGCTGCCCAACAACATCTCCTGGAAGGTGTGTGGTGCAATGTTAAAGGGAACGTATGTAGCAACAACTTACAAGTATGATCCTCAAGGCTGATTAGGTGAATTAACTCTGTATTAAGGGGTTCCTGACGACAATGGCATCTTGTATGGATCCAGCCGTGGGTATCCAGGCCTACCCCTCATAATGTCTCCCTTTATGCCCTCCTCTTTGGTGACGTCTCCATCAGAATTGATGTGGTCCTCCTTGCCCTCCTCCTCCTCCAATAATGTGGGTCATTTGCCAACCCCGGCCCCTCTGCTGGGCAATATTATGGAGCATGCAGCCAACGACCACGGTCCTTGACACTCTTGTACGCAAGTACAGGAGCGCACCTTCTGAGCGGTCAAAGCATTTGGTATCTGAACCGTATCTTTGACAGGCCAATAGCCTGCTTGGTGATGGTCCTCAACTGCAAATAGTTGTTGTTTTGGTGATATTGGGGCCCAGTCTTCGGTTGCCTCAAGGCAGTAAGCAGCCACTTCCTCAATCACAGAATCACACAAATCACAGAGTGCTACTGTGCAGAAGAAGCCCTTCAGCCCATCGAGTCTGCACCGATGCATGAAAGGCCCTGACCTGCCCACCTAATCCCATTTGCCAGTACTTGGCCCATAGCCTTGAATGTTATGGCGTACCAAGTTCTCATCCAGGTACTTATTAAAGGATGTGAGATATCCCGCCTCTACCACCCTCCCAAGCAGTAGATTCCAGACCGTCACCACTCTCTGGGTAAAAAGGTTTTCCCTCAAATCCTCCCTGAACCTCCCACCCCTCACTTTGAACTTGTGTCCCCTCTTAACTGACCCTTCAAATAAGGGGAACAGCTGCTCCCTATCGACCCTGACAATGCCCCTCAAAATTTTCTACACTTCAATCAGGTCACCCCTCGGTCTTCTCTGCTCCAGAGAAAACAACCCAAGCCTATCCAATCTCTCTTTATAACTTAAATGTTCCATTCCAGGCAACATTCTGGTGAATCTTCTCTGCACCCCCTCCAGTGCAATTGCATCCTTCCTATAATGTGGCAAACAGAATTACACACAGTACTCCAGCTGTGGCCTCACCATAGTTCTGTACAGCTCCATCATGACCTCCCTGCTTTTGTAATCTATGCCCCGATTGATAAAAGCATGTATCCCATATGCCTTTTTTGCCACCCTATTAACCTGCCCTTCTGCCTTCAGAAATCTCTGGTCAAAGATGCCAAGGTCCCTTTGTTCTTCGGAACTTCCCAGTGTCAGACCTTTCACAGTATACTTCCTTGTCAAATTACTCCTTCCAAAATATATCACCTCACACTTCTCAGTGTTAAATTCCATCTGCCACTCATTCCGCCCATTTGACCATCTCGTCTATACCTTCTTGTAACCCAAGACACTCAACATCACTGTTAACCACCCGGCCAATCTTTGTGTCATCCACAAACTTCCTGATCCTACCCCCCACATAGTCATCTATGTCATTTATATAAACGACAAACAATAGGTGGCCCAGCACGGATTCCTGTGGTACACCACTGGTCACTGGCTTCCAGACTAAAGCAACCATCTATTATCACCCTCTGTCTCCTACCGCTAAGCCAATTATGAATCCACCTTATCAAATCACCCTGTATCCCATGAGCTTTTGCCTTTTTAATAAGTCTCCCGGTGGGACCTTGTCAAGGCCTTTGCTGAAATCCATGTAAACTACACCAACTGCACTACCCTCATTTACACACTCGGTTACATGCTCAAAAAATTAAATCAAATTTGTTAGGCATTACCTCCCCCTGACAAACCATGCTGATTATCCCTGATCAAACCTTCCCTCTCCTTCAGAATCTTCTCCAGTAGTTTCCCAATCACTGACGTGACACTCACTGGTTTGTAGTTCCCTGGCTTGTCTCCACAACCTTTCTTAAATAGTGGGTATCCTTTGTCCCAAGAATCCAACCACAGATCTGAGACCTGGTCTGGAAGAGTTATGGTATGCGTGAATACCTCAGAATAAATGTGTCATGGCAGCTGCCAGGAATACATGCACATGAGTGCAGGAAAGCTTTATGGAGGCAAAGCCTGGTACTCTCTGATGTCACGGTTGTGGGGACGTTGATGTGTTCCCTCACCCAAGCAAAAAGTGCATGATGGTGATGTACCGGTGGGAAGCTGACTGAGTGATGCTGCAGACCGCCATAAGTAGCCAGCTACATTGAAATTGAGGACCACAGGAAGGAAATCTGCTATTTCAGATCGGTAAAAGGATCATTAATTAGCCATTTTATTATAGATACTAAAGCCCAGTTCAAAAATAATTTTAAAAATGGATCCCATCATAAGACTGCAAATATGATCAAACACAACCTCAGATTACCAAAGCACATAGCTTGCAATAATAAAAGCATTTGCAGTTGAACTAAAAGCAAATGCAACATTTCTACTGAAGGTCAAATTGACTTTAATAGTTCATATGAACTGTCCATTGTTCAAATGAACAGAATCGCAGAGTTGAGCACATACCAGTTCAATGATAAGAGCAGAGTTTGCATTCCAACACACAGTCAAGAATTCCACATGCAACATTTATATTAATTTTAAAAGTTCAACGAGATAATGTCGCACATTGAGGACTGACAACCCAATCAACAAATCAAATGTATTGGGAATTCACCCAAACCAATCAGCATGTTACAGGGGTAGGGACAGATTGACTCAAATTGATAACAAATTCCTTAAAAAATAGAGGTTCAGGCAGCCATTTTCATTCTAGAATCACTCTATACTATTCACCTGACTATTTGCTATCTTTATTCCGTATTTTCATATTTCCACTCTAACTCTAAGTCTGCGCAAGCTGTTTTTCTTTGAGCAAGAAACCATTACTGTATTTTTGAAGTTCAATTCGTTTGTAAGCTACTAAGTTTAATTCTATCTCTTAAAGCCTTCTGCAGGGGCTTTATTGAGAACATTTGATTTGTAACCACAAGAAGATTTTAAACTCTCAATTATAATCAATAGACACGCAATAAAGATTTAATTTCGCATCCGAGACGTGAAGTGCAAATTTTTGCCTAGTTAAGTGTATAGGAGAATACATTAACGCAAGGGCAGTCTTCATCAATTGGCGTAGTACGGCAAAGGGGAGGAGCGCAAAGTCAACGATTGGAGAGAGTCGAAAAAGATCGGAACGAGTCGGAGACGATCGGAAGGATTTGGAGGAAATCGAAAGACCGAAGATCGTACCGTTAACGGAAAGGACAAAAGGACAGAAGACCCAAAGACATCTATACGAACAACGGCTAGACTGGGGTAAGAAAATGTTTTTTCACCCATGATGCAAATCAATTACTCTCGAGACAAGGTGAGTCATAACTAATCGGCTTTAATCAGCTAAAACTGTACCCAGCAGCTTCGATACAGAAAGTGAAAGCTGCTGGGATGGCATTGGTTCTTATACCCCGCCTCTCAGGGCGGAGCTATGTACGTTAGCCAATGGTAGACTCCTAGGTCTAGCCAATGGGCATCCATCTCTCAGGTACTCCAATACCTGGCATTACCACATTCAACCCCTGTTAAAAAAGAACCCAGCAGGGTGATGGCCAGCATTACTGTCGCCTTTTGCATGGTCGGACCAGGTATGGAGGTACCGTGATGTCGAGGGTAACAGAGAAAGTTTTTTGTTTTATGGTGCAGCAATCAGACGTTCGGGTGGCCTGGTCGTCCTTCTGGAGCGTCTGGGCTTCGGCGATGATCCTGGTGGGGGCCCCGGCGGTTGTGGCTCCGGGAACGTGGTGTCTTCCTCCCTGGCAGCTTTGTCACCCCTAGGCGGCGCTGTTGGGGCGAAAAGTGGGCAGGGGGAGGGGCACCTGTAGGGGGCATCGGTGCCTGTTCGGCGCTGGGTAGGGGCGGCGGCAGTACTGACCCTCCGGGGAGGGTCAGTGCTGCGGGGAGGGTGCAGGTGGGGGCAATGCTACGGGTGCGCGTGGGGCTCTGGCGGGCGCCAGGTCCCGAAGGGAGACCGTGTCTTGGCGGCCGTCGGGGAATGCTACGTAGGCGTACTGGGGGTTGGCATGCAGCAGGTGGACCCTCTCGACCAACGGGTCCGTCTTGTGCGCCCTCACATGTTTCCACATCAGGACGGGTCCGGGTGTCGCGAGCCAGGTTGGGAGCGAGGACCCGGAGGAGGACTTCCTGGGGAAAACAAGGAGACGTTCGTGAGGTGTCTGGTTTGTGGTAGTACAGAGCAGCGACCGAATGGAGTGAAGGGCCACTGGGAGGACTTCTTGCCAGCGGGAGACTGGGAGATTCTTGGACCGAAGGGCCAGCAGGACGGTCTTCCAGACCGTTCCGTTCTCCCTCTCTACCTGCCCGTTTCCCCGGGGGTTGTAACTGGTCGTCCTGCTGGAGGTGATGCCTTTGATGAGCAGGAATTGACGCAGTTCGTCGCTCATAAAGGAGGACTCCCTATCACTGTGTATGTATGTGGGGATACCGAAGAGTGTAAAAATACCCTGGAGGGCCTTGATGACGGTGGTCGTGGTCATGTCCGGACAGGGGATGGCGAATGGGAACCGGGAGTATTCGTCAATCACGTTCAGGAAATACGTGTCGCGGTCGGTGGAGGGGAGGGGGCCCTTGAAATCCATGCTGAAGCCTTTATCAGATGCACTCTCTCTGGCCGGTAGAAGTGCGGTTTGCTCTCCGCGCAGATTCGGCAGTCCCTGGTGACTGTCCTGACTTTCTCGATGGAGTAGGGCAGGTTGCGGGTCTTAATGAAATGAAAGAAACGAGTGACCCCCGGGTGGCAGAGGTCCTCGTGGAGGGCTTGGAGGCGGTCCACTTGTGCGGTGGCACAAGTGCCGCGGGACAGGGCATCAGGAGGCTCGTTCAGCTTCCCGGGACGGTACAAGATCTCGTAATTGTAGGTGGAGAGTTCTATCCTCCACCGCAAGATCTTGTCGTTCTTAATCTTGCCCCGCTGTGCATTATCGAATATGAAGGCCACCGACCGTTGGTCCGTGAGGAGAGTGAATCTCCTGCCGGCCAGGTAATGCCTCCAGTGTCGCACAGCTTCTATGGCCGGGGCCTCCTTTTCGACCAAGGAGTGGCGAATTTCGGAAGCATGGAGAGTGCGGGAGAAGAAAGCCACGGGCCTGCCCGCTTGGTTGAGGGTGGCCGCCAGAGCTACGTCGGACGCGTCGCTCTCGACCTGGAAGGGGAGAGACTCGTTGATGGTGCGCATTGTGCCTTTTGCGATGTCTGCTTTGATGCGGCAGAAGGCCTGGCGGGCCTCCGTCGACAGGGGGAAGGTTGTGGACTGGATCAGGGGTCGAGCCTTGTCTACGTAATTAGGGACCCATTGTGCATAATAGCTAAAGAAGCCGAGGCAGCGCTTTAGGGCCTTGGGGCAGTGAGGGAGGGGTAACTCCACGAGGGGGCGCATGCGTTCAGGGTCGGGGCCTATTACTCCATTTCGCACTACGTAGCCTAGGATGGCTAGACGGTCAGTGCTAAACACGCATTTATCCATATTGTAGGTCAGATTAAGGATATTCGCGGTCTGGAGAAATTTTCGGAGGTTGGTGTCGTGGTCCTGCTGGTCATGGCCGCAGATGGTGACGTTATCAAGATACGGGAACGTTGCGCGTAAGCCATACCGGTCAACCATTCGGTCCATCTCACGTTGGAAGACCGAGACCCCGTTCGTGACACCGAAGGGAACCCTTAAAAAGTGATAGAGCCGCCCATCTGCTTCGAAGGCAGTGTACTGGCGGTCCCCATGACGGAGGGGCAGCTGCTGGTTGGCAGGCTTGGGATCCACCGTGGAGAAAAACTTGTATTCCGCAATCCTGTTTACCAGGTCGGCTATACGGGGGAGAGGGTATGTGCCCAGCTGCGTAAACCTGTTGATGGTCTGGCTATAGTCGATGACTATCCTATGTTTCTCCCCGGTATTTACCACCACTACTTGAGCTCTCCAGGGGCTGTTGCTTGCTTCGATGACCCCTTCCTTCAGCAGCCTTTGGACCTCGGACCTGATGAAGGTCCGGTCCTGGGCACTGTACCGTCTGCTACTGGTGGCGACGAGTTTGCAATCCGGGGTGAGGTTCGCAAACAGGGAAGGCGGGTCGACCTTAAGGGTCGCGAGGCCGCAAACAGTAAGGGGGGGGGTATAGGGCCGCCAAATTTAAAGGTCAGGCTTTGTAGGTGGCACTGGAAATCCAGCCCAAGAAGGGTGGCTGCGCAGAGGTGCAGCAGAACGTACAGGCGGAAATTGCGGAATTCCCTGCCTTGGACAGTGAGGTTCGCTAGGCAGAACCCCTTTATCTCCACTGCGTGTGACCCGGAGGCCAGGGAGATCCGTTGGTTTACGGGATGGGTGACAAGAGAACAGCGCCTTACCGTGTCGGGGTGGACAAAGCTTTCCGTGCTCCCGGAGTCGATCAGGCACAATGTCACGTGGCTGTTGATGGTGATCGCTGTGGTGGCTTTCGCTCACGTCTGGGGCCGACTCTGGTCCAGGATAACGGAGGCCAGCTGCAGCAAGGGGGAGTTCTGGTCGGGCAGCGTGGAGTCGGCTGTGCTGTGGGCTTGAGGCCCCATCCAAGGTGGCATCAGCCACGGGTCGCACATGGAGTCCGGGGATGCAGAAGATGGCGTCGGCGGGGGACAAAGTGGCGGCGCCCACCCATCCAGCGTGGTGGCCAGGGGGCAAAATGGCCACGGCCGTGGGTCGCACGTTGCCTGGGGATAGAAGGGCGGCGGTGGGCCTTGGACGCTGCTGATAGTTGCTGGCGACCGCTGCCACGGCACGGTCCTGGCAGACCGCGACATAGTGGCCATTCTTGCCGCATCCTTTGCAGGTGGCGGTGCGGGCCGGGCAGCGCGCGCGGGGCTGATTCGCTTGGCCGCAGAAGAAGCAGCGTTGGCCGGTGGTGAAAACGGGCCGGCTTGCCGCGCATGCCTGCGGGGCTAGCGGGAAAGTCTGGGGGGCTGCCGCGATGGGTTGCCACGCAGCCCAGGGGGGCGCCGTGCGTCCGGGAGCAAAAGCCAGTGCGTTTTTGTACGCAACGTCCATGGACCCTGCCAGGGCCCGTGCCTCAGTGAGGCTTAGTGTGTCCATTTCAAGGAGCCTTTTGCGGATGTCGGGGGAAGTCATACCTGCCACAAAAGCATCCCGAATTAAAAGTTCCGTGTGCTCGTTCCCCGTAACTGCTGGGCAGCCACAGTTTCGGCCCAGCACTAGTCGAGCCCGATATAAGTCTTCCAGTGTTTCTTCTGGGCTCTGCCTTCTAGTTGCCAGCAGGTGACGGGCGTAGACCTGGTTCAGAGGACGGATGTAATGTCCTTCTAGCAGCTCGATAGCTGCAGCATAATTCTCTGCCTCCTCGATCAGAGGGTAGATTGCTGGGCTGACTCGGGAGCGTAGAAGGTGCATTTTCTGCCTTTCCGTGGGGGTTTCGGCGGCCGTGTCGACGAAGCTCTTAAAACACGCCAGTCAGTGCTTGAAGATAGCAGCGGAGTTGTCTGTGTGGGGACTAAGCTGAAGGCACTCCGGCTCGATGCGGAGATCCATCCTTTCAGAAATAATAGCTGATTAAATTGATGCACGATTAATTACTCTCGAGACAAGGTGAGTCATAACTAATCGACTTTAATCAGCTAGAACTGTACCCAGCAGCTTCGATACAGAAAGTGAAGGCTGCTGGGACGGCATTGGTTCTTATATCCCGCCTCTCAGGGCGGAGCAATGTACGTTAGCCAATGGTAGACTCCTAGGTCTAGCCAATGAGCATTCACCTCTCAGGTACTGCAATACGTGGTATTACCACAACCCATTAAAAGTCTTAAAGCCGCAACGGCTATTGTTTCGACCCCTCTAAAAAGGACCTTTTAAGAGCTATTCAATCGGGTGAAGGCCGTGTAACTAAATAAAATACAACTGTATAGTTGTGATCGTGTAATCTTCAAATTACACAAACTTGTTTCCTACCCAAAAATTCGGTTTTAAGGCAGGATTTTTGGAGGACGAAAGTCCTAAAATAGACCTGGGGCGGGATTCTCCGACCCACCCGCCGGGTCGGAGAATCACCGGGGGGCGCCGTAAATCACACCCTCGACAGCTGCCGAATTGTTCGGCGCAGGGGATTTGGCGGGAGCGGTCGGGGCCATTGGCAGTGGCCACCCGGCGATTTTCTGACCCATGATGGGCCAAGTGGCCGCCCGTTTTCGGCCGGTCCCACCGGCGTATGTTACGACAGGTATTTACCAGCGGGACCTGGCTCCGCAGGCGGCCTCCGGGTTCCTCGGGGGGGGGGGGCGTGGGGGGATCTGGCCCCGGGGGGTGCCCCCATGGTGGCCTGGCCCGCGATCGGAGCCCACCGATCCACGGGCGGGCCTGTGCTGTGGGGGCACTCTATTCCTCCGCGCTGGCTGGTGTAACAGTCTGCGGAGATGAACCCCCCCGCGCATGCGCTGGGATGACGCCAGTACACGCTGGTGCTCCCGCGCATGTGCCAACTCGTGCCGGCCGGCGGAGGCCCTTCGGCGCCGGTTGGCGTGGTGCCAAGCCCCTTCTGCGCCGGCCGGCGCGGTGCAAACCACTCCAGCACCGGCCTAGCCCCTGAAGGTGCGGAGGATTCTGCACCTTCGGGACGGCCCGACGCCAGATTGGTTCACGCTACCCCTTCGCGCCAGAGTTGCCCGCCCCGCCAGTTTCCGAAGAATCCCGCCCCTGGGTCCTTCAAAGGGTAGAGAACAACTTCCCACAACTTCAAAGGGAGGTCGGGCTATACCAGTTGCCTCTATTGACGATA
Organism: Scyliorhinus torazame; assembly: GCF_047496885.1. NCBI lineage: Eukaryota > Metazoa > Chordata > Chondrichthyes > Carcharhiniformes > Scyliorhinidae > Scyliorhinus > Scyliorhinus torazame. Next base: position 53,577,434 of record NC_092720.1, on the reverse strand, counting down.
TATTGGGTGACCTTAAATCTTCAATTTATAGACATTTTGGATTGTCTAAAGTAGCTACGAAGATTGAATAAAAATATGATATCCCCAAAGGACAGTGGTCCATTGATGACATCAAAAGGGTTTGGGGAAAAGCCACATGTTTGACCAGAGGGAAACGCCTGAAATGGTCTTTTGCAGTAATGTCACATGAAATGAAATGAAATGAAAATCTCTTATTGTCGTGAGTAGGCTTCAATGAAATTACTGTGAAAAGCCCCTCGTTGCCAAATTCCGGCGCCTGTTCGGGGAGGCTGGTAGGGGAGTCGAACCGTGCTGCTGGCCTGCCTTGGTCTGCTTTAAAAGCCAGCGATTTAGCCCAGTGTGCTAAACCAGCAGATCATGATCATGAACTCAAAACACGATCATGACCTTAAGTCCACAGAAGACCAACTGGCGGCAGTTGTTGAACAATTACGAGGTGCAAAATCTAAACTTGAAAATGTGAACAGATCAAAACATTATAGGAAAATGAAACCTTTAAGTTCAGCAACAATCATTCCAAATTGGCGAATTACAGCATAAAAATAATGAATCGGAGTCCAAACTTCAACAGTTAATATCAGAAGCTGATGACATTAAAAGTCAAAATTGTCAGTTACTTGAGGAAAGATGTATTTTGGAAAGTGAAATGAACAACTTGAAAGGACACTGCAAAGTCTTAACAGACAATCTCGCAGCTCATAATTTGGATCAGAAAACAAACGGCCCTTGTTTAAATCCTACTTCCAGTTCCAAAGCCAGTCAAAATACCCTGAGCAATACAGCATCAGCTCCAATCCCACAACCAAGATAAAATGTTAAAAACAAACGAAAAGTTAAACTTGAAAAACCAAATGACTCAGACGAAGACAGTGACGAAATTAGCTAACCTAAGAAACTAATTACAAAGGTAATTCGATTAGCCCCATTATGAAGCAAAAGGGTTAAAATTGGAAGTAAGGAAACAAAAGAGAATGAGATAACAACTACAAAATCTGAATATCGCTGATATTGGATACATGAGGTTGCTGACCCTGATAAAATAGACAGATGGTCTAAAGATCTTACGCGTCCCAAGAAGGGAGGCACGACCACGTAGGAACAGCACCATCGATTACAAATCATTTATCATCTTCATCCATGAGATGGTGTGCAAATTTTGTCTATTATGGTAGGCACCGTGACGGTCAAATTCTCACGGATGAAGTAGACGTTTCCCTTGGAGAGGATATGCAAAATTTGGAAGCTGCTTGGGTAGTGATTAAGAATTGGCTATTAAGATTCCGTCCACCTAAGACCGATTGGTCAAAAATCACATCCTGTATTCAAATAAATGGTGAAGATATACAAGATTTTGAGGACAGATTTAGACATGTCTGGATAGAATATTCAGGGATAGAACTCCAAGAAGGAGAAAATACTTGGGATACAAGTACTTTAGGACCGATCAAAACTGCTTTTGTTGCTGGTGTAAAACCCGAAATATCTAACGGTTTAAACCTGGTCTAACCCACTTGGGCATCAATCGTTACATACCGAGAAGCAGTTGACCGATGTATTCAGATAGATCGCGGCATGCATAGTCAGACAATCAACAACCCTCCAGCTGGTCAAATTCAGCCTGTGCCAGCTGCCGCTCCAGTGGCGGCCGTTGCAACTGCTGCAGGGGTATTAGCCATTAATACAATCTCTCCAGAAGTATTGGGCTCCACATGTTCCCTTGCCCCATTAAAAGAATATAGGAAACCTTCACAATGTCTTTATTGTGGTAAAACAGGACATTGGATGAAATCATGTAGTTTTAAACAGCAGGACGAACAAAGAAATAATAATTCTGGTAACAATCTGCCAAGTGAAATGTCCTATGACTCAGACAATACGTTCCGCCCCATGGCCAGTCACGTCATCCACACAGACAGGACACACCCAGGGCTGCGTCGAACAAGACACGTAAAGGAACAACCTAGGTCCCTCCAGCCGTTACCACGTAGGGATGCACGCAATGGTGATAATGAAATGACTGACATGTTCAACAGCTTAGCCCCACAACACAGACGGGCTCTGCTTGAGGCTTCAAAAAACTAATGGACCCCACGCTCGATGATTCTTTTCATATTTCATTGCATACATTGCTTGAACAGAAAAAAGATGGATTATATATTTCACTGAGAGTGGGAGGATATAATATCAATTTTCTTTTTGATACTGGAGCAGAACTAACCTGTGTCACTCAATACTATGCTGATTTATTTCCCCTAAATGCAGGAACGATTAACACTTTTAACCCTTCAAAGGACTGAACCAATGCTGTTAGGATTTGGATCACACCAACTGATCACATCAATTTGGATAGGTCCAGTTACACAAGCACTTCTAGGCATGGACATTCTATCTCAACTAAATTCTTCCCTTAATTTTAATAACGGAAAAATCACCTGGTCCATTAGACACCTCAAAAAGAGTGAGATATAGAATCACTCAATTTGGGCTAAAGACAAAACTGATTGTGGCCTATTAAAAATTGAACCAGTCACCTTCATTAGATCTGCACCACCTTGTACCAAACAGTACCCTATTAACACTTCAATTCAGGGAATATCGCCTATAGTGAAACAACTTGAAGAAAGGGGAATATTAGTGCAAATTCACAGCTCATCAAACAGTCCAGTATGGCCTGTCAAAAAGGCTAATGGCACATGGCGCCTGACTATTGACTATCGAAAAGCCAACCAATTCTTTGTCAGGAAAGCTCCTTTAGTGGCAGATCCATCTACAGTCTTAAACTCTTTAACACCAGACCGTCAATGGTTTTCAGTCATTGACATGGCAAATGGTTTTTGGTCAGTACCACTCGCTAAGGATGTACAGCCATGGTTTGCTTTCACCATCAATCAACAACAGTACACATGGACTAGACGACCACAAGATTTTCACAATAGCCCTACTGTTTACCACATGGCTCTACAGGACCACCTCAGGCAACTGCCTGTTCTGCTTTCCACCATTATCCAGTATGTGGATGACATTCTGATAGCATCTATTAATAAGGATGATCACGAAAAAGACTTACGTTTACTTTTGGATCACCTTAGTGATAATGGACATAAAGCTAGCTTTGTCAAAGCACACATTTCCCAGGATGAAGTTGTCTACTTAGGTCAGAAATTATCCAAAGGCAAAAGGGAACTTACTCAGGACAGAACGGCTGCCATCAAAGCCGCCAGGGAACCTACAACTGTCCAGAAAGTGAGATCCTTTTTGGGACTGTATAATTTTAACAGAAATTGGATTGATTCTTTCACTCAGATAGCTCAGCCATTGAATGATCTTTTAAAAGGTAACCGAAAATCAAAAGACACGGTTAACCTCAACACAGAACAAAATGAATCATTCTTAAATCTGAAAAAGGCCCTATGTTCAGCTCTAGGAATTCCAAACAATGGAAAACCTTTTACCATGTTTGTTCATGAAAAAGAGGGTTACATGACTGCAGTACGAGCCCAAGAACATGGTGACCAGTTCAGACCAGTTGGACACTACTCCATTAAACCTGACAGCGTGGCACTAGCATATGGCAGCTGTTTAAGAGCCATGGAAGCCACGTGTCGAGCTGTAATGGCAACATCAGGCCTTGTCTTAGACCAACAGTTAACCACATGCAGTCCATTCTCTACTATCCATGAACAGAGTATCACAACTTACATCAGCTAGATAGACTAGATGGATGGCAGTTTTGGAAGCACCCAATCTTTATTTTCACAAAGCCAGTCCTGTAAACCCATCATCTTTGCTCCTGCTTCCCGAGGAACAAATGGGAGGAGAGGTAGAAGAACATGACTGTGTGAAAATAATAGAGGAAATGGAAGAGGTACATTTAGCAGAAGAACCACCACAGAACCCAGATTTAAATCTATTCACAAATGGTTCCTCTTTTATTGACAATGGTGTCAGAAAAGCTGGGTGGGCGGTCACAAGCCCATATTTTTCATTTTCATGAAGTATTACCTGAAGGAAGTTTATCCGCAGGAACATCAGCTCAACAGGCTGAACTAAAGGCACTAACAGAAGTATGTCATGTGGCAAAAGATAAAACAGCTAACAACTATACTGACTCCAGATATGGTTTTGGAGTGGCACATGATTTTGGCCACCTAGGGAGAAAAAGAGGATTCCTCTCAACAGCAGGAACACCTATCCGAAATGAAATGGAAGTACAAGACCTCCTAGAAGCCATGGCCTTGCCAAAAGAAGTATCAATTCTAAAATGCAAAGCCCATACTCATGAAGACACCATGGAAGCAAAAGAAAACGCTCTTGCGCCCACAGCTCTGCACAAGGTATACACAGATTATGAGGCCTTCGGAGGCATTTACGCCTCCACCATAAACCCACATTATGGGTGAAGGCATTTGGAGCAGCAAAAATTGCATCTGTTTCAATTTATACCTATTTTCAAATGGCCCAACAGATTAATGTTTCATGCCTGTGCAATGCATGCTCCACACCCTTTCCTCTATCAAAAAATGTGGTTTCAGAAGGAAAAGGGGGCAGGACTTCCACATTCAGGTCCCACATGGCATTTTTAAAGATGCACGGAGTCTGTCCAACTCCACGAAACTCCAGCCCTACCTATGTATAGTTACATCAATTCAGCTTCCTCACTCTGACAAGTCTCAGTAATGTCTTCCAGTTGCTTCCCTTGTTAATGTCATCAGTGATCACAAATCTAATGAAAATATTCAAAAAATGGGAATTAGAAATAGCTTCTTATACTGATAAGGTTAGCCAGAATTATTTGCAACTTTATTCTATTAAATAAAGCATTGATGATGAGACTCCTCTTTAACTATTTTGTAACAATAGCATGAAACATTTTATCTAAAACAGACTGATGGTGTCAGAAATTGACTTAGAGCAACAAGCCAATTTCATTCCTATTTTGAGCATGACAGTTCGAGGTGGTAAGAGCCTTAGAAATAGAAATTATCTTCCATCATTTTTCAGGAGTACAAAGACTACCAGCAGCAGGGGGTACACCACAGTACCATTTGCAACACCAATTTACTAACATTTTCTGAGCAGAAACATGTTGATGGTGTCAGAGTAATAACCAATACTTTCCTTTGTAGCACTTCTTTTAAAAGCTGAGCAAGACCTTTTTATAAGGAATGACCTTTCTTACACTTGCAAAAAGTGGTGAAAATCTAAAAGAAATTGCAAAGTTTTTTACTGATCCAAACTAGTATTTGTCTGACAGAAAAAAAGAACCCAAGTCAAACTACTATGCAGAATCTATAGAGGTACAGGCTACAATGTGCATAGCAGGGCAATGAAATGCATCCACTATTATTTATCCTCACCACAATGCAGTGAGGGAAATCAAGCAACTAGACTTCAGTGAGAAGAAACAACTGTGTATCACTCATCCACGTGGTGACAAGTCCGCAAGGATATGACACAGGTGCCACACCGATTCTTTGTTGAAGCGGAGCCTCCTGCGGCAAATGCTGTCCGATATCTCCTCGAATGACCAGCGACACTTGTTCACCTTGGGCCATCGCCAGACTCCCTCTCTGGATCTCTCCCTGGCCTGATGGGTGGCTAGGTACTCAGGGTGTGGGGCAGACCCCTGCACATGGGCTGCCACCTCGAGTCTCTGTTGACCCTGATGTCTCGGCCTTCTCCAGCATCGGGCCGCCTGGCCTGCACCGCCACCGCGAGGGCAGCTGTTGCAGGATCCACACTATCTCCATGATGAGATATCTGTAAGCAATTGGAGAGACTGGGAGACCGACAATCAGTTAGGCCTTCCACCCCGGGACCCTCAGAGCCGCCAAGCCTCCCCACCCTTACATTGCCTGCCATCCAATGAGCCAGTTGTACTGGGGGATATCATCCTGCTCACGCACCCCTTGTCGCAGCAGGGATCCTGGGCACTGGATCCCAGACCCTAGACCCAGACACCCGCTGGGAACATTACTTGGACTGGGCTCACCCACCCTCTGGTTACAGGGATGTCCGCAGTGCTGAGGCCCAAGTCTTGGGTGTTTGACTGTTGGCTGCTGCCTCTGTGGTGTTGACACTTCCAGTGGTAGGGCAAAGTGTTCAGGCCTCACAGCCTGATTTGGCTGCGAGGCAGTAACATTCGCCTGCAACCACAGAATTTAGAATTCCTATGGTGGAGAAGGAGGCCATTTGGCCCATTGAGTCTGCACTGACCCTCTGAAAGAGCACCCAGCCTTGGCCCACTGCGCCCTAAGCCTGTACTACCATAATGCCACCTAAACTGCACACCTTTGGACACTCAGGGGTAATTTAGCTGAGCCAATCCACCCAACCTGCACATCTTTGGACTGTGGGAGGAAACCCACGCAGACACAGGGAGAAAGGGCAAACTCCACACATACAGTCACCCAAGGCTAGAATTGAACCCAGGTCCCTGGTGTGGTGGCAGTGCTAACCACTGTGCCACCGTGCCATCATGGCATGGCACATCTACCCACGGGAATCCACTTGGGAGCTATGGAGTGCTCACAAAACTAACATTTCCAATTCCCGATTAGCAATGGCAATAGCTTTCAGCTGTGCAGCCAGAGGCCAGCACGGTCAGTGGGAGTTATAGTGACCTGCACCATATTACCATGGACAGGGCTATGTCCAGGAGGTGTTTGGTGGGATGGACAGCCAGCATCTGATGTTATCCCTGTTATGGGTGTACATAATCCGGGGGTGGCATGTTGGACACGTGTGCTCTCAGTCCATTATCCCCCAGCCCATGGGAGACCCCCACTGATGGCAGGGGACCCAACCTAGGTGTTCCCCCACCCACCCCCGGTGCCCCCGGACTAATTGCCCAGTTTCAAAGATGGCTACTCACCCTCTCCGATCCACACAGCAGCCATTTCGCTCGCTTCACGTTTTTAAACAGGTGTGCTAAAGGGCGCCCGCGAAGCCGTTCACTGGAAAGCCGGTGAGATCACAGGGGGCCATTCAATAGGGGTCCTTCCCATTAACGATATGGAGATTGGCCTTAATTTATGGTCTTATTCGAGGAATTAAGGGCTATGGAGAGAGAGCGGGTAAATGGAGTTGAAATCAGCCATGATTGAATGGTGGAGTAGACGCGATGGGCCGAATGGCCTTACTTCCGCTCCTAGGTCTTATGGTCTTATGGTCTTAATTGGTGATTATTGGTTGCTCGCCACGTTGAGGCGGGATCCGGATCTCGCCAGTGGGAATGGGCTGGTTTGTTCGGAAACTGATCAGCGGCGGCATGGTTCCCAATTTCGGCCACTCCCACAATCTAACCAGTTTGCGCGGATTTACACACAGCGCTTCGTGGCCGTTACATCGCGCCCTCGATTACGAGAGGAAAAAAAATAAAAAAAAAATAAGGGGGAATTGTCCGAGAAATCATCAGAGACTCTGAGTTCAGGCAGGGAGAGTGGCGTTGACCTGCCGAAGCCAATGGTGGCTTTTCCGCCATATTGAGTGGCATTATACTTAAAAATGCAGAGGCACACGTTTCTCGCCGATCGCAGGTGGGGCAATCACTGATTTACCTGCTCCACCGTGACTTCAGAGCTTCTGTAATCTGGCCTGCATATTTAAAGGCTGGCCCTGCACAGAGCAAGCACTCTTCAAGGGATAGAAAGCAGCTAGGAACTGATGGCTACCAAAACTAGGAAACATGCTGCTCCCAAATTTAGCAGTAGTCAGTACTAATGCACTCCAAAAGAGGACAGTCACCTAGTGCCAAAAGAGAATGAATGATCTCCTCCCATCCACCAGGGCAAGTCACTCTTCTCATCACTCTCAACTCTCCCATTCACAATAATAATAATAATCTTTATCAGTGTTACAAGGCTTACATTAACACTGCAATGACTTTGCTGTAAGAATCCCCTACTCGCCAGACTACGGCGCCTGTTCGGGTACACTGAGGGAGGATTCAGAATGTCCAATTCATCAAAATCCATCACACATCCACATGGATCTCATTCACTGCCAGCTAGAGGGACACCATCAATCACTCTCCCACACATAACTTCATCTTCCCTGCAGATCATGTCCTCATCCCATCCATGGCACCACTCACCACCCACACAAGCCAAACATCCTTCTCATCTGTCCTGGCAGGCATCCTGCTTACACTCTCTCCATCTGTCTTCATGCAGGATAAGCTGACAAGTAACAAAAGGAAGATGTCCCAGACTGGTGGAGGAATGGCTAAACTCAAGGTCCTGACAGACTTTGAAAATAGAGTAATTCAGCTGGCCAGCAACGATGTAGATCATTCCTGTGCTAATGGTGAGGTCTGTGATGATCAAACAAGTAAAGATCTTGCACTGCAACTTATAGAATTTTTCATAAAATTTACAGTGCAGAAGGAGGCCATTCACCCCATCGAGCCTGCACTGGCCCTCACCCTACTTAAGCTCATGCCTTCACCCTATCCCATAACCTAGTAACCACACCTAACCTTTTTGACACCAAGGGGAAATTTAACCTGCACATCTTTGAACTGTGGGAGGAAACCAGAGCAGCCAGAGGAAACCCACGCAGTCAACGAGGGAAAGTGCAGACTCCACATAGACAGTCACCCGTGGAATTGAATCCGGGTCTGTGTGGCAGCAGTGCTAAGCACTGTGCCACCGTGCAACTTCCATGTTGTGAGTTTGATCTCCTGGTTCACATGCCCCTGACATGTGCTAATAATTTCGCCTTTCTTTCTCAGCCACATCTGGGAAGCATAAAAGGGGGATCACAAGCTCTTCTATCTCCTCATCATCAAAGTCCTCCCCACTTTGCATTAGCAGATTGCGCAAGATCCAATAAGCTGCTGATGCGTGATACCACTGGGGAGTGTACTGGAGTGCTCTACCAAATCTGTCGAGGCACCGGAACCTCATTTTCAGGATGCCAACGGTTTGCCCTACTAATCTTCGGGTTGCGGCATGAGCCTCATTGTACCTCATCTCAGCAGGTGTCTGACGCTGCCATATGGCTCTCGCCCTTTGTGGGTAGCCCTTGTCCTCAAGGAGCCAACCCTGCAGCCAGCGTTGTGCCTGGAAGATGTCAAGTATCTGAGACCTGCTGAGGATGTACAAGCTGTGGACACTGCCAGGGTATGTTGCATAAACCTGCATGATCCATTTGTTATCATCACAGCCTTGCTGAAAAGAGAATGGAAGGTTTTATGGCTCACATACCAGATTGCATGTTGCCAGGAAGATTTAAGAGCCAGGTGGGTGCAGTCGACTCTTTGAACCTGCTCTGCCAATCATTCTGATCATGCTGACCATCCAATCAGTAGCCTGTTTCTGCTCAGTTGACATGTTTTCTCATTTGCCTGGCAATTTTTCTCAGACTGAAATGATGAAGACTTAAATTGTTTTGGTAAGTTTAGCCCCTATCTACTGCACACGTATAGCAACTTCATGCCGTTCATTGGATTCAAATGGTGAGGCAAGCAGGAAGATGTCACTTTCCTGAAGCTAACTGTGCATCTCACACAACAACTTTTGGATTTCTATGTTTAAGCGAGCATTTGTCTTCACCTGAAGCTGATATAGCATTTACACTTAACGGCAAGTTTCATTAGCCATAACATTATTTTTTTAAAATATAAACTTAGAGTCACCAATTCATTTTTTTCAATTAACGGGCAATTTAGTGTGGCCAATCCACCTACCCTGCACATCTTTGGGTTGTAAGGGCGACACCCATGCAAACATGGGGAGAATGTGCAAACTCCACACGGACAGTGACCCAGAGCCGGGATTGAACCTGGGGCCTCGGCGCCATGAGGCAGCAGTGCTAAGCCACAACATTATTTTGACCACAACTTGTGGGTCGGTTATTTTGGCTGAAGTCATCAAAACTGAACCAGAGACTTCCCTAATTACTTAATGAATAAAATCATTCAGTTGCATGGCACTGAACTTATAGATCTCAGAGTTACAGATTTAATTAAAGTCAACTGAGTTTAGCCAGAAGACAGTGGGATAGGTTTTTGTCTGAAAAAGAAACAGAAAATGCTGGATTTTTAAAATGTGTATGTTTATGAAGAACTCTTCTGGAATCCTGTTATTCTTCAATAAAGAACTTCTCACTTAGATTTACAAATCATTGTTATAATGATCAGTATGGTTTGTGTTAAGGGCCAATAATACAACAGTAACAATGTAGAGAGAGGCCATTCAGCTCATTGTGTCCATGACAGTTCACTAGAGCTACTAAGCCGGTCACAATATCCTGGGCGGGGTTCTCCGTCTTGCCTCACCCGTTTGGCCATGTTAAATTGCCCCTTAATTGGGAATTTAAAAAAAAAAGTAAATAAATAATTGTACCTTGTTGCATCCAACCAAGGGGTTGAATAAAGATCTCCTCACCTGGGTACATACCAATTTGGAGATATCTGATCCAGAATCATCTGGGGACCTGTCATAACAACAGTACTCCAGATGTGGTCTCACCAATGCCCTGTAAAACTAAAGCATAATCTCCCTACTTTGGATTCAATTCCCTCGCAATAAATAATAACATTCTATTAGCTTTCCTAATTTCTTAATGTACCATGCCGAGGACACTCACATACCTCTGCAATTTCTCACTACTCAAATAATATGCATCGTTTTTATTCTTCCTACCAAAGTGGACATCATCCCACATTATACTCCATTTTCAGATCTTAGGCCACTCACTTAACCTATCTATATCCCTTTGTAGCCTCCTTATGCCCTGTTCACAACTTACTTTCCTATCTATCTTTGTGTCATCAGCAGATTTAGCAACCATAGCATCGGTCTCTTCATCCAAGTCATTTATATCAGTCATTTTCAAACTCAGGGTCGCAACCCGCGGATGGGTCGCAGGCAGGTGTTGGGAGAGTTGCGGAGTGATTGGTCGCAGCCTTCCAGATTGCGAGAAGAAGTGCCCAATGGCAGCAACCGGCTTTTAAAAATGCCAGCCGCGACCGGCTTTCAAGAATACTGGCGATCCCGCACATGAAAGTTTTAAAGAAGGAGTACTAATTGGCACCCGCATGGCCACTTGCTGGGAGGCCATTAAATAGGGGTCACTCCCGTTAATTGTATGGAGATTGGGCTTAAGTGGTGATTATTGGTTTCTCGCCATGCTAAGGGGGAATCCTGATTTCACCAATGGGAGCGGGCCGGTTAGATCGCAAACTGATCAATACCTGTCATGTTCTCGATTTTGGCCTCTCCTGTGATTTAATGGCCTTGTCACGCTCTCACTTCAGTGCAAAGTGCCCATTAAATCGTCCATACAATTATTTTCATTACTGGGAACTGAACTCGCTGGCCAGACTGGCTTCTCAGAGATCAGGCCACAATTTTGAAAGGGTGCCCCGATATCTAAGTGGGCAAATGGGCTACATCCCCCACCCATGGGGAATGTTACCCCCCACACACATGGGCCTTGCCCCCCAACCCCCCCCCCAACAAGTGATGGCACTCCGCTATGGGGTCACGTGAGGGTCCATCTTTTCAGGTCTTCACATGCTGCCTTTCGGGCCCCCCTTCCAGGGCCCCCACAGTTCACTACACAAACCCTTCAGAAGCTCCTTCATAGAGACCTTGCACCCACCCACCCTTCATACCCAGCTCTACCCTCCTTTCATAGGTACAGTCACCCTCAGGTCCTGGCCCTTGGCTATGCCACCCAAGCACTCTGGCACTGCCACCGTGGCACTCTGGGAGTGCTCCTGCCGACTCTGCGGTGCCACGCAGGCACCTTGGCACTGCCTGGGTGGCAGTGCCAAGGTGCAAGCCTGGCAGTGCCAAGGTGCTCATGTTCCAGGGGGAGGGCTGGGGGCCCTGCCCTATCCATGACCACCCATGGGCCTCGAACGGCCTGGGAGACCCCCCAGGTGCCCTGATACCTGGTCCATGTTTCTGTTGACCAATACTAATCAGCACCTGTGTGACTGCTCGCTGGGGAGCCAGTTAGATTAAGTGAGGTCATTAGATAGGGGGTCCTTACCGTTAATGGGAAGGAGATTGGCATTAACTTGTGATTATTGGTTTCTCGCCACGTAGCGGCGGAGTCCACATCAGGATCCGGATATCGTCAATGGGAGCGGGCTGGTTAGATCAGAAGCCGATCGGCAACTGGTGCGGTTTCTAATTTTGGACTCTCTTGCGATCTAACCGGCTCACTCAGATTCACACCAGGCATAACGCGGTCTTTAAATCACACCCTCATTCTTTCTCAACAACTTTATCAGTTCTCCTCCGGGAAGTGTTCAACACTTGCTAGGATTCAGTACACAAACCCTTTGTTATCCTCCAGTATGCAAACTAACCAGCACCTATTCAGATGAGAGTGTTTAAAATTAGTATTGACAGGCTATTCTCCCACAAGAATATCACAGCTGAGCTTAATTCATCCCTACCTGGCATTCACATAGAATCATTTCTTGCAGGGGCCATTGGACATAAATTAGGATCTGAATCCCATGCCGTTTCCACCTCTCTAACACAGGGAAACAAAGTAAATTATCATATATGCCAAATCAGGTAAGATTAGGAATCAAATCTGGGACATTCTTTGTCTGTGTAATAACTAGCAGCTGGAGCTTGCTAGTAGGGAACTCATCAGTTCAATTGCAACAATTTCTTACAACCTTAAGTGAGCTGAATGATGTTCATTAAGAATAATAAAAGCTAATTAAAAAATAAATGTCCTAACCTGCACGGAACTTATGAAGTGGCAATTATTAAACACTCCATGAGCCTCGCTGAATGTGACCTTCCCCATTAAAGGAAGCAGAGATCTCTAAACCATGTTTAGCTACACTCCTGTATAAAGTCGGCCAGTTTGTGTACTGACCACAATGAGGGACCCGGCTGGGATCCTCTGTGCTGCGTGAATAATTGTTATTGTAATAAAACTTTATTTTCTTTCTAAAATTCGGTGTGGACTCTCTTCATGGTCTACTGAAGTATGAAAAGCACAACTGAAACTCTTCAAAGTAAGTGACCTATATTTTAAAAATTCCTAAAACTCTTCAAGCTGTGTGAAACAAACAAATTACATAATCTGTTCTGTTCAAACAATTTCATAACATAAAAATAAATAGGAACACTGTGCTTGGTTTCCATTGGCTGATTTGCGTAATAATTCACTGGTAGATACATTCCAATAAGCGGGGTTAACTTTGAAAGTAAAGACAAGTAATAATTCCACAGGTTCAAAATGGGAAAACGTACATTGACTTCCTCATGAAATTCAATATGAATGTGTCGAAGGCTCATTGAAAGGGAATTAGTTATCTTCATTGATCTGTATTTCAAAATGTCCACATTAACTCTTACCAACTTTTACAGATGCACCATAAAAAGCACCCTATCTGGCTGCATCACAGCCTGGTATGGCAACTGCTTGGCCCAAGACCGCAAGAAACTTCAGAGAGTCGTAAACACAGCCCAGTCCATCACACAAACCTGCCTCCATTGACTCCATCTACACCTCCTGCTGCCTGGGGAAAGCAGGCAGCATAATCAAAGACCCCTCCCACCCGGCTTACTCACTCTTCCAACTTCTTCCATCAGGTAGGAGATACAAAAGTCTGAGAACACACACAAACAGACTCAAAAGCAGCTTCTTCCCCGCTGTTCCCAGACTCCTATACGACCCTCTTATGGACTGACCTGATTAACATTACACCCCTGTATGCTTCACCCGATGCCGGTGTTTATGTAGTTACATTGTGTACCTTGTGTTGCCCCATTATGTATTTTCTTTTATTTCCTTTGCTTTTCATGTACTTAATGATTTGTTGAGCTGCTCGCAGAAAAATACTTTTCACTGTACCTCGGTACACGTGACAATAAACAAAATCCAATCCAATCCAAATCCAATCCAAAACAGGGTGAGGAGTAAGAATGCATACTTGTAATTTTCGTCTTGGCTACAGTCACACCTATTGAACAACTACTAAACCACTAACTTCCAACAAATTGCCTTCACGCAACAGAATTACTTTTTCACTGAGGAATGAAACTTATGAAGATGTTCACTTTTTACAGTACTCTATGAAAAATGGTCAGAATTTCAACTATCTACCAAAAGTGATGCACATGCACCCGAAACTCCATTGATAAAATCTTATTTGGAAACATCGTAATTCCTGGGATGATATTACTTTATACCTTCAAACAAGATATTCAATTTATTTAGCCCAAACATTGCTATAGCCAAGTTAAAATGTATTAACATTCACCATCTATTGATAAGGTAAATTTCAAATTTGACAGATTTGTCAGTAACACATCACCTGCCTATTTTATAGCCTACCCGATTTCCGTTTAATGATCAGTGGAATGGAAACCAGTAAGAATCATAGAATCGCCACAGCACCGAAGGAGGCCATTTAACCTGTTGAGCTTCTTTCAACTTTCTGGGAGAGCAATTTAGCTAGTTCCACTCCATAGCCTTTTCCCCGAGTCCTGCATTCTATTTCTCTTCAAGTGCTTATCCAATTTCCTTGTGACAGTCACAATTGAATCTGCCTCCACCATACTCTCTGGCATTCCAGATCCTAAACACTCGCTGTGTAAAGAAATTATTCCTCACTGTCTCTTGTTCTTTTGCGAACCATCTTAAATCAGTATCTTCTGTTTACCAACCCCTCCACCAATGGGGACAGATTCTCCCATGTATTCTGTCCGGACTCAACACCTCTGTTGAATCTGCCCTCATCCTTCTCTTCATGAAGGAGAACAGCCCCACTTTTCCCAATATCTCCACATAATTGAAAATTCTCACCCTCATTCTCCCAAATCGTGCCTGCAACTTCTCCAATGCCTTTCCAACTATCCTAAAGTGTGGTGATTTATGCACAAATATTGCCAGGCTGCTCAGCTCCTGTATCATCTTTAGAATTGTATCCTTTATTTTGTATTGCCTTTCTTTGTTGTTCCTACCAAAATATATTGCTTCGCACATATCGGCATTAAATTTTATGTGCTAAATAGCTGCCTATCCCACCAGCCTGTTGATGTCCTCTTGAAGTCTATCACTATCTTCCTCACAGTTCATTATACTTCCAAGTTTTGTATCATCTGCAAACTTTGAAATTATGCCCCACACATCAAAGTCTAATTTAGTAATATAGATGAAGAATAACAGTGGTCCTCGGACTGACCCCTGGAAAACCCCAAAGTATACCTTCTACTAGTGCGTAAAACAACCATTCACCACTATTCTGTTTTCTGTCACGCAGTCAGCTTTGTATTCACGCTGCCACAGTCATTTCTATTTCACGTGCTTCAGCTTTGCTGGCAAGCCTATTATGTGGCACTTCATCAAATGTCTTTTAGACCTCCTTGTAAGCCATATCACCTGCATTTACCCTTATCAAAAACTCAACTCAGTTGATTAAATAAGATCTGCCTTTCACAAATCTGTGCTGGCTTTCTTAATCAATCCACATTTGTCCAAGTGACTGTTAGTTTTCTCCCAGGTTATTATTTCTAAAAGCTTTCCCACTACTGCGGTTAAACTGACTGGCTTGTAGTTGCTGGGTTTATCCTTCTACTGGTTTGAACAAGGATGTAATATTTGCAATTCCCCAATCCTCTGGCGCGGATAGGTGGTGGTGCAGTGGTATTGTCGCTGGACTAGTCATTCAGAAACCCAGGATAATGCTCAGGGAACACAGGTTTCAATCCCATCACAATAGATGGTGAAATTTGAATTCAATAAAAACCTGGCATCTGAATTAAAAGTTTGATGATGATGATCGTGAAACCATTGTCAAAATCTGGTTTAGGGAAAGAAATCTGCCACCCGTATCTAGTCTAGCCTACATGTGGTTGACTCTTAAAATGGCCCAGCCACTCAGTTAGCCACACAGATGTCCACATCCCCTTAAAACAAGTAGTAGACTTTTCATGCTTACTTCCCTCAGCATCCTCAATGTATCCCATCCAATCTTGGTGACCTTCTAAAATGCACTCCTTATTCATTATAATTCAGGCTGCATCTTCTTCCTTGGTATGGCACTAATTCATACCACCCATGTCCTCTTCTTCTGTGTATAAATCCCCTTTTTGTTACCTAATTGGCCCTACCCTTCTTCTTACTACCCTTTTACTATTTATATGCCAAGAAAAGAATTTCGGATTCTTTTTTATGTTACCTGAAGTTCTCACACGCTCTCTTTGCCTCCCTTTTTTCCTCTTTCATTTAGCCTCTGAACTTTCTCTTACAGCCTGGTTCTCACTTGGATTAGCAATCTGTCACCTCTTACAGTCAACCTTTTGCTGCTTTTTTACTCTCAATCTTTATCGTCACCCAGGGTACTCTGTCTTTGTCTACCCTACCTTTCCCCTTGTGCGAATGTACCCTGGCTGTATCTGAAGCATCTCCTCTTTAAAAGAAACCCACTGATCAATTAGTTTTGTTTGCCAATTTCAACCTACTGATATTGGCTGTCTATCAATTGCTAAATTGCTCCATGTCCTTTCCCATAGCTCATCAAAACCTCTTTTGATGATAATTGTTCCCTGAACAATTTTGTTTCCTATAGACACTTAACACACCTCATTGCCCAGAACTAGATGCAGCAATGCCTCCTTCCTCCAAGGTGATGGGAATGGAAGCAGGCGAGGGTTGAAAATACTGATGGCACCAAGTTCCAACAGGTTTGGAGGAAGGACACCCCTTAGAACCCATTGGTAATACGTTTGATTACGGTAGTTAAATAGATCAATGAGGGTTCGAGGAGTGCTATGATTAGACTTTGGTGGGGGCATATGGGCTGCACACTGAATCTGGACCAGACCAGGTACATGGGGATGGATTGTACAGTATTCAGTACCATTCACAACTCCTCAAGTGCTAAAACAGTCTGTGTGCAGCAAGGCATGTAGAACATTCAGGCTTGGGATGGTAAATGTGAAATAACATTCATCACACAATTCTTCATTCCTGTCTGGTGCAAAAATAAAACAGGAAATGTGGCCAAACTATGGCTTACAAGGGAAATTAGAGATAGTATGAGATCCAAGGAAGTGGCATACAAATTGGCCAGAAAAAACAGCAGGCCTGAGGATTGGGAGCAGTTTAGAATTCAGCAAAGGAGGACAAAGTCGAAAATAGAGAATACGAGTACAAGGATAGCTAATGTAACCCCACTATTTAAAAAGGGAGATAGAGAGAAAATAGAGAATTACAGACCAGTCAGCCTGTCACTGGTAGTGGGAAAAACGCTGGAGTCCATTATAAAAGGTACAAGGTCTTATGGACTGACCTCATTAACACTACACCCTGTATGCTTCATCCGATGCCAGCGCTTATGTAGTTACATTGTATATGTTGTGTTGCCCTATTATGTATTTTCTTTTCTTCCCTTTTCTTCCCATGTACTTAATAATCTGTTGAGCTGCTCGCAGAAAAATACTTTTCACTGTACCTCGGTACACGTGACAATAAACAAATCCAATCCAATCCAATCCAACAGCAGAGCACTTGGAAAACTATGGATCAGACAGCCAGCATGGATTTATGAAAGGAAAATCATGCTTGTCAAACCTACTGGACTTCTTTGAGGATGCAACTAGTAGAGTTGATGAGGGGGAGCCAGTGGATGTGGTTTACTTGGACTTTCAGAAGATTTTCAACAAGGTTAAGAGATTAGCATGTACAATTAAAGCACATGGGATCGGAGCTAGTGTATTGAGATGGATAGAAAATTGGTTGGCAGACAGGTAACAAAGAGTAGGAATGAACGGTTCTTTTTACACATTGCGATCTGGATCCCGCCCACAGTGGCAGACAGTGACTAGTGGAGTACCGCAGGGATCAGTGCTAGGACCCCAGCTATTCACAATGTATATTAACGATTGAGATGATGAAACTAAGGGTGGGATTCTTCGATCGGAAATTCCCACCTAAGGTCAATGGACCGTTACATGGTCCACGTCCCGTCCGTGATGATCTTGCAGCGGCTGCGGCCAAAGAATCCAGTCATAAATGTAATATCTTCAAATATGCAGATGACACAAAGCTGGTGGGAGGGTGAGCTGTGTGGAGGATGCAGAGATGTTTCAGTGTGATTTGGACAAGTTGAGAGAGTGGGCAATTGCATGACAGATATTATGTGGATAAATGTGAGGTAATCCACTTTGTTAGCAAAAACAGGAAGGCAGATTATTATCTGAATGACTATAGATTAAGTGAGGAGAATATGCAACGAGACCAGGGGCGGGATTCTCCGCAATCGGCGCGATGGCCGCCGACCGGCGCCAAATCGGCGCGAATCAGTCCGCGCCGCCCCAAAGGTGCGGAATTCTCCGCATCTTGAGGGGCCGAACCCTCACCTTGAGGAGCTAGGCCAGCGCCGGACTGATTTCCGCCCCTCCAGCTGCCGGGAAAGGCCTTTGGTGCCCCGCCAGCTGGCGCGGAAATGACTTTCACGTGCGGCGCATGCGCGGGAGCATCAGCGGCCACTCACGGCATCCCCGCGCATGCGCAGTGGAGGGGGTCCCTTCCGCCTCCGCCATAGTGGAGACCATGGCGAAGGCGGAAGGAAAAGAGTGCCCCCACGGCACAGGCCCGCCCGCGGATCGGTGGGCCCCGATCGCGGGCCAGGCGACCGTGGGCGCACCAGGACCCCGGAGCCCGCCCGCGCCGCCTTGTCCCGCCGGTAAGAGAGGTGGTTTGATTCTCGCCGGTGGGACAGGCATTCCAGCAGCGGGACTTCGGCCCATCGCGGGCCGGAGAATCGCTGGGGGGAGCCCGCCAACCGGCGTGCCGCGATTCCCAGCCCCGCCGAATATCCGGTGCCGGAGAATTCGGCAGCCGGCGGGGGGGGGGGGGGGGGGGGGGGGGTTTCACGCCAGCCCCCAGCGATTCTCCGACCCGGCGGGGGGTTGGAGAATCCCACCCCTGGTTCTTGTACACCAGTTGCTGAAGGTAAGCAGGCAGGTGCAGCAGGTGGTGAAGAAGGAAAATGGTATGTTGGCCTTCATTGCGGGAGGATTCAAGTATAAGAGCAGGGATGTCTTGCTGCAATTGTACAGGGCCTTGATGAAACCACACCTGGTATATTGTGTGCAATTTTCATCTCTTTTTCTGAGGAATGATGTTCTTGCTATGGAGGGAATGCAGTGAAGGTTTAGTAGACTGATTCCTGGGATGGTACGACTGATGTATGAGGAGAGATTGAGTCAGTTAGGTTTATATTCCCTGGAGTTTAGAAGAATGAGGGGGATCTCATTGAAACTTATAAAATTATAATAGGTCTAGACTGTGAAGATGCAGGAAGAATGTTCCCAGTAGCGGGGAAGCCCAGAACAAGTTGTCACAATCTGAGGGTACAGGGTAGACTATTTAGGAACGAGTTTAGGAGAAATGTCTTCACCCAGGAAGTGGTGAGCCTGTGGAATTCTCTGTCACGCAACGCAGTTGAGGCCAAAACATCATGGGCGCGATTTACCAGCCGTGTCCCGCCGGAATCTGGATGGGACGTGGCCGGAAGCTGGGCGAGGCCTCTTCCAGAATTTCCAATGGTCGTTATGCCTCGTGAGATCTCATTTGATCTCGCAAGAAGTTGCAATCTGGATCCCCAAGCTCACTTAACTCTGCCGATGCTGGATCCAATCAGTCCCCTGAGATCTACCAGAATCACCGAGGAAACCCTAGCTGGGCGCTGTTTAGCACTGGTCCCCATAAACGGGGACCAGGTGGAATGGCACTTAGGGGGAGGGTCTCCCAGGCGATTGGAGGCCCCCAGGTGGTTGGTATCTGGGCAGGGTGGCACCCTGGCACTGCTAATGCCAGGGTGCCACCCTGGCAATGCCAGCATGCCCAGGTGACAATGCCAGTCTGGAAGAGGCACTGCCAGGGTACCAGGCTGGTTGTGCCAAGGTGCACAGGTGCATTTTTCCCACACAAAAGCAACCCATTCAGAAAGGTGTTGGTATTGATGCTGGACTAGTAATTCAGAGACCCAGGTCATAGGGACCCAGGTTCAAATTCTACCATAGCAGATGGTGAAATTTGAAATCCCGTCTGGTCTCCTTTAGGGAAGGAAGTTTGCCATCCTTATTTGCTCTGGCCTCCATGTGACTCCAGATCAACAGCAATCCTAACTCCGTTCAATGGAAATTACAAATACTTTTTTAAAAACTTGATGGGCACACCAGTCAGTGGCAGCAGTATTTACCTTATGCAAGATGAACAGCAGCAACTCGTCAAGTTCGACAACACCTTCAAAACTGCAACCTTAACCACCTAGAAGAACAAGGACATAGACATGGGAACACCACCACTTGCAAGTACCCCTCCAAGCCACACAATATCCTGAGTTGGAACTGTATCACCATCCCTTCACTGTCAAAACTCCCTCCCTTACAGCATTGTTGCTCTACTTGGAATGAAGCAGCTCAAGGACACGGCTCATCATAGACATTTATGAACTGAAAATAAATGCCAGCGATGCTCACATCCCATGAATGAATAAAGAGAATACTAACTTGCCACCAATTCCAGTCCTCACCGATGCCACTGCCAGCGCTGCTTAGATTTATTTTCCACAGCGCAGCGAGTGCCCCTGTTGTATTTCTGTAAGTACAAACACCACGCTGAATATCCAAGTATCCCACGTCATCAGGATTTGGAAAGGGACGACTACAAGACCATAAGACATAGGAGCAGATTAGGCCACTCGGCCCATCGAGCCTGCTCCGCCATTCAATCATGGCTGATATTTTTCTCATCCCCATTCTCCTGCCTTTTCCCCATAACGACTCATCCCCTTGTTAATCAAGAACCTATCTATCTCTGTCTTAAAGACTCTCAGTGATTTGGCCTCCAAAGCCTGCTGCGGCAAAGTGTTCCATAGATTTACCACCCTGGCCATCAGATGGGTGCAGTAGTTCAAGAAGGCAATTCAGCATCACCTTCTAAAAGGCAATTAGGGATAGACAACAAATATTGGCCTAGCCAGCGACAACAACAAGCCATTTAAGAATCAAAAGAAAGCTTTGTTCTGGTCCCTGAACTCTATTGGAACAGTTATTTGCATGTTTAGGCTAATGAAATCGCCCGCAAATACTAACACAGTGGGTGGCCCTCTCTTTAACAGCTGGAGTATGTGCATGCACATTCCAGCTTTAGGTAAAAGAATTGAGAGAACACCTGAATTGTGTAAATAAAAAGTGTTTGGTAGATAACCTTTGTATAAAAGTTATTCCCATTCTGTTCACAAAGCAATTAATAAGACAATTATATCTTCGACTGTCCTGAAAAGAGGTGATACACCTTAAAAGATTTTCTACTCAAGTCTTGTGATGGCGGTAAGTTACAGGTTATTCAAGAAGTATGAGTTCCTGTGGTAACATGCACTTTTACATGCATGTTGTAGTCTGGAGCTATGAATAGCGATGGTAGAGGCTTCAACTTTCTTTCCATCACACGGTTGAGCAGGAACCAATCCTGTTTTTACCTCTTGGCATTGGCTTTTGTTGAGGGGATCTTTAGTTTCATATCATCCTGATTGGCCACAAGGGCACCTCCCTTGGTCATCAAGTCTTTTCCAGCCCCTCCCGCTGGTGGCATTTTCCAGTCCCACCAAAGGCAGCCTCTGCAGCGGGGCCAGCGAGCCAGGCTGAAGACATTGGCGGACTGGAAGGTCCCACCAGTGACCAATGGCTTGCTGAATCTGCCACTGGAAAACCCGCTCTAGACAAGCTGGAAAATCCAAGCTCTAAGGTGAGACTCAAGCCTGGAGCTACTGACTCAGAGAATGCTACCCATTGTGCCACAAGATCTCCATCTCAAGTCTGTAAGCCAATCAAAATTATAATAGACTCTGTTCCCTTTTATCAACAAAGGGTCAAGCAAACACGTTTAAAAAATGGTGCTGGACTATGGTTTGGGGAGGGGTTTCTTAGAGACTGTATGAATTTAACACTTGAAAGTTTTAAAACTAAGAAGATCTATAATTATTTAATGCCTCAGTTGCACTATCTTTTGTGTCGCAGCTTTGAACACTTGTTTAAAGTTGCACAGACAGCTGCCATTAGGATGCAGAGTGCTCCACTAAATTCAAATTGCTGATTACATTTCTGTGGATAGCTCATTTCAATCATTAGAAATAAAAAGATAGTTAAGTGATCAGCTTGAGGTTTCTGAACTTTAAAAGTTCATTTCAAAAGCTTAATGCGTAATGCCACATTGCTTGCAACATAGGATCCCTTTTGACAAATAACCTTAGATGCACTGTTTTTTTGCTAGGTTTGTAATTATACAACAAAAAGGCCATGCCGCTTCAATGTCATGCCTACATCCACACGTCTTATTAAGTTCATTTTTATGATTTTACCCATGAAAAATATTAAAATGCTGCCTATTTACTCTATTTTCATAGTTCATTATTGTGTTTCAAAACTTGATTAATCCTTCACACAGCCAACACAATCTGTCAGCAAATAGAGTGGGCAACATTATATTCTGCACCGTGAGCTATCTATTGTGCATGAAAAACAGCAAATACAATGTTCTGGAGTATTTGTATTCCGTTGAGTTCCATATTATTTTAGTTAAAATTTTTCCCGCCTAATTCTTCAAGGGTTTTCCTCCATGGGAATTGGTAGATCTCCAGTACCTCATCTGAAATGCCACAATACATAGTGAGCAGAGTATTTGATTATAGAGGGCAACATAGATGAGCCCTGGCCTGTTGTCAACCAGCATTTATACTAGTGCAATTTAAATCAGTTATCATTATATAGCGATTCGAAACCTGGCTCAGCTACCTCCTCCATAGCCTGGGCACTGAGGCCATTGGAGAGCAACCGTTGCCTCAGCTAAAGTCAGCAACCTTTAAAAAAAAACAGGAATTGAACTTGGGACATGTGGTCTGTTTGGTCCAGTCCTGCACCAGATGTATTTTACCCACCAAGCCAAAAGGCATACACTTGGCCAAATTTAAAACAAAGAAACCCATATGCAAATACAATACAGGTGGCAAGAGGTGGCAGAAACAAGTGAGGTGACAAAGTATCCATGCTAGAATAGTGGAAACAGCCTAAATTTGAATGCTTTTGTGACAGGCGCATTGAAAGAAAGATCTATTGGAAAACTGGAGTATTTAGGAAGTTTATTTGGGTTATGAATCAAATTTTACTGCCTAATAATATTGACTCAGAATGCAGTTGCACAGTTAATTTCTTTATAGATCTATTTTTAAATCCTGGAAAATGAAATATTTTCAAGACGCAACCCTTTATTCTCAGTAGAATGCAAAAAATAACATTGCTCTAACTATACTAAAACTGAATCTTGGTCAACTTCTGTGAAGTCCAATCGATACAGGAAATTGTCTCATTTAAAGCCATCAGAATGCCATGAGTGCCCCCCACTGGCTGACTCAAGATCTGCAACATGATAGTACAACATAATAAAGTGGGATTTTACTTACTCGCAAGAATATTTTGAAATTACATTTTTAAGAGGTTTTTTTGAATCACATATCTAAAATAGTGAAGCATCATTTATTCGTAAGGACAGCCACCTGCAGTCTGGAGTAGTAGCAAACATAATTGTGAATTTTCTTAACAACCATCCATCTTTGAAAAACAAAAGAACAAAGAACAAAGAAAAGTACAGCACAGGAACAGGCCCTTCGGCCCTCCAAGCCTGTGCCGACCATGCTACCCATCTAAACTAAAATCTTCTACACTTCCTGGGTCCATATCCCTCTATTCCCATCCTATTCATGTATTTGTCAAGATGCCCCTTAAATGTCACTATCGTCCCTGCTTCCACCACCTCCTCCGGCAGCGAGTTCCAGACAAAAGAATTGCCTCGTACATCTCCTCTATACCTTGCCCCTCGCACCTTAAACCTATGCCCCCTGGTAATTGACCCCTCTTCCCTGGGAAAAAGCCACTGACTATCCACTCTGTCTGTGCCCCTCATAATTGTGTAGACCTTTATCAGGTCGCCGCTCAACCTCCATCGTTCCTGTGAGAACAAACCGAGTTTATTCAACCGCTCCTCATAGCGAATGCCCTCCATACCAGGCAACATCCTGGTAAATCTCTTCTGCACCCTCTCTAAAGCCTCCACATCCTTCTGGTAGTGTGATGACCAGAATTGAACACTATACTCCAAGTGTGGCCTAACTAAGGTTCTATACAGCTGCAACATGACTTGCCAATTTTTATACTCAATGCCCCAGCCAATGAAGGCAAGCATGCCATATGCCTTCTTGACTACCTTCTCCACCTGTGTTGCCCCTTTCAGTGACCTGTGGACCTGTACACATAGATCTCTCTGACTTTCAATATTCTTGAGGGTTCTACCATTCACTGTATATTCCCTACCTGCATTAGACTTTCCAAAATGCATTATCTCACATTTGTCTGGATTAAACTCCATCTGCCATCTCTCCGCCCAAGTCTCCAAATGATCTAAATCCTGCTGCATCCTCTGACAGTCCTCATCGCTATCAGTAATTCCACCAACCTTTGTGTCGTCTGCAAACTTACTAATCAGACCAGTTACATTTTCTTTCAAATCATTGATATATACTACAAACAGCAAAGATCCCAGCACTGATCCCTGCAGAACACCACTAGTCACAGCCCTCCAATCAGCAAAGCATCCTTCCATTGCTACTCTCTGCCTTCTATAACCTAGCCAGTTCTGTATCCCTGATCCCGTGTGACTTCACCTTTTGTACCGTCTGCCATGAGGGACCTTGTCAAAGGCCTTACTGAAGTCCAAATAGACAACATCCACTGTCCTACCTGCATTAATCATCTTTGTGACCTCAAAAAACTCTATCAAGTTAGTGAGACACGACCTCCCCTTCACAAAACCGTGCTGCCTCTCACTAATACGTCCATTTGCTTCCAAATGGGAGTAGATCCTGTCTCGAAGAATTCTCTCCAGTAATTTCCCTATCACTGACATAAGGCTCACCGGCCTGTAGTTCCCTGGATTATCCTTGCTACCCTTCTTAAACAAAGGAACAACATTGGCTATTCTCCAGTTTTCCGGGACATCACCTGAAGACAGTGAGGATCCAAAGATTTCTGTTAAGGCCTCAGCAATTTGCTCTCTAGCCTCCTTCAGTATTCTGGGGTAGATCCCATCAGGCCCTGGGGACTTATCTACTTTAATATTTTTCAAGATGCCCAACACCTTGTCTTTTTGGATCTCAATGTGACCCAGGCTATCTACACACCCTTCTCCAGACTCAACATCCAATTCCTTCTCTTTGGTGAATACTACAACTCTGCTCTGCCATTCAACGAGATTATGACTGATCTGATGTGATAATCCTCAACTCTCCCGCCTTATCCCCATAACCCTTGATTGCTTTACTGATTAAAAATCTGTCGCTCTCAGCCTTAACTTAACCCAACCTCTAAAGCCCACAGATTCCACAGATTCACTACCCTTTAAGTGAAGAAATTCCTCCTCATCTCTGTCTTAAATGGGTGGCCCCTTACTCTGAAATTATGTCCTCTGATCCTAGACTCTTCCACAAGGGTAAAAATGTCTTGGCATCTACCCTGTTAAGCCCAGTGCGAATCGTATATATCTCAATCAGGTCACCTCTCATTCTTCTAAACCAGGGTTCTTCAAAGTGCGGGTCGTAACTTGAAGTTAGGTCGCAGGCACGAGCCGGGAGTGTCGCGGAGCGAACGGTCGTGCCATTCCTGCAGTGGTCCCGATTGCAGGAGATGCGCTCAAGAGGCAGCAGTGAGAAGGTCACATACAATTGACGTCAAGCGCCCTGTACGTGTTTTTGGCACCAGATCGCGAAGGAGAGCTGTTTCCATATCCTAGATGCTGGCAAGCAAAGCAAAAGAACTGTGAAGATGAATCATTGTCTGACAAATAAGAGACAGCCATAGAAACAAATAGGAAGTGTACCTACTGGACAGGCTCTCGCAACAAAATCTGCTGGAGAGAGCTGCACAGGAGAGTCCAAGGCAGGACAGAACAGTGCTACTGTTAGCTCTGTACAGAGCCCAAGGGCCTCTGATTAACAACCTACAAAGAAGATACTTGAAATGTCCCTCTTATCCCAACTCTCTGTCTTCTATTCATTAGCCAATCCTCTATCCATGCTAATATAGTAGCCTCAACACCGTGGGCTTTTATCTTATTAAGTAGCTATTTGTGCGGTACTTTATCAAATGCTTTTTGGAAATCTAAGTATATTACATCAAATGGTTCCCCTTTATCTATCCTGCTCATTAACACCTAAGAATTCTAATACATTTATTAGGCATGGTTTCCCCTTCATGAAGCCACACTGACTCTTCTTGATAATATTCTGTATTTCTAAATGCTCTGCTATTACTTCCTTAATAATGGACTCCACATTTTCCCAATGGCAGATGTTATAACCGGCCTAAAGTTACCTGTTTTTGTCTTCCTCCCTTTTTGAATAAGGGTTTTACATTTGCTGTTTTCCAATCCCCTGGGAGTTTTCCAGAATTTAAAGACTCTTGGAAGATTACTATCAGTGTATCCACTAGCTATTTCCTTTACTATCCTATATGCAACCCAGCAAGTCAAGGTGACTTATCGGCTTTTAGCCCCATTAGTTTCTGTGGTGCGTTTTCTCTAGTGATAGTTATTGTATTTATTTTCTCTACGCCCCATTATGCCCCATGATTATTTAGAATTTTTGGATGCTATTAGTGTCTTCTACAGCGAAGACTGATGCAATTTAACTCCTCTGCCATTCCCTGGTTCCCCACTGTTATTTCCCCAATCTCATTCTCTAAGGGGCCTATGATCACTTGATTTATTGATTGATATTTATTGTCACATATACCGAAGTACAGTGAAAAGTATTTTTCTGCGGCCAAGGGAACGTACACAGTACGTACATAGTAGACAAAAGAATAATCGACAGAGTACACTGACAGTGGTGCATCAACAAACTTATAGATTGATTGGTTACAGTGCGGAACAAGAGCAGCATAGGGCACCGTGAATAGTGTTCTTACAAGGAACAGATCAGTCCAAGGGAGAGTCGTTGAGGAGTCAAGTAACTGTGGGGAAGAAACTGTTCTTATGTCTGGACGTGCAGGTCTTCAGACTTCTGTATCTTCTGCCTGATAGAAGAGACTGGAAGAGGTAAAAGGCTGGGTGTGAGGGGTCGCTGATGATGCTGTCCGCCTTTCTGAGGCATCGGGAGATGTGTACAGAATCAATGGGAGGGTGACGAGCTTATGTGATGCATTGGGCTGAGTTCACCACACTCTGCAGTTTCTTGTGATCTTGGACCGAGCAGTTACCATACCAAGCTGTAATGCAGCCGGATAGGATGCTCTCTATGGCACATCTGTAGATGTTTGTGAGATTCGATGCAGACATGCCAAATATCTTTGGCATCCGTAGGAAGTAAAGATGTTGGGCGTCATTCTCCGACCCCCCAGCGGGTCGGAGAATGGCCGTTGGCCACTGTGAATCCCGCCCCCGCCGGTTGCCGAAGTCTCCGGTACCGGAGATTGGGCGGGGGCGGGAATCGGGCCGCGCCGGTTGGCGGTCCCCCCCCCGCTGGATTCTCCGGCCCGGATGGGCCGAAGTCCCGCCGAGAAATTGCCTGTCCTGCCGGCGTAAATTAAAGTAGGTATTTACCGGCGGGACAAGGCGGCGTGGGCGGGCTCCGGGGTCCTGGGGGGGGGCGCGGGGCGATCTGGCCCCGGGGGGGTGCCCCCAGGGTGGCCTGGCCCGCGATCGGGGCCCACCGATCCGCGGGCGGGCCTGTGCCGTGGGGGCACTCTTTCCCTTCCGCCTCTGCAACGGCCTCCACCATGGCGGAGGCGGAAGAGACTCTCCCCACTGCGCATGCGTGGGAAACTGTCAGCGGCCGCTGACACTCCCGCGCACGCGCCGCCCGGGGATGTCATTTCCGCGCCAGCTGGCGGGGCAACAAATGCCGTTTCCGCCAGCTGGCGGGGCGGAAATCCCTCCGGCGCCGGCCTAGCCCCTCAATGTTGGGGCTCGGCCCCCAAAGATGCGGAGCATTCCGCACCTTTGGGGCGGCGCGATGCCCGTCTGATTGACGCCGTTTTGGGCGCCAGTCAGCGGACATCGCGCCGTTGGGGGAGAATTTCGCCCGTTGTTGGGCTTTCTTGACTGTTGCATCAACGTGAGTGGGCCAGGACAGATTGTTGGTGATGGTGACCCCCCAGGAACTTAAAGCTATCGACCATCTCTACTTCGGAGTCATTGATGTAGACGGGGATGTGTGTCGTGCTACGCTTCTTGAAGTCGATGATCAGTTCCTTGGACTTTCCAGCATTTAGAGAGAGGTTGTTTTCAGTACACCATGCAACCAAGTGATCTATCTCCCTTTTGTAGTCTGATTCGTCACTGTTTGAGATGCGACCCACCACAGTCGTATCATCTGCAAACTTATAGATTGAATTGGTGTTGAATCTCGCCACATTGTCGTGTGTGTACAGGGAGTACAGTCGAGGACTGAGTACACATCCTTGCAGGACCCAGTGCTGAGGATTATTG
Organism: Scyliorhinus torazame; assembly: GCF_047496885.1. NCBI lineage: Eukaryota > Metazoa > Chordata > Chondrichthyes > Carcharhiniformes > Scyliorhinidae > Scyliorhinus > Scyliorhinus torazame. The sequence continues at coordinate 53,548,880 of NC_092720.1, read as the reverse complement.
TGGAGGAGGTATTGTTACCTATCCTGGCAGATTGCGGTCTGTTGGTGAGGAAGTCAAGGATCCAGCTGCACAGGGAGGGGTCAAGGTTGCAGAGTTTGGTTATTAGTCTTGTTGGCATAATGGTGCTGAAGGCAGAGCTGTAGTCTGAACAGCAGTCTGACGTAGGTGTCCTTGTTGTCGAAATGTTCGAGAGTTGATTTCAGGGTCAGAGAGATAGCACCTGCTGTGGATCGGTTGCCGTGGTAGGCGAACTGGAATGGATCGAGACACAGTAACTTCATTTGAAGCCTACTTGTGACAATAAGCTGGGAGGCTGGCATTGATCCGTCTCAAGACTAGCCGCTCGTAGCATTTCATGATAACAAACATCAGGGCCACCGGTTGGTAGTCGTTGAGGCACGCTACCTTGTTCTTCTTTCATACTGGTATTATGGTGGTCTTCTTGAAGCAGGTAGGGACCTCGGAGTGGAGAAGTGAGGTGTTGAAGATATCTGTGAATATCTGATCAGCTGGTCAGCGCAGGCTCTGAGTGCTCGCCAAGGGACTCCATCGGGGCCCGTCGCTTTCCGCGGTTTACTTTCAAGAAGGCAGTTCTTATCTCCGAAACTGTAATAGTGGGTAGGGGTGTGTCCAAAGCTGTGTGGCGGGTGGCACTGATGTATTGGCTGACTGTTCAAAGCGGGAATAAAACTTTCATTTCATCGGGGAAGGATGCTCCAGCCCCAGAGATTCCGCCTGGCCTTGCTTTGTAGCCTGTGATCTCACGTATGCCCTGCCATAGACATCTTGGGTTTGTGTCGTTGGCCTGTGACTCTAGTTTGATCCGGTATTGTCTTTTGGTGGCCCTGATGACTTTCCTGGTTCGCACACCTGGATTTCCTATAGAGATCAGGGTCGTTAGACTTGAATGCCTCTATCTGGGACTTTAGCAGGGAGTGGACCTTTTGGTTGAGCCAGGGTTTACGATTGGGGAACATCAGAATTGTCTTCTTTGGTACATTTTGGCCCTCTCTTTCTTTTTTATATATTTAGAGAAGCACTTACTATCTGTTTTTTTTTATCTTATTTGCTAGTTTACCATTGTAGTTTATCTTAAAACTCTTTATAATTTTTGGTCAGCTTTTGTTGGTTTTTAAAATGTTCGCAATCTTCTGGTTTACCACTAATCTTTGCCACATTGTATGTTCTTTCATTCACTTTAATACTGCCCTTAATGTCCTTGGTTAACCATGGTTGATTTATCCCTTTCTTCCACAATGGGATATATCTTGGTTCCGAGTCATTAATTATTTTCACAACGTGGGCAGCATGGTGGCGCAATGGTTAGCACCGTTGTTTCACGGCGCTAAGGACCCAGGTTTTTCACAAACATCTGCCTTTGCTGATCAACCAACTTTTCAGGTTTTTCTAAATTTTAGAGTACCCAATTCATTTTTTCCAATTAAGGGGCAATTTTAGCATGGCCCATCCACCTAGCCTGTACATCTTTGGGTTGTGGGGGTGAAACCCACGCAAACACGGGGAGAATGTGCAAACTCCACACGGACAGTGACCCAGGGCCGGGATCGAACCTGGGACCTCGGCGCCGTGAGGCTGCAGAGCTAACCCACTGCGCAACCGTGCTGCCCTACTTTTCTGCTAAACTCCTTTCCCAGTCCACGCCAGCCAACTCTGCCCTCATTCCCTTGTAATTACCCCTATTTACGTTTAGCACAGTTGTTTCTGACCCAAGTTTCTCACTCTCAAACTGAATGCTAAATTCTACCATATTCTGGTCACTGTTTTCCAGGGGATCTTTTACTCTGTGATTGTTTATTAACCCTACTTCATTACATATTACCAGATGCAAAATAGCCTGGTTCCTGGCTGGATCCATAACATATTGCTCTCGGTAATTGTTCCGAATACGCTCTATGAATTCTTCCTCGTGGCTACCTCAGCTAATTTGATTTTCCCAATATATATGAATATTACGAATTTGCCTACGGGAGCAGCTCATTTGCATCACAAACTATTTTGCGCCTGGTGCAGTTCCCGTTTTTGGTCTCTCCCGCTATTCACCTGCTTCATTACGCTTGAGCGCGAGTGTAACGAGGTCGGAAGTGAGAAATTCCCCGGGCCCAAAAAAGTGACTAAGTGTCATTGAATAGCGGTGGGGAACTGGAAACTCCCTGAAAAACCCGCCACAAATTAACTTGGAAATTTTGTGGGAGAATTGCGCCCATAATCCATCATTCAAAAGCACATTCAGAGAGTAAGCACAAGGAAGGATTTGGTCCTTCTCATGTAAAGTTTTACAATTCTACAGTCAATTTATGTTCAAGGCAGGAATGCAGCCTATGGATTGCTAGGAGTGGAAACAAGGGGCTTATTCACCTATTTTAAAAGTTGGCCTCATCAGCATGATAAGTGGCTTAGGGATGCATAGCACATCAAAGGAGGGGATGAAGTCGAGTCCAGCACTCATGCTGCACCTGCCACACAACAAAGAACACCATTTTAAAAAATTAATACATTAGTCTGCCTATTCTGGCCCTGGATATTATTCTCTGCAGGTTTAGTCTGGTGGAAAGATCAATACTGCTTCCTACTTCAGACCTCAAGTAAAAGTAACAGGGCTCCAGTAACCTACTTGGGCCATGATCTCCAGAATTAAGAACAAAGAAAAAAATAAATAGGAAAAGGAGTAGGCTATTTGGCCCCTCAAGCCTTCTGCACCATTCAATAGTATTATGGCTAATCTGGGACGGGATTCCCCGCAATCGGCGCGATGTCCGCCGACCGGCGCCAAAAACGGCGCGAATCAGTCCGGCATCGCACCGCCCCAAAGGTGCGGAAATCTCCGCATCTTGAGGGGCCGAGCCCTCACCTTGAGGGGCTAGACCCACGCCGGACTGATTTCCGCCCCGCCAGCTGGCGGGAAAGGCCTTTGGTGCCCCGCCAGCTGGCGCGGAAATGACTTTGCCATGCGGCGCATGTGCGGGAGCGTCAGCGGCCGCTCACGGCGTCCCCGTGCATGCGCAGTGGAGGGGGTCTCTTCCGCCTCCATCATAGTGGAGACCATGGCGAAGGCGGACGGAAAAGAGTGCCCCCACGGCACAGGCCCACCCGCGGATCGGTGGGCCCAGATCGCGGGCCAGGCCACCGTGGGGGTACCCCCTGGGGCCAGATCGCCCCGCGCCCCCCCAGGACCCCGGAGCCCGCCCGCGCCGCCTTGTCCCGTCGGTAAGAGAGGTGGTTTGATTCTCGCCGGCGGGACAGGCATTCCAGCAGCGGGACTTAGGCCGATCGCGGGCCGGAGAATCGCAGGGGGGGGGCCCCGCCAACCGGCGCGGCGCGATTCCCACCCCCGTCGAATATCCGGTGCTGGAGAATTTGGCAACCGGCGGGGCGGGATTCACGCCGCCCCTCGCCGATTCTCCGACTCGGCGGGGGGTCGGAGAATCCCGCCCCTTATTGTGGTCTTCATTTCACTTTTCTACCTGCCTCCGTAGCCCTTGAATCCCTTGTAGGCAAAATGTTTAATTCAGCCTTGAATATATTTGATGACCCAGTCTGCAATGCTCTCACATTTCTAAATATTTCCAACACTCCAAGGAAAGAACTTTCTCCTCATTTTCATCTTGAATGGAAGATCCCTATTTTGAAAATGTGCCCCTTAGATCTAGATTTCCCCACAAGGGGAGACATTCTTTCAGCATTTACCCAAAGCTACCAGGTAGCTGTCCTTTGATCCTGTATTTTGAAATTGCATATAGACCAGGAATGTGGGCAGTACGGTGGCGCAGTGGTCAGCATTGCTGCCTCACAGTGCCGAGATCCCAGGTTCGATCCTGGTCCTGGGTCACTGTCCATGGTGAGTTGCATATTCTCCCCATGTTTGCGTGGGTCTCGCCCCCACAACCCAAAGATGTGCAGGGTAGGTGGATTAGCCACCTATATTGCCTCTTAATTGGAAAAATGAATTGGGTACTCTAATTTTATTTTTTTTAAAAGACCAGTGACGTGATTTTCCCACTGCATGCACCGTGCGCCAATCCCGTTGCACTGAGAGCATAGCAAAAGAGAAGTGCAAAGAGTTTTCACGCCAGGTGTAAAACCAGTTTATTTTCACAGTAGGAAACTGTAAGGATTCTCCTGTTTAATCCCTCTCTGTTCCCTTTTCCTTCTTTTAATGTCTGTTGTTTTGTTATTTACATTTTTGTACCTGGACAAGTAATGGAACCTATGCCTTTAAGATAGACTGAACCTTTAATTCAAGTAGCTCGTAAACTGAAGACCTGTGACCTCCAGGCCATGCAGGCTGCAGGAGCTATTTACACTTCAAAACAGCAGATTCAAAGGAGATCAGTGCTGGTACATCGTGATGGACGGCTGTTGGCCAATGGACTCTTTCGAATTGCCATGCCTTATCAATGGATCGTGCTGATTGGTCGGGGTTTTCTCTGGAATGCTACTTCCTCTGTGAGACTGTGTTTCCAGTTTAGTTTTGTATTGAACTCAGAGCTAAAGGATGCTCTTTGGATTTCTCTCTCCCTGAAAGGGTAAAACACTGTCAAACACCTCGCCTGGAGCTCTCTCCAGGTAAACGGATCCAGCCAGCTTTTCCTCTCTATTCAGCCTGTGAGTGTTTAATTCCTGAAGGTAGAGCTGCAGGGAACTCTTTGGGTTTCTCTCCCCGAGATGCTAACAGGCCTCTCTGAAATCTTGTGCAAGCAATTCTGTGATACTCTGTCTTTCCTCAGTAAAGCTGGAGGACATTCTAGTAAGATTGTCTGGAAAATGAGTAAGATTAAAACTCAGGCTGAAAACTGGGTCTGAGGAAGACAAAGAAAATCTTCAAGAAATCCAGACAAGCCACTGACTGAAGACTGGGCACATTGCTTAAAACCCTTTTAAAAACCTCATGTGGGGAAATCTGTTCTTATCTTAGAAAGGCTGGCATTCTGGTGGAGTTGGAAGCAGGCAATAATTAAACAGGCCTGAGGGGGATATTTTGAGTGAAAGCCCAGGATAATAAAAGTGAAGGTGACTCCCCAGAGGGAATCCAACAATATGGGAGTTCTAACTGAATGCTACTGCCGGAAGATCCTCATTAGCAATCCAGCCAGTGGTTTCAATCCCTAAGCATCCTGGGAAGACAGTCCACTGCAACGCCTTCAACATCGGAAGCAAGGACACTCATCTTTCATTTCATATTTTAATTCCTATTATTTTACCCCTCCTCTTCCCTCTGTGTGTGCTTGTCTTTGTGTGTTTAGGTAGAGGATGGGACAGAAAAAGGGGGAATAGTGGATTAGCTGGCCGTTATTCTATTATAATTATTGCATATTTCAACTTTGTTCTTGTTATAAATTCTTTTTATAAATTTAGAGTACCCAATTCATTTTTTTCCAATTAAGGGGCAATTTAGCGTGGCCAATCCACCTATCCTGCACATCTTTGGGTTGTGAAAGGCAAAACCCACGCAAACACGGGGAGAATGTGCAAACTCCACACGGACAGTGACCCAAAGCCAGGATCAAACCTGGGACCTCGGCACTGTGAGACAGCAGTGCTAACCACTGTGCCGCCGTGCTGCCCGTTCCTGTTATAAATAAACAGTTATTATGCTCACCTTTCAAACCTAGTCACTACAATTTATTGAGCAAGGGGCCAAAGATTCAGGAAATGTATACTTCTATTGGTTAATTCACTTGATCTGTGGGGCTGGAATCGACCATGCAAAAGTCCAGGGTGTCATAACAAAACAAATGAAAATGTTCACGATTAGTTGGTGCTGAAAAAGGTTGGCAGACATTTTAGGAGATTAATATTTGCATTCATTTCTACCATTGCTATTTATTTTGTTTTCATCTTGCCTATTTTAATTTTAGTTTTGGCCATTACAAAGGCATCCTCTGGTTTAATTGAGCATTTCAATTCACAAAGGTAACAGAAGCTTGTCGAATACAAACTGCAGTATTTTACTCTTTCTTGAAACTGATTCTGCATAAAATATATTATTAAAATTTTGCAATGGTTCATGAAACACTCATAGGATAATGCGCCCTAAAGTGTCAACTCCTATTGTTTACTGAATAAAACCTACCATGAAACAGTTGTAGTGTCATCACTTCAAAATTTGTCAAAATGTAACAATTCCTGCGAAATTTAATAAAATGCTAATGAGATATATGAGTAGGTATTACCTGACTTGCAATTCACAGATGCAATCAGATGCATTATGCCATAGAATTATTTTCCGAGGATGAGAAATGGCAAAAAGATTTTGTGTCTCAGATTAGTAGAGATTTTTTAAAAATTGGGAGCATGAATTTGCAGTTGTTAATCAGTGAAAAATAAAGAAAAAGTAATGAATTTACTGATCCAAGAAATGAATAGGCCAGGTGCCAATTTATTTCTGTTCCTAAAACCTCTTAAATTCTTAACCACAACCCTGAATATATACTTATAAAAGCAACACTGAAAAAAGCAGTTCCACATTCCTTTTTTAAAAATGTATTAAAATGAATAATAATAGTTTCCAACATCCTTTTTGTTTTGTTCCATTGTTGATGAATATTGATTTGAAAATGCCGCTGAATTACTAAATGCAAATTAGCTGAGGCACCCTGAAGCTGATAACTATATTCCCAAGGCAATTCAGTCCCAACATGAGATTTGTGAACTAATTGAGCTCTTGCTATTTGAATGGGGGGAATATCCATGTAGCGTACTTTCAATTCAAAGTATTCTATTTATCCTTATCGGGGAAAATCAAAGTTTATATATTTGCTACGTTTCAGAAAATATCACATCAGCCATTCTTCGCCTCCTTCTATCCTTCATCATTTCATGGCCATATTACAGAAATGGATATATGATCATTCACAGAGTTTTGTTTACTGCAATGAGTTGGCATTTCCAACTGAACCGAAAGCCAATCAAAGGCATCATAGTCCCCAGAAAAACATACCGTCAGGTGGCTAATTCTCCACACTAAGTCAGTTGCATGTTTTTTCCTGAGAGTAAGCCATTTCTAGTTAATGACTGGGCTAATCTGAAATGTTAGCATTCATGGGACCCATCACTAATCTGTAATAACGGGTTCCTATTTGATTGCTGGAATAGCAATATACATCAGATAACAAATATTGTAATCATATTTTTTCTCAGAGATACAGGGATGACTTGAACAAAAATACATTGTATTTTTTTTTTAAACAAAGATAACCAGAAATTGACACAATGGGAATTTAAAAAAAATCCTTTATAACCATTTGATTCTTAAACATTTTTCTGATACAAATTGCAAGCATAGTCCTACAATATGAAAATACTGACCAAATTTCTCAATCCAACACAGGCACGAGCAAGCTGCATAGGAACAGGAGTAGGCCATTTAGCCCCTTGAGCTGCTCTATCATTCAAAATTATCATGGTTAATCTGCTAATTAAGTCTCTTGCTCATACTCTTACTATCTTTGGGTAACAAAAATCTATCAATCTCAGATTTTAAATTTACTACCAATCTAGCAATAACTGCCATTTGCGGAAGAAAACTCAAAACATTTCCCAACTCTTGTATGTAGAAGTGTTTCCTGATTTCATTCCTGAAAGATCCAGATCTAAATTTTGAACTAAGCCCTGCAGCACTATGCTCCCAAACCAGCAGAAATTGTTTCTATCTAGCCCATCTGTTCCTTTAACATCTTGAGAACGTTGATCAAGACACCACTTAATCTTCTAAATGCTAGGGAATACAACCCTGGTTTGTGAAATCTCCCCAGGTAATTTAACTCATGGATCCAGTTATTGACATGGTAGATCTACGAGTATTGTAAGGGTCTGGGTTTAGGTTTAATGTAGGACTGAGTATAGTACACAATAATGTAAGAGAACGCATGACCACATCTAGGGCTCAGTGTGGTGTGGGACAGAGCCACATGCATATCCAAATATGGAGACAACTCCTAGCTTGTACCCTTTACTACATCTTTGTAAATAGTTCAGATAAATAGCAGATGAAGGCCCCGAGATGACTGAGACTCAGAGGATTGGACCCGCAGCTTGATCCAGTTCATCAGCACGGGTAGTATTAAAAATCTGAAGGCATCCTATAGTAGGGATAATTTTTTTTTAATTTTAGAGTACCCAATTATTTTTTTTCCAATTAAGGGTCAATTTAGCGCGGCCAATCCACCTAACCCGCACTTCTTTGGGTTGTGGGAGTGAGACCCATGCAGACACAGGGAGAATGTGCAAACTCCACACGGACAGTGGCCCAGGGCTGGGATTCGAACCCGGGTCCTCAGCTCCGCAGTCCCAGTGCTAACCACTGCGCCACATGCCACCCTAGAGTAGGGATAATTTAAGGGATAACCGTTTTATTGTGTTTTAAAATAAACTTGGGTTGAACTGTGAACTTGTGTTTGTCCGTTGTTCATCTCGCAAACAATTTAGCATGGCCAATCCACTTAACCTACACAGCTTTGGACCATAGGCGGAAACCATTGGAGGCAGTCTGATGTGGGGCATGAAAAGCAGAGTTGGGCCTGCACATATCAATGGTGACCTTTTACACCATATAGTGCGAGACTTAGGAGAAAAAGAAGGCAGACAGGGGTTCTACAATGTATCGCTGGCAGACAGCCTATGGTTCACCTGCCCCGCCATCAACTCAGAGCTTCTATGATCCAGGCGCCATTTCCAAAGGCCGGCCCAGTGCACAGTGAGCATACCCGGAAGCGTTCTTCACCCAATGCACTCTCTTCTTATCAAACTGGTACCCCTGGCATCATCCTGGCATTACTCTGGCACTCCCCTCTCCCGCCAAGTGATGCAGTCACCTCTGAGCTCACCTTGGAATACTGCTTGCCTGGTGCATGCCTTCTGAGATCAGTCATGCAATGCACCATTCTGACATCACACTGCCGTGGACACATTATTGATGTGGGTTTTGTGATTCCAGAGTTTGGGCCCGATAATGATATGCAATGTATTACACTGAGGTTCCCCACTTTGAATGGCGGAAAACGTGGCCTGCCACTGACGAGGAGAGGGGACAATAGCTTCCTGCTTTTACATCAATGTAAAACCCAATTTCTGTCTTCTCCTGATATTTTCTGCTCTCATTGCATAACCCGCACGATGCAAATGGCAATGGAAAATCCAGGCCTTAGAATCTGATAATAAACCACCCTGGGGCAGCATGGTAGCACAGTGGTTAGCACAGTTGCTTCGCAGCGCCAGAGTCCCAGGTTCGCTTCCTGGCTTGGGTCACTGTCGTTGCGGAGTCTGCACGTTCTCCCTGGTCTGCGTGGGTTTCCTCCAGGTGGTCCGGTTTCCTCCCACAGTCGAAAGATGTGCAGGTTAGGTGGGTTGACCATGCTAAATTGCCCTTAGTGTCCAGAAACGTTGGGTGGGTTACTGGGTTATGGGGATAGGGTAGCGGCGTGGGCTGACATAGGGTGCTCTTTCCAAGAACCGATGCAGACGCGATGGGCCGAATGGGCTCCTTCTGCACTGTAATTTCTATGAAATTCTACGAAACCAAAGTGCCAAACTTAATTAAGGTGATTCTTTTGGAATCAAGCATAATAATTGCCTCATTCACCTGTCACCCAGGTGCTTACTTTAAAAGATTGTTTACGATGTCTACCACCTTTCTGAGGTACTTACCTGGTGGTCTCAGAAAAGCTGGTGGAAATCTGATATTTCTATTATTGGAACACGTCAGATGTTGGTGATCAGTAACCTCTAGGTGCTTGAGCCTGTAAAGTCATGGCTGCTGGCCACATTTTACCAACAACTGCTGACTGCTGACACCATAGCATGTAGAAATAGGCAAGGGGGAGGAGGAAGCAGGTATGATGACATCCTGAAAGAGGGAAACACATGCCACTCTCATGAGGCTAGAGTTCAATATTTGTACTTTTGAGTGGGAGGGGAAATTGCAGAAGGATGGCTCTTTCAATGCCAATGTTTTTGGTGTACCACATAGCCTAGGTCAGACACCTTGTCCAAAGCGGGCAACTATCATTTGTGTTGGAACCCAGAGAATGCACAGAAGCAGTTTGAGCTTGCACTAAAGCTGCTAGGCCTGCAAGTATGGAATTGTGCTTTAACTGGCTACACCATCCAAGTATGGAATTGTGCTTTAAGTGGCTACACCATCCAGAAGATTACTGGTGTCAGGCAAGATCAACTTGTTGTCAGGCTTTCCATATCCTCAAGCAGTTGTTTATGGAATGCTAGCAGCTTTCTTTCATGGCTGGATTTCTGCAGCCACCTTCACCACTTTCATGTCCTTTAAACACAAATTAATGTCTGAAGTGCTGCATGAGGTGGACAGAGTGCTTGATGATACATCCTCAAGAAATCTGTTCTCCTTTGGAGTGTCTTCTCACAAAGAGAACTTTGCTGCCCAGTATGACCTAGAGTAAAGATAAGTGGCCATATTAAGATGGGAAGTAGTCTTGAGAAAAACAGCTTGACATTGCACAGCTTGCTTTATTTTTGTTGAGGTGATGAAAGATCTAAAAGTGATATGCAGAGACCTTGCTCTAGTATTCCACCATGAGCAGTTTGCCGATGGTGCTGGTTTTGCTTCAAGCTGTATAGATATTTATGGTTCAGAAGGTGGCTATTAGCCCATGGAGACCATGTTGACTTTTGGGGAGATCAATCCAATTAGTCCTTTCTTCCTATTCTATCCCCACCACCCTGTAAATTTGCTTACCTCAAGTTCCCAAACAATTTCATTTTGAAATTGGTGATCACCTCTGCTTCTCCCAGCCCAGTAGTCAGTGAGTTGCAGGTATTACCACTCTCTGCCTTCTAGGATGGTGAAACCAGAGGTGATTTTGTTTCTCACATCATCCCGTATCTCCTGCCCGAAACCTGAAATCTGTGACCCCCCGATCCTTGTGGGGACAAATTTTCTTTGACTACTTTATGTAAACCTGTCGTACTCTTATTACACCTTTATCAAATCTTCCCTTAATCTCCATTGCTCCAAGGAAACAACGCCAGTTTTTCCAACCTATCCTGATAGCTAAATTCCCTCATCTGTGGAACAATTCTGGGAAATTTCCTCTGCACTGCCTCAAAGACTCATACCTCCTTCCTAAAGTGTGGTGAGGTGACCAGAACTGGACATATTACTTTAGCTATAGTCTAACCAGAACTTTGTTGAGCATAACTTCCCCATTCTTGTACTCAATACCTCTGTTTATGTAACCCAAGATCCCATATACTTTGCTAATTATTATCTCAATATGTCCTGCCAACTCCAAACATTTACACACATGAACCTCCAGGTCCCTCTATCTTCGCACACTCTTTAGAACTGTAACCTTAAGGTTTTTTGCCTCTCCTTAACCCTTCTTCTAAAATACATCACGTCACATTTCTCTGTATTAAATTCCATCCATCACTTGTCTGCCCATTCTGTTAGTCTATCCACATCCTGTTGCAGTCCATTGGTATAAACCTTACTACTTGTCACAGCTCCAAGTTATCATCAGCAAATCTTTAAACCATACTCTGTATTCCAATGCCCAAGTCATTTATAAATATATTATAGATACATATTAAAAAAGTATTCCCAGCATTGATATTTGGAGAACTGACTTCTTTTGCTTCATCAATAAATGCAATTAGATTAGTCAAGTACAATGTGCCTTTTACAAATCCGTGCTGGCTCTCCTTAATTAAAGAAAAGTCTAAAGATGTGCAGGTTAGGTGGGTTGGCCAAGATCAATGCGCAGGGTTAGGGGGATAGGACGGGAGAGTGAGCCTAGATCGAGTTCACTTTCGTAGGGTCGGTGCAAACTTAATAGGCTAAATGGCCTCCTCCTGCATTGTAGGGATTCTATGGAAACCTCTTGAAGTGCCTGTTGATTCATTCCATAATTATTGTTTCCAAATCTTACCTACAATTAATTAAACTGACCAGCCTGTAGTTACTAGGAATCTCCTTGCATTCTTACTTGCTTACACCCTTTCTTGAATGAGGGTGTCACATATGCCATTTTCCAAACCATTGATACCTCCCCTGCACCTAGGGAAAATGGGAAAATGATTTCAAGCCCTTCTGCTATCGCCATTCATTCCCTTTAGCAACCTGGAATACAAGTTCGGGATGGGCAATAATGCCAGCCATGTTCAAATCTGTAAATTATTTTTTTTAAAGCCACCAAATCAGGTGTCTTATTGACTCTAAGCATAGCAAATTAATCAATTTTCACCCTATCCATCATCTCTGCTTCTCCCGCAATTTTGTTAGCATCATCTTCCTTAGTAAACACAAATGTAATGCATTCATTGAGCATTTTAGCTTTCTTGATGCTTCAAAGCATCTATCCCTCTTTTGTCCTTAATTGTTCCCTAACCCCAGCCTATTTCTTTCCTGCTTACTATTTATATGCTCGTAAAAGATTTTGGGTTCTCTTTCATGCCAACTGCTTCCCATATTCTCTGTTTGCCAGTCTTACTTGCCTCTTCCTTGCTCCTCTCAATTATTCTCATTTGAAGATTTCACCCAATATGGATCAAACACCATCTTTTTTTGTTTTGTCGTGTTATTTATCTCCCTCATCATTCAAGGCTTTGTTTCATCTATTTTTCATCCTTGTTGTAATGTACCTGTCTTGTACCTGATATAATTTCTTCCTTAAAGAGCACCCATTGTTTTGCTGTAGTTTTATTCCATTTAACCCTAGCCAGGTCCCTTATCATCCCGCTTCTAATTTGGATGTTTTACTTTTGATTGTTCCTGGCTCTTTTCCATTACTAATATAAAGCATATAATACAATTCTCACTCCTACCCAAGTGTTCCCCCTCAAAACTTGGTCCAATTGACCCCCTCATTCCCTGATCCAGCAATGCCCCCTACCTTGATGAACCAAGAACATGCTGGTCAAACAGGTTCTCCTGAATACATTTTCAAAATCTTTCTCCCTCCTTTCCTGTTGCACTAACATTTTCTCAATTGACATTTGGGTAATTAAAATTCCCCAGTATCACAACGCTATTGTTCTTGCAGATATTTGTGATTTGCTCCCCTTTCTCTCTGTCTCTCATTGTTTGTTGGCTTATGGAATATCCACAAATGGATTCTTGGCCTATCAAGACAACTTTTCTTTTCAAAACTACATTGTCTTCCCTATTCAGTATCCTCCCTTTTATCCTTGAGTATTTGGCACTCAGTGTGGTGCTTTTTAAAGGATAGGGTTGCAGACCATGAAGGTACAGACAAGCAAGAACTTTATTGGAAAGATGTTTACTCTACAGACTGTTAGGATTGACTGCCTATTTGCCTGCGTAAACAGTCGATGACATCACTGTTATGTCACGAGATCAGAATCTTAAACCTTGTAAGGAACAAACACAACACTTTCCTTCTCCTTTACATTAGGGATTCCTCCAATTAGAACGTTAAAAATAAAAATTCACAATATGAACAATTAATAAACACAACAATCAATAAGTTAGACATTATGGAGGATGTTGATTTCCGTGTGGTGGTCAGCAAACCTCAGGCATCTGCTTTTTCGTGTTGACTGCAACCACTGGTGTTTTGGTTTAGGTTGGATGTCATCGGTAGTTTTCTCAATCGGAGTAGACTTCATGTTGAAGTGTCCTCAACTGGGGTATTGCCTTCTACAGTTGTTTCTGGTATTGTCAGATTCTCAGGAATGTCTAGGTCTTCACGTGGCACAATTTGTTGCGGACTCTCGGTTGACTCTGTCTCTGGCAAACTACTTCTAGTTGCTAAAAGTTAACCAGCGTATCTCCTCCACACTACATCATCCCGAGTTTGAACAGTGTAGGAGGTCGGTCCTCTCTGCGCTAAGATGATGGCACATATCCACTTCTCACTGATGGTGCAGTTACTTGCCAATAGTTCCTGACCTGTCTGAAAAATACAGCATTTAGCCCTGTTCTCACGTTGCAAAAAATTGCTTTGTTGTTTCCTCTCAATTTATCTTGTCTTAGGCAGCTTCAGCAAATCAAACTCTGTGTGTAACTGACATTTTACCATGCGTATTGCCAGAGAACTTTGGGTTGTCGAATGTGTTGTGTTCCTGTATGTCATCAGGAATTGGTTTAGTCGTTTAGGAAATTAATTTTGCTTATGGGTTACCTTCAATGAGTGCTTTATTGTCTGAACAAACCTTTTATCCAGACCATTTGTGGCAGGATGATAAGGGGTGGATAGGATGTGTTGGATTCTGTTTTCCTTTAGCTAATTTGTGAATTCTTGCCGAATGAGCAGTGGCTCATTGTCGCTAACAAGTTGTTCATGGTAACCGAATCTTGAAAAAAATCTTTATTCTCTCCGAGGATGTAGTCTTCAGAATGGTGACTTCAGGCCATTTCAAGCATGCGTCGACCAAAATGAAAAACATTCGGTCCTTCGAATGGTCCGGCATTATCTATATGAACTCTTTTCCATGGCCCTTCTGGCCATTCCCATGGGTGTAATGGCGCTAACGGTGTCAGGTTTCAAACCTTTGCGCAAGCCGAACATATGTCCGCCTTCTCGATTCGTTATCGATCCCTGGCCACCAGAAATAACTTCTGGCTATCTCCTTCATCCTTACTATATGTTATGGGCCAGGGTTTAGAGAATCCCAAAGTGTATCATGGAGTTCATCTGACCCACAACTTTTAATAGATTGTGGTATGGGGAGCACACAGCCCACTCTACAGGTGTGGTACAGCAGAAATGGAAAAGTAATTTTTAAAGCGAAACAATGTTTATTCTATGAACGCAAGTTAACCTTTTTAAAACATACAGTGAACAGCTTAGCAACCATCAATTCAAATACAACCCCCAGAGAATACAACACTAAGTAATCCTTTAAGCTTTCCTTTTAACAGCCAAAAGACTTAAAACACCTTTTACCAGAAGCACATCAGGTTAAAGTCACTACTGTTATTAGTTTTAAATCACCAGGATCGATTTACAGTCTTTAGATTACAGAGAGAGATTCATACACTTTCTGGCTGTGACTGCAGCTATCCAGCTCTGAAAACGAAACTAAAACACACCTAGGCAAACAGCCTAAAACGAAAGTAAAAAGCTGACAGACAGCACAGCTCCACCCACACTCTGACAAACTGCAGTAATATGAGCAGCCAAACATTTCTTAAAGCGACATTCTCATGACACCCCCCCCCCACAAGAAAATAAAATAAACCATCAACTTCAAGATGGTTTCATTTTTCACCTTTTCACTATCCTTTAAGAAATGCACACAGTAAATATACTTTTTCGTTTCAAAAAACAACACACGCAAATAGGTGTAATAATATAGTCCTTTTTTTTTCCTCCAACTGAAATCCTTCTCGATTGACAGTCTCTTTGAACAAGAAAGTCTCTGCATGATCCGTCCATTTCTTTACGCCTCGGCATTTCTCTTTAAAGTCAGAAACTTTAGTTCAATCTGATCGCAGAGTCCCTTGTAATTCTCCAACACAGGAGCATTGGTTATCACAGCTTTCAGGCAGTTAAATGACTGTTGAAAGTCCGCTGTCCACTGAAATATTCGACGTTTCTTCAGCAAGTCCATCAGTGGAGCAATCACGCTACAAAACTTTTGCACAAATGTTTGATCAAATCCACTCATGCCATGAAATCGCATTATTTCCCTTCGTCTTGAGGGTATCGGAAACTCCTCAATAACTGTTTGTTTCACATCCCGTGTGACCATTCGACCCTGTTCGATTGTATGGCCAAGGAAAGTGACTTGGGCTTTTCCAAATACACTTTTGACTAGATTTATCACCAAACCCGCCTCCTGAAGTCGATCGAATAACTCCATCAGATGTTTCAAATGTTCTGTCCATGTCTGGCTGAAAATTACCAGATCGTCGATGTATACCGCACAATTGGGAAATCCTGAAACAACTTTGTTAGTTAACCGTTGAAATGTGGCTGGTGCATTTTTCATGCCAAATGGCACAACTTTGAAATGGTATATGCCATCTAGAGTCACAAAAGCTGAAATCTCCTTCACCCTTTCGGATAAAGGTACCTGCCAGTAACCTTTAAGTAAATCGAGTTTGGAAATAAAAGCTGATTGTCCCACTTTCTCAATGCACTCCTCCAAACGTGGGATAGGATAAGAGTCCATTCTTGTAACTGCATTAACCTTTCTATAGTCCACACACAACCGTTGGGTACCGTCTGGTTTTGGTACCATCACTATGGGGGAGCTCCATTGCTGCAATCCACTTCAATTATGCCATTTTTAAGCATACTCTCAATCTCTTTGTTAACCTGTGCCAATTTTAACGGGTTAAGTCTGTATGGATGTTGTTTGATTGGAACAGCATTTCCCACATCTACATCATGTATTTTAGTACTTCCCAATTTATCTCCACAAACTTGCCCATGTGATATCAATAACTCTTTCAGGTCAGTCCGTTTTCCTCTGGAAGGTAACTCAACAATTTATCCCAATTTTTAAGAACATCCTCATTTTCCAATTTAATATGAGGTATGTCAAATTCACAGTCATCTGGATTTGGTTCATCACTTTGAGGTAGAATCACTAAAACCTCCTCCTTTTTCTCTCCTTCCCTTTCAAAGTACCTTTTAAGCATATTCACATGACACACTCGGTGAGTCTTCCTTCTATCTGGTGTTTTTACCACATAATTCACCTCACTTAATTTCCTTTCAATCTGATAAGGTCCACAAAACCTTGCTTTTACAGGTTCACCTACCACTGGTAACAACATTAAAACTTTATCTCCACTGGCAAAACTACGAACTTCGGATTTCTTGTCTGCTACCCGTTTCATCACATTTTGTGCAACTTTTAAATGTTGTCAGCCAATTCACCTGCTCTATTTAATCGTTCCCTAAAATTTGACACGTAATCCAATAATGTAATTTCTGATTGCTCACTCACCAATTTTTCCTTAATCAATTTAAGTGGTCCTCTTACCTCATGACCAAAAATTAGTTCAAAAGGACTAAATTTGGTTGACTCATTAGGTGCATCCCTAATTGCAAACAGTACGAATGGAATTCCTTTATCCCAATCCTCTGGATAATCTTAGCCTAACCTCAGTTGTTGGCAAGATTCTAGAATCCATTGTTAAGGATGAGATTTCTAAATTCTTGGAAGTGCAGGGTCGGATTAGGACAAGTCAGCATGGATTTAGTAAGGGGAGGTCGTGCCTGACAAACCTGTTAGAGTTCTTTGAAGAGATAACAAATAGGTTAGACCAAGGAGAGCCAATGGATGTAATCTATCTTGACTTCCAAAAGGCCTTTGATAAGGTGCCTCACGGGAGACTGCTGAGTAAAATAAGGGCCCATGGTATTCGAGGCAAGGTACGAACATGGATTGACGATTGGCTGTCATGCAGAAGGCAGAGAGTTGGGATAAAAGGTTCTTTTTCGGAATGGCAACCAGTGACGAGTGGTGTCCCGCAGGGTTCAGTGTTGGGGCCACAGCTGTTCTCTTTATATATTGACGATCTAGATGACGGGACTGAGGGCATTCTGGCTAAGTTTGCCGATGATACAAAGGTAGGTGTAGGGGCAGGTAGTATGGAGGAGGTGGGGAGGCTGCAGAAAGATTTAGACAGTTTAGGAGAGTGGTCCAAGAAATGGCTGATGAAATTCAACGTGGGCAAGAGCGAGGTCTTGCACTTTGGAAAAAAGAAGAGAGGCGTGGACTATTTTCTAAACGGTGACAAAATTCATAATGCTGAAGTGCAAAGGGACTTGGGAGTCCTAGTCCAGGATTCTCTAAAGGTAAACTTGCAGGTTGAGTCCGTAATTAAGAAAGCAAATGCAATGTTGTCATTCATCTCAAGAGGCTTGGAATATAAAAGCAGGGATGTACTTCTGAAGCTTTATAAAGCATTAGTTAGGCCCCATTTAGAATACTGTGAGCAATTTTGGGCCCCACACCTCAGGAAGGACATACTGGCACTGGAGCAGGTCCAGCAGAGATTCACACGGATGATCCCAGGAATGGTAGGCCTAACATACGATGAACGTCTGAGGATCCTGGGATTATATTCATTGGAGTTTAGGAGGTTGAGGGGAGATCTAATAGAAACTTACAAGATAATGAATGGCTTAGATAGGGTGGATGTAGGGAAGTTGTTTCCATTAGCAGGGGAGACTAGGACCCGGGGGCACAGCCTTAGAATAAAAGGGAGTCACTTTAGAACAGAGATGAGGAGAAATTTCTTCAGCCAGAGAGTGGTGGGTTTGTGGAATTCATTGCCACAGAGGGCGGTGGAGGCCGGGACGTTGAGTGTCTTTAAGCCAGAAGTTGATAAATTCTTGATTTCTCGAGGAATTAAGGGCTATGGAGAGAGAGCGGGTAAATG
Organism: Scyliorhinus torazame; assembly: GCF_047496885.1. Classification (NCBI taxonomy): domain Eukaryota; kingdom Metazoa; phylum Chordata; class Chondrichthyes; order Carcharhiniformes; family Scyliorhinidae; genus Scyliorhinus; species Scyliorhinus torazame. The sequence continues at coordinate 53,530,528 of NC_092720.1, read as the reverse complement.
GATTTGAAATCAGCCATGATTGAATGGTGGAATGGACTCGATGGGCCGAATGGCCTTACTTCCGCTCCTATGTCTTATGGTCTTATGGTCTAATAAGCCCTCAACATTGTCTTTAATGTCTGCTGCCACGTTTCTAACGCTCCCTGCGATTCTGGATTGTTTGCAGTTGATTTAAATTGTTTTATTCCTAAGCTATCCATAACTTCTTTGAATAACCTTGAGGTAAAATTCGATCCTTGATCCGGTTGTATTTCTGTGGGTAGTCCATATCTAGTAAAGAATTTAAGTAACTCCTCCACAACCTTTTTAGCTATAATATTACGTACTGGAATGGCCTCTGGAAACCTAGTAGACACATCCATTATAGTCAGAAGATATTGATTTCCACTTTTTGTTTAGGAAGCGGTCCTACGCAATCAAATAGGACCCTTGTAAAAGGTTCCTCAAATGCTGGAATGGGTATTAAGAGCAATGGTTTTATCGCTGCTTGAGGTTTCCCTATCACTTGACATGTGTGACATGATTGACAAAATTTAACTACATCTTTATGTAGTCCAGGCCAATAAAAATGTTTTTGGATTTTAGCTTGAGTTTTCCTTATTCCCAAATGACCTCCCACTGGTACCTCATGTGCAACTCGCAACACCTCCTTTCTATACCCTACCAGCAATACTACTTGATGAACTTCTGCCCACTTTTCATCCGCCTGCAAATGTAAAGGTCTCCAATTTCTCATCAAGACATTAATTTTATGGTAATAACACTCTGGTATACACGCAGATTCCTCTTCCGTGTATGCTTTCTGATACATCTGTTTTATTTCTACATCTTTTTGTTGTAACTCCACCAATTTTCCTGAACTAAAAATATCAACCTCATCCTCCACCTGCTCTTGTTCTTTTTCAACCATCTGATCAAAAATCGTTTCAGGCCACACTTGGAGTATAGTGTTCAATTCTGGTCGCCACACTACAAGAAGTGTGATATCGTACGAATTAAGTAATCATGATGGGAAAACTGGTCAATGGGAAGACTGGTCAAAAGGTTTGCTACAATACAAGAAAGACTGAAATTACTCATTCCAGCTCAACAGGCCCAGGTAAAGAATGCCTCCTTAACCATTTTCAGACTAGTATGGCCATAGGCCAACTCTGCATAACTTGAAGTCTGAAAAGACCAGCGAAGGTCGAGCCATTCCAAAACACCGGACCTCGGCAACTCCTGATAAAACTAACTCGTCATAACCCAGGGCCGTAGGAATTTAAAACAAAGCTAAGTTCAGGAAGAAACAAGTCTATTCTAGCCTTTCAATGTTCCCTCCGAGGACTAAATAATGGTATGAGTGATATGACCAAACATGGTCTTTGCTTCCGTTTGTATTTCCAATCAACCTCTGACCATACTGTTGTCACATAATCTTGATAAAGATAATGTATAAATATTGAGATAATTCTCCACGAAAGCGCGGAACTTGCGAAAGACTGAGCAGTTTTGTTGACTGCTCTCTGACTTGAAGTTTCAGCCATTACTGCATGCAGTTGTTTTCGAAAATAAAGCTTGTTATTCTGTCTTAATGAGTGTGTTGTATCTTTCTACTACAGAAGCGGAAATATTGACTTTGACAGTTTGGCGCAAGTGAGTAGTTACCAATATCCTGAGTGAATTCCGTGGGGGACTGAAGAAGTGATCGAGCCAGACCCGGAGGAAAGAGACAGACGCCGGCACAAGGTAAGATTAATCTTGGTCTCTCTCTCTCTCTCTCTCAGATTGGTGGTTCGACCCCTCATCCCTGACGGAAGTAACTAAACAGGTGACGGTGCTCGAATCTAAATTGTACTTATTAAATTGTTAGTAGAGTACTTCAGGTCAGGGATCCCAATTGTGGTTAGCCTAGGTCAGGGACCTTTTGCTTGTTTTACATGTTTAAGTTTGGGTCAGTGACCTCTTATACAGTTTGGGTCAGGGACCCTGCAATTTGATTTGGTACCAGGGATTTTTTTGATTGCCAGGGGCACATTTTATTGACATTATGGGACAGAGTTTAGACGAAACCGGGGGCAATTCCCCTCTATTTTTCATGTGCTCTGAAAACCCTTCTCAAGAACGTAATTTACGAAGATTATCTGCAGTGCTGAACAATAAATTGGGTAACGATATTTGACCACTAGGGGGCACTTGGAACTACGATAATTCTGCTTAGAAATTTATTTGGCAGAGAAACGCCGGTTTTAAGTGGAACTCTTTAATCTCAGAGTGGAAGAAGCAATCCACTAAGCGCCACAAACAATCACTATTAATGAGTTGGAGAGATAACGCCCGTAGTAAAGGGATTGATGATTGTGTGGATGGTAAAGCAAAAAATTGGGAGACATTAAAATTGGAATGTGAACTTTGGGATAGAAAGCATAAACAACAAGGCGAAAATAAAAAATCTCCAACCAATAGGCAGAGAGGGCTAGCCCAGCAGATTAAACAAAAGGAGGATCCTCCAAGTTGCTCTGGCATGACGATGTTTCCCAATTCAGGCGATACGGAAGAGGAGGAGGATTTAACCCCTGGACCCCGCCCTCATCCTGCACACACCGATTCTACAATTCCACCATCCCAAGTCCAGACTCCCCCTTATGGTCCCACTGCCAATGAAACTCCTGCTAACGCATCCCCCGTAGCAACACGCACTCGGTCACATACGCAAGCCGTTAATATGGAAGAACCCTTCACCTCTGTTTATCAGGCTTTTCTTGATTTATCACTCCAACCTAAGGAGGAGGAAATATTTCCGCCACCACCTCCCCCTGCAAATTATCCCATTAGGAGTGTTATTAACCCCCACGCTGGTGATAATGACGACCCATTCATTGAGGTGTGGCAGGCTTTTAAACCCCATGAGCTATGTTTGATCATGGCCCAATGTCCCTCCTGAAAAGAGGACCCAGAGGGGTTCACTGAGTTTTTGAGGAGAACTGCGACCATGTACGGTGCTACCGCACGTGATCAATATTCACTGATTTATTCACCCCTTCCCCCAGAATTAGGGGAAAGGTGGAAAAATGAATTAGGACTTCATGGGGACACGTGGACGGCCTTCAGCGCCGCACACCAAACGGAGGACGATCAGCGTACTTTAATGTTCCCTGCACTAAAACGGGCTTTCCGTAAACCCGTTGACATCGCCAAACTCCTTGAATGTACCCCCACTTCTAAGGACGATGTTCCAGAATTTTTTTGTGGCGTGTTCACTCTTTACTCCGGGGACATTGCTTTCAATACAGGCACACAGTCTCCCCAATTTAATGCACTATTAATGCAGGTTTTGCCTCACCGCGTAGCATCCAGTATTAAAACTAATAACATGGATTGGTCTGACAATTCTAAACCTCAAATGAAACGTGCTGTGTCTTATTATTGGAGCAATGGCCGCAACCGTGAGAGCTGTTGCAAAGACACTTCGCCCAAAATTAAATCCGAATTCATCCAACGTCCCTCTCAAAGAAGAGCTCCTAAAGGTCAGAACTCTCAGACAGATTCACATTACTATCGCCCAGATTGCACGGACCCTCCTGAATTTGGTTACTGCTCACAGGCTCCTTTCCCCTTCACTCCACACATGGAGGATTTCGACAGCGCTCCTCCGCGTCGTCCTCCTGCCAAATATAATGTCACTTGCTTCAACTGTCAACGTACAGGCCACTATGCTAGGGATTGTCCAGCACCCCGACGACAAGGTAGATTTCAACCCCGTCGGCAGACACCCTTTACTACCTCTAACCCCTACTGTCTAGCCAGATCGAACTTTCCGGTTCTCTCAACAGACCACTCTGACGAGCCCACCGCTACGATTTGCATAGAGGGCGTGCCTAACCCCTTCCTGATTGACACCAGCGCAACTCATTCTACGCTAGACTGGGCATTAATTCAGAAACATTGCTTTCCCCTTTCTGATAAGCATGTGGAACTTGCTGGTTTCATGGGGGAAGGTGCTGTTTATCCGCTTACGAAGCCGCTCTCTGTTCAATTTGAGGGCCGGGAACGTTGCATCCCTTTTACAGTTACCCGTGTGCTCGGTGTCAACCTGGCCGGACGTGACTTGCTGTGTCCCTTGCAGGTGGAAATTGTTTGCCTTGATAACGGCATTAGTATATCAGCTATCCCGCAGGCCCAGCTTCGGAATTTTCCCCTTTTCACTATTCCACAGTGGAGGTCGGTTGATTTTGATCCCTCACACTTTTCACCTCCCTTAGATATTCCCGATCCACATGTCACTCTTTGCTACGATCATACAGGATGCTCGCCTGATTTGGAGAGCATTTAGCAAGACGCCCTCGGTTCTCTACAATCCGTTTCCTTTGTTGGCCTCGCTAAGGGAAAAGAAGGGCCTGACTTTCTTGTCAATTTACCCCATGGCCTCTGGCGTCAGTCGGGACTTGTGTCACCCAACGTGACCCTTTCTGTGAACGAAGGCTAAAGTGCCAAGTCCTTGGGATTTCTGGCAGCTGCACTGCGAGGACAAGCTGATCCTTTCTTTAATGGAAGTCAAATCCTACCCGCAGGCACTTTAGAATATTTTCAACGCCCATTTGTCCTCATTGGCACACTGCACCACCATCGTTCAGTCCACTCTACGACTTCTGAACTACCCGCAGATTTATGGGCGGCCTCCAAACACAAAGTTGGTCTCACTAATGTTCCTCCCGTTGTTATTAAAGTTAAACCTAACATGCCCTTGCCCTCGATTTCACAGTACCCTTTGCGCCCCGAGGCTGAAGAAGGAGTCTCAGTCATGATTCAATCGTTCCTTCAACAGGGAATTGTGGCACCATGCCAATCGCCCTGTAACACCCCGATTCTTCCAGTTCCTAAGATAGGAAGACCATCCGAATGGCGTTTGGTCCAAGACCTCCGACGTATTGATCAGATAGTGGAACCCTTACATCCTATTGTCCCAAACCCGACGACAATCCTTAGTAATGTCCCACCGGAAGCAACTGTTTTCATCCTTGTTGATTTACAACATGCCTTTTTTGCGATACCCCTCGCCCCTGAATCACAGTATTTGTTTGCCTTTACATTTAAGGGCAACCAATACACTTGGACTAGGCTCCCACAGGGCTTCATTCATTATCCAACCCTTTTCTCACAAGCATTGCACTCCCAGTTAGCGACATTATCAACTCCTGGTGGCTCCACCATCATCCAATATGTTGATGACTTACTCCTTGCCAGCCCTGACTTCAACGCTAACCAACGTGACACCATTTACCTGCTCATCCGTCTCCATTCATGGGGATATGTAATCCCGCCCGCTAAAGTTTATAAAGGCCAACGGCAGGTCAAATGTTTGGGTGTCCTAATAAGTGCTACGGATCGCTCCCTTACTCAGGAACGCATTACTCCTATACTGCAGGCCCCATTTCCTACATCGCCCAAGCAGGTGCGAGCCTTTTTAGGATTGGTGAACTTTTGCAGACAATGGATTCCGAATGTTACTGTCCATACTAAAGATTTAACTCCGTACTCCTCTCAAAATGCTCCTCTTAAGTTTGAACTTCCTGATTCAGCAAAACAATCTTTTGTTACTCTCAAAAACGCCCTGGCTACCGCCCCAGCGCTAGGACGACCTATGTATGACAGACCCTTTCAGTTGTACATTAATGTTCTTGATGAATGTGCCACTGGTGTTCTAACACAAGAACACGGTGACCGGCGGCGCCCGGTCGCCTACTATTCTACGAAATTGGATCCTGTAGAACATAGAACATAGAACATAGAACGATACAGCGCACTACAGGCCCTTCGGCCCACGATGTTGCACCGAAACAAAAGCCATCTAACCTACACTATGCCATTATCATCCATATGCTTATCCAATAAACTTAGCTTGCGGTCTACCTCCCTGCACCAACATTCTTACGGCTGTCCATTTGTTAGCACAGGCAGCCTCTAATCTGACCCTACACCAGCCAGTACAAGTGCATATCTCACACTCTATTGTGGCTCTCCTAACGTCTCAACAAACCCAGCATCTGACTCAAGCCCGCTTGAGCCGTTATGAGGTTTCACTATTGCAAAACCCCGACCTCTCTTTTCATTACTGTTCTACCTTAAATCCTGCTGTGTTGCTCGAACAGCCCCCCGATAACCTTGCGGACCCGCCACACGATTGTTTGCTTCGGAATCACTTCCTTACCGCGCCTCGCCCGGATTTAACGGACCGACCTTTTGATAATCCAGATCTAATTTTTTTATGTTGATGGCAGTTCCTCCATTTCTCTCACTAGCATCCCACAGTCGGGATATGCCACGGTAACCGACACTGAAGTGCAGGAAGCAGCAGCCTTCGGGAGCCCTGTCTCCGCACAAAAAACCGAGCTATTTGCCCTTACCCGAGCATGTATTTTGGCCACAGATAAAAGTACTAACGTTTACACTGATTCTAGGTATGCCTTTGGCGTGACCCACGATTTCGGTCGCCTCTAGCAACAGCGAGGCTTTCGCACCTCTGTGGGAGCTCCCATTCAAAATGCTCTTTGGGTTAAAAATCTCCTTGATGCTATTCAGCTTCCCCATCAATTGGCAATTATTAAATGTGCCGCGCACACAAAGGGGAACACTCCTGTTCAATTAGGAAATGCCCGTGCTGATTCGGCTGCTAAGGCTGCGGCTATATCAGCCTCTCTGATTGTTCCCAGTGGGGCTAATCAGGCTCTAAACCAGGTACCTGCATTAAGAACGAAGAGCATGCCAGACATAACTGAAGTTCAAAATTTACAGATGGACGCCTCTGATTCCGAGCGCACACTATGGAAGTCAATGGGGTGTTCACACTCCTTGACACAAGACCTCTGGCTTACTCCTGTTGGTCAAGTTTGTATTCCGAATTCTTTATTGCCGGGAGTTATTGATTATTTGCATTCTTGTACCCATCTTGACAAGGAGGGAATGGTAAAGCTACTCCTGAAAACTTGGTGCACCCAGATTTGAATACAGCAGCGCAAACGCGGCTGGATCGATGCGTTATTTGCATGAAACATAATAAGGGTAAAGGTATTAAATGCCCTCCAGGATCCACTCCCTTGCCAGATGGCCTTTTTTGCCTCTATACAGCTTGATTTTATCGAATTGCCAAAAGCACAGTGCTATAAATATTGTTTAGTAATAATCGATGTGTTTAGTAAATGGATTGAAGCCTTCCCCACCACTAATTGTACGACACATACAGTGGTGAAGTTGTTGTTAACGGAAGTCATTCCTCGTTTTGGGGTACCCAAAATGGTGAGCTCAGACAATGGACCACATTTTGTAGCTCGGATCAATACTGAATTGTGCGAAGCACTCGTAATTAAACAGCAACTGCACTGCGCGTATCACCCGCAGGCTGCAGGAATTGTGGAAGGAGCCAACGGGACTTTAAAAAAAAAATGATCTAAATTAACTGAAGAAACTGGGTTAAATTGGCTAAAAGTATTACTCTTGGCACTGTTTCACATGCGAGTGACTCCCCATTCGCGGACCGTACTGTCAGCTGCAGAGATAGTCTATGGTCGGCCAATGAGGACTCCCTGGGATGCCCATGAAAAACCCCTAGAGGGAGTAGACCTCCATGTGATGGGGGAACAAATGCAGAACTATTTGAAGCAATTAACACTTTCTCTGAAGTTTCTCCACTCACAGGTAAAACAGGCACATCTCCCAGTAACGGCAGGGACAGCCGTCCCTCGATATCCAGTGATCAAACCCGGAGACCACGTGTTGGTGAAAAACTGGGACAGAAAGAAACTAGGACAACACTGGAGCGGACCCTTCCTCGTACTGCTGACTACACCGACTTCCGTCAAACTTGAAGGACGTTCAAGTTGGATACATCTATCCGATTGCAAGAGGATAGTCTCCAACCCAGACGAGAACACAGGATGAAGATCTTCATTATAATTTTTGGACTCTCTGGACTATTTAGCCTTAATGGCCACTCGGTAGTAAAAAAAAAACGACCAAAACGAAACCGGCCTTCCAATACCAATTTATATATGTCATATCTTTATGCCGAAAAATTGAACGTAAGCAAGTGTTGGGTTGTACCCACATCCCCGTCCATTCGAGGGAAGGAATAACTCTCCAATCCCTCCCTTTTCATATCGTAGAGACGGTTGAATGGATTTTACGACAAAATCAAACAGGGAGCAGGGGAAATAGGGGGCTATGGAAATATGGAGATCTGCTGGCTATGACATGACTAAATTTTCAGCTTCGTATCAACCTACCTATAATCATGCCTTGACTCCACCCTCCCTCACTGTCCACTCGTATAATGTTCAAGGTTCCATGTGTTTTAATAAATCAGGGAAAGGAAAGTTAATGGGGCAAAGTTGGTGCAACCTTACAGTTGACTGGCAAAGACCGGTACCAGGCATATCCAACAAGGGCATGTTTAACTGTGATTGGTCCAAGGTATGTAATATAACCTCTAACATTTCATGGGGACAGACATCCCCAATCCCCTGGATGACATCAGCTGATGATTTTACAGCCTATAATGGAACCTATTTCATATGCGGCACTAAAGCATATCCATGGCTCCCCATTGATTGGACAGGATCCTGCTTTTTGGGATATGTTGTACCTCAAATGCGTCACCTACCCACCCATAAGCACTCCCCCTCGCGAGCAAAAAGGACTATTTCTAAAACGGAACAGTTCTTTATGATGGCCTTTCCCTACGGGAAGGGGCAAGGCATCCGACGAACTGATCCACATGGCCACAGCATTGGAACAACTGGCGAACGTAACGGCAACAGAAGCCAGGGAAACTGGACAGGCACTGGCTGAGGTCTCAGCTGAGCTAGTAGCTGTCCGGGCCGTGGCATTACAAAATCGACTGGCTTTGGATTATCTGTTAGCCTCGCAGGGAGGAACATGCGCTATCATAGGTCAGGAGTGCTGTACTTATATTCCAGATGGCTCTGAAAATATCATTAACCTGGCCGACCGTATTAAGAGACAGGCTGCTCAAATTCAAGAGATTGGCAGTGAATTTCATGACTATAACCCGCCGGGTTGGCTAGGATGGTTGGGTCATGGATTATTTGATTGGATCTTTAAGGCCTTCATTCTACTACTCCTAATTCTACTAGGGATAGGATTGCTTGGTTGCTTGTGTAAATGCATTTTCAAACGAGTCATGGATATACCTATTTAACTCGTTGTCATGATATGACAAAAGGAGGGAATGTGATATGGTACGAATTAAGTAATGGCATGATGGGAAAACTGGTCAATGGGAAGACTGGTCAAAAGGTTTGATGCAATACAAGAAAGACTGAAACTACTCATTCCAGCTCAACAGGCCCAGGTAAAGAATGCTGCCCTAACCATTTTCAGACTAGTATGGCCATAGGCCAACACTGCATAACTTGAAGTCTGAAAAGATCAGCGAGGGTCGAGCCATTCCAAAACACCGGACCTCGGCAACTCCTGATAAAACTAACTCGTCATAACCCAGGGCCGTAGGAATTTAAAACAAAGCTAAGTTCAGGAAGAAACAAGTCTATTCTGACCTTTCAGTGTTCCCTCCGAGGACTAAATAATGGTATGAGTGATATGACCAAACATGGTCTGGTCTTTGCTTCCGTTTGTATTTCCGATCAAACCCCTGATCATACTGTTGTCACATAACTTGATAAAGATAATGTATAAATATTGAGCTAATTCTCCGCGAAAGCACGGAACTTGTGAAAGACTGAGCAGTTTTGTTGACTGCTCTCTGACTTGAAGTTTCAGCCATTACTGCATGCAGTTGTTTTCGAAAATCAAGCTTGTTATTCTGTCTTAACGAGTGTGTTGTATCTTTCTACTACAGAAGCGGGAAAATATTGACTTTGACAGAAGGATGTGGAGTGTTTAGAGAGGGTGCAGAAGAGATTCACCAGAATGTTGCCTGGTATGGAGGGCATTAGCTATGAGGAGCGGTTGAATAAACTCGGGTTGTTCTCACTGGAACGACGGAGGTTGAGGGGCAACCTGATAGAGGTCTACAAAATTATGAGGGACACAGACAGAGTGGATAGTCAGAGGCTTTTCCCCAGGGTAGCGGGGTCAATTACTAGGGGGTATAGGTTTAAGGTGAGAGGGGCAAGGTTTAGAGTAGATGTACGAGGCAAGTTTTTTACAGAGAGGGTAGTAGGTACCGGAGGAGGTGGTGGAAGCAGGGACGATGGTGTCATTTAACGGGCATCTTGACAAATACATGAATAGGATGGGAATAGAGGGATACGGACCCAGGAAGTGTAGAAGATTGTAGTTTAGTCGGGCAGCATGGTCGGCACGGGCTTGGAGGGCCGAAGGGCCTGTTCCTGTGCTGTACATTTCTTTGTTCTTTGTTCTTTGTTTCTGATAAGTGCACTTCAACTTCATCTTCACTCTTTGATTTCTCCTTGTCTTACTCTGTGACTTTGCGACCTTGTTACTACACAATCCAGAAAAATCCCAGGATATTCGTCCTTCAACACTTCAGGTGTCTGATTTTCCACTGGCTTATCAATCACAGTAGGCATCACTCCCACCTGCGATCCAGCTATATCATTACCCAAGATAAACTGTATTCCTGGAGAAGATAGTTTCTCTATTACTGCTACTACCATTTCACCACTCTTCACTGGATTTTCCAACCTTACGTTATATAATGGAACACTACTCCTCTCATCCTGAATTCGACATATTTCCACCTTTTCTGGCAACATTCTTCCCAAACTACATAACTCCTCATCTCTTATCATTAAAGATTGACTACCTCCCATATCTATTACAATTGTGACTTCTTTACCTACTCCTCCTGATACACATGAGTAAGCTTTACCCACACAAGTAAATTCTTTGAAGAGATCTGGCACCTTTTTATCAATCACCTCTTGATCAGGCTGGACAATCTTTTGCACCTCCTTCGCTTCACTTGGGCTTTCCTTTACCACTTTAACAAACCCCACTGTCTTATCCTGTTTTACCACATCAGCCTTCCCAGTGCTTTTCTTCAACCACCAACACTGTGACTTTACAGGGCCTAGTTTATTACAGTGAAAACATTTGAAACTTTTCATTTCTTTTCCACTCTCCTGGATTTCATTTTTAATCTGAGGTACACTCCCCTTATTATCTTCCATCAGATCACCTTTACCTTTACCACTTGAGTATTTCTCATGTCCCCAATTTCTATCCTTCACAGGCTGAAACTGAAGTCGGAAACCAAGCTTCGATTTATGAACAAATTCATAATCATCTGCCATTTCTGTTTCTAATCTCGCAGTTTTAACCCTCTGTTCTTCCACATGAGTTCTCACTACATCAGGAATTGAAATTTTAAACTCCTCCAAAAGTATAATTTATCTGAGAGCTTCATACGTTTGGTCTATTTTCAAAGCCCTTATCCACCTTTCAAAATTACTCTGTTTGAGCCTTTCAAACTCCATGTATGTTTGACCAAATTCTTTCCTTAAATTTCTAAACCTTTGTCTGTAGGCTTCAGGTGCCAGTTCATATGCACCTAAGATGGATTTTTTCACCTCCTCATATGTCCCAGATACCTCCTCCGATAGTGATGCAAACACTTCACTAGCTCTCCCAACCAGCTTTGTTTGAATCAGTAATACCCACATGTCCTGTGGCCATTTCATTTGTTTAGCTATCTTCTCAAATGAAATGAAAAAGGCTTATACCTCCTTCTCGTCAAACCTAAGCAATGCCTGGACATATTTATATAGATTCCCACCAAGCCTTCGACTATGACGCTCTTTCTCACTATCCTCATCACTATCAACCCACTGTATGTTTCCCTTTACGTCTGCCAATTCTAACTGACTTATGTTTCATAGCCAATTTCTGAAGTTCAAACTCTCTCTCTTTTTCCCTTTCTTCGCTATCTCTTTCTTTTTGTTCTGCTCGGGCTATTCTTTCTTTGTTTCTTTCTTCTCTCTTCTTTTCTTTTTCCCCAATCTGTATCTCCCTTTCTCTTTCTTTTTCTCTCATTGCATATTCAAGCTGCTTTAATTCTTTTTCATGTTCATGTGGCTTCATCTGCAACTGGACCATTGCCATTTCTAATGAGTCAGACCTAATCTCAGGCAATTTTAATTGCTTAGCCACCGCCATAATTACCTCATCTTTTCGCATTTTGTCAGGTAATGTTAACTGCAATGTTTTTGCCAAATCTAAAGGTCTGTTTTTAGTCTCTGTCCATAAGGTACTGCATGTGACCGTCTCTACCCCAAAAAACTTCAGAGCCTCTGAAAGAGCCATTGTCCACAACACACTCCCCACTTAAACTAGAATACCACACCTGACAAGCAACCACAATATGCTCACCCCTCACTGTCTTTAAGTTCACTAAGCCACTCCAATAGATAAACTTTTATCCCCCTTGACCCCCAATTTGTCATGGGCCAGGGTTTAGAGAACCCCAAAGTGTATAATGGAGTTCACCTGACCCACAACGTTTAATAGATTGTGGTATGGGGAGCACACGGCCCACTCTACAGGTATGGTACAGCAGAAATGGAAAAGTAATTTTTAAAGCAAAACAGTATTTATTCTATGAACTCAAGTTAACCTTTTTAAAACATACAGTGAACATCTTAGCAACCATCAATTCAAATACAACCGCCGAAGAATACAACACTAAGTAATTCTTTAAGCTTTCTTTTTAACATCCATAAGCCTTAAAACACCTTTTCCAGAAGCACATCAGGTTAAAGTCACGACTGTTGTTAGTTTTAAATCACCAGGATCGATTTACAGTTTTTAGATTACAGAGAGATTCATTCACCTTCTGGCTGTGACTGCAGCTGTCCAGCTCTGAAAACGAAACTAAAACACACCCTACAGCAAACAGCCTAAAACGAAAGTAAAAAGCTGACAGACAGCCCAGCTCCACCCACACACTGACATCACTGCAGTAATATGAGCAGCCAAACATTTCTTAAAGCGCCATTCCCATGACATATACCACAATGACCTTCATGAAGTTGGTTTAGGACATGTTTCCTTATCAATGGGAGAATGATGACCCTCATTCCCCAGAGGAGACAATCAACCTGTACGGGTAGTTTGAGGCTTCAGGTATCATAATGCTTCCACTCCAGGTTTGTTCCCATGGTCTTGCCACGAAGTACCATGTCCATAACTTCTGACAGTAGTGGATTATTTCTGGTACGCTTCTTAACTTGTCCTGCGGATGGGCGGCACTGCTGCCTCACGGCGCCGAGGACCTGGGTTCGATCCCGGCGCCGGGTCACTGTCCAGATGGAGTTTGCACATTCTTCCCATGCCTGCATGTGTCTCACCCCTGTAATGATATGTATAATCTAAAGAGAGTAAAGGGTTAACAAGGTGATGTTCATGTATATCAACACTAGATGGCATCACTGAGTAGTCTTATAAAAGGCTGCGTCTCTAAGCATTCTGGGAGAAGCTGTGGGAGAATTTGATGAAGAAGGATAGTGTGAGGTTGAGTTAGAGTATAGGTTGTATTAGAGAGAAACAATTAAATACTGTAACATAGATTCAATACTATTATTTTGTTAGCTGTTACTCAGTAGAGTGTGCAAACTATTTCAAGTAGTGTAAAATAAACAAGCATTGGTTTAAACATATTGCTCTATGTTCTTTGTAAACACTACGACTTTGGCTATCTTAGAGAACAATACAAGGAACATAACAACCCAAAAAGATGTGGAGGCTATCTTGGAGAACAATACAAGGAATATAACAACCCCCACAACTCAAGAAGATGCCATGCTAAATTTTCCTTTAATTAGAAAAAAATAATTGGGTACTCTAAATTTTTTTTTAAACTTTTCCTATGGTTACTGTTATTGACATCTTCGAAATAGAAAATATCACCACTCGAACCATTCATTGAAGACTCATTAGGTAAAGCTATTCTCGAGAGTCCATGGAGATTTGATTGACAATATTTATCGTGTGTGTGCTGACAACAGCAATGCCCACCTCTGCATTCGGCTTGCCGCTAGAGATGGAAGACCAGTGTGTGGCCGAAGTATCGTTGTCAGTGGTCAATTATCTGTTAGTAAGGTAAATTTCCTTCCATATAGGTACTGGTAAACAATTTGACTCTGAAAATGATGCCTAGAGCTTTCTTCTCTATCTGTTCATAGTTAATTTCTGCTTTGTTCAAGGATCTTGATGCAAACGCTGTAGGCTTCTCTTCACCATTGGGCATTATGTAAGAAACCACTGTTCCCACCCTACAAGGTGTGGCATCACAAGCCAGCTGCAAGGGTAACTTTAATTCAAAGTGTGTCAGGACCTTTGACTTTAGGGCCACATCTTCCATAATAGTTTAATAAGCCCATATATGATCAAAGTTGATTTATGGTTTGTGTTGGAGGTGCCTCAGTTACAGCTTTTATTTTTGAAGGTGACCTTTGCAGTCCTTTTGCATCTATGACATGCCCCAGAGATTCAATAGAAGATTTGAATAATTCCCATTTAACCTTCTTTATTCGTAGTAATATTCTAGCCTCTGAAATATAGCATCTAAATTTTGAAGATGCTCTCATTCATCCTTTCTAGTAACTAAGATATTGGACGTGATTCAGCGACCCCATTGTGCCCAGTGTGGATCTGGGCGCAACAGGTGAATCGCATGTGGCCCCCAAATTTGGCTCTACACCGGGTGCCAGGCCAATCATGAGCCACCCGAATCACTCCACCCAGCGCGATCTGGATCTCGCCCTCGCTCGGCACCATTTAGTACTGGTCTGCACAAATGTGGACCAGGCGTAATGGTACCTGGGGAGTCTCCCAGGTAATTGGAGACCCCCCGGGTAGTTCAGTACAGGGCAGGTGGTACCCTGGCACTCCCCCATCACTTTCCTGGCACCTTGGCACTGCTGGGGGACTGCCAGGTTGGCAATGCCAGGGTGCCCATGTGTCAGGTTGGCACAGGTTGGGCTCAGGGTGGCCTTGCCAAGTAGAGGGGGTGGTTCCTGTGGGCCTCCCAAGGATGGGCGAGTGAGGGGGACTTTAACTTCAGTCCGCTGAATCGCACCCATCGTCTAAGTAGTGCTGGACACCAATTAGTCTGCTTAGAGTTTGATCCATGGCACGTTGGAACAAAGTAGGTGAGAACTTGATGCCAAATGGAAGTTTTTTTATATGTGCATGACCCATTTGTGTGTCATGATTGTCAAATATTGTTGTGAATCTAGATCCACATTTATCTGGAGATAAGCTTGACTAAGGTCAACTTTATTGAAATGCTGGCCTCCAGCCAACTCAGCAAATAAATCACCAAGAGGGTACTGCTCTTCACATAGTACCGGATTGATGGTAACTTTAAAATCGTCACATATGCGTATCGAGCAATCTTTCTTCATCAAGGGTACTATCGGCATAGACCAATTGCTTACATTAGCGGGTTCGAGGACCGCCGTCTTGAACAGCCATTCTAATTCTGCCTCAAACTCAGGCCGATGGCATGTGGTATTTAAGCATAGTGTTTGGCTTGGAGCCATCTGGGGTGGCCACTTACAAAGGGAATATGGCCACTTGCAAAGAATCACGGGAAATATGGCCAATGCAGGATCCAGAAGAACTCAGAGCTTAAGTGTATATTTGCCACTAGATAACCAGACACTATCAAAACCCCCAGCCGATTTGCATTCTAATGGCCCATTTCCCCAGAACAAAAGACTTGTACTCAGGTATCAGATACAGATACAGACTCATTGGCACCACTCCCTTCACCCAGGAAGCCCAAACAGCCAAGGACAATGACCGCTCAGGACACGCCCAGCCATCAAGGCACTCGCCCCCTTATTGGCTAAAATCGAAGGCAGTAATCGAAGCCTGCCAAATTATTGGGTCCAAAGCTAAGGACCGCCCAAAAGAGCGCAAAACCCCCGAAGGATAAAAAGAGACACTGCCATGTGTTCGGTCTCTTTTGGCCCCGGCGCACCGGCACTCTCTTGGCCCCAGCTTGCGCCCAAAACCAATTGCAGCATCACGACCAGAAACAAGTTCAAGACCAACGGTCGGTACCAGACGGATTAACCAGCAGAAATTAAGTCACTTCTCCAGACCCAGCCATGCAAGATCTGAACAAAGGCCTTATTCCTCTGCATAAAGCCGGGTGCCTGAAGTTAAGTACAGGTTGTTAGGTGTAATTTAGCTTGTAGTGTTTTATGTTGCATGTCGAAGTAATTCTTGTGTAAATAAACTATCATTGAACTTGAACTAACTAACTGGTTGTTGGGTCTTTGATCGATATCCGGCTAAACCTTGTGGTGGTATCATTTGATACCTGGCGACTCTGAAAAGCAATATCATCATTAATATCTATCAGTATCCAGTTAAAAGGAGCAACATTATTGGTGACTCTGATGCAAATTGGCAACAGGCTTTAATCCTTAATCTTTAGCTTGACTGAGGCCTCTTTCATGTTTCGCAGCTCTCCAAAAAAGACTATGGCACACGTCTTTAAAATTTTCAGTGAGATGCTTTGGACTCTGACATTGGCCCAATTTAGCTTGATTCTCTCAGTCAGGTTCTTCCCCATTAGAGTTGAATATTTACCTTTAACGATGTGCAGGGACAAATCTGCAGTCTGTCCATTTATTTGCACATTTACATTGGTATGCCCCTTCAACCTAACCACTTCCCCAGTTTGTGTTTTTAATATTATCTTTGAGGGTTTTAAGGCGATATGTCGTAGTTTCTCTTGATAAATAGTTTCTGGTATGAAACAAAACTGCTGCTCCAGTGTCCACCTCAATTTTCATTGGTTGTCCATCCAGGAAAGGAATGACCCAATAGCAGTTTGTTGCACTCGTAACGGCCAGTACGTTCAATGACTGTTCGTCATCTGACTGTGACTGGTCCCTTATTGTACGTTTTTTGTATCACGTGGATCCTTTTCCATCTATTCTCTTTTCCATTTGATACATATCGGGTGGGATTCTCCATTTTAGAAATTAAGTGTGGATGCCTAAATTGCCGCCGGCCCAGAGCAATTCATGAGCCGTTAATGGGCTAGTACTGGCGCCATGTGGAACAAAGAACAAAGAACAAAGAAAAGTACAGCACAGGAACAGGCCCTTCGGCCCTCCAAGCCCGTGCCGACCATGCTGCCCGACTAAACTACAATCTTCTACACTATCTGGGTCCATATCCCTCTATTCCCATCCTATTCATGTATTTGTCAAGATGCCCCTGAAATGTCACGATTGTCCCAGCTTCCACCACCTCCTCCGGTAGCGAGTTCCAGGCACCCACTACCCTCTGTGTAAAAAAACTTGCCTCATACATCTACTCTAAACCTTGCCCCTCGCACCTTAAACCTATGCCCCCTAGTAATTGACCCCTCTACCCTAGGGAAAAGCCTCTGGATCAATGCCCCTCATAATTTTGTAGACCTCTATCAGGTCGCCCCTCAACCTCCGTCGTTCCAGTTAGAATAAACCGAGTTTATTCAACCGCTCCTCATAGCTAATGCCCTCCATACCAGGCAACATTCTGGTAAATCTCTTCTGCACTCTCTCTAAAGCCTCCACATCCTTCTGGTAGTGTGGCGACCAGAATTGAACACTATACTCCAAGTGTGGCCTAACTAAGGTTCTATACAGCTGCAACATGACTTGCCAATTCTTATACTCAATGCCCCGGCCAATGAAGGCAAGCATGCCGTATGCCTTCTTGACTACCTTCTCCACCTGTGTTGCCCCTTTCAGTGACCTGTGGACCTGTGCTCCTAGATCTCTCTGACTTTCAATACTCTTGAGGGTTCTACCATTCACTGTACCTACCTGCATTAGACCTTCTAAAATGCATTACCTCACGTTTGTCTGGATTAAACTCCATCTGCCATCTCTCCGCCCAAGTCTCCAAACAATCTAAATCCTGTTGTATCCTCTGACAGTCCTCATCGCTATCCGCAATTCCACCAACCTTTGTGTCGTCTGCAAACTTATTAATCAGACCAGTTACATTTTCCTCCAAATCATTTATATGTACTACAAACAGCAAAGGTCCCAGCACTGGTCCCTGTGGAACACCACTAGTCACAGCCCTCCAATTAGAAAAGCATCCTTCCATTGCTACTCTCTGTCTTCTATGACCTAGCCAGTTCTGTATCCACCTTGCCAGCTCATCCCTGATCCCGTGTGACTTCACCTTTTGTACTAGTCTACCATGAGGGACCTTGTCAAAGGCCTTACTGAAGTCCATATAGACAACATCCACTGCCCTACCTGTATCAATCACCTTTGTGACCTCCTCGAAAAACTCTATCAAGTTAGTGAGACACGACCTCCCCTTCACAAAACCATGCTGCCTCTCACTAATATGTCCATTTGCTTCCAAATGGGAGTAGATCCTGTCTCGAAGAATTCTCTCCAGTAATTTCCCTACCACTGACGTAAGGCTCACCGGCCTGTAGTTCCCTGGATTATCCTTGCTACCCTTCTTAAACAGAGGAACAACATTGGCTATTCTCCAGTCCTCCAGGACAGCACCTGAAGACAGTGAGGATCCAAAGATTTCTGTCAAGGCCTCAGCAATTTGCTCTCTAGCCTCCTTCAGTATTCTGGGGTAAATGCCCTCAGGCCTTGGGGACTTATCTACCTTAATATTTTTCAAGACGCCCAACACCTCGTCCTTTTGGATCTCAATGTGACCCAGGCTATCTACACACCCTTCTCCAGACTCAACATCTACCAATTCCTTCTCTTTGGTGAATACTGATGCAAAGTATTCATTTAGTACCTCGCCCATTTCCTCTGGCTCCACACATAGATTCCCTTGCCTATCCTTCAGTGGGCCAACCCTTTCCCTGGCTACCTCCTTGTTTTTTATGTACGTAATGCCTTGGGATTTTCCTTAACCCTATTTGCCAATTACTTTTCGTGACCCCTTCTAGCCCTCCTGACTCCTTGCTTAAGTTCCTTCCTACTTTCCTTATATTCCACACAGGCTTCGTCTGTTCCCAGCCTTTTAGCCCTGACAAATGCCTCCTTTTTCTTTTTGACGAGGCCTACAATATCTCTCGTTATCCAAGGTTCCCGAAAATTGCTGTATTTATCCTTCTTCCTCACAGGAACATGCCGGTCCTGAATTCCTTTCAATTGACACTTGAAAGCCTCCCACATGTCAGATGTTGATTTACCCTCAAACATCCGCCCCCAATCTAGGTTCTTCAGTTCCTGCCTAATATTGTTACAATTAGCCTTCCCCCAATTTCGCACATTCACCCTAGGACCACTCTTATCCTTGTCCACCAGCACTTTAAAACTTACTGATTAGTGGTCACTGTTCCCGAAATGCTCCCCTACTGAAACTTCTACCACCTGGCCGGGCTCATTCCCCAATACCAGGTCCAGTACCGCCCCTTCCCTAGTTGGACTGTCTACATATTGTTTTAAGAAGCCCTCCTGGATGCTCCTTACAAACTCTGCCCCGTCTAAGCCCCTGGCAATAAATGAGTCCCAGTCAATATTGGGGAAGTTGAAGTCTCCCATCACCACAGTTGTGTTTACTCTTTTCCAAAATCTGTCTACCTGTCTGCTCCTCTATCTCCCGCTGGCTGTTGGGAGGCCTGGAGTAAACCCCCAACATTGTGACTGCACCCTTCTTATTACTGATCTCTACACATATAGCCTCACTGCCCTCTGAGATGTCCTCCCGTAGTACAGCTGTGATATCCTCCCTAACCAGTAGCGCAACTCCGCCACCCCTTTTACATCCCCCTCTATCCCGCCTGAAACATCTAACTACTGGAACGTTTAGCTGCCAATCCTGTCCTTGCCTCAACCAGGTCTCTGTAATGGCAACAACATCATAGTTCCAAGTATTAATCCAAGCTCTTAAGTTCATCTGCCTTACCCGTAATACTTCTTGCATTAAAGCATATGCACTTCAGGCCACCAGACCCGCTGTGTTCAGCAACTTCACCCTGTCTGCTCTGCCTCAGAGCCATACTGTCCCTATTCCCTAGTTCTCCCTCAATGCTCTCACCTTTTGACCTATTGCTCCCATGCCCACCCCCCTGCCATACTAGTTTAAACCCTCCCGTGTGAGCAAACCTCACGGCCAGGATATTTATGCCTCTCCAGTTTAGATGCAACCCGTCCTTCTTCTATAGATCACACATGCCCCGGAAGAGCTCCCAGTGGTCCAGATAACAG
Organism: Scyliorhinus torazame; assembly: GCF_047496885.1. NCBI lineage: Eukaryota > Metazoa > Chordata > Chondrichthyes > Carcharhiniformes > Scyliorhinidae > Scyliorhinus > Scyliorhinus torazame. The sequence continues at coordinate 53,510,342 of NC_092720.1, read as the reverse complement.
AAACCCTTCCTCCTACACCAGCTGTTTAGCCACGTGTTTAGCTGCTCTATCTTCCTATTTCTAGCCTCACTGGCACGTGGCACAGGGAGTAATCCCGAGATTACAACCCTAGAGGTCCTGTCTTTTAACTTTCTGCCTAGCTCCCTGAACTCCTGCTGCAGGACCTCATGCCCCTTCCTGCCTATGTCGTTCGTACCAATATGTACAACGACCTCTGCCTGTTTGCCCTCCATCTTCAGGATGCCCTCTACCCGTTCGGAGACATCCTGGACCCTGGCACCAGGGAGGCAACATACCATCCTGGAGTCTCTTTCACATCCACAGAAGCGTCTATCTGTGCCCCTGACTATAGCGTCCCCTATGACTATTGCTCTTCTGCGCTTTGACCCTCCCTTCGGAACATCAGAGCCACCCGTGGTGCCACTGCTCTGGCTGCTGCTGTTTTCCCCTGATAGGCTATCCCCCCCGACAGTATCCAAAGGGGTATACCTGTTCGAGAGGGGGACAACCACAGGGGATTCCTGCACTGACTGCCTGCCCTTTCTGGTGGTCAACCATTTCTCTGCCTGTACCTTGGGTGTGACCACATTTATATAACTGCTGTCTATGACGCTTTCCGCCACCTGCATGCTCCTAAGTGCATCCAATTGCTGCTCCAACCGAACCATGCGGTCTGTGAGGAGCTCCAGTTGGGTGCACTTTCTGCAGATGAAGTCATGAAGGACGCTGGAAGCCTCCCGGACCTGCCACATCTCACAGTCAGAGCACTGCACCCCTCTAACTGACATTGCGTCAATTAATTAGTAAATTAAAGTTAAAAGTTTTTTTAAAAAATTTGAAGTTACTGTTTCCTAGCACTAGATTTCTACGATAAATGTGAAAGCTAAATACAGTACTCTCCGATCTCTGGCTTAGATACCCTTCTAAATTATAATTAAGTAATTATGTTTAATTAGTTTACCAATGCTTAATTTTTTAAATTTAGTGTAGATTCCCAACCAGCCAATCAGGTCACAGCTTTTCTGTGATATCACTTCAGTTCCCCCCCCCCCACACACACACAAATTGAAAAGGTAATAAAAGTAAAAATGAGTAAAACTCACTTACTTACCTTCTGAGGGTCTCAGATGCTCTCTGGTTCTCTCCCTGCAGATTAAAAGTTACAGGCCAGAAGAAAGAGAGAGAATAAAACAGTAGGGAAAAAGCACCTTCTCCCACTCTGCACCGAATTACCTCACTGCACCAAATTACCAAGTTCCAAATTCCCACTCTGGATGTGTCTTACTCACTCAGGCTGTGTCTCTTTGACCTGCGCAACACTTACTGAGTGTGCTTTCTGTCTGTCTTTTACACTTGGCGATTCCAATGAAAACTGGTGTCTGATTTACCAGGGGATTGACACTTGAGAGGCTAACAAGCTCCAGCCACACATTAGCACTCCACTCCCCACACACACTCATTCCAGCCAACAAGATGGCAGCACGGAGAGTGGCACCCCGGTTTGTGGAGGTGGAGCTGGAGACCTTGCTGGATACATTAGAGGAGAGCTGAGCCACCCTGATCCCCAGGATGGGAAGGAGGCTGTCATCCATCACCATACACTGGGCCTAGGCACAGGTGGCAGAGGCTGTGAGCGGTGTGGGCCCCACCGACAGGACCGGCCAGCAGTGCACAAGAAGCTATACAAACTCCTCAGGACAGCCAGGATGAGCAGGCAACAGCATGCCCCTGGCATCCTCCATCCCATGGACCAGATCCGTTGTTACTGCCAACCCAGGGCTCGCACCCTCAGTTAGGAATCACTGAGGGGGTTTCAGGTGTTGGGTAGTGGTTGGTGTAGGATAAGTGGTCTTGGGAGGGGGGGGTTGGGATCTCCATACTGTCGGCCAGGCCCCCTAGTCGGTGAACTGTTGTGCGGCTGCCTGTTCCTGCCTGGGCGCTATGCCCTACTCATCCTGGCAACCCATCCTCCAGCACATCATTCCTCTGCTACACGAGGCCACCATGTTGTGGGAGACTCTCCGAACGCTATATTGGAGGCCCCTCCAGAGCAGTCAAGGCCTCTGGACCACATCTTCAGCGTGCCAAAGCACTGCTCGATCATGCCCCTGGTTGCTACATGGGCATCATTGTAGCGGGCCTCCACATCGGTTTGTGGCCTCCGGATAGGCATCATCAACCACGCCCGCAGTGGGTAACCCCTGTCACCCAAGAGCCAACCCCTCAGCTGGGGGTGCACCTAGAAGGTGTCAAGAACCATCGAGTGGGCCAGGATGAAGGCGTCGTCCAAACTGCCCAGATATCGGGGGCTGGCTTGCATGATGTGCAGCTCATGGTCTCATGTCAGCTGCACGTTCATCGAGTGGAACATTTGTCGGTTTGTGAAGACCGGCCCGTTATGCACGGTGCTCATACGGGGATATGCATCCCGATGATCACCCCCTGGACCTGGGGCATCCTGATGATGGTGGTGAACGCCACTACCTAGGCATCCTGGTGGGCTCGGCCCACATTAAACTTGATATATTGTGCTGACCGGACATATAGAGCCTCCGTGATACACTTGTGCGCGGTGGGCTGGGAAATCCCAGACAGGTCCCCACTCGGCACCTGGAGGGACCCCATGGCGTGAAAGTTCAGGGCGACTGTCACCTTGATGGCCACCAGGATGTCCTCCCTCATATCCCCCGCAGTTCAAGGTGCACCATGATCCGGTAGATATGTTTCACTGTCCCCCTGCTGAGCTGCAGTCTTCAACAGTCCGGCAGGTCCTCAAATGACAGGCCCTGCTGGTACACACGAGGCCTCATGTGGCGCCTCCTTCCCACCTCCTCCTCATCAGCCTGTTGGGCGGCCGGCTCTACATCCTCACCGGCTGGCTCATGTTCCTCTGGAGCTGGCTCCGCTGCTGCAGGGTCCTCCCAAGCAGCTCCTGTTCGAACAGCCTCAGTGCATCCCCTAGGGCTACGGCGGTTAGGATGAAGGCCACCATTCCTAACTGAATTCCGAAGTCCATCGTACGTACGGGGTGAAATGCAGCCATATTAGCATGGCGCGTATTCTCATGCTCAACCAGGTCCACCAGGCCCAGCCTGTACTGCAGCCCCTGTCCCCGCATGACCTTCTCCCCCCATCCCATTCTAATCACCCCCTCCACACCATCCCCACACCTGCCCATTCCCCTTGGCACTCTGCCGTCCGCATCACACCCCTAACCTCGTCGGTGCTTGGCACTGCGAGGCCTCTGGCTCCAGCACCCGTCCATGCCAGCAGGGGTACCGGTGGACAGCCCTACCTATGCACCCTCCTGTAGGGGCTACTGTGGGCGTTCCCTTTGGGTGGGCCACATGATGCCCTGCCTGGGGTGGCACCAGTTGGGGGGGGGGGGGGGGGTGAGGGGTGGAGTGCGGATGGGGAAACCATACGGCCGGTGTCACTCTGTGCAACCACGGGCCATGATGGCGGTCAGTGGGGTGTGCAGCAGAATGGCTGCCCTGCAAGCTGTAGCAGTGGCAGTCCATGCCTGGACACCCCAGTCCCGGGGGAGTCAACCCGACTCCATGGCCCATCGTCTGGTCATCTCCCCGTCACCTCCCACTACTCCCTCCCCCCCCAGCCTTGGCAGACGCACACACACCCCCCAATTCCCAGTCAGCCATACCAGTGGCAGGACCAGCAGTCCACGGTCACACTTCCGGTAACAGGTCATACCTCCTCTCTCTCCCTCAGCAGCTACGGTGCCTCTTTCCCGATTTTTAAAACCACAAGTGAAGCTTGCTGATGGTAATTCTTCCTGACAGAGGTGGAGTATCGTGGGAGCCGTGGAGAATACCGGGTCAGTCTCCATATTGATATGCCAACACGTTCACTGTGCGTGCGGCATAAAACGCATTGATGTGGCTGTCGAGGCACCGGAGCATGACATTCTGTCATGGCGCTGGCCATGATTTTTGCCTCGCGCGTGATTCTCCGCCCAGTCACGTTTCAAAATTCCTGCGTCGCTGGTCGGAGAATCCCGCCCTTGGTTCTTGCTTTATAGTTCTTGCTTGGAAGTTGTCATTTCTTTCCCCAACACGCATGTTCAATATTTTTCCTTTTTTATCACAATTCCTGCATTTTGCATCTTTGCACCAGCAATCTGTTGCTGCATGCCTAGTTTTTGCACATGATGGCAATTTCGAACCTGTGTCTGTGTTCGTGTCTCAGCCAACATTTTATGGATTCGAGTGCTCAAATTAAATTGTTGGGCTTCCTTAGCTGCTAATTCCATAGAGTTACATGGTAGCACCATGGTTAACACTGATGCCTCACAGCACCAGGGACCCGGGTTCAATTTTAGCTTTGGATGACTGTCTGTGTTGTGATAAATGTAGGAATTTCAGATATATTGTGTAAGTATTTGTTGAATTAAGGGTTAAAAGCCTGGGTTTCAGTGAGTTTGACTGCTGAAATCATGGGCGGGATTCTCCCGTACCCGGTGGGGCGGAGGGTCCCGGCGAGACGGTGTGCTGTGAACCACTCCAGCGTCGGGCTGCCCCAAAAGGTGCGGAATCCTCCGCTCCTTCAGGGGCTAGGCCCACCCCGGAGTGGTTGGCGCTCCGCCGGCCGGCGTGGAAGGCCTATGGCATCCGCCCCCGGCGATTCTCCGACCCGGCGGGAGGGGGAGCGGAGAATCCCGCCCCATGTTTTAAAAGATTCTTAGGTTTAAAGACAACAAAGCTTTTGGAAGTGAGGGGTGCAATTAACCATTGTAAAAAGCTTGGGCTAAAGCAATTTTGTTCTGATTAAGGGGATTCCACGGGGAGTTAATTAATTTTCAGCTTGGTGAGATGATGTCATTGCTGGGTGGAGCTAAGGCATCAGGCTTTTGAGAAAGCATTTTCTGTTCAGTTCTATTCTGAGTGAAGCTGGGACCGCAAGTCAAGTTTTGCTCTCTGTTGTTTTGTTAAAAAGAGATTAACACTCTTTAAAGCAGTGCAGACTTGTCTGAGGACAAGGAGAAGCTGAAACAAGCCAGTTGAAACAGCTTTGCTTTGTCTGGCCCTTGTTCCGCACTGTAACCAATCACTATTTGTCAATGTAATTTATTGATTATTCTTTTGTCTACTATGTATGTACTGTGTATGTTCCCTTGGCCGCAGAAAAATACTTTTTGCTGTACTTCAGTACATGTGATAATAAATCAACCAATCAATCAATTGTAAAAACATACAGCCAGAGTTTCTGCATGGGTCTGACTGGAGTTAGATCTTTTCTACAAAGCAGAGTCAAGAGTTCTCTTTCTGAAAGAATGGGTGAAACCTAATAGATGCAGTGCGTAAATCTCGTGAGAAACCTCTCATGAGATTTACCCAGCTCGACACACCTCATGAGATCGAACAGGATCTCGCCAGACATCACGATCTCAGGAAATGGGACTAAGTATGGCCTCGGCGGGGTGTTCACGCTGAGGACCCGAAATTAAACAGGGTCCCATTAGATAGCAGGGTCTTTCTCGGCACTGCATGTGCCGGCAAACACCCAGCTAAACACGCAATGGGCGGGATCCAGATCTGGTTAATCTGCATATTAAAGTGCTGCAGTAAGCAGCACTTTGATGTGCACTCGCCAGAGTTACCCAAGGCACAGGATCTAACCCCCATGCTTCGGAGACCCCGAGCGAGCGCCAGTTAGTACTGGTCTCCACAAACCAAGGGACCAGACATACTGGCACTTGGGGTGCGGTGGAATTCAGGGGCCCTGGGTAGTAGGCCTCTGAATAGGGTGGTACCCAGGCACTAACACTGACAGTCTGGCACCCTGGCAGTGTCACCAAGGCACTCCGGCAGTGCCACCTTGGTGCCACCCTGGCACTGCCAGAATGTCTAGGCGGTACTGCCAAGCTGGCAGAAACACTGCTTAGGTGCCACGGTGGCATTTTGCCCATGCCGGGGATCGGGTCGGGGTGCCCTGTCCTTATTTGGGGGGTGTAAGGGGATCGCGACTTCTATAGAAGTTTATAGGGTGAGTTTGGGCATTTGGTGGGTCCGGGTGTCACGTTGGGGGGTCTTGAGATCAGGTCACCATTTTATTTTCCTGCACTGGCAAACAAAGCTCCTCAGCACGGGAAAAGGGACTAAGTATGGCCTCAGCGGGGCATTCCGGCTGAGGACCCGAAATTAAACAGAATCCCATTAGATAGCGGGGTCTTTCTCGGCACTGTGAATGCCGGGAAACACCCAGCTAAACACACTTGACACAGGCCTCTGCTTCATTTCTGTTAAATCGTGCCCAATATTTCTGTAAAGCAAGTGTTCCTCTGTGCCATTTGTATTTAAATTGGATTGAGAGGGGAGATATTTTATTTTCTTGTTCTTTAAGTAGGAACAAAGGTAGCAAGGATATTGTATTCACTGTATTGAGTAGTATTGTTTACGGGGTAATTGTAAGTTATTTTCTGTTATGATGTTAAAGGTTTTAAAACATTGTTAGTAATCGAGTTTGTTTTAATATACCATATCCCTACTTCTTAATGCAATCACTCCTGGAGCAAAGTATCTTTTCCTCACAGTCTTATAAAATTCAAATAAAATATTGGGGTTTCTCTCCAGTATCTTAGCCACTGTTGGGATCTGGTCTGGGATTGTAATAGTGGAGTTTGTACACTCTCCCCATATCTGCAAGGGTTTTCTCCGGGTGCTCCGGTTTTCTTCCACAGTCCAAAGATATGCAGGTTAGATTGGGTTGTGGGGATATGGGTGGGGGGCTAGGTATGGATAGAGTGCTTTTTCGGAGGGTCAGTGCAGACGTGATGAGCCAAATGGCCTCCTTCTGCCCTGTAGGGATTCTATAGATCGCAACTTCTAAAACATTCTTTAGGTTTAGGTTACTGTCTGTTAATGTCCTTTTTTGGATAACTTTGCTTCTTTTTTTAAAAAAATATATTTTATTCAAGATTTTTGGCCAAACATAACAGTACGTAGTGTTTCTTTTACACAACAATAAAGCAATATAAATAACAGTGGCCAGTTTTAAACAAGTAAATAAATAATATATAAACAAAAACAAAAACAAAACTGAATGGCAAATGCCTTGTCCAAAATAAATACTCTCCAAAAATACAATCCAACAATCCAATATACAATTACCTATAACAACTACCTATACATATTATACATATACAATAACATCTCTGAGAGTCCGTTCGATTCCTCCCCCCCCCCACTTGCCCCCCCCCCCCCCTGAGTTGCTGCTGTTGTCTACTTCTTTTCCATTCCCTCTATCTTTCTGTGAGGTAATCGACGAATGGTTGCCACCGCCTGGTGAACCCCTGAGCCGAACCCCTTAACACAAACTTAATCCGTTCTAACTTTATAAACCCTGCCATGTCGTTTATCCAGGTCTCCACACCTGGGGGTTTGGCTTCCTTCCACATTAACAATGTCCTGTGCCGGGCTACAACGGACGCAAAGGCCAAAACATCAGCCTCTCTCGCCTCCTGCACTCCCGGCTCTTCTGCAACCCCAAATATAGCCAACCCCCAGCTTGGTTCGACCCGGACCCCCACCACCTTCGAAAGCACCTTTGCCTTCCCCACCCAGAACCCCTGTAGTGCCGGGCATGACCAGAACATGTGGGTGTGATTCGCTGGGCCTCTCGAGCATCTCGCACACCTATCCTCTACCCCAAAAAATTTACTAAGCCGTGCTCCAGTCATATGCGCCCTGTGTAACACCTTAAGTTGTATCAGGCTTAGCCTGGCACACGAGGACGATGAGTTTACCCTACGTAGGGCATCAGCCCACAGCCCCTCCTCAATCTCCTCCCTCAGTTCTTCTTCCCATTTCCCTTTCAGCTCATCTACCATGATCTCCCCCTCGTCCCTCATTTCCCTGTATATGTCCGACACCTTACCATCCCCCACCCATGTCTCTGAGATCACTCTATCCTGCACCTCCTGCGTCAGGAGCTGCGGGAATTCCCTCACCTGTTGCCTCGCAAAAGCCCTCAATTGCATGTACCGAAATGCATTCCCTTGGGGCAACCCATATTTTTCCGTCAGCGCTCCCAGACTCACAAACGTCCCATTTACAAACAGATCTCTCAGTTGTACTACCCCAGCTCTTTGCCATGCTCCAAATCCCCCATCCATTCTCCCCGGAACGAACCTATGATTGTTTCTTATCGGGGACTGCACCGAAGCTCCCGTCCTTCCCCTATGCCGTCTCCACTGCCCCCAAAATTTCAATGTAGCCACCACCACCGGGCTTGTGGTGTATTTCTTTGGTGAGAATGGCAACGGTGCCGTCACCATTGCTTGTAGGCTAGTCCCCCTGCAGGACGCCCTCTCCAATCTCTTCCACGCCGCTCCCTCCCCTTCTCCCATCCACTTACACACCATTGAAACATTGGCGGCCCAGTAGTACTCACTTAGGCTCGGTAGTGCCAGCCCCCCCCCTGTCCCTACTACGCTGCAAGAATCCCCTCCTCACTCTCGGGGTCTTCCCAGCCCACACAAAACTCATAATACTCTTCTCGATTCTTTTGAAAAAAGCCTTCGTGATCACCACCGGGAGGCACTGAAACACAAAAAGGAATCTCGGGAGGACCACCATTTTAACCGCCTGCACCATACCTGCCAATGACAGGGACACCATGTCCCATCTCTTAAAGTCCTCCTCCACCTGTTCCACCAACCGCGTTAAATTAAGCCTGTGTAATGTACCCCAATTCTTGGCTATCTGGATCCCCAAGTACAGTTTATACCCTGAAAAATCCCCAAACTCCCCAAGTATCCGCATTATCTCTGGCATCCCCTCCGCCGGGTCCGCCACATATAGCAACAAATCATCCGCATACAGAGATACCCGGTGTTCTTCTCCCCCCCTGAGTACTCCCCTCCACTTCCTGGAACCCCTCAATGCTATGGCCAGGGGTTCAATCGCCAGTGCAAACAATAACGGGGACAGAGGACATCCCTGCCTCGTCCCTCTATGGAGCCGAAAATAGTCAGACCCCCGTCCATTCGTGACCATGCTCGCCATCGGGGCCCTATACAGCAACTGTAGCCACCTGATATACCCATCCCCAAAACCAAATCTCCTCAGCACCTCCCACAAATAATCCCACTCCACTCTATCAAATGCTTTCTCGGCATCCATCGCCACCACTATCTACGCTTCCCCCTCTGGTGGGGGCATCATCATTACCCCTAGCAGCCTCCGTATATTTGTATTCAGCTGTCTCCCCTTCACAAACCCAGTTTGGTCCTCATGAACCACCCCCGGGACACAATCCTCTATCCTCATTGCCATTACCTTGGCCAGAATCTTCGCGTCCACATTCAGGAGGGAAATGGGCCTGTAGGACCCGCATTGCAGCGGGTCTTTTTCCTTCTTTAGGAGGAGCGATATCGTTGCCTCTGACATAGTCGGGGGCAGCTGCCCCCTTTCCCTCGCCTCATTAAAGGTTCTCATCAGTAGCGGGGCCAGCAAGTCCATATATTTCCTATAGAATTCAACTGGGAATCTGTCTGGTCCCGGGGCCTTCCCCGCCTGCATGCTCCCAACCCCTTTCACCACTTCCTCCGTCTCAATCTGTGCTCCCAGTCTCACCCTCTCCTGCTCCTCCACCTTAGGAAATTCCAGCTGATCCAGAAAGCACATCATTCTCTCCTTCCCATCCGGGGGCTGAGCTTCATATAATCTTTCGTAAAATGCCTTGAACACTCCATTCACTCTCTCCGCTCCCCGCTCCATCTCTCAACCCCCTATCTCCCTCGCTGCTCCCCTTTTCCTCAGTTGGTGGGCCAGCAACCTGCTCGCCTTCTCCCCGTATTCATACTGTACACCCTGTGCCTTCCTCCATTGTGCCTCTGCATTACCCGTAGTCAACAAGTCAAATTCTACATGTAGCCTTTGCCTTTCCCTGTACAGTCCCTCCTCCGGTGCCTCCGCATATTGTCTGTCCACCCTCAGAAGTTCTTTCAACAACCGCTCCCTTTCCCTACCCTCCTGCTTTCCTTTATGTGCCCTAATAGATATCAGCTCCCCTCTAACCACTGCCTTCAGCGCCTCCCAGACCACTGCCGCTTGTACCTCCCCATTATCATTGAGTTCCAAGTACCTTTCAATACACCCCCTCACCCTTAAACACACCCCCTCATCTGCCAATAATCCCATGTCCATTCTCCAGGGTGGACGCTGTTGTTTTTCTTCCCCTATCGCCAGGTCCACCCAATGTGGAGCATGATCCGAAATGGCTATAGCCGTGTACTCCGTCCCCGTCACCTTTGGGATCAGTGCCCTTCCCAAAACAAAAAAATCTATTTGTGAATAAACTTTGTGGACATGGGAGAAAAACGAAAACTCCTTACTCCTAGGTCTACTAAATCTCCAGGGGTCTACTCCTCCCATCTGCTCCATAAAGTCCTTAAGCAACCTAGCTGCAGCCGGCCTCCTTCCGGTCCTGGACCTCGATCTGTCCAGCCCTGGGTCCAGCACCTTATTAAAACCTCCACCCATTACCAACTTCCCCACTTCTAGGTCCGGGATTCGTCCTAGCATACGCCTCATAAAGTTGGCATCATCCCAGTTCGGGGCATACACGTTCACTAATACCACCGCCTCCCCTTGCAATTTGCCACTCACCATCACGTATCTGCCCCCACTATCCGCCACTATAGTCTTTGCCTCAAACATTACCCGCTTCCCCACTAGCATGGCCACCCCTCTGTTTTGTGCGTCTAGCCCCGAATGAAACACCTGCCCCACCCATCCTTTGAGTAGTCTGACCTGGTCTATCAGCTTCAGATGCGTCTCCTGAAGCATAACCACATCTGCCTTAAGTTTCTTTAGGTGTGCGAGTACAAGTGCCCTCTTAATCGGCCCGTTCAGCCCTCTCACATTCCACGTGATCAACCGGGTTGGGGGGCTCTTTACCCCCCCTCGCCCCCCTTGACGACTAGCCATCTCCTTTTTCAATCCAGCTCCTCACCCGGTTCCCACGTAGCCGTATCTCCCCCAAGCGGCGCCCCCCCGCCCCGACCAACCCCCCCCATACCAGCTCCCCCTTCTCCCCAGCAGCAGCAACCCAGTTAACCCCCCCCCCGCTAGATTCCAAACTAGCGTAATTGCACCCCCCATGTTGCTCCCAGAAGTCAGCAAACTCTGGCCGACCTCGGCTTCCCCCCGTGACCTCGGCTCACACTGTGCGAGGCCCCCTCCTTCCTGCTTCCCTGTTCCCGCCGTGATTACCATAGCGCGAGAACAAAGCCTGCGCTTCCCTTTTGGCCCCACCCCCAATGGCCGGCGCCCTCAGCTCCTCATCCTCCCTCCCCCGTTCCCCCACGACATGGGGAAGAGAGAAAAGTTACAGGGTCGCAGGATTAACAACTTGGGAAGTCATCGCTTCCCTCTTTTCCCCCCCTTCATCCCACATATTCACCCCCCCACTTTGTCCCAAACGTTCTTTTTATGGCCCGCTCACTCCAGTTTCTCCTCGACAATAAATGTCCACACCTCATCTGCCGTTTCAAAGTAGTGGTGTTTCCCTTGATGTGTGACCCACAGTCTTGCCGGTTGCAGCATTCCAAATTTAATCTTCCGTTTGTGCAGCACCGCCTTGGCCCGATTAAAGCTTGCCCTCCTTCTCGCCACCTCCGCACTCCAATCTTGATATACGCGGATCACCGCGTTCTCCCACCTACTGCTCCGAGTTTTCTTTGCCCATCTGAGGACCATCTCTCTGTCCTTATATCGGAGAAATCTCACCACTATGGCTCGAGGAATTTCTCCAGCCCTCGGTCTTTGCACCATAACTCGATAGGCTCCCTCCACCTCCAGCGGACCCGTCGGGGCCTCCGATCCCATTAACGAGTGCAGCATCATGCTCACATATGCCCCGACGTCCGCCCCTTCTACACCTTCGGGAAGACCAAGAATCCTTAAATTCTTCCTCCTCGCATTATTCTCCAGCACCTCCAGCCTTTCCACACACTTTTTGTGTTGTGCCTCGTGCATCTCCGTTTTCACCACCAGGCCTTGTATGTCGTCCTCATTCTCAGCAGCCTTTGCCTTCACGACCCGAAGCTCCTGTTCCTGGGTCTTTTGCTCCTCCTTTAGCCCCTCAATCGCTTGTAATATCGGGGCCAACAGCTCCTTCTTCATCTCCTTTTTGAGTTCTTCCACGCAACGCCGCAGGAATTCTTGTTGGTCAGGGCCCCATATTAAACTGCCTCCTTCCGACGCCATCTTGCTTTGTGCCTGCCTTCCTGGCCGCTGCTCTAGAGGATCCACCGCAATCCGGCCACTTTCCTCTCTTTTTTCCATCCGTGTCCAGGGGGGATTCCCTTCTGGATTCCAGCACAGTTTTTTTTGCCGTTAGAATTGCCGTTGGGGCTCCTATCAAGAGCCCAAAAGTCCGTTCCACCGGGAGCTGCCGAAACGTGCGACCTAGCTGGTCATCGCCGCACCCGGACATAACTTTGCTTCTTAACACACACTAGTCTGTCTCTAATAGTGTCATTAAAGGCATCTCCAAATTCCCAATATTCAGCTAATTTCTTCAAAATAGCTAGAAAATGTATGATTGATTCCCCTTCTTGTAAGTTACGTTTATGGAACGATGAACAAAGGTTTAGGTGAGAAATGGCCCTACCTACAATCTCCACAATCTCATCATAGGTTTTGGAGCCTAGTTTTTCTGGCTGCACCAGACTTCACGGGAGGCTGAATATCTGCTCCCCCCCCCCCCCCCACTCCCCCCTCCCCCCACCCCCCCGCCCGGTCCCCCACCATTGTCCTCAAGAAAGTAGGGGCTATCATTTCTGCCACAATTTTATTCGCTTGGACAAAGTAATTGAAACTTTCAGTTTGCGAGCTCCACCACTCGGTGTTTTCATCATAAGGTCCCACGGCGCCACAAATTCCCACAATTTTGACCATGGAAAGGCCTTGCATAAGCACAATGAGACACAAATTTAGCACTGTTTCGCTTCTTTTTTCAAATAAGGTACCCCTGAACTCAGCCTGTATCCTTCCAAGTTTTGGAACACCCCCAACTCTAAACTATTGTTGCAGGGTACTTGCTACTCACAGTGCTCCTTGTACCATTCGGAATCTTTCCAGGCAGAGCATATGGCGAGTTTCTTTTCGATGTTGTTTCCTCGAAAATTTACATTTCAATTTTGGTCCCTTCGATGTCTGCTACCAATATTTGGCACCTCTCCATCACCAGCTTTGGTGTAGCAAATGTTTTAGCTTCTCAATCCTTTTTGGATGTTTGCGCACGATTGACAAATTTTCTATTTGTTTTACTTCTCCAGGATTCTGTCAGTGTGGTTCTGACCTTCTCGTTACCAGTTTTCATTGTGGTATTTTTAAAGAATAGGCTTGCAGACCATGAAGGTACAAACAATAAGTGCTTTATTGGAAAGGTGTTTACTCTACACGCTGTTAGGATAGACTGCGCAATTTAGACCATTTGTCTGCGCAAATAGCCGATGACATCATCAATAAGTCACATGATTAGACTCTTAACGTGCTCTTGTTCCAACTAGGAACAAACAAGAATATACAACATTCAATTCTCACCATTTTTCGAGTCAATTTTCCATTACTGCTTCTGAATTATATTCATCTACTTGTGCTTGTCGCTCACCAACCTCATTTGCCAAACTTTGTGCCTTTACATATGTGCATTCTAAACCTGCCTATATACTCCTCATAGTCTTTCTTAGTTTAATTCTATCTTAAACTGTATTACTTCCTTCGCGAGTACTATCCAATGCTCAACACTTACTTCTTTATGCACCTTATGCACTCTTCTTCCTCTATGTGCTGGTGCCCAACTTGCTACCAAATTAGGTTAAACCCTTCCCAAGTGAGTCACTCTTTAATGAGGGCAATGTCCTTCGGTTCTTCTCTTCCATTGTTTCCACTCACTCCTCTCACTCACTTTGTGTGTTGTTTTTTCTTACAAATAGGGTGAAAGCTAGTGAATGCCTGTCAAAAAGGTAAGTGGAGTTTGTGTGGGACCTTTGCATGCATTGCATATATTGAGAGTAATAGTGAACGTGGATAAGATATTCATCCTTGGACAGTTCCAAAAATGAGTAAGTAGAGGCAAGGAACAGTGGTTTCCTGGAAGCTTCCGTTCTCAATGCCAAATCTGGATTTTCATGTCAACAGGCAGAATGCAGGGGCTCCCATTCTCTTTACTCTTTGACATCAGAGTTTGTTCAAACTTTGAAGAGAGAAACCCCCACATTCTTCCACTGCTGGTCAGTGGCTGTCAACTCAGTCCTCCCACCCGCCCCACTTCCAGCTCACCACTTCAAAATCACTCAAGCATGAAGGGAAGTGATTGGAAAACACTTAACTCTGTTTGAATTGGATGATGTTGATAAACATTGCGGTTAGAGCACCTCAGAGTTACTCAAGCATGAAGGAAGATGAATGGAGCAAAGAAGACAGCTGTGTGTGTGTGTGTGTGTGCAAGCTATCAATCATAGCCAAGTAAGAATGAATGAATGGCCTGCAGCTCAAGGATCTGAGGCGGTTTAAACACAGTTGTCTGGTTTTCATTTTCCAGGAATTGATGCAGAGTGCTTCCTATCTCTGAGCTAGGAGGTGTACTGCCCAGGTGAATGTTACAACAGTAATCTTTTTCACTGCCTCTATCGGACTGCTCTCTAGTTTCCAGACAGGGTTTTATTTTCTGGGGGGCTCCCTGACAGGGATCTCTTTTCTGGGGGTCTTCCTGATATGGGTCTTTGGGGGGGGGTCTCCTTATTTAGGGGGTATCTGTGGGGGTCTCTTTATTGAAAGAGTCTCTTGGGGTAATCTCTTTATTTTGGGGTCTCTGTGGGGGTCACTTTATTGAAGTAATCTCTGGGGGTTTCTTTATTGAGGGAGTCTCTGGGGGTCTCATTATTTAGGGGGTCTCTGTGGGGCTCTCTTTATTAAGGGAGGCTCTGTGGGAGTCTCTTAATTGAGCTGGTGTTTGGGGGGGTCTCCTTATTTCAGGCATCTCTGTGGGGGGGTCTGTATATTTAGGAGGTCTGTAGGGGTCTCTTTATTTAGGGGGTCTCTGTGGGGGGCGGGGGGGGAGGTGAATCGGGTCACCCCATACTGATGGGGCGTAAAACACCACCTTTGTCACACCGGCGGGGGGACTTAGTGTCCCAAATAGAGAATCCAGCCCAGAAAATTTCAAATTCATTCTGAAATTTGAAATGGAATATTGCATACCTCATGTTGAAAAATGAAAAAAAAATGAAAATCGCTTATTGTCACAAGTAGGCTTCAATGAAGTCCCTAGTCGCCACATTCCGGCGCCTGTTCGGGGAGGCTGTTACGGGAATTGAACCGTGCTGCTGGCCTGCCTTGGTCTGCATTCAAAGCCAGCGATTTAGCCCTGTGCTTTTAATGTTGCTTTTAATATATTTATATTTGAATGAAATTTGCAGCAGTTTGAGAGGCGAAGAAGTAGAGTTGGTTGGAGGATTGCATTTTCTCTGTAGTGCAGGTTAAGGAGTTGGAAATAACTAAACTGAGTTGCTATAAGTTGCCTGCCATTACAGAATAACATTTCTCCACAGGCAATTCCCATATTAAATGTGTTGTTGGAATTTATAATAGGAAAAAATGATAACATAAAATAAGATTTTGTAGAGACATGCACGTGCAGGTCAACATGTTATATATAGCTCTTAGGGCTAAAGTGATCAAGGGATATGAGGGGAAGGCAGGATCAGGGTATTGAATTTGATGATTAGCCATGATCATAGTGAATGGCGGAGCAGGCTCGGCCACCGAATGGCCTAGTCCTCCTTCAATTTTCTATGTATATTTAATAGAAATATGTTGCAAACTTTAAAAGTGATCACAGAACAATTCAGCTTCTCTATAATTCTTTATGTCATGTAGATCTGTATAATTAAAGACTTAGAGGACAAAATTGGATCGCCTCCGGGGTGTCACAATGCAAGAAAACCAAAACCATTGAAAGTAATTCAGACAGGATGCAAAATTTGTGCTGCTTGCTAGCTATAAGGATTCTGCCCTGCAGCCCAGTGCTGAATGCTCTGCTGAGCACAGTAAGAAGTCTTACAACACCAGGTTAAAGTCCAACAGGTTTGTTTCGATGTCACGAGCTTTCGGAGCGCTGCTCCTTCCTCAGCTGAGTGAAGAGGAATGAAGAGCCACATCATGGCTCTGCTGAGTGGCTGCATGTCTTAGCGGGGCACCCAAGTTTGTGTGACGTGAGCACCACTTAAAGCTAATCTGCATGACTTAAAACCAGACTGCACCCCTTTAAGGCAAAATGCATTTTGGTTAGAACAGGAGCTGAAAGAGTGGAAGAAGTTACAAAAATTGTACAATAGATCTGAGAATGTACTCCAAGGGACTCTGATGCATGAAATGAACAGGAAGAGAAGGCGTTCTTGCTTCAGGGAGACAGGAGCCCCCCCCCCCTCCCCCGACAGCTATTGAGAAGGCAGCGGGCTCAGGTAGCCGTTGTGATCCCTGCTGTGGTGTTGGGTGCTCTGGTGCACAGATGAGCCAACACAGTTGTATGTGGTACAATTCTATTTTATTTTAACTCTTATATACAGTTCGTTCTGGATACTCTGCACGTGCTGTCTCCCTGAGTGTGTCTTGTAGCAGGTCTGTCCTTGTCCTCGTCTCCAGCTAATACTGTCCACCAGGTGTCGTGTTTGTGCTTTTATATGTTTCCTGTCTTTGTCTGTGATTGGTTGTGGTGTTGTGTGTTCTGATTTGTCTGTTGGTGTGTCTATCATGATGTGTGTGTTTGAATATCATGACATCCCCCCTTTTTACAAAGATATGTGCCTACGTGGTTATAAATATAATCGTGTCGTGAGTGCATCTAAGAGTGTGTGTGTGTTGTGTACAACGTGTGTATGTGACGTAGCTATTTACATGGGGCGATGTCGGGTGCGTCACACTAACAAGGTTGTACCATAACAAAACATGAATGCGAGAAGAAAAAAAACTTGAACAGTGGTCCGGTCAGACGATATCTGGAACGATAAACAACAACAGGCTATAATACAGAAGTGTTTGACTTTTTGAACGTATGAACAGCGTTATAAGTCCAGTCTAATGGGTGACCGCCTCAAGAATAGGCTGGTCCTCAAGCCGGTTCAGCTGTGGAGATTTGGGTTCACACTGGTTCACATTGGACTGTTGGAGGTGATGCTGTTGCCGAAGTCTCTACTTTTCCATTTGTTGTACTTCGTGCAGTGCTTGGTTTTTCATTCGTGCAAATATAACATTCAACATCTTTGTTAGTGTTGCCTTGGCTGTGGTTTGGTTTACTAAGTTTTTTGCTGGCCAGGTGAATATTGTAGCACGTTCTAACAGCCTGTAACACAGTTCCTTTGTGTATTTCTATGTGCTGAGATGTTACTGTAGTTAGTAAGGCCTTAATTATCTGCAACTGAACACCTTCGTCGGTTTGTGGTCCTTGAGAACAACCACATATTGTCTCTATAATTCTATCAATTAATTTCTGTAAACAGTCAGATGATGTGCTGACTATGCGGGGACTGGTATGCCAACTCAAAAGGGAGAAAATACTTGTCTGCTTCAATAAAGTTTGCCCTGGATTTCACAGGTGGCAAGGTCCCAGAAACAGCCTTAGCTTCTGCATGGGGAGGATTTTAGCTGCTGTGGCCTGGTCACGGGTGGTGATGGAAGGGGCATGATCCGTGGCATCTCCACGAAGTCATCCTTGGGAACCAGTGGAGGATCCGGCGTGTGCGTACGGTTCAGTTGCGAGCGTGGAAGGTGGCGCGAAGCTCGCTGATTGCGCCTACGCACCAATCCATCCGCCCTGCATGCCAGGAACAAGGTGGAGTCTTTTTTTCTTTTTATGTTTGTGGTGGACGGCATCTTGCAGCCGATAGGTCGTTGCTATCGAAGAAGCACCATCACTAATGTCATGCAAGGCGATGACTGTGCCAGATGTGGAAGTTGGCCGAGACCGTGCACGTTGGTTCCGGCCACCTGCTGTGCCGGAAGGGCGACTCCGCAGAGAAACGTCGAAGCATGTCGCCTTGGAGAGAGAATTGTTGCTCGCATCAACGTCTGGCGATGGCGCGAATTGGTGTGTCCGTCTTGGACCGCCGGTGCTAGTCGCCACTGCCGACCCAGTGGGACTGCCACGCGATCCATTCCCTGTCACCGTGGCATCCGCCGTCACCCTGAGCGTGCCATCACCGAGGCCGCGACACCGCCCGTCCGGAGCAAGATCTGGCGTGCGCGAATCAGAGTCGGCGCTTGGCTGCTCCTCATCTGGAGTCCGGTCTCCCTTCCGTCGATGCTCCCCGTCCGGAGTCCCAACAGGTTCACTGGAGGCAGCCGAGATTCCCTGAAGCTGCACTTCTAGAGTCGGAACATGCAGGAATGCACCGACCAGTGGAGAGGCTCGAGCCATCGAGGGTGGAAGCGGTGCGCCGCCACCGCAGTCGTCAGTGGTCCCACCGTGATCGTTGAGTGCCTCGGTACGCACTAGGCGAGGTCTGTCACCTTGCACCTTTTGCATGGGAAGTGGGATGCTGTCGTCACTCGTCTCACATCCCGTGGATAGATCCTCATTAGCAGCTTGCTGTTCACTAGGGTTGGGTGAATTGTCAGAGTTTTCATCTGGTGGTGCACACCATGTCGGTGGACTGTCATTGTCTTGCCGTTGTCCTTCATTTGGGCTTTTCTTCTTTGGAATTTTAAATCTTCCCCCAGACATTGCAGAACCTTGTTTAATACCCCCAAATTCTCCCATATGTATGGTCTCGAATATAGGATCCAATGTTTCTATCAACATTGTACTATTTTCCAAAGAACATTCCGTTTCACTTTTCTTCTCAGGTACCTCATATGTATCTTTGTCTAATGTACATGCCTTCATGGTCTCTGGGTCTGATTTTGCTGGGATTGGCATGGTCACAGTCTCTCTTTTACTGTTCTCAATTGCCCACATTATACTCCCCATACATAACTGCTTAATCACTGGGGTTAGTGTGGTACAATGGATAATCGGGTCGACCTTATCTGCATCTTCACCATTAGTGGAAAGCACACTTGGTTCACTTGAAACTGCTGCGGGTTTTAAATTCGTTATCTGGCTACTCGATGTCGGTGTCCTCGGGGTTCTTGCTCCAATGTTCTGCTCATTGATCAGTGGAGTGTGTTTAGATTCAATGCAGTTAATGTTCCCCTCAAGGTTTGAAGAGTCATTACTGACTAACTGCTGGTCTCCGAAGTTGGGACTCTGCTTTCTGAGTACATTAAACCTTTCTTCTGCACTATATCTGGGTCTTGTGTCAGACTGATGGCAGGTGTCATGATATTCAAACACACACATCATGATAGACACACCAACAGACAAATCAGAACACACAACACCACAACCAATCACACACAAAGACAGGAACCATATAATGCAGAAGAAAGGTTTAATGTACTCAGAAAGTTGATGACTGCATCTTCACATGTAAATATCCTACAAACTGCTCCAATTGCCACATACTACTTCATTCACCATACCCACTTTATTCATCTGCCAATAATTTCTGTCAACCATAATTCCTACATCACATTATTAGAAATTAGCTGAGGGTTAGGGAGAAATAGTACTTAACAAGAACTGCCAACAAGATGGACATGAGTGAAGGGAGAGCTGAAGAATCTTTTAAACCCATGCATAATTTGTCACTGGAAAATATGTACTCACAACATGCCAATAATTTGGAATTAATAAACTTCCTGCAGAAGGATAAGGATTAAAATTGTGAAGAGTCAGACATTGCCTCCCCCACAGTACTCTGTTAAAATACTGTTACCCTCTAATCTCAAGAATATCTTTACACATGTATGTATTTACTGAAGAAACTGTTACACCTTGAAGGTGTAAATAACATTAGGAAAATGGAGAAACAGAACAATTAGACACCTATGTTCTATGTCAAAATGGTACAACAAATAATCAATGTTATGGGAAAAAATGCTGGGGAAAATAGTGACGAGCAACTGAGAAACTTTTGACCAAAATGAATAAGGGAGGATCCCAATCAAATAAAGAATTGTGGGAGGCACTAAGGTCAACACTGATAATAATAATTGTTATTATTGTCCCAAGTAGGCTTACATTAACACTGCAACGAAGTTACTGTGAAAATCCCCTAGTCGCCACACTCCGGCGCCTGTTCAGGTTACACTGAGGGAGAATTCAGAATGCCTAATTCACCTAACAAGCATGTCTACATACAGAGAATTTCCAGGAAGTCCGAGACAAAATGAATAAGATAATTAAAGCATCAGTACACCTGTCTGGACAAATAGTCAACTCTTTATTTAAAGACCTTTAAATGACTCAGGTAGGAAATGCCCATTTAATCCCCATAAAGCCTTATAGTATAACCCAAGTACAAGTGACTATGAAGCCCAAGAATATTGGCAGCTGATGCCACACTTTTCTTTCAGTTTAAGGTCTATCATTGAAAGCCTTTTTCCCAGAAGAACCTAGGGCTGAATTCTCCCATCCATGTCTAAGCTCAGCAGTGGGGGCGGAACAGGGAGTATTTCCTGATGCGGAGGTCAACAGAAAATCCTGCGGAATCTTGCGTCCCTGACATCTTTAATTATGCAGTTGGGGTTTCCTGACATCTAGCATGGTGGTGCGGCCTGGATGCCGCACACCCATTATCATGTCAAGGCACCAATTTTAAAAGGCAAAGGCATCCAGACATCCAACTTACTGTCAAATCCAATAGAGACGGCAGGAAGGGGAGAGGAAGGTCCAATGTCTAAGCTTAATGACGCACTGCTGCTTGTCAACCCTGCACGGGGGCACAGTAGCATAGTGGTTAGCACAGTTGCTTCACAGCTCCAGGGTCCCAGGCTCGATTCCCGGCTTGGGTCGCTGTCTGTGCGGAGTTGTACTTTCTCCCCGTGTCTGCGTGGGTTTCCTCTGGTGCTCCGGTTTCCTCCCACAGTCCAATAATGTGCAGGTTAGGTGGATTGGCCATGCTAAATTGCCCTTAGTGTTCAAAAAGGTTGGGTTGGGTTGGATTACTGGGATAGGGTGGGGTGTGGGCTTAGGTAGAGTGCTCTTTCCAACTCTACGGGCCGAATAGCCTCCTTCTGTACTGTAAATTCTATGAAAATTCTATGCAAAGTCTTCCTGACTAACATCTGGGGGCTTTTGCCAAAGTTGGCTTAAGTAGGGTGCTCTTTCCAAAGGTCGGTGCAGACTCGATGGGCCAAATGGACTCCTTCTGCATTGTAAATTCTATGGATCTTTGATTCTATGATACTTTACAAAAAATGTCCCAGACACCACTATCACCATTCCTGGGTATGTCCTGTCTCACCAACAGGACAGGCCCAGCAGAGATGGCAGCACTGTGGTATACAGTCGGGAAGTAGTTGCCCGGGAGTCCTCAACATCGACTCTGGACCCCATGAAGTCTCATGGCTTCAAGTTAAACATGGGTAAGGAAACCTCCTGCTACTTACCACATACCGGCCACCATCAGCTGATGAATCTGTACTCTTCTATGTTGAACACCACTTGGAGAAAGCACTGAGGTTGGCAAGGGCACAGAATATGCTCTGGGTGGGGAACTTCAATGTCCATCACCACGAGTGGCTCGGTCGTACCACCACAGACCGAGCTGGCCGGATCCTAAAAGTTGCTAGACTGGAACTTCATCAGGTGGTGAGGGAACCAGCAAGACAGAAAAACAGACTTGACCTCATCCTCACCAATCTGCCTGCTGCAGATGCATCTGTCCATGACAGTACCTGTAAAAGTGACCACAGCACAGTCCTTGTGGGGATAAAGTCCCAGCTTCACATTGAGGATACCTCCATCGTGTTGTGTGGCACAACCACCGTGCTAAATGGGATAGACTTCGTACAGATCTAGCAACTCAAGACTGGCATTCATGAGGTGCCATGGGAAATCAACAGCAGCAGAATTGAATTCAACCACAATCTGAAACCTCATGGTTCTGCATTTGTCCAACTCTATCATTACCACCAAGCCAGGAGGTCAACCTTGGTTTAATGAAGAGTGCAGGAAAGCATGCCAGGAGCAACACCAGGCATACCGAAAAATGAGGTGTCAACCTGGTGAAGCTACAACACAGGACTACTTGTGTGCCAAACAGAATAAGCACCAAGTAATAGCCGGAGCTAAGAGATTCCACGATGAACACATCAGATCTAAGCTCAGTGGTCCTGCCGCATCCAGTCGTGAATGGTGGTGGAAAATTAAACAACTCACTGGAGGAGGTGGCTTCCCAAGCATCCTCAATGATGGAGGAGCCCATCACATTTCTGCAAAAGACAAAGCTGAGGCATTCGCAACAATCTTCAGCCAGAAGTGCCAAGTGGATCATCCATCTTGGTCTCCCCAGAGGTCTCCAGCATCCCAGATGTCAGTCTTCAGCCAATACGATTCACACATGATATCAAGAAACAGCTGAAGGTACTGGATACTGCAAAGGCTATGGGCCCTGACAATATTCCGGCAATAGTGCTGAAGACTTGTACTCCAGAACTTGCCGCAGGCCTAGCCAAGCTGTTTCAGTACAGCTATAACAGTGGCACCTACCCGACAATGTAGAAAATTGCCCAGGTAGTTTCCTGTACACAACAAATAAGACAAATACAATCCAGCCAATTACTGCCTGTTATGGGCCAGAGTTTAGAGAACCCTAAAGTGTATCTTGGAGTTCATCTGACCCACACCTTTTAATAGATTGTGGTATGGGGAGCACACGGCCCACTCTACAGGTGTGGTAGAGCAGAAATGGAAAAGTATTTTTGAAAGCAAAACAGTGTTTATTCTATGAACTCAAGTTAACCTTTTTAAAACATACAGTGAACATTTTAGCAACCATTAATTCAAATACAACCCCCAAAGAATACAACACTAAGTAATTCGTAAGCTTTCCTTCTTAACATCCATATGACTTAAAAACAAAACCTTTATCAGAAGCACATCAGGTTAAAGTCACTACTGAAAACATTTATAATTCTGAATTCACCAAATGATCAAGAGATAGTCTTTTGATGGCAGAGAGTGATGTGTTGGGTACTCTGGATCTGTGGAGACTTCGTTTACCTTAGCAGTAACATAGACAGGCTACCAACCCCTGTAATAGTACAACTCTATTTTATTTAACTAAGAGCTGTTAAACATACTTGCACTGGGTCGACACTATGTTAGATTGACTGAAGACCTATGCCTAACCTGACCAGCCTATACTGCTAGCACATGCTGGATGTTTGTGCTACTGACTGCGGGCTCTGTCCATCTCAGAGGCTGCATCCCGAATGAGCGGGAAAACTAGCGCCCTCTGTCTTTATAGTGACCGTGCCCTAACTGGTGATTGGCTGCTGTGTTGTGTGTGTTGATTGGTCTTGCAGTGTGTCAGTCAGTGTGTGTCTCTGCACCATCATTACTGATGTGTACATTATGACATCTCCCCTTTTCTAAAAAAATGTGTGTTCGTGGCAATAAATAATGTAGTATGCGAATGTTCCTAACTATGTGTGGCACATGCGAGCATATTTACAGGACTATGTACAGAAACTCTAAGATATTTACATTGGAAGGTGTCGAGTGCAGATGGACAATATGTAACACAAAATATAACTAGAACAACAGTATGTACAAACCAGTGAGTTAATCAAACAGGGTAACGAAACAGTCAGTTCATGAGTTCAAAGAGTCCATGAATTCAGGCAGTTCATAAATTCAGTCTCTGAGGTGGGCGACAAATTCTGGTTGACCACCTCAAGGGTGGGTCAGGGGCCGCCTGTTCTGGAATGGGCGGGACTGTGTCAGACTCAGAGGGTGACAGAGCGAAAGGGAAATCTGCAAAGTCCGTGATAGGTTCATCATGACGGCGAGGCAGGACATGATGATCTGGTGGCGAGCGAGGAAGGAGTCGTAGTGCCCGCCTATTTCGGAGAAGAGAGCCGTCTTGTAGACGAACCAAAAATGACCTGGGGGCCACTTGTCTGAGCACCACAGCGGTGGCGGACCAACCACCATCGGGAAGTTGGACACGGACCTTGTCATCAGGAGCCAGAGCAGGGAGATCCGTGGCGCGGGCGTCGTACGCCGATTTGTGTTGGGCCCGAGACAACTGCATTCGACGAAGGACCAGAAGGTTGTCCGGGACATGAATCTCCGGCACCATCGTCCGCAGCGTGCGATTCATCAACAATTGAGCCGGTGACAGGACAATGGAGCTGATCTGTAAGCAAGCAGGGCGAGGTAAAAATCGGATCCTGCATTGGCCGCCTTGCACAAGAGACGTTTGACAATGTGCACCCCCTTTTCAGCTTTGCCATTGCATTGGGGATAATGGGGACTGAACGTGACATAGAATCATAGAATCATAGAATTTACAGTGCAGAAGGAGGCCATTCGGCCCATCGAGTCTGCACCGGCTCTTGGAAAGAGCACCCCACCCAAAGTCCACGCCTCCACCCTATCCCCATAACCCAGTAACCCCACCCAACACTAAGGGCAATTTTGGACACTATGGGCAATTTAGCATGGCCAATCCACCTAACCCGCACATCTTTGGACTGTGGGAGGAAACCGGAGCACCCGGAGGAAACCCACGCACACACGGGGAGGATGTGCAGACTCCGCTCAGACAGTGACCCAAGCCGGAATCGAACCTGGGACCCTGGAGCTGTGAAGCATTTGTGCTATCCACAATGCTACCGTGCTGCCCTTGAAGTTGTATCATTTGGCAAAATTGGACCACTCCTGACTGGCAAAACACAGGCCATTGTCGGACATGACCGTGAGCGGGATGCCATGGCGAGCGAAGATTTCCTTGCACGCACGGATGACCACAGTTGAGGTGAGGTCGTGTAGCCTAACTACCTCCGGGCAGTTTGAGAAATAGTCCACTATGAGGACGTAGTCCCGGCCAAGTGCATGGAACAGGTTGATGCCCACTTTGGTCCAGGGGGACGTGACCAACTCATGGGGTTGCAAGGTCTCCCTTGGCTGAGCAGGCTAGAAACGCTGGCACGTTGAGCAGTTAAGAACGGCGTTGGCAATGTCCTCGTTGATTCCAGGCCAGTACACTGCCTCACAGGCCCGTCGGCGGCATTTCTCCACTCCCAGGTGGCCCTCATGGAGCTGCTCAAGGACAAGGTTCCGCATGCTGTGCGGAATGACGATCCTGTCCAGCTTTAGTAGAATACCATCTACCACCGTCAGGTCATCTTTAATGTTATAGAATTGAGGACATTGGCCCTTGAGCCACCCGTCTGTCAGGTGGCGCATGACACGTTGGAGCAGGGGATCGTTTGCCGTTTCACGACGAATCTGGATAAGTTGGTCGTCCATGGCGGGCAGATTGGATGCGGCGAATGCCACCTGAGCATCAATTTGGCACACAAAGCCTGCTGGGTCGCAGGGTGTGGTGACAGATCGGGAGAGTGCATCGTCGACGATGAGCTCCTTACCCGGGGTGTAGATGAATTTGTACCGCCTGAGTTTAAGGAGAATGCGCTGCAGGCACGGCGTCATGTCGTTAAGGACTTTTTGAATGATATTGACCAGTGGCTGTGGTCTGTCTCGACTGTGAACTTTGGGAGTCCATAGACATAGTCATGGAATTTGACGACTCCGGTAAGAAGGCCCAGGCACTCTTTTTCAATTTGCGCATAGTGCTGTTCGGTGGGCGTCATTGTACGTGACGCATATGCAACAGGAGAACATGAGCAGGCGACATCACGTTGAAGGAGCACTGCTCCAATGCCGGACTGACTGGCATCCGTGGAGATCTTTGTTTCTTTGGCCGGATCGAAAAATGCCAACACCGGGGCCTTGGTCAGCTTCGCCCTGAGTTCCCGCCATTCTTATTCGTGGGTGGGGAGCCGTGGAGTGGGAGGCGAGGTTAGGGATGACACCATGCCCAGGAAGCGGAGGACCGCCTTCTTGCCCTACGGTGTCTTCATGGCCTTAATGGCAGACACCTTGCCAGCATCCGGCTGCACGCCAAACTGTGAAATGTGGTCTCCGAGGAATTTAAGTTCTGTTTAAGGACCAAAGGAGCATTTGGCCCTGTTGAGGCGGAGACCATGCTCATGGATTCGTCGGAAGACACGTTGGAGGCGATCAATGTGCTCCTGCGGGGTGGTAGAACAGACGATGATGTCGTCCACATATACGCGAACCCCTTTGATACCTTCCATCATCTGCTCCATTATTCTGTGGAACACTTCCGATGCAGAGATGATGCCAAACGGCATCCGGTTGTAGCAATAATGGAGTGTTAAAAGTGCAGAGCTTCCGACTGGATTTGTCGAGTTGGATCTGCCAGAACCCCTTGGATGCGTCTAGCTTGGTGAAAAATTTGGCACGTGAGTTCTTCGCGGTTTGGAATGGGATAGTGTTCTCTCATAATATTGCGGTTGAGGTCCTTGGGATCAATACATATGCGTAATTCGCCGGATGGTTTTTTCACGCACACCATAGAGCTGACCCAGTCAGTCGGTTCTGTAACTTTCAAAATTACGCCCTGGTCCTGGAGGTCCTGCAGCTGCTGCTTGAGGCAGTCCTTGAGGGGCGCTGGTACCCTGCGAGGTGCGTGCACCACAGGCATGGCATTTGGTTTTAACAAGATTTTATAAGTGTATGGGAGTGTGCCATGCCCTCGAATACACCGTGGTATCGGGTGATGATGGCGTTCAGCTGTGTCCGAAAGTCAGCGTCCTGAGATGTGGAAGCGTCAGCGGGTGACAGGGAGTGAACCCTTTGGACAAGGTTTAGAAGTTTGCAAGCCTGAGCACCAAGCAGGGAGGCTTTAGTGGATCCCACTATTTCGAATGGCAGGTTAGCCTTTAATGACCAGTGTGACACTTCAAGCTGGCAAGAGCCACTGGCAGCAATGGCATTACCATTATAGTCCAGAAGCTGGCAGGCGGATGGCAGGATGGTAGGCTTGACATGGAGGCTTTCGAGGTCAGACCGCATAATGAGGTTGGCTGAAGCGTCGGTGTCCAGGCGGAATCGGATGCCGGATCGGTTGACCGTGAGGGTGGCACACCACTCGTCGTCCGGATCAATGCGGAATATTGGGAGAGACTTGGCTTTTGTCTTCTGGAGCATCTTGTGTTTGGTGATGATGCCCACACGAAATGGTGCTTTAGGGTCCTCGGTGTCAAGGTCCGGAATCAAGTCAGAGTCGGAATCGGTGACCGGTGGCTGGATGGTTCGGACATCCCTGCGTGGCTGGTTGGAGCGATGAGAGGTAGTAGGTTGAGCAAACCTGCATAGGGCTGCATAGTGGCCAAGCTTGCCACATTGGAGACAGCATCAGGATTTTGCAGGACATTGCCGCTTTAAGTGCGCGGAGCCACAGTTTCCGCACGTCGTGACGTCAGAACGTTCGGTATGCCACCGTGCATGCGCGGTGCAGTCGTACGTAGTGCACGCCTGAGCAGTGCGGTTTTAGGCCTCGCCGTCCCCTCAGTCAGTGAGCGCATGCGCGGGAGCCCGCAAAAACCGCGATCTGGTCACGGATCATCAAGTCAGAGGTGGAGCCGTAATTGCAGGACTGCGCGAGGGTGCAAATGTGGGTGAGGAAAGATTGAAAAGGTTCATCCTTACCCTGCAGACACTGTTGAAAGACATAGCGCTCAAAACTTTCATTTACCTCGATGTCACAGTGACTGTCGAATTTGAGCAGGACTGTCTTGAACTTGGACTTGTCTTCACCTTCAGCGAAAGTGAGAGAGTTGAAGATATGGATGGCGTGGTCCCCGGTCGTGGAAAGGAAGAGAGCAATCTTCCTGGCGTCTGAAGCAGCTTCCAGGTCTGTAGCTTCGAGGTATGGCTGGAATCGTTGTTTAAAGATTTTCCAGTTCGCACCGAGGTTGCCGGTAATGCGGAGCGGTGGGGGAGGGCGGATACAGTCCATACTACCGGATGGCTGATTGCTGGTCGAAGGCAGATCACTTGAAGGTAGGTCTGTTAAACTCTAACATCACATACTGGTACCATGATGTGTTGGGTACTCTGGATCTGTGGAGACTTCGTTTACCTTAGCAGTAACATAGACAGGCTACCAACACTTGTAATAGTACAACTCTATTTTATTTAACTAAGAGCTGTTAAACATACTTGCACTGTGGGTCGACACTATGTTAGATTGACTGAAGACCTATGCCTAACCTGACCAGCCTATACTGCTAGCACATGGTGGATGTTTTTGCTACTGACTGCGGGCTCTGTCGGTCTCAGAGGCTGCATCCCGAATGAACGGGAAAACTAGAGCCCTCTGTCTTTATAGTGACCGTGCCCTAACTGGTGATTGGCTGCTGTGTTGATTGGTCTTGCAGTGTGTCAGTCAGTGTGTGCCTCTGCACCATCATATACTGATGTGTATATTATGACAGAGAGAACAGCAGTACCCCTGCTTGGTCTGGCTTCAGCTCCAACACTGAAACCGAAACTAAAACACACTCTGCAGCCTGCTCAAAAATGAAAGTAAAAAGCTGACAGACAGCCCAGCTCCACCCACTCTATGACATCACTGCAGTAGTAAACACCCATTTCTTAAAGGTACTCTCACATGACACCTTCCCCCAAGAAAAAAAAATAAACCATCAACTTCAAGATGGTTTCATTTTTCACCTTTTCCCTCTACTTTAAGAAATGCACACAGTAAACACACTTTTCCGTTTCAAAAAACAACACATGCAAACAGGTATAATAATATAGTCCAAATTTTTTTCGTTCTTCTTCCTCCAACTGAAATCCTTCTCAATTGACAGTCTCTTTGAACAAGACGGTCTCTGCATGATCCGTCCATTTCTCTATGCCTCGGCATTTCTCTTTAACGTCAGATACTTTAGTTCAATCTGATCACAGAATCTCTTGCAATTCTCCAAACATGGGATAGGATAAGAGTCCATTCTTGTAACTGCATTAACCTTTCTTTAATCCACACACAACCATTGGGTACCGTCACTATGGGTGAGCTCCATTGGCTGCAACCCTCTTCAATTATGCCATTTTTAAGCATACTCTCAATCTCTTTGTTGACCTGTGCCAATTTTAAAGGGTTAAGTCTGTATGGATGTTGTTTGATTGGAACAGCATTTCCCACATCTACAACATGTATAGCCATTTTAGTACATCCCAATTTATCTCCACAAACTTGCCCACGTGATATCAATAACTCTTTCAGGTCAGTCCGTTTTTCCTCTGAAAGGTAACTCAACAATTTATACCAATTTTTAAGAACATCCTCATTTTCCAATTTAATTTGAAGTATGTCAAATTCAGTCATCTGGATTTGATTTGTCACTTTGAGGTAGAATCATTAAAACCTCCTCCTTTTTCTCTCCTTCCCTTTCAAAGTACCTTTTAAGCATATTCACATGACACACTCGGTGAGTCTTCCTTTTATCTGGTGTTTTTACCACATAATTCACCTCACTTAATTTCCTTTCAATCTGATAAGGTCCACAAAACCTTGCTTTTATAGGTTCACGTTTTGCTGGTAACAACACTAAAACTTTATCTCCACAGGCAAAACTACGAACTTTGGATTTCTTGTCCGCTACCCGTTTCATCACATTTTGTGCAACTTTTAAATGTTGTCTAGCCAATTCACCTGCTCTATTTAATCGTTCCCTAAAATTTGACACGTAATCCAATAGTGTAATTTCCGATTTCTCACCCACCAATTTCTCCTTAATCAATTTAAGTGGTCCTCTTACCTCATGACCAAAAATTAGTTCAAAAGGACTAAATTTGGTTGACTCATTAGGTGCATCCCTAATTGCAAACAGTACGAATGGAATTCCTTTATCCCAATCCTCTGGATAATCTTGACAATAAGCGTCCATATTGTCTTTTAAAAAAATATTTTTATTGGCATTTCTCATATTTATAAACAGTTGTATATCTAGGGACTGGGGCTGAGCATATACAGGGGCTGTTTAGCACAGGGCTAAATTGCTGACTTTGAAAGCAGACCAAGGCAGGCCAGCAGCACGGTTCAATTCCCGTACCAACCTCCCCGAGCAGGCGCTGGAATGTGGCAACTAGGGGCTTTTCACAGTAACTTCATTTGAAGCCGACTTGTGACAATAAGCAATTTTCATTTCATTTCATTTCATATACACACCACATTTTTCTCGCCTGCGCTAATTTCCTTTATTATACAGAGGTTTAGTTTGTCCCCACCCCCACCCCCCGCCACCCCAGGGTTGCACAGTCTTTTGGTGACTCACCTATCTTGGTGTTTTAAAAAAAAACATTCTTATTAGATTACTCCTCACTGTTGGCCTCAAACAGCTTTTGGAACAGACCGACAAACTGCCCCCAAGTATCCAGGAAGCCTTCCTCTGACCCTCGGGTGGCGTACCTAATCTTCTCCAGGTGGAGAAATTCCGAAAGGTCAGCAAGCCAGTCTGCAGCTGTGGGTGGTGCTGCCGATCGCCAGCCGAGCGGTATTCTCCGGCATGCGATTAGGGAAGCGAAAGCAAGGGCATTGGCCCCCTTCCCCATGTATAGCTCTGGCTGCTCCGATACCCCGAAGATTGCCACTATTGGGCATGGCTTCACCCTCACCCCCACAACCTTGGACATTGCCTCGGAGAAGGCTGTCCAGAACATTGTCTTTAATGTCTGATGCCACCTTTCTAACGCTCCCTGCGATTCTGGATGGTACGCAGTTGATTTAAATGTTTTATTCCGAAGCTATCTACAACTTCTTTGAATAACCTTGAGGTAAAATTTGATCCTTGATCCGATTGTATTTCTGTGGGTAGTCCATATCCTGTAAAGAATTTAAGTAACTCCTCCACAATTTGTTTAGCTGTAATATTACGTACTGGAATGGCCTCTGGAAAGCTTGTAGACACATCCATTATAGTCAAACGATATTGATTCCCACTTTTTGTTTTAGGAAGTGTAGCCATCTGGGGTGGCCACTTACAAAGGGAAACATGGCCACTTACAAAGGGAAACATGGCCACTTGCAAAGAATCATGGGAAATATGGCCAATGTAGGATCCAGACAAACTCAGAGCTTAAGTGTATATTTGCACTCGATAACCAGACACTATCGAAACCCCCAGCCGATTTGCATTCTAATGGCCCATTTCCCCAGAACAAAAGACTTGTACTGAGGTATCAGATACAGATCCAGACCCATCGGTGCCACTCCCATCACCCAGGAAGCCCAAACAGCCAACGTCAATGACCGCTCAGGACACACCCAGCCATCAAGGCACCCGCTCCTTTATTGGCTAAAATTGAAGGCAGTAATCGAAGCCTGCCGAATTATTGGGTCCAAAGCTAAGGACCGCCCAAAGAGCGTGAAAGCCCCAAAGGATAAAAAGAGACACTGCCATGTGTTCTGTATCTTTTGGCCCCTGCGCACCGGCACTCTCTTGGCCCCGGCTTGTGCCCAAAACCAATTGCAGCACTACGACCAGAAGCAAGTTCAAGACCAACAATCGCTACCAGACGGATGAGCCCAGCAGAACAAAGTCACTTCTCCAGACCCAGCCATACAAGATTCAAACAAAGGCCTTGTTCCTCTGCATAAAGCCAGGTGCCTGAAGGTAAGTACAGGTTGTTGTAGTGTTAGGTGTAATTTAGCTTGTAGTGTTTTATGTTGCATGTCGAAGTAGTTCTTGTGTGTAAATAAACTATCATTGAACTTGAACTAACTAACTGGTTGTTTGGTCTTTTTTTTAAATTTAGAGTACCCAATTCAACTTTTCCAAATAAGGGGCAATTTAGCGTGGCCAATCCACCTAGCCTGCACATCTTTGGGTTGTGGGGACGAAACCCACGCAAACACTGGGAGAATGTGCAAACTCCACACGGACAGTGACCCAGAGCCGGGATCGAACCTGGGACCTCGGCACTGTGAGGCAGCAGGGCTAACCCACTGCGCCACCGTCTTGCCCGAGGGTTGTTGGGTCTTTGATCGATATCCGGCTAAACCTTGTGGTGGTATCATCTGATACCTGGGCGACTATGAAAGCAATATCATCATTAATAACTGTCATATTAGTGTCCAGTTAAAAAGAGCAACATTATGGCGTCTCCGAGCTGAATTGGCAACATTATTGGCGACTCCGTCAGGACTCGATTTAGAAATGACTTTGTCACTCTGAGAGAACCCACAAAACTTTGAATTAGAAACCCAATTGAGAAAAGTGAAAGAAACCACAACTGTAAGGCCCGTGTTGATCAAATCTCCAAGATTCGGAAGTGTGTATTAACGTGCATGCGTACTAACAGGGATATAAGGTAAACTCGTTAGATTGTGTTGCGTAAAACTATCGGAAGTATTGTGAACCGGAAAATGGCTTCGGCCATACCCGCTGTTCGAATCACCGCCTTATTCCCCCTGTCCCAAATTTATGGTAGAGAAACCGAGATTACGGTAGGAAAAGAGATACTAGCAGAAATGGCAGCAAAGGCAATGGAACGCCTGATGAATCCGCAGGAACCCGAGGTCGCAGTGACCAGTAGAGCAGAGCACTGCCCCATATGGGAAGAGGAATTGAGAAAGTACTTGAAGGGGAAAGGATGGCCCCTCTGGTCCGAGTTTTTTTCGAATGAAGAGTCAGGTCCAGGTAGTATGGGACAAACCTGGTGGGACAACCTAACCGAGATACATAAAAAGAATGTCGGAAAAGTTCGTAAGCCGATGGCAATCGTGTCCTGTCTGGCACAATTGGAGGCACAGAGGAAGTTGTGAGGACCCTCCGCAGACAGCTTGTAGAGAAAGGGGAGAAGAGTGAGGGAAATGTTCGTGAATGTAAGTAAGTCAATGAGCAACTCCGAGAGCAGCTAACAGCTAAAGACAAGGAGATGGCTGATGTCAAACGGGCACACCAATCTTGTTTAGTTCACCTAAGCAACTTTCAGACACAATATGATAAGGCCTACCAAGATACACAACGCGCTGCTTTGGTAAGAGAAGAGACGGAACAACAGGTAGAACAGTTAAAGAAACAATGCGCAGATTTGAAGGCAGTTTTACGAGCACTCCATAGTTCCACAACGGAACAAAGACAGAGTTCAATAGATCACGCCAAATGTAGACGACAAATAAAGAAGTTGCAGTCACTGCTCTGAGTGCACAACGGATTCAGAGACACCTTTGGACCGAATTTAGATCAGGAAAATGGCCCCGATTGGCAGGAACTCAATGAAGCTGCCCATAGATATGTAGAAGACACTGAGAATCAGAATAGAGTCCCCAGGGCCCCGAAAAAGAAAGCACCCACACCACTGACTGCACAGGCAACACACAACCCCATGAATCCAGTCACCACGCAGCGCAAGTCACCGATTGACGATGAACCCGATTTAGTGTACACCACCCCACTAACCACCACACAATTGAGAGACAAAATAGAACCATTCCAACTCACAGCAGACCCACATCATTTCTTTGAGCGAGTAAGACAACAGACAGTTATGTACGGTCTGGATGAACCGGAGGAAGTGAAGCTGATAGTAATGAGCCTTGGCCCATCCATTAGCTCAGCATTAGCAGACCCACAGAATGTAGGAGGAGGAAGCCTCCAGGAAATTAAGGCAGCTATTTGAGACGCGATTGGTTACAACAGAGGAGATCCCGTAGAAGGTCTCAACTGTTGTAGACAAAAGAAGGGAGAACATCCGCCTGCATACGCAGGACGCCTTTGGATACACTTTAAAGCGGTCTTTGGGGATTTAGTCCACACACACTTAGATAATGACAACACAACCAAATGGGCCCGCACTTTAGTCTCCCATGCCACAGAAGCAGGTCAAAAAGCTTGTGTGAATTATGACCCTGCAGACGCCACACATAATGAAGTGTGGGTTTTAAAGAGACTCTCCAGAGCTTGGGAACAATCCCTACATAGAAAGGCAGATCAGGAGAAGACAGAAGCTATTATGAACCCAGTAAGGACACATCAGCACCCCGCATGTGTAAATGAGGGTAGAAATGAAGGACAGCACCCCAGAGCACAGGCACCACGAGGATGCTATAATTGTGGACAGCAGGGACATTGCGCCCATGATTGCAACGCCCCCCCGAACCAGCAATTGAATGCCCCACCAAGGAACAATGTTAGGCCCATACATAGCATTCGCGCCCGATCAGGTCATTCCGCGACCAATAGCAGAGATTGACGGTGTTCACACTCCCCACTTGGGTCTGCGGCACACTCTGGGCCAAATCAGGCAGACCATTAGTCACAGGCACAGTCCGGGGACATCCAGTAGAGTTCCTTTGGGACACAGGAGGTCCCGCACCACTTTAAACTCCTCCACAATGTTTCAGCGCGACAAATGGCCCACCACAGACACCATCACTCTTAGTGGATTTACACAACATGTACAGCAGGGATATACGACATGTACAGCAGGGTTACATTACAACCCCCATAGATATTCAACTCGGAAACATAAATACCAAGCACCCCGTTGTTTTAGTGGATTTGCCCCAAACAGCAGAACACATTTTAGGAATCGACTTCATGAGCTCACACAACCTTTCCTTTGACCCCATGAATAAGTGTGTTTGGAAAGTGGCCAGAACAGCAAGAGCCCCCGCCACGCTCACAGTAGGAGACTACGAACATAGAATATGCTCAGTGGGAGATTATTGGTTTGACCCACAAGCGAATACCACAGATAAGACAATTAGAGAGGTCCTAAGAAAGCATAAAGCATCCTTCACCCAGCACAAGCACGATTGCGGAAAGATTCCAGGAACAGTCACCATTACAGGTCCCGATCCCAAGCCCCAGAAACAATACGGTTTCCCACAGCAAGCCGAGGGGGAAATTGCAAAAATAATTCAAGGTTTGCTAGACCAAGGTGTAATTAGACCCGTAGCCTCAACAAACAATGCCCCAATTTGGCCCGTAAGAAAACCAGACGGTTCATGGAGACTAACCACAGATTACAGAGAACTCAATAAAGTAACTCCATTAGCAGCCCCCACCATTGCCACGAGTCCCGAAACAACGCTAAAGCAGGGAGTACATGCTAAGTACTTTACTGTGCGGGACATTAGCAATGGCTTTTGGTCCATTCCTTTAGATAAGAATTGCCAATACAAATTCGCCTTCACGTTCCAAGTACAACAATATACATGGACATGCCTTCCGCAAGGTTTCCACAACACCCTTCCATTTTTCATCGACAATTGGCAAACGGACTATCCAAATTTTCCCGACCTGAATGCTTCATTCAGTATGTGGACGACTTGCTCCCACAAACTGACACAAAGAAGAGCATGTTAAGCTTCTTTAGGTCTTATTAGGTCTCCTACAATCAATTGGACATTAAGTTAACCCGAAAAAAGCTCAGATCCTAAAAGAAAAGGTCCTTTACTTAGGCACCATTATCACACACGGAAAAATAGAGGTAGAACAGAAACGGATTGAATCGATAGGTAAATTGCCCTCGCCCCACAATGTCACTGCACCCCGGTCATTTTTAGGATTAATTGGGTAATGTAGGAACCAGAGATGGTTTTGCCACAAAGGCAGCCCCACTTTCCGAGCTCCTTAAAAAGAACGCCCCATGGGAATGGCTTCCACAGCACACGGACGCCATTGATGCATTAAAACGCACCCCAAGTACAGCCCCCGCTTTGCAGGTACCAGACCCACACTCTCCATACGCTATAGAAGTAGCGACCACCGACCGAGCCCTCTCTGCAGTACTACTACACGAAAGCCACAACCGTTTAGGACCCATAGCTTATGCCTCACGAGTTTTGGATCCCGTGGAACAAGGATTTTCTGCCTGCGAACGGCACTTGCTCGCAGTCTTTTGGGCAGTTCAATATTTTGCATATATCACAGGCCTCAACCCCGTAACGATTTTAACTGAGCACACCCCAACACAGATATTGTTAGATGGTAGGTTAAAGGACAGTTCAGTCAGCCAGACCAGAGCAGCTCGCTGGACCCTGCTCCTGCAAGGAAGGGACATCACAGTTAAACGGACAAAGACCCACACATTTTTAGCGGACAATTTACAGTATGAAGGACCCCCATATGAGTGCCAGATCATTGCAGCCAAACACCACACAGGGCCCTTTATTCCAAAATCGTTACACCCACGTGTAGGTAGTAAAGGTCAGGGGCGTCATTCTCCGACCCCCCAGCGGGTCGGAGAATGGCCGTTGGCCGCCGTGAATCCCGCCCCCGCCGGTTGCCGAAGTCTCCGGTACCGGAGATTGGGCGGGGGCGGGAATCGGGCCGCGCCGGTTGGCGGGCCCCCCCGCTCGAATCTCCGGCCTGGATGGGCCGAAGTCCCACCGAGAAAGTGCCTGTCCCGCCGGCGTAAATTAAAGTAGGTATTTACCGGCGGGACAAGGCGGCGTGGGCGGGCTCCGGGGTCCTGGGGGGCGCGGGGTGATCTGACTTCGGGGGGTGCCCCCACGGTGGCCTGGCCCGCGATCGGGGCCCACCGATCCGCGGGTGGGCCTTTGCCGTGGGGGCACTCTTTCCCTTCCGCCTCCGCAACGGTCTCCACCATGGCGTAGGCGGAAGAGACTCTCCCTGCTGACACTCCCGCGCATGCGCCGCCCCGAATGTCATTTCCGCGCCAGCTGGCGGGGCAACAAATGCCGTTTCCGCCAGCTGGCGGGGCGGAAATCCCTCCAGCGTCGGCCTAGCCCCTCAATGTCAGGGCTCGGCCCCCAAAGAGGCGGAGCATTCCGCACCTTTGGGGCGGCGCGATGCCCGTCTGATTGGCGCCGTTTTGGGCGCCAGTCGGCGGACATCGCGCCGTTGGGGGAGAATTTCGCCCCAGAATTCCCCGACCACGGATAACTCTTTAAATATTTATGTAGATGGTTCCTCCACCATTGATAATGGAAAAAGAATATCAGGATGTGGTATTTATGTGGAAGACGCACATTAGAGGAGATATCGCTAAAATTGTCAGGTCACTTAAGATCGCAGGCAGACGAATTAGCCGCAATTGCATATGTAGTGCAGCACCCAGATTCTTTCCAGAACCCCGCAGATATATATTCGGACAGTTTATATGTCTGTAACAGTTTGACGGAATTCCTGCCCCTGAGGGAATCTAGAGGATTTATATCCGCTGACGATAAACCCCTGCCCTCAGCCCCATTATTGAAGCACATTCTTGAAATAGCTAAAGACCACACATATGGCATAATAAAAGTCAGAAGCCATCATTGTTCGTCCCGGTAATGTAAAGGCAGACACCCTAACAAAGGCAGGATCACGACACGGTCACTTTTGACAACCTCCCCCCCGAGAGTGAGCCGATACACGCAGTCCAGGTCTCACAGACAAATACCAAAGACTTAGCCCAGGCCCAAAGGCAGACGACACTCTTAGACAAATTTTAGACAGTACCTTCCCAGCCCCCTATGACAAATTCAAGGACACACTTACGGTACAGGACAGAATAATTTTAAAGAATGGAATTTATGTGGTCCCCACCCAGGACAGGAACCAGATGGATACGGACATCAGGGTATAGAAACCACCGTTGCTCACCTGTAGACCTTTGTGCTGGTGGCCCGATTTAAAAGCAGACAACCGCATTATGTTGACAATTGTTTAATCTGCGCACAGAATAATCCAGAAAGGTACTCCAGGAAAGGAAAATTAAGACACACCCGACCTGTTAATGGCTCATGGACAAATTTACAGCTCGATTACATTGCTCCCCTCCCCCCCTGCAGAAATGGTTTTAAATATGTGTTGATAGTGATTGACACCTTCACAAAATGGGTGGAAGCATTTCCCTCCAGGACAAACACGGCTAAGGCAACAGCCAAGATTTTAACGCAGCAGGTATTTACACGCTGGGGACTCCCCCGCAGCATTGAATCAGACCAAGGTTCTCATTTTACAGGCAGAGTTATGCAAAATCTCCTGACAATTTTTGGCATAAAACAGAAGTTCCATATTGCTTATCACCCACAATGCAGCGGCATTGTGGAACGTATGAATCAGACCCTGAAAGCGACTATTAGGAAAATGGTGCAACAACACACCACATGGGACACGGTTCTCCCATTCGCCCTTATGTTTATTAGGAACACAGTATCAAATTCCACAGGATTCACCCCCCACACCCTCATGACCGGACAACCCATGAAAGGAACTCAATACTTATTAGGACTCGATTTGGCCAGCCCCACAGTCGCCGCCCTCACCCATGAAAAAGCAGTCAAACAGGTCACGGAAAGTATTAAAGCAGCCCAACTTGCTGCAGCTGTCCGACAAGGCGCTAGGAAAAAGCAGAGTAAGGCCTGCTTTGATAAAACAGTCCACCCAGTAGAGTAAACAGTCGGTCAGCAAGTGATGGTTTCCCTATACAACCCAAGTTCGTTCCTCTCCCCTAAATTTGCAGGACCATACTCCATGTCGGATAAAGTGAGCCCCTCTGTATACAAAATAACGTACCCTAATGGAAAATCAGGTTGGTTCCATGTCAACCAGCTTAAAGTTTAGGGAACCCACTCATACCACGTCCCCTGGCAATGGCAGACGAGTACGCCCCGCCCACAGGAACGACTTTCCACCTTGAACTTGATTCAGACGCTAGCGACAGCACTCCAGACTTATTTGAAATCAACAACCAATGGCACAACTGCCCAGGCTCCAGTCACTCCAGCTCCCGGAACCACGACCAAGGCATGTTTGGCCCCCTATACCCCCTTTCATGGCCACAGCCAGAGCCTCCACCACCGCCCGACGAGAGAAATTTGCCCTTTGTAGCTACCACTCCTCATGACCAAAGAATTCCCCATTGGCACCGCGATAACTCTTGTCGATTAATACGGAACGATGATTCAGATCCCACAACAGCCCACGCGGCCACGGCACGAAAACGCCAGGCACGAGTTTGGCAACCGGGAGATGGTGATGACTCAGAGTCTGACTCCTGTTACGGTAACCCTTTCGCGACACTTTTCATACTAAACCCTGAGGCGCCCAGATGATGAGAAAAAGGAACCAGCTGAGATTTACGGTGTCCTATTTCCTGATGGAGCCTGCCCGATTTCTTTCTTTCTGAACTTACATGGTTTTAGCTAATGTCACTTCGACATGGAATTTCTTGACACAGTTTATTCTTCCCGTCTCACATGTTTTAATTAATGTTGCACATTCACTAAATTTCTTGATGCAGTCATGATTACTCTTCTGCACATGGTCGGAGTCCATATGTTACAAATTATTTCCGCTCGTGTAAGGTCACCCAGGCAGTGGAGTAACAGCAATAATCCCCGCCATGCCTGAGGACCCCCTATATATTCGGTCAGCCAAGCTCGGGTAGTGGAGCAACGGCACTGATCACCGCCCTACCCGGGGAATCCCACCCATTCTTGCCCTGCCACGGTTCACGCGCACCCCATGTTCCCATCATTGCAAGTAAACACTCCTTACTGTCCCTGGCAGGTCTTTGTTTCCCCTTATCTGCTCTTTCGTGTGGTTTAAAGAATGCTTTTTGTCACAGTCTCTGCACTCAACTCTTTACTTTCAACGACTCTTTGGTTGCTACCCCAACTGCTATTTACATGTTCAATACACTTGGTTGTAACAAAATTTGCTGCTGTACGCATCGACCACAAGCTGCGAGATTCCTTGCACTTAAACAGAATATTTTTTTCCTCGGACGTCTTATCTCCAAAATGGTTATTTAAAAAAAAACTGAGGAAGTCACACATGGGGACGATTCTAATGGGTAATTGAAGTTCAGAAGAGAAAGACAAGCAAAACGAGATATTAACCAAGGGTAATAACAGATATTATGCTAGCACCCCCAGGAATATACAAAGAACGAAGAACAAAAAGACAAGAAGATGAAGACAGAACTGATGACCTCCATTATGATCATTGTTGGATCCCTACAGTTGCGCGCGTTGACAACCTTTGTACCCCACACCACACCGGCCCCGAACATGACCACACAACATGATACTCCTAGCCTGGACACCACACCACACATAGAGATACACACTGATACCCCCACATGGTGCGAAAACATTGTAAAGTGGTATTCCCTCTCCTATACAGTAGAAGCCCTTTTGGTAATAGAAATACTCTCCAGTGTCGTTCAGACACTTAGACTACGCAAATGGCGAAGGAGAGCCTCCCGCTCCCCAATATATACACTCCGAGCCCCTTTTCTTGGAATTCACAGACCCCACAAACATTTTGAACCCTTTTTTCTGATGAATAAAGTTTGCGTTTTCTGTAAATGTAATGAGTTAAGTAGAAGTGTGATGCTGCTGTTGTTTAAATTTTTGTATTGTAATATAAGTTCCTTTTTGTTAATTGCCAGCAGCGTGAGTGCAGTTTAGATAATGACAGTTTCCCTTGTGTAAAGAAGTTAGATGTATGATTAAATGTTTATAGTGGCCCCTTAGAATTTATGAATGTGTGATGTATCAAAAACTTAGGCAAATGCTCCAGAAACATAGGACAGAGTAGTGTAGAACCTGTCCTTGACCAAGGGTAACCGGCGCACCAATGACGGATGAGGGATCAATAGTGTGATCCACCACGATTCGCATTCAGGATCAAAAGGGCGGGTTGTAGCCATCTGGGATGGCAACTTACAAAGGGAAACATGGCCACTTACAAAGGGAAACATGGCCACTTGCAAAGAATTACGGGAAATATGGCCAATTCAGGATCCAGACGGACTCAGAGCGTAGGTGTGTATTTGCCACTAGATAACCAGACACTATCGAAACCCCCAGCCGATTTGCATTCGAATGGCCCATTTCTCCAGAACAAAAGACTTGTACTCAGGTATCAGATACAGATACAGACTCATCGGCACCACTCCCTTCACCCAGGAGCCCACACAGCCAAGGACAATGACCGCTCAGGACACGCCCAGCCATCAAGGCACCCGCCCCTTTATGGGCTAAAATCTAAGGCAGTAATCGAAGCCTGCCGATTTATTGGGTCCACAGCTAACGACCGCCC
Source organism: Scyliorhinus torazame (assembly GCF_047496885.1). Taxonomy (NCBI): domain Eukaryota; kingdom Metazoa; phylum Chordata; class Chondrichthyes; order Carcharhiniformes; family Scyliorhinidae; genus Scyliorhinus; species Scyliorhinus torazame. The sequence goes on along the minus strand of NC_092720.1, from coordinate 53,469,318 downwards.
AAAAGAGTGCAAAACCCCCGGAGGATAAAACGAGACACTGCCATGTGTTCAGTCTCTTTTGTCCCCGGCGCACCTGCACTTTCTTGGCCCCGGCTTGTGCCCAAAACCAATTGCAGCACCACGACCAGAAGCAAGTTCAAGACCAACGGTCGCTACCAGATGGAGGAGCCCAGCAGAAACGAAGTCACTTCTCCAGACCCAGCCACGCAAGATCCAAACAAAGGCCTTGTTCCTCTGCATGAAGCTGGATGCATGAAGTTAAGTACAGGTTATTGTAGTGTTAGGTGGAATTTAGCTTGTTGTGTTTTATGTTGCATGTCGAAGTAGTTCTTGTGTGTAAATACACTATCACTGAACTTGAACTAACTAACTGGTTGTTTGGTCTTTGATCGATATCCGGCCAAACCTTGTGGTGGTATCATCTGATACCTGGTGACTCTGAAAGCAATATCATCATTAATAACTGTCATATTAGTATCCAGTTAAAAAGAGCAACATTATTGGCGTCTCCGAGCCGAATTGGCAACAGATGCGGCCCTACACAATCAATTAGGACCCTTGTAAAAGGTTCCTCAAATGCTGGAATGGGTATTAAGGGTGCTGGTTTTATCACTGCTTGAGGTTTCTCATCACTTGACATGTGTGACATAATTGACAAAATTTAACTCCATCTTTATGTAGTCCAGGCCAATAAAAATGTTTTTGGATTTTAGCTTGAGTTTTCCTTATTCCCAAATGACCTCCCACTGGTACCTCATGTGCAACTCGCAACACCTCCTTTCTATACCCTACCAGCAATACTACTTGATGAATTTCTGCCCACTTTTCATCCGCCTGCATATGTAAAGGTCTCCATTTTCTCATCAAGACATTAATTTTACGGTAATAACACTCTGGTATACATGCAGATTTTCCACTGGCTTATCAACCACAGTAGGCATCGCTCCCACCTGCGATCCAGCTATATCATTACCCAAGATAAACTGTATTCCTGGACAAGATAGTTTCTCTATTACCCCTACTACCACTTCACCACTCTTCACTGGACTTTCCAACCTTACCTGATATAATTGAACACTACTCCTCTCACCCTGAATTCCACATATTACCACCTTTCTGACAACATTCTTCCCAAACAACATAACTCCTCATCTCTTACCATTAAAGATTGACTAGCCCCCGTATCTCTTAAAATTGTGACTTCTTTACCTGCTCCTCGTGATACACATGAGTAAACTTTACCCACACAAGTAAATTCTGCAAAGAAATCTGGCACCTTCTTATCAATCACCTCTTGATCAGGCTGTACAATCTTTTGCACCTCCTTCGCTTCACTTGGGCTTTCCTTTACCACTTTAACAAACCCCACTGTCTTATCCTGTTTTACCATATCAGCCTTCCCAGTGTTTTTCTTCAACCATCAACACTGTGACTTTACATGGCCTAGTTTATTACAGTGAAAACATTTGAAACTTTTCATGTCTCTTCCACCTTCCTGGATTTCTTTTTTAATCTGAGGTACACTCTCCTTATTATCTCCCATCAGATCACCTTTACTTTTATCATTTGAGTATTTCTCATGTCCCCAGTTTCTATCCCTCACAGGCTGATACTTATGTCGGAAACCAAGCTTTGATTTATGAACTAATTCATAATCATCTGCCATTTCTGCTGCTAATCTCACATTTTGAACCCTCTGCTCTTTTACATGAGTTCTCACTACATCAGGAATTGAATTTTTAAACACCTCCAAAAGTATAATTTCTCTGAGAGCTTCATACGTTTGGTCTATTTTCAAAGTCCTTATCCACCTCTCAAAATTATTCTGTTTGATCCTTTCAAACTCCATGTTCTTTCCTTAAATTCCTAAACCTTTGTCTGTAGGCTTCAGGCACTAGTTCACATGCACCTAAGTTCGATTTTTTCACCTCCTCATACGTCTCAGATACGTCCTCCGGTAGTGATGCAAACACTTCACTAGCCCTACCTATTAGCTTTGTTTGAATCAGTAATACCCACATGTCCTGTGGCCATTTCATTTGTTTAGCTACCTTCTCAAATGAAATGAAAAAGACTTCCACTTCCTTCTCATCAAACCTTGGCAATGCTTGGACATATTTAAATAGATTCCCACCAAGCCTTCGACTTTGATGCTCTTTGTCACTATCCTCATCACTGTCATCCAACTGTACGTTTCCCTTTATGCCTCCAATTTTAACTGACTGTCATGTTTCATGGCCATTTTCTGAAGTTCAAACTCTCTCTTTATCTTTTTCCCTGATCTATATCTCCCTTTCTCTTTCTTTTTGTTCTGCTTGGGCTATTCTTTCTGTTTTCCTTTCTTCTCTCTCTTTTTCCTCTCTCTCTCTTTCGCTTTCTTTTTCCTCTCTTTTTCTTTCTCTTTCCTCTCTCTCTCTTTTGTATTCAAACTGCTTTAATTCTTTCTCATGTTCCATTTGTTTAATTTGCAACTGAATTTTTGCCATTTCCAATGAGTCAAACTCTATCTCAGGCAACTTTAAATGCTTAGCCACCACCATAATTACCTCATCTTTTCGCATTTTGTCAGGTAATGTTAACTGCAATGTTTTTGCCAAATCTAACCGTCTGTTTTTCATCTCTGCCCGTAAGGTACTGCGTGTGACCGTCTCCACCCCCAAAAACGTCAGAGCCTCTGAAAGAGCCATTGTCCACAACACACTCCCTACTTAAACTAAAATACCACACATGAAAAGCACCCACATTATGCTCACCCCTCACTGTCTTTAAGTTCACTAAGCCAATCCAATAGATAGACTTTTATCCCAGACGAGCCCCCAATTTTTATGGGCCAGGGTTTAGAGAACCCTAAAGTATATCATGGAGTTCACCTGACCCACAACTTTTAATAGATTGTGGTATGGGGAGCACACCACCCACTCTACAGGTGTGATAGAGCAAAAATGGAAAAGTATTTTTTGAAGCAAAACAATATGTATTCTATGAACTCAAGCTAACCTTTTTAAAACACACAGTGAACATCTTAGCAACCATTAATTCAAATACAACCCCCAAAGAATACAACACTAAGTAATCCGTAAGCTTTCCTTTTTAACATCCATACGACTTAAAAACAAAACCTTTATCAGAAGCACATCAGGTTAAAGTCACCAGAAAACATTTATAATTCTGAATTCACCAAAATGATCAAGAGATAGTATATTGATGGCAGAGAGAAAAAAGCAGTACCCCTGCTTGATCTGGCTTTAGCTCCAACATTGACAACGAAACTAAAACACACCCTGCAGCCTGCTCAAAAACGAAAGTAAAAAGCTGACAGACAGCCCAGCTCCACCCACTCTCTGACATCACTGCAGTAGTAAACACCCATTTCTTAAAGGTACTCTCACTACAGATATTTATGTACACACCCATTTATAAACACCCATTACTTAAAGGTACCCTCACATGACACTGCTCTATCAGTTTACTCTCCATCATCAGCAAATTGATGGAAGGAGTCATCAACAGTGCTATCAAGCAGCACTTACTCAGCAATAACTTTCTCACGGTCACTCAGTTTGGGTTCCGCCAGGGTCACTCAGCTCCTGGTCTCATTGCAGCCTTGGTGTAAACATGGACAAAAGAACTGAATGCCAGAGGTGAGGTGAGAGTGACTGCCCTTGACATGAAGGCATTATTTAAATGAGTATGGTATGATGGAGCCCTAGATAAACTGGAGTCAATAGGAATCAAGGAGGAAACTCTCCGCTGGTTGGAGTCATACCTGGCATAAAGGAAGATGGTTGTGGTGGTTGGAGGTCAATCATCTCAGCTCCAGGACATCACTGCAGGAGTTCCTCGGAATAGTGTCCGAGGCCCAACCATCTTCAGCTTCTTCACCAATGATCTCCCTTACATCATAAGGTCAGAAGTGGAGATGTTCGCAGATGACTGCACAATGTTCAGCACCATTCTCGACTCCTCAGATATTGAAGCAGTCCATGTCCAAATGCAGCAAGGCATGGACAATATCCCGGCTTGGACTGACAAGTGGCAAGTTACATTTGCACCACACAAGTGCCAGGCAATGAACATCTCCTACAAGAGAGGATCTAACCATTGCCTCTTTATATTCAGTGGTATTATCATCACTCAATCCCCCACAATCAACATCCTGGGGGTTACCAGCAATCAGAAACAGAACTGGACTAGCCATATTAAAACTGTGGCTACCAGGGCAGGTCAAAGGCAAGGAATCCTACGGCGGGCGAGTAACTCACTTCCTAACCCACCAAAGCCTGTCCACCATCTACAAGGCACAAGTCAGAAGTGTACTGGAATACTCTCCACTTGTCTGCCTGGATGAGTGCTGCTCCAACAACACTCAAGAAGCTCGACACCATCCAAGACAAAGGAGCCTGCTTAATTGCACCATTTCCACAAACAGTCAAACCCTCCAGATGATACATGGCAGCCGTGTGTACCATCTGCAAGATGCACTGCAGTAACTCACCAAGTTTACTTAGACAGCTCCTTCCAAACCCACGACTGCTACCATCTGGGAGGACAAGAGCAGCAGATACCTAGGAACACCACCACATGGGGGTTCCACTCCAAGTCACTCAGTACCCTGACTTGGAAATATATCATTGTTCCTTCACTGTCATTGGGTCAAAATACTGGATCCCCCTCCGTAATGGCATTGTGGCTGTACCTAGACCTCAGGGGCTGCAGCAGTTCATAATGATAGCTCACCACCACCTTCTGAAGGGCAACTAGGGATGGGTAATAAATGCTTGCCTAACTAACACACCTACATCCCATAAATTAATTTTATTTAAATGTCCTCTTCGACCAGGTGAAGGTCAGGTGGTGTATCCTTTGCCTGGCCTATGGGAGGAGTAGGCTGAGCATGGGTGCAGGTCGCCGATACTGTGAGTGCTCAGGTTGCCCAACGCAGGTCAGCCGTCCAATTCTGGAAAGGACGAACGACCTAATTCGGTCCGTCATTGTAAGTGAACTTTAAGCTGCTCATATTAACCACATTGAAACCAATGAATGTCAGGGTGCATGGGCCTGAGTGGCAATGGCATAAATTTGTACCTTATAGCCCTACTACAATGCATCCACTCTGCAGTTGAATGACCAATGTGCCATTTTCACCCTTCTACATAAAGAGATCAATGCTGCATGGAAGCGAAGGCAGGGGGAATGCGGCTCAGGTGCAGAGATCACCAGCAATCTCCGCAAATGAGATGTCTCTCTGAACCTTATCCTTGCATGTGGACAGCTTCAGCACTCTGGAGGGAACTGGCCCAAAACTCTTCTGGACATCTTGCAGAGCATTAATGCCATGTCACACAATCCAGTGGGTTCTCCCAAAGAGATGGAGAAGAATGGAAATATGAGAAATGAATGAGATATTGCTGCATACAAATGGATGGAACGTACAATTCCTCTCAAACCCACCTTTCTGTTGTGTTTGACAAGGATACAGTGAGGCACAACCAGCTAGAGATCTTAATCCAGAGATGCAAACAGGCCTGCACTCTGCCTTATGATCTTGACACATGTGAGGGAGTCAGGGCAGTTTCTCCTCCCTCCAGCCGCCCTTTCTCCTCAAGGAGCTGGACTCCCCTGCGGCATCTACTCAGGAATCTTAAAGGTTGTCTGGCTTTTCCGAATCCCCTATTCCTGTGACCCCTTCAGCCTCATCCTCTGTCACCACAGTGGGAGCAGCTGGCAGGACAGGAGGACAGCCAAAAGAAAGTAAGCACCATCCAGACCTCAATTCCCCAGAGGACGGCCACCAAAGTCAGCAAAGGCAACTAATCAACAGGCTGCCTTCACTATTGCTGTGGATGTCAGGTGGATCACCAAGAAGTAGCAGGCCAAAGTAACCACAAAATCTTGATGACAATTTATTGTCATAGTTCTGAAACTTATAGAAATATAAAAACTTTCACTTCAATAATGTCTACTGACTAGATTCAGCATAAGGCTTATCGAATGCATCCCACCCACTGCCACTCTCCTGCGGACACCCAAGCTCCCAAATGAATCTGCAGGGAGACAAGAGCCCTTACGTACCAAGTGCAAGCACACTCGTGCACACACTGATCCTTCATTCATCAAGTCTCATGTGTCCCAGGTCCCTCGCATCATCAAAACTATGGATGCTGGGGTTCCCCTTTTAGTTGTCCAGTTGAGATGACCAACATCGCCACCCACCCACTGACCTTACTCCCATGTGACATCTCTGAACCTCCACCACCAGGCTATGCTTAATTTCAACCAGACCAGCAACAGTGGTAGTCACATTCTTTATAAGCTCCAGCATAGTGTTTCCTCCCCAATCACCTACGCCCGTTCTCTGACAACTATCCACAACCCCAGCATATTTTCGACCTCCCAATCATTACCTTTCAATTCTCTGCCTTCTCCTTTGACAATGTTCAAGTTAATGAGCATGACCTTTCCTCCCAAAGAATCCCATCCCCACAACCATTGAACTCCCTGCGCTCATGCCCACGCCCTGATTCCATGTGTCTCTCCACATCCCCACCAAGACCCTCGTGACCCTAGACCCTCGACGACCCTTTAAGTGACACCATCACAATCTTACCCTCCAACCCTACTGGCTCCCTCCGCCCCGTAACCCTCACTATTTCCTCATATTATATCTGCCCTCAGTTCACTACCCCGGAATCCACTATTGACTCCACCAAACCCTCCACCTATACGCACCTTCACATTTACCCCCTCCCCCCACCCCCCGTATAATGCCCCATCACACCTGGAAACCCTTCCATGTGTGACAAATGTAGGAATTTCAGATAAATTGTGTGCGATCGAACGGCAATGCTGTGCCCGAAAAGCAGCTCGCTGCAGTGCGGCGTGGCCGATAGAAGCCCGAAGACCTCGTTCCCAGGATCTACCCAGCTCGCAACACCTCACAATATCTAACACAATCTCGTAAGACATTCCAATGTAAATCCCACCCATTGTGGACAGGATCACTTTTTAGCGAATCTGAATATTAAAGCTAGACAGTTAGTCTCACTTTAATGTGCAGATTCCCGAGTTACCCGAGGCGTGGGATCTATCTCCTTCACCTCAGAGACCATGGGCGAGCTTCATTTAGTACTGGTCTCCACAAACGGAAACCAGACAAAACAACACTCGTGGGGGTCTCCCAGGGGTTCGGAGGCCCCCAGGTGCATGCCCTTAGGGCAGGGTGATACCCTGGCACTGTTTTTTATTTCAAATATATTTTATTACAAACATGTATCAAAACATGTATCAAAACAGGTTACAACAAATAAATATACTTCACAGCAATCGACTACACAGTCTTTACAGATTTTTTCCCCTTTTTCACCCCCCCCCCCCCCCCCCCGCCCTCCCCTGCGATGAACAGCTCCTCAAACCCCACCTTTTCTCAAACTCCCCTGCAGAGCCCCTTAACTCATACTTTATCTTCTCCAACCGCACAAAATCGTACAGGCGCCATGCAATCAGAGAGGCGAAGGCCACAACATCGGCCTTTCTCCTCTCCATGAGCTCCGGCTTCTCTGAGACCCCAAATATCGCCACCAAAGGGTCCAGGTCCACCACCTCCTCCACTATCCTCGCTAAGACCCCGAACATTCCTGCCCAGAATCCTCCCAATTTTTCGCAACCCCAAAACATGTGCACGTGATTTGCTGGCCCCTTCCACCCTAAAATGCCTCCTCAACTGATTCCATATCTTCACTGTTGACTGCACCACTGGGCTCCCTGAATACCTACTCGGAGCCATTGGCAACGCTGCCGCCATCTTCGCCCTCAAACTAGATCCCTTACAAGATTCCTCCCCCATCCTAACCCACTCTACTCCTTCTCCTTCCCACCACCGCCACACCTTATCTACATTTGCTACCCAATAATACTGAAGCAGGTTCGGCAACGCCAACCCCCCTTGCTGCCTCTGCCTCTGTAGCAGGGTCCTTCCCACCCTCGACACCTTCCCCGCCCATACAAAGTCTGAAATGATCGTGTCCACTTTCTGAAAAAAGGCCTTTGGTATAAAGATTGGGAGAGCCTGAAAAATAAGCAAGAACCTAGGCAGAATATTCATTTTCACCACTTGGACTCTCCCCGCCAACATTACGTGCAGTGTATCCCACCTCTTAAGATCCTCCCTGGCCTCCTCCACCAGCTTTGTAAAGTTCCACTTATGAAGCCCCGTCCATTCCCTCACTACCTGAATCCCCAAATACCAAAACCTTACCCTCGCTACCGTAAATGGCATCCCCCCCCCCGTAAATTAGTCCACCGTCCCAGCTCATTCACCGGGAAAACCTCGCATTTCCCTGCATTCAGTTTGTACCCCAAGAACTCTCCAAACCTCCCCAGCAGGCCCATAATCCTTTCCATACTCTCCAACGGATCCAAAACATACAACAAGAGGTCATCGGCATAGAGCGGCACCAGATGCTCCCTCTGTCCCCTCATAATCCTCCACCACTCCGCCGACCCCCTAAGAGCCATCAGCAACGCCTCTATGGCCAGCGCAAACAGCAATGGCGGTAGCGGGCACTCATTCCTCGTACCCCTGTGTAAGTCAAATCTTTGTGAGCTCATATCATTCATCTTCACACTTGCCCTTGGTGCCACATACAGCAACCGGACCCATGTTACAAATCTCGGCCCAAACCCAAACCTTCGCAAAACCTCAAAAAAGTACCACCACTCCACCCGATCAAATACCTTCTCCACGTCCATGGACACCACCACCTCCGGTACCAGAGCCCCCAACGGATTCTTCACCACATTCAACAGCTGTCTTATATTAATCGTGCGCTGTCTGCCATCCCGAAGCCTGTTTGATCTTCTGCAACCACCCCGGGACACGATCCTCCATCATCCCTGCCAATAACTTAGCCAATACTTTCACATCCGTGTTCAATAGTGATATGGGACTATATGACCCTCATTCCACCGGGTCTATTCCCTTTTTCATGATTAGTATGATTACTGCCTGGGTCATCGTCTCCGGCAACTCCCCCTTCTCCAGTGCTTCATTAAACGCCCCCAACAGATGTGGTGCCAGGTCCGTCACAAATTCCTTATGAAATCCGTCGGGGACCCATCCGGCCCAGGGGCCTTCCCCGACTTCATACCCCTGATACTATCCAGCTCCTACCTCAGTCCCAGGGGCTCCTCCAACACCTGCCTCTTTGCTTCCTCCACCAGGGGAAAGTCCAGCTCGTCAAAAAAAAAACCGCCCCTGGTAGTACTCCCTAAATGCCTCGTTTATCTTCCCTGGCTCCGACACCACACCCCAGCCCCTGTCCGTATCTTCAATATTTACCTGGACGTGGCCCGCCTCCACAGCTGGTGGGCCAGCATGCAGCTCGCCTGCTCCGCATACTCATATTGCACCACTCTTGCCCTATGCAGTTGCCCTACCGCCCTCCCCTTTGTCAGACTGTCAAACTGCCCCTGGAACATTTTCTTCCTCACCAATCCCTCCACGGTGGGCACCCTGGAATATTTCCTGCCCACCTCCACTATCTCGCTCCCTAGACAGTCATGTTCCTCCCTCCTTTCCCTATCCGCATGAGCTTCAAACAAAATAATTTCCCCCCGGACCATTGCCTTCAGTGCTTCCCAGAAAATAGCCAGCGAAACCTCCCCATTCTGATTCAACTTCACATACTCCTTAATCGCCTTATCACCTTATCACAAAAACCTCCATCCGCCAACAACCCCGAGTCAAACCTCCAACCCGGCCTCTGTTCTAAATCGAATCTCCCGCCAGCGGGGCGCATGGTCTGAGATAACTATCCCCGCATACTCTGCCCTCTCCACACCAACCAAAATCTCCCGACTCTCTACAGTTATTAATCCTTGAATACACCTGATAGACGTGTGAAAAGAAGGAGTACCCTTTCCCCCTGGTTCTGAAAGTGCCATGGATCCACCATACCCATCCTCTCCATAAACCCCCCCCAGCTCCCTTGCCATTCATACCCTACCCATCAACCTGGAGCTCGACCTATCCACCCTCGGCTCTAGGACACAGTTAAAATCTCCTCCCATGATCAACTGGTGCCAGATCCGGGATCGCTGCCAGCAACCACCTCATAAACCCACATCATCCCAATTTGGGGCATACACATTTACCAACACCACCGGTGCTCCTTCCAATATCCCACTCACAATCACATATCTCCCACCCGGATCCCTCACCTCCTTCGTAGTCACAAATCCCATTTTTGCTCATTAAAATCGCCACTCCCCTCAATTTCGAATCAATCCGAATGGAAAACCTGCCCGACCCACCCCTTCCTTAACCTAACCTGGTCCTTCACACAGATGTGCGTCTCCTGCAGAAAGACCAGCGCCCGGTTTCAAGCTCCTGAGGTGCGCGAACACAACCTTTTAACCGGCCCATTCAGTCCCCGGACGTGCCATGTTACCAGCCTCACCAGATGCTTACAGCTCCAATCCCCTCTACCATCCATAATCTTCCCCATTTAACTCCCGCCCCCTTAATTCCACCCTATACCTAGCCCATCCCAGATGGCCCCCTTCTCCGCCCCTGACCATATCATCTCTCACCCCCTGCCACTTCGCAACAACCTCCCCCCTCCTCCTCACCCCCCAGCCACCCCTCTCGGCCTTCTCCCCCACCACCTCACTTCCATTCACCAGCATCACCTGCTAGTGTGGCAGTCCCAGTCCAAAACGCACCTCCCAATTACCCCCCCTTCCCCGCCCCTCACCCCTCAGCTCAAAGAGGAAGGCTCCCTGCTGACCTTATCCTCCCCCACCCAAACTCCTGAACTCCAGGCAGCATTCTCCAAAAGCAAACAAACAAATGTTAAACACAAACAGTCTCATCAAACAGGAGGGGGGGGGAGATGGGAACATCCATCCCCACATAAACATTTCACCCCTACAGCCCCTTACAATTCCAATAGCAAACAGCACCCCACCCCAAAAAAGACAAAAATCCCCCAATTCAAACATGCTCCCAACCATTACAAAGTGCCAGCACCCCGGGTCCCAAACATTGACGCTCGGTTCTCTCACAGTTCATGTTTCTTAATAAAGTCTTTGGCCGCTTTGCGGTCTCGAAATAATACTCCCGGCCTACGAATGCCACCCATAATTTCGCCGGGAAGAGCACCCCAAACCTGATCTGCAACCGGTACAACACTGCCTTGGCCTTGTTGAAGCCTGCCCGCCATTTCACCAACTCGACTCCAATGTCCTGATGAATTTGGACCTTATTCCCCTCCCAGTCCCAGGTATGCTTCTCCCTGGCCCAACGCAAAATCTTCTTTCTCCACAAATTTGTGGAGTCTCAAAATCAACGCCCGTGGCAGCTCCCCAGCTCTAGGCTTCTGCCTCAGGGACCTATACGCTCGGTCCACTTCAGGGACCTTATCTAGCACCCTTTCCGCCACCAGACCCCCAACCAGCATCTTCGAGACGTACCTCATGGCACTCACATCTTCCACTCATTCAGGCAGACCCACTATTCGCAGGTTCTGCCTTCTCAAGGTATTCTCCTGCTCCTCCATCTTTGCCCTCAACTTTTTACAGAAGTCTTCTAAGAGCCCCACCTCCGCCACTAGAGCTACCACACAATCGCTGTGGTCCAAGATCACTCCTTCGATCTTCCGAATCTGCGAACCCTGCAACACTTCTCCACCCATTCTAATGAACACTTCAGGAGTGCCACAGCACCTTCGATGGCCTTCGAGCAATCCTCCTGCATTTCCGTCTTCTGCTGACGGAATTCCTCCTTAATAAAAGCCATCAACTGCTCCATCTGGGGCCTTCCAGCTTGCATCAGCTCTTCCCCCGCCACTTTGCTTACACTGACTGCTGCTGCAGTACAGGCCTCCTCCAACTCTTTAGCCTGGTCCCTCCTGTATTTTGCCAGGTTTGATAACCAGCAGACATACTACTCCCGGGGGAAACTACTCCTCCAACCTTCACCTACGCCTTTTCATCAAAATTCCACCCAGTATATGAAAAGAGAGCTCTTTTCTGTGCCTTCAAGCAGGAGCTGCCCTGTGTGTGACCACTCACACCATGGCCACCACCGGACATCATACCCTGGCACTGTTGGTGCCACCCAGGAACCCTGGCACTGCACAGTGGCACTGCCAAGATGCCCAGGTGGCACTGCCAGCAGACAGGGAGGGTGCCAGGTTGGCACTGCCAATGTGCCAAGCTGGCATTTTCTGTGGACTAGTGATCAGGTGGGGGTACCCTGCGCGGGTGTTGGGAGAGTGCAATGGGGGCATGTGACCCTCCCACATTGTGTTGGGGCCTCAGAGATCAGGATACCATTTAAAAAAGGCGACCCAATCTCTCGCTACACTGAGGAGTTCCGGCTAGCGGAGTTCCTCAGTGTACAAAACGAAGCTATGGCGGCCTCAGTCACCCGTTTTCCACTGAGGTCCCTTATCTATCATGGGTGGAATTTTATAGCCATGTGTTTCTCAGCGCTGAGAGCATCTGGAAATACGTGGCTAAATGCACTCGCTATGGGACTTTGTTCCCTTTCAGTGAAATCACACCCATTGTATTTTACGTATTTGGTACATTGCGGGTTAAAAGCCTGGGTTAGTGCAGATATGACTGTTGCAGTAGTGTTTTTTAAAATCCTGGTTTGCAAGATAGCCAATCTTTGTGGCTACAAGAGGTGCAATTAAAGCATCATAAAAGTTTGGCTAAGGGAGTTTTGTTCATATTAAGAGTGTTCCCTGGGGAGTAGATAATTAAAGACATTGCATTCAGCTTAGTAAGATGATGCAGTTAATGGGAGGAGCCATGGACTGAGGCAGTCAGGTGTTGAGTTTCTGGAGAAACAGTTCAGTTTGGATCTATCTGTGAACAGATTAGCTTCTTCTCTCCAGACAGTGAGTTTAAAATTTGCCTGTGTACAGAACAGAACCAATGTCTCAGGCAGGCAGTTTAAAGAGTAGATTGAGACAGACAAGGATATGCAGCTGGTTCCTCAATGATCTCTCTTTCTCAAAGTGGTTTATCAAAGACATCTGTTAACAGCAAGTATTCCTGAGTCTGCTAACTTTATTTAAAATTGGATTGTGAGCTGAGATGGGTTTTGTTTAAGTGAAGATTAAAGATAGTAGTTAGGATTGTTTCATTGTACTGATAAGCAGTGTTTAATGGGTAATTGAAAGCTATTTGTCTTTATGATGCTAAAGTTAGTAATACTGTGTAAAGTTTGTTTCAATATACCATAGCCCTATTTGTGCGTGAAATCACTCCTGGAGAGAAGTATCCTTTCCTCAAAGTCTTACAAATTAAATTAAATATTGGGGTTTTATCTAGTATCCTAGCAACTGTTGAGGTCTGTTCCTGGATTGCAATACATGCCACTCCACACCTGCACATAACCCCTGGGTGCACACCACGGCCCTTCCCACCCTCCCCTCTGTTCCATCTGTTGCCTTACACCATCCCAGTAATATCCTTTCTTGCACCCACAAACATCCATGCCCCCATTTAGGCCCGCACTCCCCCCAACCACCTTGTCAGTCCTTTCTTAACTTCCTACAACCCCACCCCTTCCCTTACAGCAGACCAGAGAACTGGCCTCCAGTGCCGAAAAAAACTCCACGAACTACACCGGACGGCACGAGTGAGTAGACACCAATGCCTGCCACCCCAAGACCTATCCATCCTCACGGGAGCATCAACCCCCCAACTCTCCATGCAACCCCCAATACTCCCTCCACCCCCCCTCCCCCTTCAACCTCACCCACCCTGCACACAACCCTCCCACCACTGTGAACTACGCGTGTGGCTAATGATGCCCTCTCTGTGTCTCCTCAGAAAAAGCTTCCCATAATCGCCGAGAGAGGGCCTAGACTGGCGATGGTTTGCCAGACTGAAGAATCCTCACACCTTCAAGGAGCGTGCGCTGGAGGTGACTGGGGTGGTCAAAGACAGAGCGGTCACCCACGCGGAGACTGCCGGATGCAGCAGAGGTGAGGAACCACCGGGCTCCATCCAAGGGACCTGTCAAACTTGAGTGTTATTGCCTTACTGACTAACCCATCCCTCCCATTGACAACATGTCCATTCTCCCGCAGGTCCCACAGCCGAAGGTCCATTCCGGGCAGCACCCTCTCCAGCTTCCTAGGAGACCACCTCAGAGGAGAGCTCCAAGGATGCCACCGTAATAATCACGCCACAGCTGTCAACCCAACCCTCCACCAGTGCAGATATACATACCTCAATGGGAAATGTCAGTGGTCACGCTTTGGGGGCACAATCTGGTGAGCACCACACTGCTGGTGATGTACATCAGGTGGAGGCAGGAACCCCCAGGCGAGACAGCAGTCAGAGGGCTGCTGGATCCCACGACCCAGCTGGGTCCCAGCCTGATGCTGAGCCTGTGGAAAAGAGTTACCCGGAGCTGATGGTGACGTTGGGGAGCAGCTGTGACATTCAGAGGGCGATGTCGGTGTCACTCCAGCAGGTCCATAGCCGCTTGGAGGAGTCCCAGAGGCTACGGGCGCTGGAGCTGTTGCCGGCAATGTGTGGCACCGAGGCCAATACTGCTAGGGTGGGGACCACAGAGGAGAAGCTGGTGCACGACGTCGGCACCATTAGTGAAGGTGTCTAAGGCAATGTGTAGTCGGTGACGGCCATGGCTGAGGATCTCGGCAGAATGACCGTCTCGCTGAGGGATGTCACCCAGTAGCAGGATAACCTTGATGAAGTTCTGCGGGACATGTCCTGCTCTCAGATGGGAATGGCTAAGGCGCTGCGGAGCCTGTCCCAGTCACAGGTGGGCATTCCCGAGGTGCTGCAGAGCATGGCCCAGTTACTGAGGAGCATCGCCGAGGGCGTCAACACGATGCTGCAGACCATAGGGAGCCGCCAGGGCTGGCAGAGCTAGATGATGCAGGGGCAGCCAGGGTTCGAACCAGCTGCCGGTCCATCCCATGGTGAATTCCAGAGCCCTATGGACACCGACCAGGGGGAGGTGGTCCAAAGTGCCAACCCGGCCTATGGAGTGGGAATGGTGGCCATCAACTTCCTCGAGTGCCACCCTCTGATGAGGCCGCGTCTCACAATCAGCACACGGGAAAGGGCAGCACGGCTGTGCATGTGCCGCCAACAAGTGCATCAGGCCCTCCGGCCACAGAGCCCCAGAAGATACCGCCAGGGGCATTGAAGGTCGCGGGACAGCTGGTTGCCGCCATCTCTGATGTGCATCCTGGGGACACACCTAGACGTAACAGTAGAGCTAGGAAGGCCAAGCACTTTGAGGATCACTGAGGGCACCGGGGGCGGGCGGGGCAGGGGGGAGCAACATCAGGAGAGTGAAGAATTGTATTACACATTAAACACCCTTGTGCACAACCATTATGATGCCTCTATCACTTTCTGCCGCAATGTGGGCTGATTGGGATGTGAGGCAATAATTCCCACATGCTACATGGCCCGTCTTAGGCACGGGAATCCACTTGGGTTGTATGAATGCTCACTTAACCACAATGGCCACTTCCCTATCAGCAATAGCCTTCAACCGCATGGCCAGAGGCCTCGGCAGTCAGCGGGGATTATGGGTGATTGGTGGGCCAGACGGGCAGGGACAAGGATTGCCCCAGGAAAGGGTACACATGGTCCAGGGGTTGGCATGGTGGTGCCGTGAACGATTGCCCCCCCAGTGCCTCCTCGCCACCCTCGCACGGCAGTCCACCCCTGCGGAGGGTCCCCCCACCCCCAGCCAAGGGTCCCCCAACCACGCCGAATGCCCCCTGACTCTTTGCCTGTGTGCAAAGATCGCTGCTCACTTCCTCTGCTCCCCATAGAAGCCCTTTCGCCAGGTTCGCGTTTTTCAAAATAATAATTGGTGCCAGCGTGACCACTTGCAGGGTAGGCCGCTGAATTAAAGGAGGTTGTTGGATATGGGGTGGCTTTCGTTAATTGTATGGAAATGGGGCTTAAATGGTGACAATTGGTTTCTCACCATACTACGGCGAGATCCCGATTTTGCTTACCGGAGCAGGCTGGTTGCATCGCAAACTGTTTGGCAGGTGGAGCGATTCTCATTTTTGGCCTCTCCCGCTATTCACCAGCCTCGGTTCACTTGAGCGAGAATGTAACGTGGCCAGAGAATTGCGCCCTTAGTTTTTCTTCACACAAACCAATAAAATGGCTATTCTTAGGTGTGCCTAACCTGGAACTGGGCAAGAATTAGACAAGGCAATAGTGGGAGAGCAACTGGATCGATACTTGAAACAAATAACTAATATTATAATAAACAAAATACTGCGGATGATGGAATCTGAAACAAGAACAGAGAATTATTTTCCCTCCCTTCAGTTATGGTGAAAAATCAAAAGGACTCAAACGTCAAGTTTGCTTTCTTTCTTTACACATGCTGCCAGACTTGCTGAGTTTTTCCAGAATTCTTTCTTCTTGTAACTGTACCACAAACCTGTGTGAGGTCTTTCAATTAACTTTGCCTCGTTCAGATGCTTGCCAAAATGCAAAAGTTAATTCATGTGTGGACATGAAACAGAAGTTATTTTAGTAAATGGCTCCATAGTACAATAGATGAGGAAATTGAACAGTTCGACTGGATAGCCATTATGATGTTTAATCAAAGGGCCTTCTGAACATTTTGGGGTATAAATAAATTATATGAGGCAAATACAAACAATGATGCTTCTGAAAGTTAATTTGATCGTTGGAGATGATAGTTGTCGAACTGATCATGGGGAACAGCATAGGAACATAGGAAATAGGAGCAGGAGTATCTCCCATAACGATTGGAGTTGAAAAATGAGAGGCGATCTTATTGAAACAAGATCCTGAGAGAGTTTGACAAGGTGGATACTGGGAGGATGTTTTCTCTTGTGGTGAAGTCTGGAACTTGGGGACAGGGTTTATAAATTAGGAGTCTCCCATTTAAGATTGACGTTAGGAGAATTTTTTCCCCCAGGTGGTTGTTAATCTGTAGATTTCTCTTTCCCAGAAACAGTGGAGGCAATGTGATTGAATATGTCAAGTCTGAGTTAGATAGACTTTTGACTGACAAGGAAGTCAAGGTGTATGGGGGCCACAAAGGAAATTGGGAGTCGAGGCCACAATCAGATCAGCCATGATCTTACCGAATGATGAAGCAGGCTCAAGGGGCCGAATAGCCTACTACTGCTCTTAATTCTAGTGTTCTTGTGAGTAGGCCATATGGTCCATCAAGCCTACTCCACCATTTAATAGATCACTCACGGTTGAACGCACATCAACTCCATCTTCACACCTGACCCTCTTATCCCTTGATTCCTTAGCTATTAAAAATCTATCAATCTCAGTCTTAACTACCAATAGCAGAATCATCTGAAGGAGAGAGTTTCAAAGATTCACATTTCTCGGAGTTAAAAAATATCGCACCATATATCAGTCAAACTTTTATCCCGAGATCATGAACCCTAGTTCTAGACTCTCCAGCCAGGGTTATCAACCTCTTACCATCTACCTGGTCAAGCACTCTCAAAACTTCATACATACACATTTACACAATACTGAAATAGAACTTGAATAATAGCAACAATCTGAAAAGTGCAAAAAGCTAAGCGCATACTCAGGAACCTGCCCAAAGTTAACTGAAATGTTCATTTTTTAATTTTATAAAGATCCTGTGCAGCACCTTGGTTACATTATTTCGATTTTTTTAAAGTGCGACTTCAGAAGAAGACCATGAGTTGATTGACGGGTGAGTAATATAGCTTTATTTCCCTTTCTCCAGAGTTAGGTGTTTGACCTGAACTATCTTTCAGTGATCAAAACGTATACCTAAAATAATTAGCTCAAGTGTTATCAAAAAATTAAAGACTATGGGCGCGATTGAACAGCCTCATCACGCACAGCAATGCGACGAGACCATTAAATCTTGCGAGAGACCTCTCACGACATTTGCGACATTCGGAACGCCTCGCGAGATCTAACGCGATCTCGCAGCATATCGCAATCTAGATCTGGTCCTGTTTTTTTCCCATTAAATCGCACCCTATATTAGACAACTGAGCAACGCAACTGTACCTGAGTAAATAGAACAATAAATATATTAATAATAAGAGCATTTTGATTATATTTGATGTGAGTTCATCTATTAAATAGAGACATGGCAGGGCAGCTCGTACCTGCATTCTTTGCCACAAAGGAACTGCAAAATATTTCTCATATCCTTGATAAACATCGTGCAGAAAGTGTTGGCAGCTGCAGCAACTTGAACTTCAGGTTGGAAAGCTTGATCAGCAACCAAAGTCACTATGGAGCACCTGTGAGGCTGAAAAACACCTTTATAGATGTGGTCATGCTTAAGTTTCAAAGTTTGCAGTAAGAAAGGGAATGGGCAGCACGGTAGCACAAGTGACTTCACAGCGCCAGGGTCCCAGGTTCGATTCCCCGCTGGGTCACTGTCTGTGCAGAGTCTGCACGTTCTCCCCGTGTCTGCATGGGTTTCCTCCGGGTGCTCCGGTTTCCTCCCATAGTCCAAAGACGTGCAGGTTAGGTGGATTGGCCATGATAAATTGTCCTTAATGACCAAAAAGGTTAGGAGGGGTTATTGGATTACGGGGATAGGGTGGAAGTGAGGGCTTAAGTGGGTTGATGCAGACTCGATGGGCCGAATGGCCTCCTTCTGCACTGTATGTTCTATGTTCTAATGGATGACCGCCAGGCAGCAGTGCATGGGTCCCCTAAATGCACCTCGCTCTCCAACGAACATTCCATTCTGAACACTGGTAAGAGTGATGGTTCCTCTGGGTTTTTCATGGCACCATGGTTGCCTTAGTTGTACAGGAGAGAGCAGAAGAAAGATTGCAAAAGCAATAGTGAGAGGATATTGGATAGTTCAGGGAAGAAGACCGGTATTTCTGTGGTAGTGGATGGGAATACAAGATGGATTGGATGGATTTGATTTACTGTCACGTGTACTGAGTTACAGTGAAAAGTATTGTTCTGCATACAGTCCAGACAGATCATTCCATACATGAAAAAAGCATAGGACATACATAAATACGCAATGTAAATGCATAGGCACAGGCATCAAATGAGATACGGAGTGTAGTACTTCTCAGTAGAGAAGATGTGTGAAGAGATCAGTTCAGTCCATAAGAGGGTCATTCAGGAGTCGAATAACAGCGGGGAAGAAGATGTTTTTGAACCTGTTCGTGCATTTTCTCAGACTTTTGTATCTCCTGTCCGATGGAAGACATCGGGAAAAGAGAAAATAACCCGGGTGGGAGGGGTATTTTTCTTTTATTCATTTACGGTATGTGGACGTTGCTGGTTAAGCCATCATTTATTGCCCATCCCTAGTTGCCCTTCAGAAGGTGGTGGTTAATTTACTTCTTGAACTGCTGCAGTCCTTGAGGTGCAGGTACACCCACTGTGCTGTTAGAGAGGGTGTTCCAGGATGTTGTCCCAGTGAAAGTGAAGAAGGTGGGTGACTTGGAGGGAACCTCCACGTGGTGGGGTGCCAGGTATCTGCTGCTTTTATCCTTCTAGATAGTAGTGGTCGCAGGTTTGGAAGATGCTGTCTAAGGAACCTTTGTGAGTTACTGCAGTGCATCTTGTAGATGGTACACACGGCTGCCATTGCTCGTCGGTGGTGGAGGGTTTGAATGCTTGTGGAAATGGTGCAATTAAGCAGGCTACTTTGGCCTGGATGGTGTCGAGCTTCTTGTTGTTGGCGCTGTACTCATCCAGGCAAGTGGAGAGTATTCCATTACCCTCCTGACTTGTGCCTTGTAGGTGGTGGACAGACTTTGGGGGGTCAGGAGGTGAGTTACTCGCCCACCGTAGGATTCCCCTAGCCTTTGACCTGCCCTGGTAGCCACAGTAATACTGTGGCTAGTCCAGTTCAGTTTCTGATTAATGGTAACCCCCAGAATGTTACTATTGTGGGGGATCCAGCGATGGTAATACCATTGAATGTCAAGTGTCAGTGGTTAGATCCTCTCTTGTAGGAAATGGTCATTGCTTGACACTTGAGTGGCGCAAATGTAACTTGCCACTTGTCAGCCCAAGCCTGGATATTGTCCAGATTTTGCTGCATTTGGACATGGACTGCTTCATTATCTGAGGAGTGGTAAATGGTGCTGAATATTGTGCAGTCATCCGCAAACATCCCACTTCTGACCTTATGATGCAAGAGAGGTCACTGACGAAGCAACTGAAGATGGTTGGGCCTAGGACACTATCCCGAGGAACTCCTGCAGTGATGTCCTGGAGTTGAGATGATTGGCCTCCAACCACCACAACCATCTTCCTTTGTGCCAGGTATGACTCCAAACAATGGAGAGTTTCCCTGATTCCCATTGACTCCAGTTTACCTAGGGCTCCATGACGCCATACTCTGCCAAATGCTGCCTTGATGTCAAGGGAAGTCACTCATACCTCACCTCTCGCATTCAGCTCTTTTATCCATATTTGAACCAACGCTGTAATGAGGTCAGGAGCTGAGTGACCCTGATGGAACCCAAACTGAGCATCTGGGAGCAGGTTATTGTTGAGTAAGTGCCGCTTGATAGCACTGTTGATGACTCCTTCCATTACTTTACTGATGATGGAGAGGAGACTGATAATTGGCTGCATTGAATTTGACTTGTTTCTTTCACCTGGGCAATTTTCCACATTGCCGGGTAGATGCCAGTGTTGTAGCTGTACTGGAACAGCTTGGTTAGGGGTGCAGCCAGTTCTAGAAAACAAGTCTTACTGCCGGGATATTGTCAGGGCCCATAGCCTTTGCAGTATCCAGTGCCTTCAGCCATTTCTTGATATCACGTGAAGTGAATCGTATTGGCTGAAGATTAACATATGTGATGCTGTTGACATCCGAAGGAGACCGAGATGGGTCATCCACTCAGCACATCTGGCTGAAGATTGTTGCAATTACCTCAGCCTTATCTTTTGCACATATGTGCTGGGCTCCTCCATCATTGAGGATGGAAATATTTGTGGAGCCTCATCCTACAATGAGTTGTTTAATTTTCCACCACCATTCACAGCTGGATGTGGCAGGACTACAGATCTTAGGTCTGATGCATTCATTTTGCAATCGCTTAGCTCTGCTATTATGTGCTGCTTATGCTGTTTGGCACAGAAGTAGTCCAGTGTTGTAGCTCCATTGATTATGCTGCCCATTTTCCCAAGGCTGTGGGAGGTATAGACGGAATCAATGGATGGGAGGCAGGTTTGCATGATGCTGTTTTCATGACTCTCTGTAGTTTCTTACGGTCTTGGGCCAAGACAGGCTGTGATGTAGCCAGATGGAATTCTTTCTATGGTGCATCTGTAAAAGTTGGTAAGAGTCGATGTGGACATGTCGAATTTCGTTAGTTTTTGGTCGTAGGATCGACGTGGGTGGACCAGGACAGATTGTTGGTGATGGAAGTTGAAACTGTCAACCATTTCCACCTCGGTACACTTTGCTTCCTGAAGTCAATAACCAGCTCCTTAGTTGTGCTGATGTTGAGGGAGAGATTGTTGTCATTACACCATGCCACTAGGTTCTCTATCTCCCTCCTGTACTCTGACTCATCGTTGTTCGCGATCCGACCCACTACGGTTGTGTCATTAGCAAAACGTATGTTTTGCCATACAGTCATGTGTGTATATGGAGTATAGTAAGGGGCTAAGTACGCAGCCTTGCAGGGCCCCGATATTGAGGACTATCGTGGATGATGTGTTGTTGTTTATCTATACTGATCGTGGTCTGTGGGTCAGGAAGTCAAGGATCCAGCTGCAGAGGGAGGAGCCAAGTCCTAGGTTTTGGAGTTTTGATATGAGCTTGTCTGGGATTATGATGTTGAAGGCAGAGCTGTAGTCAATGACTCTTAAGAGCAGTCTTGGCTGCAGCTGTAGGAGGACGTAGGACATAGGAGTCCTTGTTGTTGAGATGCTCCAGGGGTGAGTGTAGGGCAGGGAGATGGTGTCTGCTGTGGACAGGTTGTGACAGTTTGCATATTGCAGTGGATCAAGGCATTAAGGGAGTATGGTGTTGATGTGTCTCATGACCAACCTCTCGAAGCACTTTATAATGATAGATTTCAAGATGTCAATGATAGATGGTACATTGCTTCCCTGGTGCCAGGATCAAGGTGTCACTAAATGGCTGAAAAGCACTTTTGTGGGGGTGGCGAGTGGGATGGGAGGATTAGGTCCTGTAGCCAGATTATAAGGAACATGGAAAGAAATGAGCAAGCAGGACATCAAAGGTGTTAATTTACAGATTACTACAAATATTGCATGCAAGCGAATATGGAAAGATAAAGCAGATGAATGCATGGCTGAACAGATGATGCAGTGGGAAGGCACTTAAATTGTTGGGACATTTGGGTTGGTTCTGGGGAAGATTTTGGGGGGTGTGATGAATGGTTACTGCCTTGTCATCATGTAAGGTGATGTCCCCTTTAAGACCGGGCTTGGAACCCTGGGGACTCCGCCTCTGGCTCCGCCCATCTGTGCGCCATATATAAGTGGCTGCCTTGTGGACTTTGCAGCAGTTAGCACATGTCTCGGCTCCAGCATAGGTCTTAGTCTATTAAAGCCTTCTTTACCGTTTACACTCTAAGCGTCGTTATTGAGGGTACCTCAATTTAATAGACTAAACTAAATCAGGATGGACGCAGGCCAAAAACCAGAGAAGCTCAATCTGGAAGCACGGACACCGGAGGCAAAGGAAATGTTTAAATACTGGCTGAGGTGCTTCGAGGCCTACCTGGACTCCGCAGAGATTCCCAGCCTGGGGCCACGCAAGCTGAGCCTACTCCAAGCCCGGGTGAGTCACAGAATCTCCGCCATGCTCGAAAAGGCGACAACTTATGAAGAGGCGGTCGAGTTACTCTGCAAGTGGTTTGTCAAACCCATCAACGAGGTACACGCCAGGCATCTGCTCTCTACCTGCCGGCAGCGCTCGGGGCAATCGCTAGACAAATTTGTCGGCAAACTCACCACGCTTGCTAGGGACTGTGACCACCAGGACGTGACAGGGGAAGTCCATATGAACCTGCACATCAGAGACGCTTTCATGTCCGGCATCCGCTCGACCTACATCCAGCAGCAGCTGCTCGAAAACGGGGCAAAAGACCTCCAGGACACGCTAACGCTCGCCTCCTCGCTGGAGGTGGCCCGACATAATGGTAGCAGCACGGTAGCATTGTGGGTAGCACAATTGCTTCACAGCTCCAGGGTCCCAGGTTCGATTCCGGCTTGGGTCACTGTCTGTGCGGAGTCTGCACATCCTCCCCGTGTGTGCGTGGGTTTCCTCCGGGTGCTCCGGTTTCCTCCCACAGTCCAAAGATGTGCAGGTTAGGTGGATTGGCCATAATAAATTGCCCTTAGTGTCCAAAATTGCCCTTAGTGTTGGGTGGGGTTACTGGATTATGGGGTTATGGGGATAGGGTGGAGGTGTTAACCTTGGGTAGGGTGCTCTTTCCAAGAGCCGGTGAAGACTTGATGGGCCGAATGGCCTCCTTCTGCACTGTAAATTCTATGATAACTTGGGTACGTACCCCGCGGACTCTGCGAGCCCCCCCGGACTTCCTCAGATTCAGCCGTATTACAGGCCTGCGCCACGCGGCGACCCGCTCACCATGGGGGCACACCGTGCTACTTCTGCGGACAGGGCCAGCATCCACGCCCACGCTGCCCAGCCCGCTCTGTGATCTGCAGAGACTGCGGGAAGAAGGGGCATTTTGCGAGGGTCTGCCTGGCCCGAAAATCAGGCTCTCAGGCCCGCAGGCCTCGCAATGCGGCTGCGCACCGACCCGATATGCCCCCTTCTGACGCGTCATCAGCCTCGTGCGAATCATGGGAGTGGCCATCTTGTCGGCGGCCATCTTCTCGACCCGACACGTGCGACCGACGGCGGCGGCCATTTTACGAGTCCAACTCGGCTGAGGACTCGGACTACCCGCGAGTGGGTGCGATCACCCTCGACCAAACTCAGCCAAAACACCTGCAGAACTCTATGATGCAGGTCCAGGTCAACGGGTGCAACACTGCATGCCTCTTCGACTCCGGGAGCTCCGAGAGCTTTATCCATCCTGAAACGGTAAGGCGCTGCTCCCTACACACCCATCCCGCATCCCAAACCATAGCCCTCGCATCTGGGTCCCACTCGGTACAAATCAAGGGGTACTGTATTGCGGATCTCTCGATCCAGGGCGCCAAATACACCCGTTTCAAATTTTATATCCTCCCTCACCTCTGTGCCCCCCTGTTGCTCAGACTGGATTTCCAGTGCAGCCACCGAAGCCTGACACTGAAGTTCGGCGGACCCTTAACCCCCCTCACAGTAAGCTGCTTTGCGACACTAAAAGTCGCACCCCCCTTGCTATTCGCGAACCTCACTCCCGGCTGTAAGCTAGTCGCCACCAGGAGCCGGCGCTACAGTGTCCAAGATATGACTTTTATCAAGTCAGATGGCCAGCGTTTACTGGGAGAGGGGGTCATCGAGGCTAGCGACAGCCCTTGGAGAGCGCAAGTGGTGGTAGTTCGGTCCGGGGAGAAGAAACGGATGGTCGTGGATTATGGCCAGATCATAAACCGATTCACTCAGCTTGATGCGTACCCCCTTCCTCGCATCGCGGAAATGGTAAATCGGATCGCCCAATACCGAGTCTTTTCCACGGTCGACCTCAAATCCGCCTACCACCAGCTCCCATCCGACCAAAAGACCGCCCCTATACTGCCTCCGAAGCAGCCGGCCAGCTCTTCCACTTCCTCAGGGTCCCCTTCGGTGTCACAAGTGGGGTCTCCGTCTTTCAAAGGGCGATGGACCAAATGGTGGACCAATACGGTTTGCGGGCTACATACTCGTACTTGGACAATGTCACCATCTGCGGCCATGACCAGCAGGACCATGACGCTAACCTCGAAAATCTCCTCCAGACCGCCCGAGCCCTTAACCTGACCTATAACGAGGAAAAATGTGTTTTCCACACCACCCGGCTAGCCATCCTCGGCTATGTCGTGGAAGACGGGGTCCTAGGTCCCGACCCCGACCGCATGCGCCCCCTTAAGGAACTCCCTCTCCCCCGCAGCCTCAAGGCCCTCAAATGGTGCTTGGGGCTGTTCTCTTATCACGCCCAGTGGGTCCCCAAGTATGTGGACAAAGCCCACCCACTCATAAAGACCACCATTTTTCCCCTCTCGGCTGAGGCCCAATTGGCCTTCAACCGCATCAAGGCCGACATCATCAAGGCCGCTATGCACGCGGTGGACGAAACCATTCCTTTCCAGGTAGAGAGCGATGCATCAGACATCGCCCTGGCTGCTACCCTCAATCAGGCAGGCAGACCAGTAGCGTTCTTCTCCCGAACCCTCACCGCCTCCGAGGTTCGACAGTCGAAAAGGAGGCACAAGCCATTGTGGAGGCTGTGCGGCGCTGGAGACACTACGTCGCTGGTAGGAGGTTTACCCTCGTCACCGACCAACGGTCAGTCACCTATATGTTCGATAACACGCAACGGGGCAAAATAAAAAATGATAAAAGTTTGAGGTGGAGGATCGAACTCTCCACCTACACGTACGATATCAAGTATCATCCAGGGGAGCTCAACGAGCCCCCAGATGCCCTGTCCCGCGGCACATGTGCCAACGCGCAGGATGACCGCCTGCAAGTCATCCACAATGACCTCTGCCACCCAGGGGTTACCCGCCTCATCCATTTTATCAAGTCCCGCAACCTACCGTACTCGACCAAGGAGGTCAAGGCCATGGTCAGGGCTTGCCAGATCTGTGCGGAGTGCAAATCGCACTTCTACCGGCCAGACAAGGTTCGGCTCGTGAAGGCCTCAGGTCCCTTTGAGCGATTGAGCGTGGACTTCAAGGGGCCCCCCCCCTCCACCAATCGTGATGCCTATTTCCTCACCGTTATCGATGAGTTCTCCCGTTTCCCATTCGCCATTCCCTGCCCCGACATGACCTCAGCCACCGTGATTAAGGCACTGCACAGCATCTTCACTCTGTTTGGTTTCCCCACTTATATCCACAGCAACCGGGGTACATCGTTCATGAGCGATGATCTGCGTCAGTATCTGCTCAGCAAAGGCATCGCCTCGAGCAGAGCGACCAGTTATAACCCGCGGGGAAATGGGGGCAAGTGGAGAGGGAGAACACAACAGTGTGGAAGGCTGTCCTTCTGGCCCTGCGGTCGAGAAGTCTCCCAACTACCCGCTGGCAGGAGGTCCTACCCGATGCCCTATATTCCATTAGGTCACTCCTCTGCACGGCCACGAATGAGACCCCTCACAACCGATTGTTTGTCTTCCCCAGGAAGTCTACCTCCGGGGTCTCGCTTCCACCTTGGCTGATGGCTCCGGGACCTGTTCTTCTCCGGAGGCACACGAGGAGTCATAAAAAGGACCCCCTGGTTGAAAAGGTCCGACTGCTCCACGCCAACCCCAGTTACACCTACGTTGAGTACCCCGACGGCAGGCAAGATACGGTTTCCCTCCGGGATCTGGCACCCGCTGGATCCCCCACTACAGACGCCCCTTCCCGCGCCACTCCCCTGCAGGACCCGGCGCCCCCTACAACACACCCCCTTCCAGCCCTACCCCCCGGTGGTGAGCACCTACCGCACGCCCCACCTAACGCCCCCCCTTTCCACACCCCGCCGGTGCCAGCACCGCTACCCCTGGCCCTGCCTAGTCCCCCTGCCCCGACCCGGACCGAAGCTCCGACCGCTGTGCTCCCGGATGTACTCTCAACCGGGACGTCCGTGCCCGCCGCACCACCGCCCGAGCTGAGGAGGTCGATGAGGACGATCCGGCCACCGAGACGGATGGACCTATGATGGCACTTCACCCCCGCCGGACTCTTTTTTAAACAGGGGGTGAATGTGATGAACGGTTACTGCCTTGTCATCATGTAAGGTGATGTCCCCTTTAAGACCGGGCTTGGAACCTTGGGGACTCCACCTCTGGCTCCGCCTATCTGTGAGCCATATATAAGGGCTGCCTTGTGGGTTGTGCAGCAGTTAGCACACGTCTCGGCTCTGGCATAGTTCTTACTCTATTAAAGCCTTCTTTACCGTTTACACTCTAAGCGTCGTTATTGAGGGTACCTCAGGGGGGAGATTTAACCGCAAAAATAAAATCTATGTTCGGTTTTGGGCATGTGTAGCTGGAAGTTTCTCGTCGGCTGCAGCCAAGACCGCACTTAAGAGTCATTTCCTGCTGGCGAAGATCGGGCCACCATTTTGTCTGGTCGCCCCGATCTTTCCCCCCACTTTCACCTCTCCAACCTCAAGGATGCCCCTGGGAACAACCCCTCACCCCTCCCACCCACCACCCCCCCCCCCACCCCACCCACCTCCACCTGATAAGGCCCCCAGGCCTGAGCCCTGGCAGTGCTAACTTACACCTGGCACCCTGGCACTGCCATGCTAGCCCTCTGGCAGTGCCCCTGCCAGGATCGCAATGCCAGGCTGGCACTTCCAGGGTGCCAGGCTGGCACTTCCAGGGTGCCAGGCTAGCAGTACCAAGGTGCCCGGCTGTCAGAGGGAGTGCCAGGATGCCACCCTGCCCTGTCCCGATCACCTGGGGATCTCTAGTGGCCTGGGCGGCCGGGGATCTCTAGTGACCTGGGCGGGCACCCCGACACCACAGGTGCCATTAAAACTAGTCCACATTTGTGGAAACCAGAACTAAATGGTGCCCTGGCAATTGTCTCCCAGGAGAGGCTGTTAGATCCAGGGTGCTGGGAGAATTCCGCCTACTGTCTCATTAAATATGCTGATCTGGATCTCCCTGTGAGGTCTCTCGCGAGATTTAACAGCCTTGTCACGACACCAAGTCTGCTGCAAACAAGGTCATTAAATCGCAGCCAGGACCTGTAAAGTTGGAGGGGTTGCACCTGAATAGGCCCAACACCGATGTTTTCTAAGGCAATTTTCTAGTGTTCTTTGGGAGGATTTAAACTGACCTGGCAGGTGTGTGGGAACAAATATTGAGGGGGAAGCCAAGGTGCAGAGAGAATTTGGGAAACAGTTGGCACTCGAGTAGGAATCAGTAGGATCAGAGTAACTGGGAATGTGATGAGATCTCAATTAGGATACGTGAATGGGTGTGACTGCCTGAAGTTCGGTAAATATGGCTGATGAGCTGCAGGCATAGATAGCCAAGTCGAAATAAAGTGTCATGTCAATAACAGAGATCCGTGTGGAGTTTGTACATTCTCCCCATGTCTGCATGGGTTTCACCCCCACAACCCAAAGATGTGCAAGTTAGGTGGATTGGCCATGCTAAATTGTCCCTTAATTGGAAAAAAATAATTGGGTACTTTAAATTTATAAAACAAAAGGGCCGGGCTGGGTAATAAATACAAGGGGCTGGATTCTCCCAAAATGGGGCTATGTCCCCACGCCGGCGTAAAAACACAGGCTTGCATTCCCGAGTTTCCTGAAAAAAATACAAGCTGATTCAATTACCTTCAGGGGGCTAGCAGGGACCCGGAGTGTTTCACACAACTTTGGCTGCGGATAAAGGCCCCTGCACTTCCGGTTCTGAGTCTGTGCATGCGCACACCAGCGGCCTCCAGCGGCCGCGCCAAGCGCCATGGCGGCCTCGGACCGCGGAGGCATCTGGAAGTTGTAGGCCCCCTCCCCGATCGGCAGCATACCCCAGGATCCGTCCGGCCCGATCTCTCCCCCAGCCGCCCCCAAGGCCCCCCCCCCAGTGCCTGATCCCCCCGCCCCCCCAACTAGGCCCACCCCCCCACCCCCCACTAGGGTGGGCACGGACTGAGTCGCAGTCGCCACGCGAGAGCCCCAACTGGCCACAGCATGTTAGTTCCACGCCGTCGGAAACTCGGCCAATCGGGAGCGGAGGATCACTGGGCGGGCCATTTACAATGGCCCCCCAGTCATGCGGAACAATTCGCTAATGCGCGGATATTCGGGGCCTGGAGAATCGCGGATGGATTTCATCATGAAATTTGATTCTCCGACCCAGCACCAAACGCGATTTTGGCACGGAGAATCCAGCCCAAGGTGTTCACGAAACTTTGGGAAGGAAAGAAAGGAGGAGGTACTGATTAAGGAGAACATTACAGTGTTTGAGAGAGAGAAGGTCATGAAGGGGTCAAGAAAATAATCTATTTGGTTCGAACTCAGCAACAATAGAACTACGATTACATTCCTCAGTGCATTTTGTCGGTCATAAACTAGTGGGAAAGTTTTGTAAGGGCCACGAAGAATCCAGCACGAGTTTTAAGGATACAAAGTGATAACATTTATTTACTATAACATATATACATAACAGTAGCAGTAACTTCCCTTGCTACATACTCCTTACTGCTGGTTCCTGAACTGGCCAGCTTTATTTATACTAGGAGTTTACTAGTGGTTTCTCCGCCCCCCTCATTGAGGAAGCTCATACTCCCACAGGATTGTGGGATAGTCATTAGTCCCCAGCCAATGGTAAGTAGACAGGTTATAACAGAAAGGTATAGAGGAATTACCAAGAGGTGCAAGAATTATAGAAAAGGTACAATGGGGTACCTTAATTATCCTAATATGGACTGAGATAGACATACTGTAGGTCGAAATTTCAGAGGCACTGGCCAGATTCTTCCAATCCTCTTTAGATACAGGAGTAGAGACAAAAAGACTGGAAAATTTTAAATATAACATTCTTGCTCAAAAAACGGGCAAAACTATAAGTCCGGCAATTACAGAATAGTCAGCTTAACTCGGTGGTGGGAAGCCTTTCAAAATAATAATACGGAACAAAATTAACAACCACATGGACAAGTATGAATTAATTTTTAAAAGCCAACACAGATTTGTAGAGGGCAAATTGTGTTTAACTAACTTGATTTTTGATGAGGTAACAGAGAAGGCTGTGAGGATAATGAAGTTGATGTGGCGTACATGGACTGTCAAAAGGCAATTGACTAAATGCCACAACGGACTTATCAACAAAGTTAGAGCTCATGGAATAAAAGTGACAGTCGCAACATTGATATGAAACTGGCTGAGTGATGATAAACAGACAGTAGTAGTGAACAGTTATTTTTTAGACCGGAGGAAGGTATATAGTAGGGTTCCCCAGAGGGTCAGTTTTCGGATCCCTGCTTTCCCTGATCTATATTAATATCCCAGACTTGAGAGTACAAAGTACAATGGAGGTACTGTGAACTGTGAAGAGGATAGTGATAAACTTGATGAAGAGCTGGATGGTTTCCCAAAGTGCCAAACCATGATCTGGATGTTGGTTACCCAGCTGAAAAGGAGTTCTAGAAAGCTACATCACAAGATCTGTCGTGACTGAGGGAGAAAAGGTTCAAATAAGTGTGACTTCCTGATGATAATTATACCCATGTAACTCAAAGATGAACGCAATCACCAGATAGCACGCCAGACTTAACTTGTGTGAATAAAGAACATCATATTGTGGAACTGTGTCATTGTGTAATGCCATAATTGTGCAGGGAATGATACAGGTGCTTACGATTCCGTGAGATGCATCTTTGTTGTATCGACTATTTAAAGTGAAATGCACCTTTTTATTGAAGTATAATTCCACTGTTAATTTATTTTTATTTTTTGCTGATCCTGATTCATGTTAAAAGTAAAATTTACAAGAAGTGAAATCTTGTTGGTAATTTCTTCTTTCCGAGTCATTTAGTAAATTTGATTATTTTGGTATATGGTTCACCTCAGGGAATTGCACAGCTGACATGGAAAAGAAAAGCAAGAGTTGGAACCCAGAGTAGGGCTGCCCTTCAATTCATGGCCACTAACCCGGAGGTTGTACTCAAGACAATGAGGGAGTTTCTGTTTCTGGAGGGTGGCAGGGAAAGGCAGCCCACACAAACGAAGCAGGCTTGCACCAAGGTCACTGAGACTGTCAGCAGATAAAGCATGGGGGTGGGGAAGGAATATTGTCCAATGCCTGAAAGAGTTCACTCTGGCAAGATGAGTGCAATGACAGACCCTCATAACAGGCCTCTCCAACAGACACTTCAGCTCAAGACACTGAAGGCAAATCCTGCTCCTGAACATCGGAGGAATATCTGCCATGGGTACCTGATGGCTCAGAGACCGGGCATTAGAGAGTACTTGCCAGCACTGATAAATGCAGTTTCCTATTTCAATGAGCCGATCGCATTGACCAAAGAGGTCAGCAGTGCCTTTTCTCTTTTTCTTGTCCTTGCAAGAGAAAGGGTGCTGACAGGAAGAGGAGTCTCCTAGTTGTGCATCATCACTGTCATGGAGATTTCCAGGATGACACCCCTGGAGTAAATTGGGGAAGGCATGGTGGGCATTCCTAGTGGAAAGGGTGAAAAGATATAAAGTAGGGGACTGCCCTCCACCCTGTCTGACAGCATGACAAAGAATTAGCTGCATTCAGGAGCCTCAGCACTGCAGTGGCTTCTACTCTAACAAAGCTGGCTCTCATGACCTCGTGTGTCTTTCATAGATTTGTCAAGGGAAAGAATGGATTAATGTATCTGCGTCAGGGCAAGAGCTGGCATCAGAGAAAATATCATCACATATTACAAGCTCCTAAAAGGTATCCCAGCTCAGTTAGTTATCCTGGTGGGTTTTCACTTGCAATCAGGTGAGTGACGAGCAGGTCACAAGTGAGCAGAAGGAGGCGAGAGAGGCAGTTCCCTCAGAACAACAAAAACAGCAGTTGGATTCAGCAATTATAGAGGGAGGTCCTTTAAAATATCAGCTAAAAAAGATTCCTGAAAATTACTGATCAGTAAGTTATAATTCTAAACACTGTCCATGGCTGTATCAAGTGTTTCAAGTAATGAACTCCAAGTTCTGACATTATCTGATATGAAGATACATTCAACAAGATTGAAACAGTATCCTAGCTGAGATCAGGGGCGACATTCTCCGACCCCCCGCCGGGTCGGAGAATCGCCGGGGGCTGGCGTGAATCCCGCCCCCGCCGGTTGCCGAAGTCTCCGGCACCGGATATTCGGCGAGGGCGGGAATCGCACCGCGCAGGTTGACGGGCCCCCCCCCCGCTCGATTCTCCGGCCCGGATGGGCCGAAGTCCCGCCGATAAATTGCCTGTCCCGCCGGTGTAAATTAAATCACATACCTTACCGGCGGGGCAAGGCGGCGCGGGCGGGCTCCGGGGGGTGCCCCCACGGTGGCCTGGCCCGCGATCGGGGCCCACCGATCCACGGGCGGGCCTGTGCCGTGGGGGCACTCTTTCCCTTCCGCCTCCGCCACGGTCTCCACCATGGTGGAGGTGGAAGAGACTCCCTCCACTGCGCATGCGTGGGAAACTGTCAGCGGCCGCTGACGCTCCCGCGCATGCGCCGCCCGGAAATGTCATTTCCGCGCCAGCTGGCGGGGCACCAAAGGCCGTTTCCGCCAGCTGGCGGGGCGGAAATTCCTCCGGCGCCAGCCTAGCCCCTCAATGTTGAGGCTCGGCCCCCAAAGATGCGGAGCATTCCGCACCTTTGGGGCGGCGCGATGCCCGTCTGATTGGCGCCGTTTTGGGCGCCAGTCGGCGGACATCGTGCCGTTTCCGGAGAATTTCGCCGCAGATGTGACATCGTGGCTGAGATTCTCCACTCCCGCGCCGGTTGGGGGAATCGCCTGGGCCGCCAAAATTTCCCGGGACGCCGGTCCGACGCCCTCCCGCGATTCTCCCAAGCGGCGGGAACGGCCCCATCGAGTTCCGCAGGCCGCAGGCCGGAGACACCCAAAATGGCGATTCTCCGGCAACCCCGCTATTCTCAGGCCCGGATGGGCCGAGCGGTCAGGCCAAAACGGCGAGTTCCCCCCGGCGCCGTCCACACCTGGTCGCTGCCGTCGGGAACAGCGCGGGAACGCTGGGGGGAGGCCTGCGGGGGGGGGGGGGGGGGGAGGGGGGATCCTGCACCAGGGTGTACCTCAAATGTGGCATGGCCCGCGATCGGTGCCCACCGATCGTCGGGCCGTCCTCTCTGAAGGAGGACCTCCTTCCTTCCGCGGCCCCGCAAGATCCGTCCGTCATCTTCTTGCGGGGCGGACTCAGAGAGGATGGCAACCACGCATGCACGGGTGATGCCAGTTATGCGGCGCCGGCCACGTCATCTATGCGGCGCTGCCTTTACGCGGCGACAAGGCCTGGTGCGTGTAGATGACGCGGCCCCAATCCTAGCCCATTGTCGGGGCCTGAATCGATCGGGATCGGGGCCGTTTCGCGCCGTCGTGAACCTCGACGGCGTGGGCACTTCGGCGCGCGAGTGGAGAATCCCGCCCAGGGAGTGTGAATGTGGGACAGAAGTCACAGGACACTTAATTAACTTGGGATAATTGATTAATGTCTAATTAACCAATCGCCTGTTAAGTGACTGACACTTTCCTCAACGAATCAAGGGGGTCTCAGTTGAGAACTAGAACCAATGAAACTAAGTAAGGGGCTGAATCCAGATAAGAATTCCCATAAAGAATGTGATCTGTCTAAATTATTTAATTTAGTCGTCAGAGAATAGACTTTTTCACCAAGGTTTCCGTTGAAATCACTTTTATCTCAAAGTTTTGTTTCTACTTGTTCAGAAGACACTTCAAGAGACACGGAGAAAGCATTTTCCAGTTAATATCGTGAGAATGTACCAAAATGTGTTTTTAAAAATAAAAACTTTGCTTCCATTCATCCAACCGGACTGACTTATCTATGAACGAGAGATAAGACAAATCTTTCTACAGCCATGCTCAGCTGGCACAGATGCTGAATCCCTGGAGTCACTTGAAAGGAAGCTCAACTAAGACCAGCAGCAACAGATGTGTTCCTATAAATAAGAACTCCGAGGTGGTGTGCAGTCATGGGCTGCAAATGGAGTAGTCCAATGCATGAGCTCCTCAATGGAGACACTGGCCAACCTCATGGAGACTCATATGCAGCAGCACTCTTAGTGGATGCAGGAGCTGTGCTCTGACATATAAAAATGCATACCACACTCTGAAGTTTGAAATGGCAAGCTGGTGCTCTCCTCCCGGCATCTGGAGTGCCAGTCAAGGGCTAAAGTAATCACCAATGAGGATGAAGGCATCATCATTATCATCATCATCACCTTCAGCCTCCTTGACCCCCACTTACCAAGGGAACATCTGTGCAGCAGGGCTGTTACAGAGGCTGCACCTGCAATGACGCCAGTGCTGTAGCCTCTGGAGATGACCTCACTGGTACCTCCATGATGGGGACAACCACCATACGTATCTCAGCCACAAGCAGAGAAAGTTATATGACCAAGTCATTCAAGGCCACAAGAGTAACACTGCCTAGAAGTGGTCAAAATGAGGCCACCACATCAAGCGCACTGTGGATCTCCTTGTGCAGCCAGGACAATTCTTGTGCTCTGCACTTTAATTCTCTTCAAGTCAAAGTTCAAGTCAAATCACTGCTTTTATATTGATTGCATCTACCAAGACTATAACAGCATATCCCGCGAAGGAGCAGGGTATCCCTGACAATAACTTCCAAATTTCCATGTTTAACTGCACAAGAAGCAGCTAGATACAGCACTTCGATTGAAGGGGATCAAAGGATATGGCAGGAAAGCGGGATTAGGTTATTGAGTTGGATGATCAGTCGTGGTCATAATGAAAAGCATAATGAAAGGCGAAGTAGGCTCGAAAGGCCAAATGGCCTTCTCCTGCTCCTATTTTCTATGTTTCTATGTACACAAACTAGAAAAGGTCAGTTTCACAGAGAAATTACATCAAAAGCTGGAAGTCTTGCACTCATTTGAACTGCAAAATCTGGGCTGTTGACTAGCGTTTAAGAAGTATGTAGATTGTCCCTCCCCATATAACTATGAATAAAATTCAGGGCAGTAGAAACAAAAGTAGAAAGAGAAAAGGGCACTAAAGAAAACAAAAACACACAAGAAAGCATGATTGCACAAAATCACAAAAAATACATCACGGATTTCAAGTTTTACCTTTCATTCCAGCATAATGCTTGTATTGTTACAGACTGCAAATATAATTTATCTTTTTTTACAGTCCAACAAAGCCTGCAGAAGGTTTAGTGTAAAATCAGACAAGATATTTTTAACAAACCAAAGTTTTATATTGTACAAATGTTCATAACCAGGGGCTGGATTAGCACAGGGCTAAATCGCTGGCTTTGAAAGCAGACCAAGGCAGGCCAGCAGAACGGTTCAATTCCCGTACCAGCCTCCCCAAACAGGCACCGGAATGTGGCGACTAGGCGCTTTTCACAGTAACTTCATTTGAAGCCTACTTGTGACAATAAGCGATTTTCATATTGACACAAGGGGCAGTTGCCAGCATGTGTCCTCCCCTGCCTCCCCCCACCACAACAAGCAGCTAGAGTTACTGAGAGGATGTCACATCAAATCTATTAAAATTCCATCCAGGTGATACATTTATGTTTGAGGATAAACACACATTACAAATAGATTTTGACCAACATTCCCTTTTTATGTATTTTTTTGTAAGGAACCCAATGCTGGTTGAATGAACAAGATGAAGTCACAGTGGATTGTGATAAAAAAGAGAAACAAATTTAGGTGGATGCACCTTTCTTGCACTATACTCCCCCATTTAAATTTGGCAATGATTTTTACAAGTATAGATCAATTATAAAATAATTTAAAAGGGAAGTATTAAATAAATCAAAACAAAAGTGTAAGATTAAAAAGTAAGATCATTTAAAGAAATAAGAAATTTTCTTTTTCTTTATCATTTCTTCTTACTCTCTCATTTCCAACTTTCCACATATTTTTAGCGTTGGGTCTTTCTGTCTTTAGTTTTGTTACTTCACCATTTTGTTTGTTTTCTCTCATTTTACGCTAGTTCTCTTTCTATTGGTGATATTTTGCAACAAGTTGTTAGGCACTTGCGCCACAAGATAGTAAAAATATTTATACTATTGCCAGTTTTGAATAACAAACTTTGGTACTACTCTTTCAGAAATTAGGTCACATCTTGCTATGTATTTATTCATGAACTCACCTATGAGTTAATGGAGTAAAATGCACCATGTGGTGTGGCAATACATCATTCAGAGAGGGAACATGTCAAGTTTAATCCCTGATGTGTAGTACATTAACCAATTTCAGTTGTGAACTGTGGCACCTATTAGTTACGAAGGGAGATAAATATTGGTTAGAATTCCCATTTTTAGAAATCGCCCAGTCGTATTTGTTGAAATGCATGTACTGAAATTGTTGATTGGGTGTGACCTCTGACCAAATGGGTAGCTTGCCAGCATTCAACATCCAGGAACGTGCATAAATAAAATCATCAAGGCAAGATACTTGAAGATCACTGATGTCCAATGGAACCATTATCAAAGTGTTCTCTGCTGTCTTTATGAAAGAAGCATTAGGGAAGGGGGAGAAGCTTGGCGAATAAAATAGCCTCTACTATTCATTTTGAACTGTGTTTGAGGATCAAAACGCTTAATTAGCCTTCCAGAACTTAAAATGTTAGACATATTTGTAGGCCGCAAAATGAGATGATCAATGTCTTCATAATCTTTTTAGCAGCATCACTTATGCACAGGAACTCTGACTTATAGGTTACAAAAACACAGGCGTATCCTTAATTGAAAGTTTTTGACATGTGAACTGTTCCAACATTAAGCCAGCAACTTTAACTCACTCAGCTCCTTACAACATATGGGAACACAGGCAAAATCCAACAGTGTTCTATTCAAAAATATTTCAAATGCTAGTCCTCCAATTTCAATGGAGGAAGGCATTGCCACAATATTTCTTTAGAAAGGACATCTCTAAACTTTATATTATCGGCTATTCTTAGCATTATGTATATTGGGGCAGATTTTGAATCATTGAGCCCTTTAATTTAAGATTAATTCAAAAACAAAATCAATTTGACAATAATCTTTTTCTATCTACTGTCCAGACAGCAAAATCTAAAAAATAACGCTGTACATTAGCAATCAAAAAAAAGATGAATTGAATAGCAACTGCCAGAAAAAATAACACCTACTGTGCTTGAAGAAAATTATTATTAAAATATGGAAGTGTATTCTATAGATTGACATTTGATAAATGTTAAATAGATATTTCCAGTAGTCCATCAATACCTTGGTAATTTGGACTGAAAGTGGTTTTCTTGGCTGGGATGGTGTTTTCCAAAATATGCATATGCACTCATATTTATTTAACCTTATACAGTTTAAGGGTCATTGTGTCAAGTGTCTGACTTGCATTTTCCCATCACAAACTGATTTGCAATATCAATATTCATCTACATTTTGTTTTTTTAATTTATGGCAAATTTGTGCACTATTCCTTAGCAGGATGCCAAAAAAAATGTTTTAATGTAAATTTATTAATATCCTGGACAAAACATAAATACATTCGTATTTGAATCGGTAGGACCAATTATGTTCACTCTATTAATCCCTATCTGGAGCTAAAAAAACTTAAAAGAAGGTGAAAAGCGAGGTTAATCTCACCGTCTCAAACATTTCATTAGAAATTGATCACACTGTCATGGCAATTACATTAACATGAGAATTCCACCAAGCTAAAAGGAAAATAATACAGCAAGCACACTGCAAGTAAACACACAGGAATGCTTCAATGACTTTAATTTGCCTGCTGCTTTCAGTCACTGCAGGTCAACAAATATTATTCGCTACAGTTTGAGAAGCTTTGCAATGAATTAACTTCTCAAGTGGTTTTAACTCTAGAAGTAAACTGACATTGAGCATTATGCTTTATCAACAAGAAGAATGCAAGAATAGAAAATGTACATTCTCTCTCACCACACTTATTGAGAAGTCATTGTGTTGTCATACAACTCCAGTAGATAAAAACACTACCAAAACACTTGTGTTTTCCATTCATTGTATACAAGACAGTTAATAAGAACTTTCCAAGCTTTTCCAAGGAACTCTACAATACTGCATCTACCATTTAAATTAGTCACAACCACAATACCAAATCTCTACATTTGATTTATTCTTTGAGCAATGTCCTAACTTCTACACACATCCTAACTTCTACAAAGCAGAGTAATACTTCAAAAATATACTCCCAAATATCTCATGGCATTTGCATAGCTGCAGAATTCCACCACAAAAGGCCATAAATGTAACAAATGAAAATTAATTTGTAGCTATTTGCGCCATCAATGCATTTGCTGTGAAATTTCAAAAAAGTGAATACAGTCTCGAAAGAAAATAGAACTCAAATGGGGGAATTTTTCCAATCATATACACTGTTTAAGATATTTACAATAAACACCAACCAGCACATTCTTTACTTTCTCAATCAAGGTGCTCTATAATTGTAGTTAAGGGTCAACTTGAACGTACTGCAGATATTTTACTACTTTGCTACATTATTCACTGCCTTATTCCTCAAATAATTACAGGTATTAAGAAATAATTAACAAAGAAACCTGAGGACTTACTTTTTGAAGAATTTCACAAAATAAGTTCAATTTGTGTGACCAATAACTGGAGTGGGAAATAAGAAAGCTTTTAAAAAAGACCAAAAACGATGTTTGTACTTATGAAAAAATCCCACAGACTTGTTCATCTATTTCTTCATCCATGATTTAATCCTCCAATTTGATTATTGAACGGTAGTAATAATGCATCTTTGCCAGACCTGAAAGCAAATATCATATGTTGCACATAAGCCAAAGATCTCTTCTAAGACTTGAGGTATGAAGGTTACTATCTTCAAAATGCAGTCATCATCCACCATAGGCCACTGTACGATCCAATAGCTCGAAGATTCTTTTTCAAATAAAGTATCCAGGAGGAAAGAAAAATGCTTGGACAGTAACCATAGGTCTTTATTGTGAAGATTCCGGTTCAAATTCACATCTGTCTTAACTTCCTCAAAACCACACACTACTTTTCTTGAACTGGCATCCCGACCCAGGCCCGGCATTGAAAAGTTATTAGTTGTCTCTCAAGGCAGACTGCTTTCATTGCATTTGCAGTTAAACCAAGACACAGCTTTAAAAGCCACTGATGCCTTTTTCTTTCGGCCTCGCACACAATGGAAGGGCATTTTGTAAATTACTGTCTCTTTCAAATCAACAATAGGTACTTTCATAAGAAACCCCATTTGATTTTGCTCAAATTTGATTACAAGGAAGAAAAAGGAAAAGGCAGTCAAAAAGAATACCCCCAGATGGTTTCTCATTCAGCTCAGTGAATGAGCTTTATCTGTGCTTTTTAAACTGTATTATTGCAAAAGCATTTCAGTCAGCAAAACTTGACAAAAATTATTAGTTTGCCATTTCTCACATAACTGCCAATGGGACTTGATAAAAAAGCTTTTCATGGGATCACCTGCTTGGATCAAAATAATGGAGATTAGGTATTTCATTATAAATTACAGTGGGATATAGAGTTAGTTGTCATATTAATAGCAACCTGCCTATGGCCTTCACTGGTAGCTATTCACCTAGACAAAAGACCTAGGGTTGTCTATTGAACTCATGCTGTAGGTCTGATCAATTTTCTATCATCAAGCAAAGAGGCAACTAACAAAGGAATCCACACATGACTGACCTCTTAAGCCCACTGATAAAAGGCCAAGCAAACTAAACACATATTCTGGAATATGGCAGATAAATTCTATACAGAAGGTGGAGAAAGAGAGACACAGGAGAGCTGGTCTATAATTCTATTTCTATGGCCCAATGGGCACATTTTTGTAGCTGCTTGTTTTCAGCTGCAGATAATTACAGTGCTGAAGTGATAAAAATGGCTTGCAAAGAAAAGCTTTGAAAAAGCAAACAATACACTTTTTTTGTTGCTGTTCCTGTAATTTCATTTGATGACAGCCATGAAATTTAATGCACAAAGGCTAAATTCTCAACTTTGTGTTGAAGACAATGAGATGCTTGCCAACTGCCATAATGCAAAATCAAACAGCATAAATTATAATTTTACAGAGCATATTTTAATTTGCAATCAAACTGTACATGCACTACACCACTATCAAGTTTTAAACTCAGACCAATATTAGCTAACCTTGCCATCATTAGCCTGTAAAGCGTTACAAGTATTTTCCTGGTTTCCAGGAACTGGGGATCAATTATGATTTAAGGGCAATTAACTACAAGACTGTTTACGTCTCAAAATCTCTTAAAATAATATTAGCTGCACATAGCATATTCTGCATGAGTCTATAAATGCTGTACATCATAAATGGTTCCACTGCCAGACAAGATGTATACTTTGTTACGATCCCAGTTTATGTTATAACTGGACAGGAAGATCCCAGAATGGAACACTGACTCAAAAGAGAGGTAACTTTTACTTTATTTCCCTAAAATATGGAGGAACAGAGTCACAGGACCAATAATTAATTTTAACAACAAGGAAAAAGCACATTTATTAAACATGAAAAAATTGGATTATGATACAATACTCCTTTGCTCCCCATACCTTAACAATTACACACATATTTTAAGCTTAATATGGATTACAAAATACATCTTAAGCTACAATGGCCTCATTAACACACAAAGTCCATTTTAAGCACACAAGATGACTGTGGTAAGACACACTCCTCTCTGAACCCAAGGGATTGTCTGTGGATTTTTTCTCAAAATCCTTCCAGATGATTCTTATATGACGAGCCACCTTGTTTCATTGAACTCCGGCTTCCATATGAGTGATTGCAAATTCCACTTTCAAAAGTTGCACTTCCAAATCTTAAAAATTATGTTTTTCCTTTGTTCCTCCTATCAAAGTTTCGTTTTCAGGTTTTACACCTCTCCCTTCAGGTTTCCTTTGTCTTAAAGGCTTTTACACAAATTCTGAAGTCCTGCCACCGATTTCCACAATTATTTCAAATAATGTCCCCCAAACTGTAGTAATTTCTCACAAACCTTAGCACTATTGTGGATATCTTTCTGGCCTCTCACGATCCAATGCCTTTTCAACTCTGTGACTTTATTGAATATCAATCTGTTCTGGTTCCCAGTTTCCTTTGTTCCATTAACTCCAGACTTTTTAGAAACTTCTCTTCATTCATCTAGTTTCCTTACTAGCTGGACTGAAGGTTTCTGGCATCTGTTTCCTTAAATGTTACTCGACAGTAAGGCTTTTTTTCTCGCAAGGCTGGGAGAGATGTTTCCTCTTTAGCTTTCTAAAACCAACTGCTTCCAGCAGAACTGTAAAAGCTGCCTTCTCTCTCATACTATCTATCTCCAACTGCCACCATATTCAACTAAAACTAAGAACAAAGGAAATCCCTTCCCTCTGGAAAGTGGTTCTCTGTTGCTAAGCAATGACTTATCCTTCTCATGCTGCAATCTTCTACAAGCACAATAGAATCACAGTTGGAATTTAACCAACCTCCACACATACCAACACCTTTGTCCAGCATGAATCTAACTTTCGGTTTTACCCTTCCTTGCACAGAAACATTAAACTAAACACACTTAAAACTATCTCTTATTTCTAATGTTTACCAATAGTAATATAAATCCCTTAAAACCACCTTTGCTTTCCTCACAATTGACTTGTTTAAAAAGCAAGCAAATTATGCAATCATGCATTCACAACAGTTGCAACACAAAAATAGTTACCACAGTTTTTAATAAATTAAAATAATTAAATAGCAAGGCTACAACAAGATTATCCAATTGACCTTCAAGGTGCTGCGTGTTCAGCAAATAATAAGTGCTGCACAGATAATCTGATATAGGAAATTATAGGTTTTAAGTTCTTACTTGTCTGATATATATCAATGTGTCATGTATCCATAATGTTGCCTATCCTGGCCCCCACCTCTCATGCAGAATGTTAAAGCAATATAAATTAGAGGTTTTGCAGTCACATGTAAACAATTAAGTTATTCCAGTTGCATACAGCTAAGCCAGTAAAAAAGTTAACTGGCTCCAGTACAATTCCAATTTCCCTGTTAAATCCAACTGGATAATTCTGGTTACAGCTGGTGTCCAGTTATAATCTTCAGTATAATTGATTGTGACCGGTTTGTCCTGGAGAAACCAGTTACACGCAATTGGATTTTCCATGTCGGAATGCAATATTTCTAATTTAAATTTTGTGGCATTTCTGAAAATATGCATTTGTCTAACAGGTAAGCAGTCATTACTAGTGTTTGGAGGATGAACCTGCAAGTAGCCCCATTTTATATCCTCTGAATTTGCACTGTAATTAACCACAAGCAACTATTAGCAACTATTTAAATTAGAGAATGGGACTGAAAGTATTGTTACAATCCCAGTTGATGTTATAAATGGACAGAAAGATCCCAGAATGGAACCCTGGCTCACAAGACCGTAACTATAATTTTTAAAAATAAAAAATGGAGGAACAGAGTCACAGATCGCTAATTAGTTTTAACAACAAGAATAAAAACATTGAGTAACCATGTAAAAAATAATTCTCCTTTACTCCCTTTTAGCTTCACAAATACACACAGATTTTAACACAGATTACAAAGCACAACTTAAACTACAATGACCCCATTAATAGAAAGTCCTTTTTAAGCACAAAAGATGACTGTGAGTAAATACACTCTCCACTTCGAACTCCAAGTGAATGTTTGTGGATGTCTCCTCAGAATCCCCCAGATGATTGTCATGTGACAGTTTCCAAATCCCACTCCCACAAGCACGCTTTAAAATCTTTAAATCATAAGTATGCTTTCCTTAGCGGTTTGCATTCCAAAATCCAGACCAGACCGTTTTTTTCAAATGACACTTTTAAACAAAGCTTCCGCTCCACTTTTAACAGTGAATCCAGTCCAGGATTTCACACCAACCCCTTTAGGATTTCTTTGTCTTGACTGCTGTGCAAACTGCTCACAATTGCTTTACCTCTCAATTCCCAGACAATTAAAATGGCATCATATGTGTAGATTACCTTTGAAGGCTGCTGTCCCACTTTAAATCTAGTGACTGCAATTGTCTCTTTAACTCAGAACACTTTGTTTACTCTTCTTTGAATTCTTCTGAAGAATAACTTTGTATCTGTTCACTGAGCTCCAGACCTCTTGGACACTCCTCTTCATTTCCCTAGTTCCTTAACTAGCTGGACTTTAGATTTCCAACATCTGTTTTCTTTTTTATTAAGATTTTTATTATAACAAAAAAAACAATACAGCAAATCACAACCCCATATCATACCAAAGTACACCTACCCAATCCCCCAGTCACCCTATCCTCTTCCACCTCACTCACCATGTAGAAAACAGAACTTTAATAAAAATAAAAAGGCAACCCACCCCCCAACAGTTGATGATAATCAGTTCCTTGAAAAAGGAGATGAAGGGCTACCACCTAAAGTAGAACCCTTCCACTGATCCCCTCATGGTGTACTTGGTCATCTCAAGGTGAAGAAATTCCAGTAGATCCCCCAACCAAGCTGAGGCCTAAGGCAGCACCAAGGACCTCCACCCAAGCAGAACATGCCTCTGGGCTATTAACTTGGCAAAGGCTACGTTATCTGCCCTCATAACCTTCTACAGCAACGGTGAGTCCAATACTCCAAAAACAGCCACCAATGGGCATGGCTCCAGCTGAACACCCAGAATCCCTGACATTGTATCAAAAAAGGAGACCCAGAAACTACCAAGCTTGGGGCAAAAACAAAACATGTGTGTGATTTGACGGCCCCCTAGAGCACCGATCACACCTATTCTCCAGCCTGAGAAGAGCCCACTCATATGCACCCTGGTTAGGTGTGCCCTGTGCACCACCTTGAACTGGATCAGGCTTAACCTTGCACATGAGGAGATTAAGCTCACGCTCCCAAATCCACTTTACTTCTTCCAATGATACCTGCTCTGCCACCAACATCCAAAATGGTACCCTCCCATAACTCGCCCAAGAATAAGACCCTGTCCATAAGCGAAGTTGAAGGTACTAGGGAAATGAAGGAAGCTCCTTGCATAAAAAAATGTGCACATGAAAGTACCTGAATACATTCCCTTTCAGGAGCTGGAACTTCTCTAGCAACTCGTCTAGGTCGGTGAAC
Source organism: Scyliorhinus torazame (assembly GCF_047496885.1). Lineage (NCBI taxonomy): Eukaryota > Metazoa > Chordata > Chondrichthyes > Carcharhiniformes > Scyliorhinidae > Scyliorhinus > Scyliorhinus torazame. The sequence continues at coordinate 53,425,336 of NC_092720.1, read as the reverse complement.
CTACCCTCCAGAAACATGTTTCTAAACCTTGTAGCCATCTGGGATGGCCACTTACAACTAGGTACAGAGAAACTCGCAAACCCTAGCGGCTAAAATGGACAAGCCAAGACTCAGGCAGACTCAGAGCCTGAAATGCATATTTGCAAACAAGAAGTCCAGATGGTATCGAAACTTCGACCAATTAGCATTTTAATGGGGCCGATTAGCATTTGATGGCCCATCCTCACCAAAACAAAGGACTGGTACTCGAGCGACCGGTACAGTCCCAGTCATTTCGGCGCCACTCCCTGTTCAAGGGAAGCGTAAACAACGGGGTCAGTGACCGCTTGGGACCCGCCCAGCCATCCAGATCCCCGCCCACTTATTGGTTAGGAATCGAACAGAGTGATCAGGGATCACCCAATTAATGGGGCCCAAACTGAAGGACCGCCCAAAAGAGCGCGAAAACCCCCAAGTATAAGAAGAAGAGTTCACCACATGTTCGTCCTCTCTTGGACCTGCTACCCCGGTCATGGGCATCTCCAATTGCAGCAACACCAGAAGCAAGTCCAAGTTCAACGCTCGCTACCAGACGGATGAGCCTAGCTGAGCAGCAGTTACTCCTTCGAACCCGATAGATCCAGAATCGAACAGCGGCCACTGTTTCTCTGACCTAAGCTGGGTGCCTGAAGTTAAGTACAGGTTGTCTTGGTCGATATGTGTAGTTAACTAGTAGTGTTTATGTTGCATGACCAATTGTGTGTAAATAAAGTACCCTTGACCTTGAACTAACTAACTGGTGTTTGGCTCTTTGATCGATAGCCGGTTGAACCTTGTTGTGGTATCATTTGATACTTGGCGACTCTGAGCAATATAATATCGATAACATAGAAAGAAGGGCAAACTCACTGATTGCCATAATTGGAACAGAGCCACAGAAAGGACAGAGTAAAAGAGTAAAAGAAGAAAACGCAACAATTATTGGCGACATCTGATGGGACTCGACCCAGAAATGACATTGTCACTCCGAGAGAACCCACAAAAGCGTTTGAATTAGAATCCAAATCGGCAAAGTAAAAGAAACCACAAGTGAAACCAATATCGATCAAACCTCCAGAATTCGGAGGTTGTGTAATTTGCATGCGTACTAACTAAGGGATATACGGTAAACTCGATAGATTTTGTTGCGTGAAACTTTCGGGAGTTGTGTAAACCGGAAAATAGCTTGAGCCGTACCCATGTTTGCACCACCGCTTTATTCCCCCTTGTTCCAAATTTCCGGTAGACAGAAGTAATTGTAGAGATGGCCATGAAGGCAATGGAACGCCTTATGCATCCACAAGAGCCCGAGGTCACAGCGACCAATAGATCAGAACAATGTCCCGTATGGGAAGAAGAGCTTAGGAGATACTTAAAGGGGAAAGGATGGCCCCCTAAAGTCGGAATTTTGCGCGAATGAAGAATCAGGGGTGAAATTCTCCCGAAACGGCGCGATGTCCGGCACCTGGCGCCCAAAACGGCGCTAATCAGACGGGTATCGCGCCGCCCCAAAGGTGGGGGCCGAGCCCCAACATTGAGGGGCTAGGCCGACGCCGGAGGAATTTCCGCCCCGCCAGCTGGCAGAAACGGCCTTTGTTGCCCCGCCAGCTGGCGCGGAAATGACATCCCCGGGCGGCGCATGCGCAGGAGCGTCAGCGGCCGCTGACAGTTTCCCACGCATGCGCAGTGGAGGGAGTCTCTTCCGCCTCCGCCATGGTGGAGACCGTGGCGGAGGCGGAAGGGAAATAGTGCCCCCACGGCACAAGCCCGCCCGCGGATCAGTGGGCCCCGATCGCGGGCCAGGCCACCGTGGGGGCACCCCCCGGGGCCAGATCGCCCCGCGCCCCCCACCAGGACCCCGGAGCCCGCCCACGCCGCCTTGTCCCGCCGTTCAAAAGGTGGTTTAATCCACGCCGGCAGGACAGGCAATTTATTGGCGGGACTTCGGCCCATCCGGGCCGTAGAATCGAGCGGGGGGGCCCGCCAACCGGCGCGGCGCAATTCCCGCCCCCGCCGAATCTCCAGTGCCGGAGACTTCAGCAACCGGTGGGGGCGGGATTCACGCCAGCCCCCGGCGATTATCCGACCCGGCGGGGGGTCGGAGAATGACGCCCCAGGTCCTGGCAGCATAGGACAGACTTGGTGGGACAGCCTGACCGAGATTCATAAGAAAAGTTTAAGCAAGGTTCGTAAGCCAATGGCAATCGTGTCCTCTCTGGCACAATTGCAAGGCACAGAGGAGGTCGTGAAGATGTTCCGTAAGCAGCTTGAGGAGAAGAAGAAAAGTAGAGAGGGTGATATTAGTGAAAGCGAGAGATTAAATATGCAGCTCCGGGAGCAGTTAGCGGCGAAGGACAAGGAAATGGATGATGCCAAGGGGGCACATCAATCCTGTCTCGCCCTCCTTAGCAGCTTCCAAATCCAGTACGATAAGGCCTACCAGGACACACAACGTGCTGTAATGTTAAGAGAAGAAACAGAGAACCAGGTACAACAGTTAAGGAAACAGTGCGATGATTTGAAGGCAGCCCTCCGAGCACTCCACAGTTCCACCACGGAACAGAGGCAGAGTTTGGTGGATCATGCCAAGTGCAGGCAGCAAATTGCAAAGTTGCAATCCCTGCTCTCTGTTCAAAATGGATTCAGAGACACCTTTGGCCCACAGCTAGATCAGGAAGACGGCCCCAATTTACAGGGACTCAGTGAAACGGCCCAACGGTATGTAAGTGAGACCGAAAATCAAAATAAAGCCCCCCAGGCCCCCCCCAAAAAAGCACCCGCACCACCAACTGTACAAGCAGCACCCAACCCAATGAATCCCATCACCACGCAGTGCAGGGTCACCACGGAAGACCAACCCGATTTTGTGTACACCACCCCATTAACTATCACCCAGTTAAGAGGTGCCGCGAGGAGATAAAGACTTTCCACCCCACATCAGACCCACACCACTTTTTCGAACTATAAAAGCAACAGACCCTCATGTACGGTTTAGACGGTTTAGAGGTAAAGCTCATAGTGATGAGACTAGACCTGTCAGTTAGTTCAGCCCTTCCCGACCCACAAAATGTAGGAGGAGGTAGCCTCCAAGAGATGAAAACAGCCATTTTAGACGCCATTGGCTATAATAGAGGAGATCCAGTAGAAGGACTCAACCGGTGCCGACAGAAAAAGGGAGAGCATCCAACAGCGTTCGCTGGACGCCTTTGGATCTATTTTACTGCGGTATTTGGTGCGTTAGCCCGCACCCAGTTTGGGTTCTGAAATGCTTATCGAGAGCTTGGGAACAGTCTACACATAGAAAGACAGAGCAGGAGAGAGTAGACGCCACGATGAATCCAGTAAGGGCACACCAAGGCTCCGCATGGGTAAATGAAGGCAGAGGTACAGCGCAGCACCCCAAGACACAGGAATGTTATAATTGTGGACACGATTCCCGTACCAGCCTCCCCGAACAGGCGCCGGAATATGGCGACTAGGGGCTTTTCACAGTAACTTCATTTGAAGCCTACCTGTGACAATAAGCGATTTTCATTTTCACGAAGGACACTATGGCCGAGAATGCAATGCCCCCCCCCCCCCCCGAAGCAGCAAAGGCACCCAAACGTCCCCCCCAGAAACAATGCCAGACCCATCCACAGTGTTAGCGCCCGACCAGATAATTCGGCCATGAATGGCACCAATTGACGGTATTCGGGCTCCCCAACTTGAGCCTGCGATACCCTTTGGGATAAGTCCGGAAGACTGGTAGTTGCAGGCACAGTCCGGGAACACCCCGTAGAGTTCCTTTGGGACTCAGGAGGGTCCCGAACTACGTTAAGCTCCTCCATCATGTACCAGAAAGAGATATGGCCCACTACGGACACCATTACCCTTAGTGGCTATACAGGTCACCTCCAGCAGGGACACATCACAGCCCCTGTGGACATACAGATTGGCAATATTCAAACAAAACACTCGGTCGTTTTAGTAGATTTAGCCCAGGCAGCAGAACTCATCCTAGGCATAGATTTCATGAGTACACACAACCTTTCATTCGACCCAGTCAACCGATGTATATGGAAAATGGCTAGAGCAGCGCGAGCCCCCACCATGCACCACGGAGATTGTGCCCATAGAATCAGCTCAGTAGGAGAGTACTGGTTTGATCCACAAACCATTACCACAGACAAAGCGGTTAGAGAGGTCTTGAAAAGACATAAAGCAGCGCTTGCCCAGCACAAGCACAACTACGGCAAAATCCCAGGAGTAGTAAACATTACAGGTCCCGATCCTAAACCCCAGAAACAGTACGGCTTCCCCCAGCAAGCCGAGGGAGAGATAGCCAAGGTAATCCAAAGTTTATTAAATCAAGGAGTGATTCGACCCGTAGCATCGACGAACAATGCCCCAATTTGGCCAGTAAGAAAACCTGATGGTTCATGGCGACTGACCATCGACTACAGAGAGTTGAACAAAGTGACTACCTTAGCAGCCCCCACCATTGCCACGAATCTCAAAACCATGTTGAGACAGGGATCCAGTCGAAAATTTTTACGGTACTGGACATCAGCAATGGCTTTTGGTACATACCACTGGACAAAGCATGCCAGTAGAAATCTGCGTATACTTTCCAGGGACAGCAGTACACGTGGGCGTGTCTTCCACAAGGTTTCCACAACTCCCCCTCCATCTTTCACAGACAATTGGCAAACGGCTTATCTAAATTTTCCCGCCCTGAATGCCTTGTTCAGTATGTGGACGACTTGCTCTTACAGACTGACACCAAGGAAGAGCACATTTCGCTTCTTTCAGAATTATTAGAACTACTCACAACAATTGGATGCAAAATTAACTCCACGAAAGCCCAAATCCGCCAGGAAAAAATGTCACATATTTAGGTACGGTCATCACGCATGGAAAGCGTGAGATAGAACACAAATGCATAGATTCCATTGTCAAATTGCTCTTGCCCCAAAACGTTACAGCACTCCGGTCATTTTTAGGACTGGTTGGATATTGTAGAAACCACATATGAAATTAAATGAAATGAAACGGATTCGCCACAAAAGCAGCCCCACTTTCCGAGCTCCTAAAGAAACAGGCCCCATGGAAATGGCTTCCACAGCACACGGATGCCGTGGATGCATTGAAACGCGCCCTGAGCACAGCCCCCGCTCTGCAAGCCCCAGATCCACACTCCCCATACGCGATAGAGGTAGCGACCACCGACCAAACCCTTTCGGCAGTACTCCTGCAGGAAAGGCACGATCATTTAGGACCCGTAGCCTATGCCTCACAAATCTTAGATCCAGTGGAACAGGGATTTTCCGCCTGCGAAAGGCACCTGTTAACAGTTTTCTGGGCGGTCCAGTACTTCTCGTACATAACCAGACTCAACCCAGTGACCATTTTGACCGAGCACACCCCAACGCAGCTTTTATTGGACGGCAGACTAAAAGACAGCACAGTAAGCCAAATTCGAACAGCACGATGGACCCTACTCCTACAAGGACGCAACATTACTTTAAACGGACAAAAACGCACACGTTTTTGGCCGATAATTTGCACTATGCAGGAACCCCACATGAATGCGAGATCATAGCCCCCAAACACAGCACAGGCCCCTTTGTTCCCAAGTCAGAAAAAAAGGACAGGTATCCGACCACAGACGACCCAGCCACAGACAAAGCATTGAAGATTTATGTAGATGGCTCCTCCACAGTCCTTGATGGAAAAAGAATAACAGGATGTGGTATTTATATAGAGGACGCGCAGGGACGCACTTTCGAAGAAATTGCTTTAAAGTTGCCTGGACACTTAGATAGCAGGCAGCCGGGTTAGCAGCCATCGCTTACATTGTCCAGCACCCCGATTCGTTCCCGACCCCTGCAGACATATATTCAGACAGTTTGTACGTCTGCAACAGCCTAACAGAATTCCTACCCCTGTGGGAATCTAGGGGATTCATTTCCGCCGACAGAAAACCTCTACCCTCAGCCCCACTGCTCCAACATATCCTTCAGACAGCTAAAGGCAGGAAATACGGCACTGTCAAAGTAAGAAGTCACCATCGTTCCTCCCCCCCCACCCCCGGTAACGTGAAAGCTGACGCCCTAGCGAAGGCAGGCTCATGACATGGCCACTTTTGGCAACCCCCCGAGAGCGCCCCAGTACTCGCAGTTCAGGTCTCACAGACCAACATCCAAGACTTAGCCCAGGCACAAAAGGAAGACGAGACATTAAAGGAAATTTTAAAAGGAAACTTCCCAGCTCCCTACGAAAAGTTTTAAAATTCCTTAACGATCCATGAGGGAATCATTTTAAAAGACACCATTTATGTAGTCCCCACCCAGGACAGGAATGAGATCATTTGTAAGTTCCATGACCGACATGGACACCAAGGGATTGAATCCACCCTTGCCCACCTCAGACCCCTCTGCTGGTGGCCTGATTTGAAAACCAACGTATCTCATTACGTCGAAAACTGCTTGATTTGTGCACAGAACAACCCAGATAGGTACGGGAAAAAAGCCCAGCTACGCCACACCCGCCGTGTAAATGGCCCGTGGACAAACCTTCAATTAGATTATATTGGTCCCCTCCCCCCCCTGCAGGAATGGATACAAATATGAGTTGATAGAAATCGACACATTTATGAAATGGGTCGAATCTGTCCCCTCAAGGACAAATGCAGCCAAAGCCACGGCAAAGATCTTAACCGAGCAAATTTTTACGAGATGGGGACTCCCCCGTAGTATTGAGTCGGACCAAGGTTCGCACTTTATGGGCAGGGTCATGAAAAATGTGATGACGATATTTGGGATTAAGCAAAAGTTCCACATTGCCTATCACTCGCAGTGCAGTGGCATTGTGGAACGCATGAATCGGACACTAAAGGCCACACTTAGAAAAATGGTGCAGCAGCACAACACGACATGGGACACAGTGCTCCCATTCGCACTGATGTTTATTAGGAACACAGGGTCGAGCTCAACAGGATATACCCCCCATACCCTCATGACCGGACGGCCCATGAAGGGTACCGAATACTTATTTGGACTTGATTTGGCCAGCCCCGCAGTCACTGCCCTGATCCATGAGAAAGCAGTCCAGCGCATGGTAGAAAATATTAAAGCAGCACAGCTCGCTGCAGCTGTTCGACTAGGCGCTAAACGAAAGCAGAGTAAGGCCTGCTTTGATAAGACAGTACACCCGACGGAGTATACAGTCGTTCAGCAAGTAATGATCACCTTATACAACCCCAGCTCATTCCTCTCCCCTAAATTTGCAGGACCCGATTCAATCTCGGACAAAGTAAGCCCCTCACTTCATAAAATCACGTATCCGAACGGAAAATCAGGATGGTTCCATGTAAACCACCTTAATTATGGAACGCAGGGCAGCCACTCGCACCACCTCTCATTGGCGATAGCAGACAATGAGGACCTGCCCACTGACAACCCAATCCCCCCCTCCCCCAGCAGAAGCAGCACGTCCACAGACACGACCTTGACCCCGCCCCCAGAATCAAATTTCACCCTGACGCTTGATTTGGCTGCTAGCTACAGCGACAGCGACAGCACAACTGAAGCCCCTGAGAACACCGAACAATGGACACACAGACCAGGCCCCAGTCACTACAGCCCCAGAGACACCGACCAGGATATGTTCAGCCCCTTTGAGACGATTTATTTGCCCACACCGGAACCTGACCCGCCACCCGATGATAGCGACAGCCCCCTTGCCCCGACCGCCCTACGGAACATGAAACACTGGCACCGTGATAATTCCTGTCGTCTGACAAGGAATGATGAAATGGACCCCACATCGGCACACGCCTCGTTAGCACGCAAACTCCATGAACGAGTTTGGCACCCAGGAGATGGTGACAACTCCGTGTCTGACTCCCACCATGGTAACCCCTTTGAAACCCTTTTCGGAATGGAAGCTTGAGGTGTCCAGATGGTGAGAGTCAGGAATCGATTGAGATTTACGGTGTCCTATACTCTGATGGAACCTGCTCATTTTTATGTTTAGTTTGTTTTTAAATGTTGTACGTTCTCTCTTGTACGATTTTGTGTGTCAGCCTCATGGACACTTTCTTGATACAGTCATAATTACTCTTCTGACGCCACATGGCAGTTAAAGAAACAAGTTTGTTGGAGCCCATATATTTACAAATTCTTCCCGCTCTTGGAAGGTGACCCCCTACACATTTGGTCAGCCAAGCTCGGGTAACGGAGTAATGGCACTGGTCACCGCCCTACCTGGGGATTCCACCCATTCTTGCCCTGCCGCGGATCATACGCACCATCCCATTCGGAGAATTGTTTTCTAAACTCTTTTGCTGTTCTTTTTCTTTCCTGTGGTTTAAAGAATGCACTTTGCCACAACTTTTGCCCTTTCCGGCAACACTTCGGTTGCTATCCTCCACATACTATTTACATGTCAGAATCACTTGGTTGGAAAAACGAGTTTGCAGAGGACGGAGAAATTGTCCGCCCACTCAGCCCATCAAACACAGGCTGCAAGAGCACTCGCACTGTGACAGAATTTTTTTTTCGGATGTCTTGTCTCCGCAAATGGTTGTTTTTTTTTTTAAATGAGGGGGTCACATATGGTGTCGATTCTAATGGGAAATTGGCATTAAGGAGAAACAGACAGACAAATGAAATATTAAACAATAAGATCATAACAGATATTATGCTTGTTCCCCTGGAAAGATACAAAGATACTCAACGACGAAGGAAAGCCTGAACAAGATGAAGACGACCCTGATGACCTACGTCCTGATCGTCGCTGGAACAGTACAGTTGCACGCGTTACCTACCTCCACCTCTCTCACCACACAAGCCCCGAACACGACTACCCAACACAACACCCCCAGCTCGGACACTACTCAACACATAGCCCCAGCCACCAATACCCCCACATGGTATGAGAATCTCGTTAAGTGGTATTCTCTGTCCTACACAGCGGAAGCCTTACTAGTGATAGCCATATTGTGCAGTGTCATCCAGACAATTTGATTGCGGAAATGGAGAAGGTGAGCCTCCCCGCCCTCCAGTATACACCTTTAGAGCCCCTTTCCTCGGACTCCAGCAAACCCCACACTCTTTCTGAACCTTTCTCTTTAATAAATTCCGCGGTTGTTGTTTCGTTAATAAAGCTTATTTTTCTGTGTATGAATGTTAGTGATAAGAAGAAATGTGATGCTGCTATCGGAGTTTTGTATTGTAAGATAAGTTCTTTGATTGTTAAATAGCAGCATGAGTGTAGTCTAATTTGAGACAGTTAGAGGTTCCCCTTTTTATTGAATGTTAAATGGCACCTTAGGAATTTTTAGATATGTGTTGTATTAGGGAAATTTAGGTAAATGTTTTTGATCCATAGGACAGAGTAGGGTAGAACCTGTCCTTGGTTGAGGGTACCCGGCATTTCAGAGAACAAAGAAGACCCAGTATTGTGATCCTTCACGCTTCGCATTGGCGATCAAGAGGACGGAGTGAAGTCATCTGGGATGGCCACTTACAACTAGGTACAGAGAAACTCACAAAGCCCAGTGGGTAAAATGGACAAGCCAAGACTCAGGCAGACTCAGAGCCTGAAATGCATATTTGCATTTCTGACCAATTAGCATTTTAATGGGGCCGATTAGCATTTGATGGCCCATCCTCACCAAAACAAGGGACTGGTACTCGAGTGACTGGTACAGTCCCAGGCATTTTGGCGCCACTCCCTGGTCAAGAGAAGCGTAAACAACGGGGTCAGTGACCGCTTGGGACACGTCCAGCCATCCAGATCCCCGCCCACTTATTGGTTAGGAATCGAACAGAGTGATCAGGGATCACCCAATTAGTGGGGCCCAAACTGAAGGACCGCCCAAAAGAGCGCGAAAACCCCCAAGTATAAGAAGAAGTGTTCGCCACATGTTCGTCCTCTCTTGGACCTGCTACCCCGGTCACGGTCATCTCCAATTGCAGCAACACCAGAAGCAAGTCCAAGTTCAACGCTCGCTACCAGACGGATGAGCCTAGCTGAGCAGCAGTTACTCCTTCAAACCCGATAGATCCAGAATCGAACAGCGGCCACTGTTTCTCTGACCTAAGCCGGGTGCCCGACGTTAAGTACAGGTTGTCTTAGTTGATAGGTGTAGTTAACTAGTAGTGTTTATGTTGCATGAACAATTGTGTGTAAATAAAGTACCCTTGACCTTGAACTAACTGACTGGTGTTTGGCTCTTTGATCGATAGCCGGTTGAACCCTGTGGTGGTATAGTTTGACACCTGTCGACTCTGAGCAATATAATATCAATAACATAAAAAGAAGGGCAAACTCACTGATTGTCATAATTGGAACAGAGCCACAGAAAGGACAGAGTAAAAGAGTAAAAGAAGAAAACGCAACAACCTCTCCAACTCCTCCCTCTCCCATGCCTTAAATGATGAATCCAAGCCAGATGCTGCAAATTGGAGCCAGCTGTGACATGGAACCCATTTTAAAGTGTTGCCCAAACTGATTCCAAATCCACAAAGTGGCTATCACGACTGGGCTTGAAGAGAATCTGGCAGGGGAAAACGGGAGTGGTGTAGTAACCAGGGCCCTCAGACTCGTTCGTACACACAAAACCTCCTCCATCTGCCTCCACATAGATACCGAATCCTTGAACCACCCCCGTACCTTTTCAATATTTACCGCCTAGTAGTAACATAACATATTAGGTAGTGCCAAACTTCGTGACTGCCTATCCCATCGAATGAACCTGAGGAGTCAAACCAACCCAAACAAAAGCAGATATCTATATATTAACCCTGCAAAAGAAAGCCTTAAAAAGAAAGACTGGGAGATACTGGAAAACAAAAACCTTGGGAGAATATAGGGCAGCCCACCTTTTCAAATCAGCCTTCACCCCATCCATCAGACTAGAAAAGTTAAGTTATGGAGCGAGGTCCAGTCGTGGGTCACCGGATTCCCTGATACCGGAAGCTAGTCCTGGCCGAACTAAATGGTAGCTTCACCAGATCAACTCCCCTCCCCAGGGTGTTCATCGGAAAATATTCACTCATGCCCACATTTAGCTTGTACCTCGTAAAGGAGCCAAACTTCCTGCGCAACTCCATTATCTCCCCACATTGAAGAGTGGGTCCATGATATATAGTAACAAATCGTCTGCATATAAGGACACCTTATGCTCCCTCCCCCAACCTCCTCCATCTGTTACATGGCATCAACACAATGGCCAGCAGCTCGATTGTTTAGGTAAACAAAAGTGGAAACAATGAACAACCCTACTTTGCACCTCTGTTCAGTTGGAAATCAGTATCCCTGTTCAGGGCATTAGTACGTACACTTGCGGTGGGGGACCTGCACAAAAGCCTAACCCAAGAAATAAATTTTGGCCCGAAGCGAAACCGCACCAGGATCTCAAAGAGGTACTCCCACTCAACCCTATCGAATGCTTCTCCACCAAAATAATCCATCAAAATAATCACCTCTGGCTCAGCCCCTAAGGGACAACACAACACTTAACAATCTCCTAAATTTGGCTGACAATACCAGCCCTTAAAAAATCCAGTCTACTCCTCCGAAATCACCCCAGTAGGCATGGCTCCAAAAGCATGGTCAACACCTTAGCCAACAACTTGGTGCCAGTGTTTAACAATAAAGTAGGCCGATATGACCCACGTTCCATGGGGTCTTTGGCCTTCTTCAGAATCAAGGAAATCGATGCCTGTGACATCCCCCAGGACACAGAATCATTAAGCATATCCAGAAGAAGTGGGACCAACTGAGGAGCAAACCGTTTGTAAAATTCAATGGGGAACCCATCCGTACCCGGCGCTTTGCCCGTCTGCATTAATTGAATACAGCTCATGATCTCCTCCGGCCCTGTCGGCGTCTCCAACTACTGTCTTCTCTCATACTCCACCTCCAGAATGGTCAACCCATCCAAAAATTGCTTCATTGATCAACCCTCCTCCGGGGGCTCGGACTCATACAACCCATGGTAGAAGGCCTCAAACACCTCATTAACCTTATCTGGGGCTGAAACCAACCCACCACCCGAGTCCCTAGCCTGCACTATCTCCCGGGAGGCAGCCTGCACCTCAGGTGGTGAACGGACGCTGGCCTTTTCCCCGTACTCAAATAATGTCCCACTTGAGCGTCACAACTGACTCACCGCCTTACCCGTTGACAACAATTCAAAATCCAGTTGCAATTTTGTTCTTTCTGCCAATAACTCCAGTGTCGGGACAATCGAGTACTGGCGGTCCACCTCGAGAATTGAGTTCACAAGCCTCTGCCTCTCCATCTTCCCAGATTTATCCCTATGTGCCTTACAAGAGATTATCTCCCCCCCCCCCCGCCCCTAATAACTGCCTTCAGGGCTTCCCAGAGCGTGGAAGATGAGCCCGCCTCATTCCTGTTGAACCCAACATACTCAACAATGACAGAGCATACACGCTGGCAAAAACTTTTATCCGTGAACAACGTCATGTCCATTCTTTATGGGTGTCGTTGAGTGTGGCCCGGCTCCAACATCAGGTCCACAAAATAGGGAACATGGACCGATATAACGATCGCCGAGTACCCCACCCCTTTCACTCCACGGTCAAGAAACCTACCCACCACAAAGAAGTCAATCCAACAGTAAACCCGATGGATGTGGGGGGGGAAAGAAAAAATCCTTATCCCTCGGAAACCTAAATCTCCACGGGTCTGCCTCCCCCACCTGTTCCATGAACGTCAATAATTTCTCTGCCACCCATGATGGGCTCAGAGATTTGGAACTGGACCTATTAAATCTAGGATCTAAAACATAATTGTAGTCCCCTTCCCATAATTAGCTGGTGTGAATCAAGATCTGGGATAGGTGCCAGTACCTTATTAATGAATGCTGTGTCATCCCAATTTGGTGCATACACATTGACCACATCACCAGCGTACATACCAACGACCCATTGATGATTACATAACTCCCACCTCGCTCTGCTAATATATTAATTGCAGAAAAAGCCACCCTTTTATGAATCAACACAGTGGCCTCCCATGCCCTACAATCAAAAGCCAAGTGATATACCTGCCCCACATATCCCTTCCGGAACCTTGTTTGATCCTTGATTCTCAAATGGGTCTCCTGTAGAAAAAACACATCTGACGTCTGGTGACGGTGATGTGCTGAGTGAATGCACATCAGGTGGCTCTCCTCCCAACCAGAATCAAACCAGCATTTTTAGGCGAATTTTGCCCGAAACGTCAAGAGCAAAGTAACACCAATGTCGGAAAGAGAATGACCACAAAAGAAATGCCAACAACAGGAGTTCAAGGGGCCGAAGGGACGGCAGTGCTGGTGGAATGGGCCGCGTAAAGCAAGCGGACAAACTAACGGACCCACGAGGCGAAGGGGCCCCGGCCACCCAAGAGAGAGGGAGACCATCAACCCGAGCATCAGCCTCCCCCTCGTCACCTGGAGAAGGATGGAAGATCTTCCTCAAGAAGGAGCTAGTCGCCATGAAAGAGGTGAATTGAAATTCAGGTGGCGGTAAAGCTGGTGGTGACGGAGGCGATGGTCACCCTACAAAAAACAATTGACGGATTGGGGGAGAAAGTGGAGGTGCAGAAGAGGGAGATGCATGACCTCAAGAGAGCCTCGATGGACCAGAGCGACAGGATCGTCGCCCTGGTTGTAGAAGTGAAAAGGTTGGTGGTGGCCCAAGGTTGCTTAAAGGGGCAGGTCGAGGACCAGGAGAACAGGTTCCGACGACAGAATGTGCAGATTGAGGGCACCGAGAAGACACCGAGGGTAGAGACCCAACAGGCTACATCGCCCAAATTCTGGACAACTTAGTCGGGAGAGACAGCTTCCCCAACCCCCCACAACTTGACATGGCACACAGGTCACTCAGATCGAAGCCCAAGGCAAGGGAGCAGCTGAGAGCAATCATGGCGAACCTCCACCGATATCAGGACCATGAGAGGATCCTGTGGTGGGCAAGACAACTAGAGCAAACGCATAGGATGGACACAGAATCCGTATTTACCAAGACATTGGGACAGATCTGGCGAAAAGAATTGTCGGGTTCAACCAGGCAAAGTCGGCGCTATTCAAAAATGGGGTGCGATTTGGGATGCTATTCCCAGCCAGACTCTGGGCCACACACCAGAGGAAAGAGCACTATTCCAATACCCCAGCAGAGGCAAACGATTTTGTGCAGGCCAACGGCCTAGACAATGGGCAGACAAGGCAGTGATGAAGGCGGATCGGAGGAAGATCGCTAAAGACGTCTTGAACAAGTTAACATGTTTGTGCGGGACTGTACTGCCTTGTTCTGATCAGAAAGACCAGGCCACAGGAGTGAGCGAGGACAGGGAAATGCAGTAGGCGGGCATAAGAAAGGGGCTAGACCAACCATGGGAGGGGAGCCACCATACTCGCAGGGAAGACAGGCAGTAAGGGGGGCTCTCGGCATGGAGGGAGCGCCTGGCCGGTGGGGGGGGGGGGGGGGGGGGGGGGGGGGGGGCTCAAGGGGGGAACAGGGAAGGGAAGACACGGGGAAGGGGAGACACGGGGAGATGCAAGGAGGGGGGAACTGGGGGTAAAAAGAACCACATAGGAAGCAGGACGGGGAAAAAGAGTTGGTGCTCAGATTGGCTTCGGCAGGTAGGGAGCAAGCCAAGGAAACAAGATGCTGCAAGCAGCCACTTTGGAGGGTCCCTAAACAAAGGGAAACCCCAGAGTGCAGGGGCGCACCCATGTGACGTACGCATAGTTGGCGGCCATGTTGGGTGCCCCCTGGACAAAGGGAAACCTCGGAGCACAGGGGTCCGGCTTCATGGTGAGAACGGCAACCACGGCCATTTTGGAAGGCTCCCTAACAAAGGGAAACCCCAGAGTGAAGGGGCGCATCCACCAGGTAAGTGTGGTTAATCCCAAGGTGGCACGTGGCTCAGTGGTTATCACTGCTGCCACGACTACCACTGGGCAGCTACATCGGAGAGAGTGAGGGGATGTATACGTGAACCCAATATGGAATGGGCAAAGATGGAGGAATCTCCCTGCGAGGGAACGACCCTCCTGGCCCTCGCTACGGCAGAGCTTCCATCGCCCCAGACAAAATATACACCCTGCCCAGTGGTGGTAGCCACACTAAGACATGGAACCAGATGAGGCAACATTTCGGGCTAACCACAAATTCCCACCAGCCATTCTCGACACTGTCATAATATCCACTCATGTATATAATGAGATGCAGACAGGCAGTGATTAACACATAGGATGACCAGTAAGCATACAACACAGTGCAGACAATCACCAGACAGGACACTACCACTAGAAAGCCAGAGGGCACTAGGTTTCCCGCTCTCTCGGGACCCAGCTACTGAGACAGTCAGAGTCCACGAGCTAGCAAGCACAAACACCATGCGGTAGCTAGTAAGTCTGGTCAGGCTACTACAAGGTCACTAGTCAGATCAGTATAGTGCCGACCCACAGCTGAATATGTACAGCAGTTCATCTAGTTGAATAAAACAGTGTTGGATCTTCTCCTGTGTTGGACTCCTGTTTCTAACTCCCCTGCATCGAGTGCAGTCCACATCGAACCAACCTGCCTAACACGTCAGACACCACCTTTAAAACATGGAGACAGGATTTGGGGGGGGGGGGGTGCTAACAGTCATGGGCCTCTACATAGGGGACACACTAGCGACCTTGTGTGGACTGACAGAAGACCTAGAACTACTGACAGGACAGGAACTAAGACACCTCCAAATAGAACACTTTCTCCGCAAGGAGACGGCAAGATACCCCAGGACCCCGAGAGACACACTATTAGAGGAACTGATAAACACGGACAGTAAGGAGGGGGGGGGGATCTCTGGGAACATCTATGGCCAGTTATTGGACAGGCCAAGACTACCACTGGACGAAACTAGACGAAAATGGGAGGATGAACTGGGGACAGAAGTGGGTTGGGGGCTCTGGAGCGAAGCACTGAACAAGGCCAACTCCACCTTCTCCTGCGCAAGGCTCAGCCTCATGCAGTTTAAAGTGGCGCACAGAGCGCACTTAACCAGACCCCGGAGGTGGAGGATAAATATGAATGGGGCCAGGGAGGCCCGGCCAACCACATCCACATGTTCTGGGCTTGCCCCAGATTTGCAGTGTTCTCGACAGCCTTCTTTGAGGCGATGTCCAAGGTTGTGGGGGTGAGGGTGAAGCCGTGTCCAAGGGCGGCAGTCTTCAGGGTATCGGAAACAACCAGAGCTACATATGGGGAAGGGAGCCAACGCTCTTGCTTTTGCTTCCTTAATCGCACGCCAGAGAATCCTGCTCGGCTGGCGATCAGCAGCACCACCCACAGCTTCAGACTGGCTGGCAGACCTGGCAGAATTCCTCCGCCTGGAGAAGATTAAGTACATCATCCGAGGGTCAGGAGAGGGCTTCCACAAAACTTGGGGGCCTTTCGTCGGCCTGTTCCAAGAGCTGTTTGAAGCCAATAGCGACTAGGGAAAGAGGGGGAGGTGGGGGAGAGCAGACAAGAACACATACTACAAGGAGGTACAAATTTGAAGGGGGGAAGAGATGAGGAAGAAACCCAAGGGAGCCACAGAGAGAAGCACGGGAGAAAAAAGTTGGAAGGGGAGGGGGCAGGAAGCTCCCACGGCCCATACCACCCCCCCCCCCATCCACCCACCCCCAACTCCCCAAATCTACGTGGTCAACAACAAAAGCCGCAGAAAAGAGGATAGGAGCTTAGCAATAGGACACCCAGGATGGAAGAGGGGGCTACCAACAAGGGCACAGGGAGGGGGCAGGGAGGGGGCAAGGGGGAGGAAGGTAAATTAAGAAATATGTATGTAAATAAGAAACTGTACAACACGTAAATATCAGACACATCATCCGTTAAAAGTATCACTCTGTAAAATTGGAAAACGGAAATAAAAACATTTTTAAAAAAAGAAAAACCACATCTGCCTTCAAACTTCTCAGGTGCGCTGATGAACTATCAATTACGACGTGATGAGAGTAGAGATTAATCGAGGCTTTATTACACAGAGATGTGTGGCCTCCTACAGCTGCTGCCGAAATGGCTGCCGTTCGGAGAGCCCACACATTTATACTCCGCCTACTGGGCGGAGCCAGCAGGCAAGGATCTACCCCCGTACCTGTAGTACAGGGGCCTTACCGTAATACCCTCGCATGCAGTGCAGTATATACAATATAATACAACAGTGGTGACTACCACATTCACCCCCTGTTAAAAATGAGTCCAGCGGGGGTGGTGGAAAACTATTTACATAAAGGTTAATAATTAAAATTTCAGCGAAGGTTACAAATTTAGACAGTCGGGAGCCTTGATCCGTCGTTGAGAGCGCTGAAGTGCTGGTGGCGAGTCAGGCGTCGGCTCGGTCGTCGGTGACTCCGGGAGCGTGCCGTCATCCTCTTCATCCCCGGGTGGGACCAAGGGGTGGACGGATTGTCCTGGAGTGGGGGCTGTGGTGGGGTGCGCTGGGGGAAGGGAGGGTTACGCCGGGGCAGAGGGGGTGTGTGTGGGGACCCAGCTGGTGCCAAGTCCCTGAGGGAGACTGTGTCTTGGCGGCCGTCGGGGTACGCTACGTAGGCGTACTGCGGGTTTGCGTGGAGTAGCTATACCCTCTCAACCAACGGGTCTGCCTTGTGAAGCCGCACGTGCTTGCGGAGGAGAATGGTTCCTGGCGCTGCCAGCCACGTTAGGAGCGAAACCCCGAAGGTGGACTTTGTGGGGAAGGCAAAGAGACGTTCATGGGGGGTTTCATTAGTCTCCGTGCACAGGAGCGACCGAATGGAGCGAAGTGCGTCGGGGAGGACCTCCCGCCAGCGGTAGGCTGGGAGATTCCTGGACCGTAGGGCCTGCTGGATGGCCTTCCAGACCGTCCCATTCTCCCGCTCCACCTGCCCGTTTCCCCGGGGATTGCAGCTGGTCGTCCTGCTCGAGGCAATGCCGCTGTTGAGCAGGTACTGGCGCAGCTCATCGCTCATAAATGAGGATCCCCGGTCGCTGTGGACGTAGGCGGGGAAACCGAACAGAGCGAAGATGGTGTTGAGGGCTTTGATGTCGGTGGCAGACGTCATAGCGGGGCATTGGATGGCGAAGGGGAATCTGGAATATTCATCGACCACATTGAGAAAATACTTGTTGCGGTCGGTGGAGGGGAGGGGCCCTTTGAAGTCCACTCTGAGGCATTCAAAGGGGCGGGAGGCCTTCATCAGGCGCGCACAGTCTTGCCGGTAGAAGTGCGGTTTACACTCCGCGCAGACCTGGCAGTCTCTGGTGATAGCCCTGACTTCCTCGATGGAGTAGGGCAGATTGCGGACCTTAATGAAGTGATAAAAGTGGGTGACCCCTGGGTGACAGAGATCGTCGTGCAGGGTCCGGAGTCAGTCCACTAGTGCGCTGGCACATGAACCTCGGGACAGGGCATCGGGGGGCTCTTTGAGCTTACCGGGGCGTAATTAAAGGTGGAGAGCTCGTTTCGCCACCGCAAGATCTTATCATTTTTGATCTTACCCCGCTGTGTGTTGCTAAACATGAAGGCAACTGACCGTTGGTCTGTGAGGAGAGTGAATCTCCTGCCGGCCAGGTAATGCCTCCAGTGCCGCACAGCTTCAACGATAGCTTGGGCCTCTTTTTCGACGGCGGAGTGCCGAATTTCGGAGGCATGGAGGGTGCGGGAAAAGAATGCCACGGGCCTGCCTGCCTGGTTGAGGGTAGCAGTCAGAGCGACGCCTGATGCATCGCTCTCGACTTGGAGGGGGAGCGCCTCGTCGACCGCGGCGTTGGCGATGTCGGCCTTGATACGGTTGAAGGACTGGTGAGCCTCAGCCGTCAATGGGAAACCGGTGGAGTGGATGACTGGGCGGGCCTTGTCCGCATATTTAGGGGCCCACTGGGCGTAGTACGAAAAGAACCCCAGGCATCGTTTGAGGGCCTTGGGGCAGTGGGGAAGGGGGAGATCCATGAGGGGGCGCATGCGATCGGGGTCGGGCCCTAGACCTCCATTCTGAACCACATAGCCGAGGATGGCTAATCGGTTCGTGCTGAACACACACTTCTCCTTGTTGTAGGTTAGGTTGAGGAGTTTGGCGGTGTGGAGAAATTTTGAAAGGTTAGCGTCGGGGTCCTGCTGGTCGTGGCCGCAGATTGTGATGTTATCCAGGTACGGGAAAGTGGCCCGCAGTCCGTACCGGTCAACCATTCAGTCCATCTCCCGTTGGAAGACCGAGAGCCCGTTAGTGACGCCGAAGGGAACCCTAAAGAAATGGTAAATGTGGCTGTCCACTTCAAACGCGGTGTACGGGCGGTCCACCTTGCGAATGCGGAGCTGGTGGCAGGCAGATTTCAGGTCCACTGTCGAGAAAACCTGGGACAGTGCAATCTGATTGATCATATCAGATATGCGTGGGAGGGGGTACGCATCGAGCTGCGTGTACCGATTGATGGTCTGACCGTAGTCAACGACCATCCTGTTTTTCTCCCGCGTTTTCACCACTACCACTTGGGCTCTCCAGGGGCTGTTGATGATACCTTCCCGCAGTAGCCGCTGGACATCAGACCTGATGAAGGTCCTGTCCTGGGCGCTGTACCATCTGCTCCTGGTATGGGGTTGCAATCCCAGGTGAGGTTTGCAAACAGAGAAGGCGGGTCGACCTTAAGTATCGTGAGGCCGCATACAGTAAGGGGTGGTAGGGGCCCGCCAAATTTAAGGGTTAGGCTCTGGAGGTTGCACTGGAAGTCCAGGCCAAGTAGCAAGGCAGCGCATAGGTTGGGAGGATGTAGAGCCGGAAGCCGCTGAACTCCACGCCCTGGATGGTGAGGGTGGCGATGCAGTATCCCCGGATTGCCATGGAGTGGAATCCGGGGGCCAGGGAGATTCTTTGATTAATGGGGTATACCGCGAGGGAGCAGCGCCTTACCGTATCGGGGTGCTCTCAGTGCTCCCGGAGTCCAGAAGGCAGGATATCTCATGCCCGTCGACCTTCACCTTTGTCGTCGCGGTTGCGAGATTGTGCGGTCGGGATTGGTCGATCGTGACGGAGGCGAGACACGGCTGGCCATCGGTGGTTGCAGGTGATGAGCGACCCAATGAGGTGCCCGACGGGCAGGGGTCAGAGGCGGGGAAGATGGCAGCGCCCACGGGCCGCACGTGTCCTGGGGCAGGCAAGATGGCTCCGCCCATTGGTTGTGAGGCAAGCAAGATGGCGCTGCCCATGGGCCGCAACTGTTGTGAGGGGAGCAAGATGGCGGCGCCCACGGGCCGCACGTGGTCTGAGGCGAGGACCATGGCGGCGCCCGCTGGCCGCACGCGGGGGGTGTAGGGACAATAGTGGCGATGAAGTGGGCCTGGCACACTGCAGCGAAATGTCCTTTCTTGCCGCAGGTCTTGCAGAGCGCACACCCCGCCAGGCAGCGCTGCCGGGGGTGTTTTGTCTGTCCGCAGAAGTAGCACTTGGGTCCCCCTGGGTTGGTTGGCTGCCGCACGGCGCAGGCGTGGGGTTGGCTGGGGGTGGCCGCTGATGGTGTCCATGATGCCCAGGAGGGGTGAGCCGTGCGGTCGGGGGCATACGCCTGTACGTTGCAAGAGGCGACTGTGAGCGAGAACGCTAGTTTCTTGGTCGCCGCGAGGTCAAACGTAGTCCCTTCTAAGAGGTGCTGGCAGATGTAGGCCGACCCTATGCCCGTAATGAACGCGCCTCTCATTAGCAGGTTAGAATGTTCAGCGGCCGAAACGGCCTGGCAATCACAGTCTCTCACCAGGGCGAGCAGATCTTCCACAGACTCACCGGGAAGTTGGTGCCGCGTGGACAGGAGGTGCCTGGCGTAGATCTTGTTGGTCTGCTGAGCATAGTTCTCCTTCAGTAGCGCCATGGCCTCTGCGTAGGTAGGCGCGTCCTGGATGAGGAGAAAGACATTGGAGCTCAGCCGTGTGTACAGAATCTGGAGTTTCTGTGCTTCTGGGATTGGGTCTGTCGCAGATCCGATGTATGCTTCAAAGCAAGCTAGCTAATGTGTAAAGTCCTTTTTGGCGTTGTCTGCTTGAGGATGCAGCTGCAGGTGATCCGGCTTGATGCGGAGATCCATCTTTGTAAAATCTCTGTGTAATAAATTGATGCACTATCAATTACGACGAGACGAGAGTAGAGAGTAATCATGTCTTTATTACACAGAGATGTGTGGCCTCCTCCAGCTGCTGCCGAAATGGCTGCCATTCGGAGAGCCCACACATTTATACTCCGCCTACTGGGCGGAGCCAGCAGGCAGGGATCTAACCCCGTACCTGTAGTACAGGGGCCTTACCGTAATACCCTCGTATGCAGTGCAGTATATATAATATAATACAACAGTGGTGACTACCACATGCGTGAACATCCAGTACCTTTTTACTGGGCCATTTAATCCCCTCACGTTCCAAGTTATCAACTAGACAGGAGGCCTCTGACGCCCCCCTTCCCGACCCAGGATCAGCCATATCCAATTTGTGAGGCAATCCAGCATTGCCTCAGCCTGCGCCACCTGGGTCCACCCAAGATGGCCAGCACACCCCCCATGAAATCAGTCCAAATACAATGGAATCATCACCGTTGACAGTTTATGCCTTCCTCTTCCTCCCCCTTCCCACTTCCAGCCCCACCCCACCCTGAAAACCAAACAAACAAACAGCAAAAGAACAAAAGCCCCCCTCCCACCCTTCCCTATCCACAAACCCAAACAGAACAGAAACAAAAAGCCTAAGCTCATTAACTTAAAATAGCACCCCAATGGGAACAAGCTGCAGACATCTCCCCTTCTCGTTCCTGTCAATTAGCTATACTGCTAGCAGGGTCGTCCCCGCACAGGATAGAAATCAATGTCAACTAAATAGTATATCAACGATCAGCACCCCCCTCCCGACCCATACAAAACTTTAATATAGAACAAGAGGAAAATCAACACCCAACCCCCGTCGTCCAAAAAATACTCCAACAGTACAATACACAAGCTTCAATTTCGCCCAGAAGAAACACCCACCAACAAGCTCAGTTGCAACCTCAAGCCCTCCCCTATTACAAAAATCTTACATAAAATACAAATACAGATGAACTTAACAATGAACAAACATCGAAGACCCGGGTTCGATCCCGGCCCCTGGTTACTGTCCGTGTGGAGTTTGCACATTCTCCCCATGTCTGCGTGGGCCTCACCCCCAAAAGCCAAAGATGTGCAGGGTAGGTGGATTGGCCACACTAAATTGCCACTTGATTGAAAAAAAAAAGAATTAGGTACTCTAAATTTAAAAATTTAAAAACAATGAACAAACAACAAACTCCATTGTTCCTAGGAAACTTTAGTTCACCCCCAGTCCATGCTTCTTGACAAACTCATTTGCATCCTCCAACACACCAAAGTAATAGTCTCTATCCTTGAAAGCCACCCAAAGGTGAGCCGGGTACACCACACCAAACCTCACATTACTCTTGTACTTGGCCTTATTAAATGCCGCCACCTTCTTGCCAGCTCTGCCCCAGCATCTTGGTATATTCTGATGGCATGGCCCCCCCATGTACAGTCCCAATGACCCTTCGCCCAAGATGACGTCAGGACCCAGTCCTTATTAAGGTATCTATGAAACCTGACTATGATCGCGCTTGGTGGCTCCCCAGATCTGGGCTTCTGCCTCAGTGTCAGTGGATCCGGTCCAACTCAGGAAGGGTCAAAAAGATCCCCACCCCATCAAATTTCCAAACATCTTGAATATATCGGGCGGGATTCTCCGTCCCGCCATACCAGATTTCTGGTGCGGCGCGTCCCCGGATTCTCCGTCTCGCCAGCCAGCCAATGGGGTTTCCACACTGTCGGGAAACCCCCGGGCTGCCGCTGCAATGGAGAATCCCGACATCGGAGAATCCAGCCCATAGTCCATGGAGTTTGAGCCCTCCAGGCCCTCCGACATGCCCAACGATTCTTAAGTTTTGGCATCTGGAGCAGTTCTCCAGATCGTCAACCTTGCCCTTTAGCACTCTACACTCCTCAGTCAACAATGCCATCTCTGCTTCTAGGCAGACAATCCGATCACTATGATCAGAAAGTGCCACCTCCCACCTTCTGCATTGTCACCCCTTGAACCCCTTGCCGGTTCATCTTGTTCATGACTGTCCGAATTGGCGCCAAAGCTCCCTCCATTGCCTTCTCCAGATCCTCAGTCTCCGCCTGCCGCTGCTTCTTAAATTCATCGGTCAAGAAGCTAACTAACTCGGGGAGGGCAAGGTGTCGGAAATACACCAGGAGTTGAAAGAAGAGGGGGAAGCGCTGGTAGAAGAGTTGAAGGGTAAATGGGAGGAGGAGCTGGGGGAGGAGATCGAGGAAGGTCTGTGGGCTGATGCCCTAGGTAGGGTTAATTCCTCCTCCTCGTGTGCCAGGCTCAGCCTGATACAATTTAAGGTGGTCCACAGAGCGCACTTGACGGGGGCGAGGTGAGTAGGTTCTTTGGGGTAGAGGACAGATGTGGAAGGTGCTCAGGGAGCCCGGCGAACCATGTCCATATGTTTTGGTCATGCCCGGCACTGGAGGGGTTCTGGAGAGGAGTGGCGGGAGCAATATCTCAGGTGGTGAAAGTCCGGGTCAAGCCAAGCTGGGGGCTAGCAATATTTGGAGTAGTGGACGAACCGGGAGTGCAGGAGGCGAAAGAGGCCGGCATTCTGGCCTTTGCGTCCCTAGTAGCCGGCGAAGGATCTTGCTAATGTGGAAGGAGGCGAAGCCCCCCAGCCTGGAGGCCTGGATAAATTATATGGCTGGGTTCATAAAGTTGGAGAGGATTAAGTTTGCCTTGAGAGGGTCTGCGCAGGGGTTCTACAGGCGGTGGCAACCGTTCCTAGACTATCTCGCGGAGCGTTAGAGGAAGGTCGGTCAGCAGCAGCAGCAACCTTGGGGGGGGGGGGGCGGGTGGAGGGGACGTCCTGGGAGGGGGGGGGGATGGGGGGGGGGGGGGGAAGGGGGGACTGCCTGGGAGGGTGGATGAGCAAGAGATAACATGAAGGGTTGGGGAAACTGGCACGTACGGGTGAGGGCCAGTGTACAAAGCTGTGTAAATATATCATTTTGCCATGTATATATCTTGCTCTGCGCGATTTCTCGTTTTTTTTTGTTACGGGGGGGGGGGGGGTTATTGTTTGTAAGGGAGAAAAATTGTGTTAAAAAACTTTAATAAATATATATTTTTTTAAAAGAAGCTAACTAACATCTCAGTCAATCACTGAGGGGCCAACAACACAGCAGATGCCTCTGCCATGTTCTCCCCTGCTGAGGCACGAGGAACCCGAGTCTGACGATGATCCCTTGCCCAGCTTCTGCCTTGTGTTATATTTACTGGACATTACTTGTACGAGGAATCTTATTCCATCAAAGAACATCAATTTCCTCCAAACATATTGCCCATAAACCGGGCAAAAGGGGACAGAAACAAAGTATCCTGGCGGGAGCCACGTGTGTGCAACTGCTAACTTACATAGCTTATACCGGATGTCGGCATCTGTTTTCTTAACCAATTACTCCATATTATGGCAAAGTTGAGAAAGATGTTGCCTTCTAAAACCAACTGCTTCTAGCAGAGCTGTGAGAGCTGCCATTTCTCTCACTACTTATCTTCAACTGCAATCAAATTAGCTAAACCAAAACTTAAAAGCTTCTCTACCTTACATGGCCCCATTTGTGAAACAATCATTGCTGGTTTATTCTTCTTCATGCCGTAGCCCTCTCTAAGCACAATAGAAACACAGTTGGAACTTAACCAACCACCAAACATATAGACAATTTTGTCCAGCATGAGTATAACTATAGGTTTTACGCTTCCAGGTACAGAAACATTAAACACACTTGAAACTATACCTTATTTCTAAAGTTTACCAATGCAAATATAAATCCCTTAAAACTACCTTTGCTTTCCTAACATATTGTGATAAAGTCACCTGAGGTACATCCTTAAAAGGATAGCAGGATGCTCTAGTCTCGGGGTCAGTTTAGGTTTGAGGGCCTGTAACACTTGTACTATTTCAGTGATTGATTACTCTTTAATGTATTTTCAGAATTTTGAGCATCTATACGTAATAAAATGGATATTGTGCCCTTGCAGCAGTCTCTCATTCCCAGCTATCTGAATATTATATCAGGTATAAGGATGTCTAACAAATTCAATGAAAATAATAGAAAATCTATCTAAACAAAAAAAAACTTAGAAACTTCCTTTCAACAGGAAATTACACTGTGGATTGGAGGTTTATGAATATTTAAAGTAAGAACAGAATATTCTGGACAAACTCAGTAAGTCTGGCAGCATCTGTGGAAATAGAAACTGAGTTAATGTTTCGAATCCATATGACTTCTTCAGAACTAAATCAAGGGAGATATGTGATGGATTTTATACTGTTTTAGAGAGGGGTGTAGCAGTTGGAGCCAAATAGAAGGTCAATGAAAGGTGTGAGCTAGGAGAGATTGTGGGGTATGTGGAACATCCCATGTCCTAGTCCTACTCAGGTCAGCTCCCACAACACTCTTTCCGATTAGTGCCACTTCATGCTCTTGTCTGGACCTGGAAGAAATTATCCATTTTATTCCCAATTTCCACTCCTTTCGCACCTTCACATGGCCCATCTCGACACTTCCCTTCCCTTTTTTGACCTCTCTGTCTCTATTTCTGACTACCTACATTCACTGACTCACTGACTCTCACAACTATCCCAACTACAGCTCCCCACACCCCACCTCCAGTAAGGACTCTATCCCATTCTCCCAGTGTTTCCACCTCTGTCGCAGAGCCACCTTAAACGACGTTTCTTCCCCACTGTGGTTGACAGGGCATTCAACTGTGTCTCCGGCATCTCTGCCTTCACCCCTTCCCCTCCCTCCCAGAACATGATAGGATTCCCCTTGTCCTTATTTTTCACCCCACCAGCCTCCGCATTCAAAATATCATCCTCTGCCATTTCTACCAACTCCAGCATGATGCCACCACAAAATACACCTTCTCATCACCCCGCCACACCGCCCATCAACATTCCGTGACGTCATGGTTCACTCCTCTGTCTCCCCAACCCCTCATCCCCTCCCCATGGCACTTCCCAAGCAATTGCAGCAGTTGTAACAACTGTCCCTGTGCCTCCTCTACCCTCACTGTACAAAGCCCCAAACACTCTTCAGGTGAAGCAGCATTTCACTTGCACCTCCTTCAATTTGATCTACTGTGTTCGCAATTTCCAATGTGGTTTCCTCTACATTGGGCAAATTAAACTCTGA
This sequence comes from Scyliorhinus torazame, assembly GCF_047496885.1. NCBI lineage: Eukaryota > Metazoa > Chordata > Chondrichthyes > Carcharhiniformes > Scyliorhinidae > Scyliorhinus > Scyliorhinus torazame. Next base: position 53,399,033 of record NC_092720.1, on the reverse strand, counting down.
CCGGGTAATGGCTTTGCGGAACACCATCGCTCAGTCCGCAAGCATGACCCCAACCTTCCTATCCCTTGCCAATTCAATTCATGAATGCTCACATGTCCACATATCCATCCTTGGCCTGCTGCACTGTTCCAGTGAAACAACAGAGGAATAACACTTCATCTTCCGATTAGGCATGATATAGTCTCCTGGACTCAGTTCAGCAAATTTAGACTGTGAGCTTACTCCTCCATCTTGAAGCCATTTTTAATCTAAAATAATTATATTTTTTGTCCCAACACACTGCTCCCCCCACCCCCCCCCCCCCCCACCCCCCACCCCCCCACCCCCTCTCCCACAGGGCCATCTTTCATTTGTTTTTTAGTTTTGCCTTCTCAGAGCACTGACCTTTGCTTTCCTATTAACACATTCTGTTATCTTATCTTTATGCCACTATCAGCACCTTCCATAGTCCTCAACAACACTGTCATTAACACTTCCTTTGTCTTGTGCCCTAAACATTTTTGTGCAATCTCTCCTAGCCCCCAACTCTCACTGCCCTTCTACTTGACTCCATGTCCATCCCCTCTTACACAACAGAAAATCCATCACATTTCTCCCTATCTTTAACTCTGAAGAAAAGATACATGGATTCAAAATGTTAACTTTGTTTCTCTCTCCACAGATGTCAGACATACTGAATTTATCCTGCATTTTCTATTTTCATTTCCGATTTCCAGCATCCAGTATTTTGCTTTTGTTTCAGTGAATATTTGGTGAGTATTGATTTGAAATTACTCTTTCCCCAATTTTAGCAGAAGTTTTAACAATTATTTCAAAAAGCCACTAAAATAGCACAGGAAAGAATTTTGAGATCAATGTTAAGCATTCATACACAGTTTTCCATTATGTAAACTCAAGTTTTTCAAAATCAGCTGCTAGTTCCAGCAATTTCAATGGAAAGATACTGATTTCAATTACTTAATCCAAAATTGTGGTTGTATTTTTCTATTGTTGGTTCAGAATTTATAAAATATTTGGTTTTGAATAAGTTTTTTTTCATGACATTGTTTAGGCTTGCAAAGCTGAATAGGGTATGCCTTTATGAAATTTTTTGCATTTTAACAATAGTTCACTGGGTTAACCTTAACTACAGGTTCCACAAGACACTCAACAATATTTACACAGGATCTTTAATGTAATCCCGAGGCACTTACAAAAGCTGTCTGACAGAGGCCATTCAGGAGGTAAAGAGGTAAACAGAGTGTCGTCAGCACAGGTGGATCCTGATTCTATGCCTTCAGATTATATCACTAAGGGGCAACATGTAGATGGGGAAGAGGAAAGGGCTAATGGTAAATACTTGGGGGACTCCAGAGGTAACAGTACAGAAGTGGGAAGATAGTGGTCTCGTTAATTCAGATAGCCATCTCTCAATGCTACCAATGTGCCCAAGCTGCTAACATAGAAACACAGAAAGATTTATGGCAGAGGGGCAGCACAGTGGCACATTGGTTAGCACTGCAGCCTCACGGTGTCGAGGTTCCAGGTTTGACCCCAGCTCTGGGTCACTGTCCGTGTGGCATTTGCACATTCTCCCTGTGTTTGCGTGGGTTTTGCCCCCACAACCGAATGATGTGCAGGGTAGGTGGATTGGCCACGTTAAATTGCCTCTTAATTGGAAAAAATTAACTGGGTACTTTACATTTTTTTTTAAAGAAAGATTTATGGCACAGAAGAAGCTGATTCAATTTGCTCAGAGTTCAACTAATAGAGTTAAATGCATCATGGCCTAAGAAATTGGATCTGCTCATTCAATACACATTTAACAGAACGAGAACACGTTTCCTAATTAATTTTATATATACTCTAGGTTCTGAAAATACTTTACTATATTTAGTTTCAATTATTTTTAGAAGTTTAACACAATAAACAGAGCAACTTGAACTGTTAATAAGCATTTTAGTTGAGTCGATACCTAAGGGGAGAAAGTAAATAAGTTTGCTTGAATGTATCAGATTCCCTAGTGTGATGAATGCAGGATTTTAGATATATTGGATTATAACATTTGGCAATTGAAGGGTTAAAAGTCTGGGTTTAGAGTGTGTTTGACTAGTCATGTTTTTAAAAATAATCTTGTTTTGCAAGACCAAAAAGTTTTTAAGAGCCAGAGATGAAATTGACCAGAGTAATGTGTTTTCAGCCTGGGATAATGCAATGTTGTTTGACTAGGGTAATGTAATTGCTCGGCGGAGCTAAGGTACTCAGATATTTTGAGAAATCTGTATGAATTGAGTTCTGTTCTGACTAACCTTTTGGACCACAAGTAAGGTCATTGGCTCCCAGTAGATAGTTAAAAAACAGTAAGTGTTTAAAGCAAAGCAGACTTGTCTGAGTTCAAGGGGAAAATGGAAACAAACCAGTTGAAATAGATTTTTGAAGACATCCAGTCAGAGTCTGCAGGGGTTCGAACTAGAGCTGAATCTGTTCTGGAAAGCAAGTATGACTATGTGCCCTTTGCATGTGAAATGGATTGAGAGCGTTATGTTTTTTCCTTTCATCGTGTTTAATTGGGAGTAGAGATAGTAATTAAGGGTACGGTATTTACTATATTGAGTATTATTGTTTAAGGGGTAATTGTAAGTTATTTTCGGGTGTGATGTTAAAGAGTTTAATATTATGTTAATAATAAAGTTGTGTTTTAAAATACCAAATCCCTATTTCTTCATGCAATCACTCCTGTTGCGAAATATTTTTTCTGCCGTCTTACAAAAATAAAATATTGGGTTTCTGGTCTTGTACTCTTGCTGGTCTGGGATCGTAATAGTAGAATAGTTTACTACAATATCCATCTATTTATTTGTAAAGATATTCTTCATTACTGTAGAGGAACAATGCGCCAAGGTGATGAAAATATAAATTAACAACAAAACAACCAAAATGTTGGGAGGTCAAAAATGGTAGAATCACATAGATTCCCAAATTTAGTTATATTCAAGATGATAAACCCTCAAAAAAAGTGGTAAGCAAGTTATATGTTCAGACTAAGTCCAGATGGCTCCCTGCACAAGGTTTTGCAGATACTTTCAAAGTTCTGATACTCTGATATTTATTATAGTGCAGTGAAATAACAGTAATTGCCCCAGCATTAACTTAATGCTTTATGTTGTTATTAATCATCTGCCTTTCAACCTAAGGTCCCGAATATTGTCAAATAAAGGAAAGTTTGATTTTAAAACACAAACATTAAGTCGGTGTCATCCCCGGACTGGTGCTCCGAGGTGTATGGGGGACCACATCACTGTCTAGTCCCACCTCATCATTACGTGTTCTGGGGTTGTGGCTGGAGGCAGGGGACACCAGAAAGACCTGCTTCGTTTCCAGGTGATCCTGCAAGACACAAGACATGACGCATGGTTGGATCGTGGTGGGGGTGGTGCCATGCATGCTATAGGAACACTGCAACTCAGCGGAGGCTCACTTGGTTCCCCGATGCCGATCTCTGCCTCAGCGGCTGCCCGCTCCCCAGGCACACCCACCAGGTCCAATACCTGCTACCCCCCGGAGGTGACAGGCCGCAGGTCCACTGGGCCCCTCCAGTCTGCTCTTTCTCTGCTGTTGTGTGCCGCCTTCTCCTGATGGGTGAGACAGAAAATGCATAGTGTGAGACAGTCGGACATGGGCAGCACAGGAGGTGGGCAGCTAGTGGCCTGTGTGTGCAGGGCACCAAGGCAGGGCGGGCAGTATTGGTGTTGGCATTTTGATTTGATTTGATCTATTGTCACATGTACCAAAGTACAGCTAAAAGTGTTTTTCTGCGGCCAAGGGAACATACACAGTACGTACATAGTAGATAAAAAAAGAATAATCAACAGAGTACATTGACAAATGGTACATCGACAAACAGTGATTGGTTACAGTGTGGAACAAGAAGTCAAACAAAGCAAATACATGTGCAAGGGTAGCATAGGGTGTCATAAATAGTGTTCTTACAGGGAACAAATTAGTCCAAGGGAGAGTTGTTGAGAGGTCTAGTAGCTGTAGGGAAGAAGCTGTTCCTATGTTTGGATGTGCGGGTCTTCAGATTTCTGTATCTTCTGCTTGATGGAAGGGTCTGGAAGAAGGCAAAGCCTGGGTGGGAGGGGTCTCTGATAATGCTGTCTGCCTTCTTGAGACAGCGGGAGGTGTATACAGAATCAATGTGAGGGTGGCAAGCTTGTGTGATGCGTTGGACTGAGTTCACCACCCTCTGCAGTTTCATGCGATCTTGGGCCGAGCAGCTGCCATACCAAGCTGTGATGCAGCCGGATAGGATGCTCTCTATCGCACATCTGTAGAAGATTGTGAGAGTCGATGCAAACATACCGAATTTCGTAGGAAGTACCAACGTCGTTGGGCTTTCTTGACTGTTGTATCAACGTGAGTGGACCAGGACAGACTGTTGCTGATGAGGGGTAGGGTGGGGTGTGAGCCGACTGCCGGCAGTTGGGGTTGAACTCCCTCTGGGTGGAGGGGGTGTAGGGGTTTGTGGGTCGGGGGTTGGTGCCAGAGGCACAGTGCTGGTTCCTCAGCCTGGCCACCCTGAGCAGGTCATGCAGCTTTTTTACGGCACTGCTGGCCAGTCCTGGCAGTGGGGCCCATGGCGCTCACGGTCTCTGCCACCTGCACCCAGGCCCGGTGTATGGCGGTGGGTGACAGCCATCTTACCATTCCGGGGAACAGGGGGCGCGATTCTCCGCTCCCGCGACTAAGTGCCCACGCTGTCGAGGTTCACGATGGCGCGAAACGGCCCCGATCTCGATCAATTCAAGGCCCGAAAATGGGCTAGGAGCGGGGCCGCGAGGAACTCGGGGGGCGTGTCGCGAAAGCAGTGTCGTCAGCGCGCCGAGCATTGGCGCCGCCTTAAAGCCGGCGCCACGTAACTGCCGTCACCCACGCATGCGTGGGTTGGCCGGTGCTAGCCGGCGCCAACCCGCGCATGCGTGGTTGCCGTCCTCCCCGAGGCCGCCCCGCAAGAAGATGTCGGATGGATCTTGCGGGGCGCGGAGGAAAGGAGGTCCTCCTTCAGAGAGGCAGGCCCGCCGATCGGTGGGCACCGATCGCGGGCCAGATCCCATTTGAGCCCCCCCTCCCGGTGCAGGAACCCCCTTCCGCCCCCCAGAGGCCGTCCCCCCAGTGTTCCCACACTGTTCCCGCCGGCAGCGACCAGGTGTGGATGGCGCCGGTGGGAACCTGTCGTATTGGGCAGGCCACTCGGCCCATCCGGGCCAGAGAATAGCGGGGATAGCGGAGAATCGCCATTTTGGGTGTCTCGGGCGATTCTCCGGCCTGCGCCGCGCAGAACTCGATAGTGCCAATCTCGCCACTCGGGTGAATCGCGGGAGGGCGTCGGACCAGCGTCGCATGAAAAAATGGCACCCCAGGCGATTCTCCCAAACGGCACGACATCGGAGAATCGCGCCCAGGGTGTCCTGACTCTCCTCGGCATCCAGCAGTGTCTTGAGCTCCGCATCGGCAAAACTGAGTGCTGCTCTTCGAGGTGCCATCTTCTTGGCTGGAATGAATATGTGTGGGGAGTGGCATGCTTGTATAAACTTGGCTTTAATGACTGCACTGCAGCTTGTCAGGTTCTCGAGTGCCAGTCCCAATCCCAGTGAATCGAATGGCAAAATGCATTGGAATTGCACTACTTGCATGTGGCACCAGTGCTAGCCCATTAACGGGTCCCGAATTGTTCCGAGACCAGCGCCGCTTTCGGGTATGTAGAACATCACCGATTCAGTGCTGGGGTCAGCACTTAGTCTCTGAACTGGAGAATCCTGGCCTAAGTCTTTCAAATTTCTGTTATCCTTATTTTCTGCAAGCATCTATTGCCTTGCTTCTGCCTGTAGTCTCCATCAGCTTTGATATTCAGGAATGAAAAGCAAAGCAATTCAACTAAGGATTTAACACATTTTTTTATAAAAGCATCACCATTGGTTTTCTATTATATAGTAAGTGAGAGATCAGCTCATGAAAATTAACTGTTTTTGTCATGAATATATAAAATAATAGATACCTAGGAGCGAATCATAAGACTGTCACCTAATTAAAGGGTTTAGATGACATTATAAATTGAATATTGTGAATATTGCCTGAACTTTGAGATCTGCTAACAAGCTTTGATTCACTTTATTATATTTTATATGATGAAATAATCTCTTATTCCTAGTACAACAGGATTTCATAAGCATCAGGCATTGAAAGACTGGTTTTATACAGTGTCATTCCCAACCTCATGACATTGCTGCTTTTGAAGTGTATTCATTGTTATAATGTAGGAAATTGCTTAGATCCCCTTTATTAGCAAACAACCTCTTTTAAGAACAGTAATGTGCATTGTAATTTAAAATTACTTTGTTTTCTGGCTCCAACAAATGTTACAACTTATGGAGATTGCAGAATTTAAGATTTTCAGAAATCCTAATGTTTCTATCACTCAAACTCTAGTATTCAATTGCAATGATACATGGTATAATATTCCTGTTTGATATCATTACAGCACTTTTATAAACTGAACTGATAACAGTATTCTATATAGACTACGTTATCAAAATATGTTGACTGACACAAATCTCCAGGAATATTAGGTTATTAGACATCTCATCTAAAGTGAAGCAACTTAAACCTTTGAATTTAAATACTTTATATTAGGAGTTTTAGTGTTACAATAGATGAGAATATTGTATAGTGGTTTTCCATATAACAGCCTGTATAATCATTATTTGCAACAATATCTTAGGCTAGGTTTAACTTTATTTCTACCAGGATAGCCTGCTAATTTGGATACGCGTCAGGCAGAATTTTCAGTTTTAGAGACTAAATGTGGTGGCAGGCGGTGAATCAGCATGTTTCCCACTGGATGGCTGGTATTCCTGCCCAATCTTCCTCTTTTTAACTCATTAATTATGCATAAGCGAGGAGCTCATCATGGTGGGCGAACAGTTATTCATCTGCCCGCCATTACCTCATGAGGTCGAAGGTCTTGGCACATTTACTCATTGCAGCACAGATGTGTGGGGTATTTTCTCAGTGTCTGGAAAATGTTTCATACCAGAAGCTCCACGGTTCAGCTAGGCCTCCCTGGTCAGCCTCCTCCGTCCAGGAAAAGTGGGAGGTCCTCTTTCTGATGGATGGGAGCAGGAGGACCACCCACCTGACCTCAGCGGCCTGAGAGGAGGTTAACAGAGAGATAGATCTGTGCTCATGGGAACCAAAAAAGGTTCACCCAGTAGTTCAGGAAGTGAATGAATGATCTAATCAGCTCCGCCAGAGTAGGTGAACCTTTTCCTCACTCCAAACTCACACTCTCTTAAGGGCCTGAGACAGGGTTAGAGTCCACAGGGGTTTCACACACTATCAGCATTGCATTTCTGCCAGTCACTTTAACATCACCATCTCATGTAACATCCTGCACAAATGGCATCTTTGACACATACTAGGGAGGGGTCAGCACACGCAGCAGACATGCATGCTTCTGAACTCCACTTCCACCCTTTGTGATCAAAATCCATCCATCTGCCTTTGTGCAGGACGAGATCACCCACACCAGGAGGGAGAGATCCTAGATGGAAGGGGGCACCTCAGATATGCACAACCCTCCCACTTCTAGGAGGTGGGGAATAGGCTGGAAAGAATCGGGATTGGTTATGTGCAGAAGGCAAGATTAGCCTCCTCCATTAAGCCTGTAAGGATGCTTCCTCTATGCCTTGGCCACATGCGGACAATCACTGTGAGTTAAATATAATGGAAGAACCTGCCGGCTTAATTTTATCTTCTTTCTACTCAGGGTCACTCTTTGGCGTTCATCTCACCAACAAGTCCCCACAGCAGACAGAGGCAGTGACATCCAAAATCTCTGGCACTCAAAAAGGACTACTGGAGACCAGGCCCCTGCAGAATCCGAGTCAGATGACAAGCCTTTACAATCAGCCCTAGGCAAAGTGCTGGAGATTCAAAGACAAGCAGAGTAACATTAGGCTAGGTTGTCAGAGGCTGTAATCAGACTCAAACACAGGATGGAGGAGATTGTCCATGTTCTATCTGATGTCGTGGCTCAGCATGCGAACGCATCGAAGTCTCAACTGGGACAGTGGTGGCTGTCTTAGAGACCCAGATACAGAATCCACAGTTTCTGCCGTATTTGCCCTCAGGCCTGCAATCTAACCATGGGTAGGATCCAGCAGTGGCTAGTCGAGAGTGCAATGGAGCACCTTGACCACCTTCCTGGTGCCCCATCACCTCAAGACATGAGGGTCGGGCGCTCAAGTACAAGAGGTGCATCAGCCAGACGCCCCGAGGGCCTCAACACGGGACATTCCAAGGGTGGCCTGCCATTCCAAATCCCTTCTGCCTATGATCCAATCAATTCCAGCTGGTCAGGCCAAGGAGCAGGAGATCCACGACTGGCATCCTCTTGGCTCTGGAACCCCAGAGGATGCCCACCCACATCAATCCAGACAACAGGGAAAAGCAGTCAGCTGGTTGCCTCCACTTTTGCTGTGGATGTCAGGAAGACACCAAGATACAGGCCAAAATGTTATATTGCTTGGGTGGGGGTGTGCCCAACCCAAAAGCATGCAAAATCATGTGAGAAAACATCAGGTGAGCATCCCGGCGTCATCGCGCCCTCATGTGATAATTTGGTTGGTGGGCCCGGGGGCATGTCGGAAGCATACCCGTTGACAATCATAAGAACCCAATGTAAATTAAGCTGGAACCTCGATTCATAGCCCAATGAAAGTCAAGGCTCAAATGAAATAAACAAATGCATCTGGAGACTGTAGTCTGCATTTGATTGTGCGGCCTAGAAACTTGTGGCATAGTTGTTCAGCTTATATAATATATTTTCAGGTCAACAGTGCCCTCAGTCAGCTCTGCGGCGGATGTCCCCCTGAGGGAGAAGGTTGGAAGCGCCAGCCTGCACCTTCTCGGCGCCTGCCCTCCTCCCACCCTCCCCAGCAGCGCTCAGTCCTTCACAGAGCGCGTTTCACGCAGGATTGCTTTTAATTGGCCAGCCAACATAATATCACATTTACAACACGATCTCACGAGGAAGTGTGTTTCACATCTGTTCTCACCCTCGCTAACTTCAGGTGCATTCTGAACATAAAATTCAAGCCATAGTGGTAGAGTTAAGAAAATTAAAAATTTATAAATGCACAATGGTGGCCAGGGTGTTCAATCACTGTATATGCTTGGCAATGTTGTAATCATGTTTGCAAACAAACATCAATATCTCCGAAGGACGGGGGATGTAGTGATATGCCAGCAGGTGGCCATGTAAGCAGCAGTGTGACTTCCCACCAGCAGGTGGCATCAGATATAAGTCAGGGCACATCCAACTATCCTGAGAAAGTTGCAAGACATACATGAGGATAGTAGTGCATAGGGGTAGTTCGAGGGGAGTCCAAAGAAATTCTATGTAACTTGCTCTGTACCTGTTTGTTACCTTACTGTATGAACATTATTAAATTCTGGTTTTGGCTAAGTCACCAGCAGTTCTGCAGATTCCTTGCTAGACAAAGAACACGGAACACAACAATCCTGAAGGTTACGGTGGTTGAACAACCCCCTACAACATGACTGCGCATCCAGAAAGATACTTTGATCAAGGTCAATACAGCCATGTGCTCTTACCCTCAGTCAGGTTGTTGCCAGCTTGCCTCCTTTAGCCTAGACTCTAGTACAGCCTTACACTAATTGCATAACTGCAAGCATTGTGCCATGTAAGCCTTTGGAGGTTTGTATTGAGCATGTTGCTTATGTCCAACAGTTATGGCCCCCTTAACAGGTTTACCCTGCTTCACGTTTTTTACATTCCTCTGTGACAGATATGTGGGCAATCAGATCAAATCAAATGTTGCCCCAAACCTTAATAAATTCTCACAAGAATGCGCTCTGAGTTGATGGACCAAACTCCTTCAATTGACATTTGGCATGTATTAACATGTATTAACATCAGCTGAGCCCTGATCGCCACGTTATCAGCCAAAAATCCCTTCAATCTGCCCAAAACTGCAGTCATTGACTCCTCCCACATGCTCAGATCCCTCCAAGTGATTTTTTTTCCCACTCTTATCTTTCAACTGCATCATTCCAGCTCTTTGTCAAAATGGTGCTACTTCATTTCCTGTTTGAGACCAACTTCCAACGTCCCCATCTTACCCTTCAAGTCCCTCCTATCCTCCATCACCACCATATCCAAATTCCCCTTCCTCTGAACACTCTCCTGGCTCCCCCTTTAACCCTGGGGCCATTCGTCATTGTGGTTGATGTTCCTGTCCTTCTCCCAAACTCTTTTCTTGACAAGACTTCGTAAACTGGTGGAACAGTGAGTATGGGCCATCCCTCCCAGTGATGCTGTGGGACCAACTAAGTATGTGGGATAAGTAATGTCACAACCCAGAGGAAACTGCTGTCTTTCTCGCAAAAACGCAAAAAAGAGGTCCAAGATCGTCAAGGTTCCATGGATCACACGTCCTCAGTTTCGGGCGGCTCCCATACAGGAGAACTGGTTTCTCCATGGACACTACTCGTGTCATCCACCCCCCACAAAGGCAACAATCAGGCATAATATAAAAAAAGAAGGTCCAGGACGTGAGACACCAGAACCATACGGGAAACCTCACGGAGGACTACAGAGAGCAATCACAGAGTTGCTGCACCTGTGGACATAGGGCACGCCTGTGGTATTATCAGGTAATGCTGTACCTAAGAGGCTGATGACCATTGGTTAAACCTAGGAGTTTACCATTGGCTGTTAATACGTAGCTCCGCCCTGATAGGTGGTGTATAAGAACTGGTGCCGTCCAGCAGCCTTCACTTTCTGTACCGAAGCTGCTGGGGAACAGTTCTAGTCGATAAAAGCCTTCAGTTATGAAATCACTTTGTCTTGAGTGTAATTGATTGTGCATCAATTTAATCGACTAGACTTAAGCTGGAAGGATGGATCTCCGAATCAAACCGGAGTGCCTATAACTCAGCCCCCACGCGGAGAACTCGGCTGCAATATTTAAACACTGGCTGGCGTGCTTTAAAGGCTACCTCGAGACGGCCGGAGGCACCCCCTCAGGAGAACAGAAAATGCATCTCCTGCACTCAAGGGTCAGCCCTGGGATCTACACCCTTATCGAGGAGGCGGAGGACTATGATGCCGCGATCGAACTGTTAAAAGGACATTATATCCACTCTGTAAATCAGGTCTACGCCGCCACCTGCTTGCAACTAGACGGCAAAGCCCCGGGGAAGCGTTGGAGGATTTCTACCGGGCGCTACTGGTGCTGGGCCGAAACTATGGCTGCCCGCAAGTTTCGGGGAGTGAGCACACGGAACTTTTAATCAGGGATGCCTTCGTAGCAGGTATGAGCTCCTCAGAGATCCGCCAAAGACTCCTAGAAAAGGACACCCTGGGACGTAGAGAGGCACGGGCCCTGGCAGGGTCCATGGACGTAGCCTCCCAAAATGCGCAGTCCTATGCGCCCGACCACACGGCGGCCCCCTGGGCTGCGTGGCACCCCGTAGCGGCAGCCCCACAGACCTTCCCCCTGACCCCGCAGGCCTGCGCTGTGAGACGGCCCACTAACGCCGCCGGGCCCCGCTGTTTCTTCTGCGGGCAGGCGAATCTTCTGCTGGCAGGTGAATCCCCGCCAGCGCTGCCCGGCCCACACCGCCACCTGCAAAGGGTGTGGCAAGAAGGGCCACTTTGTGGGTGTCTGCCAGGCCCGTGCCCTGGCCGCGGTCTCCAGCGACTCCGGACCGCCGCGGCAACCCCCCCTTCAGGCCCCGACCGGCCAGCGCTCACCGCCACCCCCCTATCCTAGGGCCACGTGCGACCCACGGGCGTGGCCATCTTGCCCCCCGGACGCCACGCTGGACAGGTGGGCGCCGCCATTTTGTCCATCCCCGCCGCCATCTTGTCCATCCCCGGCCACCATGTGTGACCCATGGGAGACGCCATCTTGGATGGGGCCCCAGGCCCCCAGCACGGCCAACTACACGCTGCCCAATCAGAACTCGCAACTGCTTCGTCTAGCCTCGGTGACACTGGACCAAAGTCAACCTCGGACACTCACAACAGCAACAACGACGGTCTTCATCAACGGCCACGAGACGTCTTGCCTGATTGACTCTGGGAGCACGGAAAGATTTGTTCACCCCGACACGGTAAGGTGCTGTTCACTTGTTACCCACCCTGTAAACCAAAGGATCTCCCTGGCCTCCAGGTCATACTCAGTGGAGATAAAGGGGTTCTGCCTAGCGAACCTCACTGTCCAAGGCAGGAGATTCAACAATTTCCGCCCTTATGTCCTGCAGCACCTCTGCGCAGCTACACTCCTGGGGTTGGACTTCCAATGTAACTTGCAAAGCCTGACCTTTAAATTCGGCGGCCCTATACCCCCCCTTACTGTCTGCGGCCTCGCGACCCTTAAGGTCGACCCGCCTTCCCTGTTTGCGAACTTCACCCCGGATTGCAAACCCGTCGCCACCAGGAGCAGACGGTACAGTGCCTAGGACCGGACGTTCATCAGGTCAGAGGTCCAAAGGCAGCTGAGGGAAGGGGTTATCGAAGCGAGCAACAGTCCCTGGAGAGCTCAAGTAGTGGTGGTAAAGACCGGGGAGAAACATAGGATGGTCATTGACTGCAGTCAGACCATCAACAGGTTTACGCAGCTGGACGCGTACCCACTCCTCCGTATAGCCGACCTGGTAAACAAGATTGCGCAATACAAGGTCTTCTCCACGGTGGATCTCAAGTCCGCCTACCATCAGCTACCCCTCCGTAATAGTGACCGCAGGTACACTGCCTTCGAAGCAGATGGGCGGCTCTATCAATTTTTAAGAGTTCCCTTTGGTGTCACTAATGTGGTCTCGGTCTTCCAGCGAGAGATGGACCGAATGGTTGACCGGTACAGCTTACGCGCAACGTTCCCGTATCTGGATAACGTCACCATCTGCGGCCATGACCAGCAGGACCACGACACCAACCTCCGCAAATTTCTCCAGACCGCGAAATTCCTTAACTTAACGTACAATAAGGATAAATGCATATTTAGCACCGACCGTTTAGCCATTCTAGGCTACGTAGTGCGAAATGGAGTTATAGGCCCCGACCCTGAGCGCATGCACCCCCTTATGGAGTTCCCCCTCCCTCACTGCCCCAAGGCCCTGAAGCGCTGCCTAGGGTTTTTCAGTTACAAGCCCAGTGGGTCCCGAACTACGCAGACAAAGCCCGACCCCTAATCCAGTCCACAACCTTCCCCCTGTCGACGGAGGCCCGCCAGGCCTTCAGCCACATCAAAGCAGACATTGCAAAGGCCACGATGCGCGCCATTGATGAGTCCCTCCCCTTCCAGGTCGAGAGCGATACGTCCTACGTAGCTCTGGCGGCCACCCTCAACCAAGCGGGCAGGCCAGTGGCCTTCTTCTCCCGTACCCTCCACGCTTCCGAAATTCGCCATTCCTCGGTCGAAAAAGAAGCACAAGCCATAGTTGAAGCTGTGAGACATCGGAGGCATTACCTGGCCGGCAGGAGATTCACTCTCCTCACGGACCAACGGTCGGTTGCTTTCATGTTCGATAATGCACAGCGGGGCAAGATTAAAAACGACAAGATCTTGCGATGGAGGACAGAACTCTCCACCTTCAACTACGAGATCTTGTACCATCCGGGGAAGCTAAATAAGCCTCCTGATGCCCTGTCCCGCGGCACTTGTGCCACTGCACAAGTGGACCACCTCCGAACCCTCCACGAGGACCTCTGCCATCGGGGGTCACTCGTTTCTTCCACTTCATCAAGACCCGCACCTGCCCTACTCCATCGAGGAGGTCAGGACAGTCACCAGGGACTGCCAAATCTGCGCGGAGTGCAAACCGCACTTCTGCCGGCCACAGAGGGCGCACCTGATAAAGGCTTCCCATCCCTTTGAACGCCTCAGCATGGATTTCAAAGGCCCCCTCCCCTCCACCGACCGAAACACGTATTTCCTGAACGTGATTGAGGAGTACTCCCGGTTCCCATTCGCCATCCCCTGCCCAGACATGACCGCAACCACCGTCATCAAGGCCCTCCAGGGTATCTTTACACTGTTCGGTTTCCCCGCGTACATACACAGTGATAGGGGGTCCTCCTTTATGAGCGACGAACAGCGTCAATTCCTGCTCAGCAGGGGCATTGCCTCAAGCAGGACGACCAGTTACAACCCCCGGGGAAACGGACAGGTGGAGAGAGAGAACGGAACGGTCTGGAAGACTGTTCTACTGGCCCTACGGTCCAGGAATCTCCCAGTCTCCCGCTGGCAAGAAGTCCTCCCGGTGGCCCTCCACGCCATCCGGTCGCTGCTCTGTACAACTACCAATCAGACACCTCATGAACGTCTCCTTGTTTTCCCCAGGAAGTCCTCCTCCGGGACCTCGCTCCCAACCTGGCTAGTGACACCCGGACCCATCCTGCTTCGGAAGCACGTGCGGGCGCACAAGTCGGACCCGTTGGTCAAGAGGGTCCACCTGCTGAATGCTAACCCCCAGTACGCCTACGTGGCGTTCCCAGACGGCAGGCAAGATACAGTCTCCCTCCGGGACCTGGCGCCTGCCAGAACCCCATGCGCACCTGAACCATTACCCTCACCCCCACCCCCTCACTGGAGGGTCAGTACTCCCGCCGCTCCTGCCTGGGCCCGCCCACCACCGACGCCCCCTACAGGCCATCTGTACCTAAGAGGCTCATGACCATTGGTTAAACCTAGGAGTTTACCATTGGCTGTTGATACGTAGCTCCGCCCTGACAGGTGGAGTATAAGAACTGGTGCCGTCCCTGCAGCCTTCACTTTCTGTATCGAAGCTGCTGGGGAACAGTTCTAGTCGATTAAAGCCTTCAGTTATGAAATCACTTCGTCTTGAGTGTAATTGATCGTGCATCAACGCCCAAGGCAAGGCTGCCAGAATCGTCAGAACATGTACCAACCAGGCTTGAAGGCAAAGCCACCTCAGGCCAGAGCTTTACAAGTCAATCAGCCCCAATAGGAATTTACAGAATTTATAGTGCAGAAGGAGGCCAGTCAGTCCATCGAGTCTGCACCGGCTCTTGGAAAGAGCACCCTACTTAAGCCCACACCTCCACCCTATCCCCATAACCCAGTAACCCCACCTAACCATTTGGACACTAAGGGACAATTTACCGTGGCTAATCCACCTAATCTGCACATTTTTGGACTGTGGGAGGAAATCGGGGCACCTGGAGGACCCACGCAGACATAGGGAGAAAGGGCAAACTCCACACATGCAGTCACCCGAGGCTGGAATTGAACCTGGGTCCCTGGAGCTGTGAGGCAGCAGTGCTAACCAGAGTGCCACCGTGCCTCCCCAAGGAAGAGCTAATGCAATTGAATTGCATCTCTGCCCCCAAAGTAGCCCTAATCCGGATCAAACTCCAGGTCAATGGTCACCACCTGGGCATGGAAGTAGACACAGGAGCCAGCTATTATGATCCCAGACCAGACCCCAACAGTGGTTAGGATACTGGACCAAAATCAGAGGATTTTATTTTAATTTTGTCAGACTGTGAGGAAAGGATACTTCACTCCAGGAGATTGCACGAAGAAATACGGATATGAGATTTTAAAACAAAATGTTATTACTAACACAGTGGCCAGGATGCACCAGTAATGCGATTCACTTTTCCCGCTGTTGCTCTCTTTAGCCTTAGTCTATTGGCTCTGATTACGTCACCTTTGCTCACGAGTCGCCAGGTATCTTTATGATACCGCCACGTGGTTCAAGTTCAGGTTATGATTAATAATACAGCACACCGCTTAGTAAGGATTAAAACAACGGTCATTTATTATATACAACAAGCAATATTAATACCCTAATACTACTTTCTATATAATAAACCTATCACTACTGGCCAATACTTAACTTAAGAAGAGCCCACCAGGTCAGGGAAACGAATGGCTTGTCCAATCAAATCTGGCCCGCGGGATTCCAAAAGGCTGCTACAGGTCGGTGGCTCGGTGTCTCTACCGGATAGCGATCGCTGGATTCAAACTTACTGTTGCCGGTTGCTGTTCTTGCGAAGGTCTCGAGCAGGCGAAGAGGAGAGAGAGAGAGATCTGAACTTGGCCCCTCACTTTTATAGGGCCCAGGGGCTTCCCGCCTCCCGGGGCGGCCCTTGACCCTGAGTCCCAAGTGATTGGATTTGTTCCCAATCCCTGGGGTCGATGTGTCCAATGGTGAGGCGATTCCTCGATCGGGGGGTGGTCGTTCACCTGTCTTTGTTTCGGCCACTGCAGGCGCCGACAGGTCTGGCCCGGTATTCAATTGCTAATATGTTGCAATTGTTCCCGGGGATAGCCGATTTAACTGCAGATGTCTGAATAGATGGGCTGCAAACAGTCCTGAATGTAACTGCAAATACCTGGGTTGATGGGCTGTTGATAGCCCTGAGTATCGATCTGGGCTAACTTCCCCAGAGCCGAATATGCAATACTGTCTGCAGCTGCCTGCTTGTGTCTTGTTAGCTGCTTTTCCCAGCAGTCTTTAGGGTTAGCCGTTTTAAACTGGGTTTTGGCCAGATTAATCGGAACGCAGCCATTTTACGTGGCTACACCACTGGTATCGCACCCCAACCGGCGGGTTTCCCAGCGGCGTGGGTTGGTTACAATGGGAACTCCCATTGACAAGTGGCGGGAAAACAGAATCCCGCCACAAGCGAACAGCGCATCTCCAAGAAACACACGGCTGGAGAACCTGAAAATCCAGCCCAGTATTAAAATCTTTAACATCACACCCAAAAATAGCTTACAATTACCCCTTAAACAATACTATTCAATACAGTGAATACAATACCCTTAGTTGCTATCTTTCTTCTCACTTAAACAATGAGGAAATAGATCGGGCTGGATTCTCAGTTTGGGAGACTACGGCAGGGTTCTCCGTTCCATCGCGAAACTTCGATATTTCGTAATCAGCGATCGGGCGGAGAATCCCTTTTGGCGCCAAAATCGAGGGTGCGCCTGTTTGACGCAGGTTTTGTATGCTTCGTCCCCATCAAAACGGCATCATCGTGTCGGTGCCGCACACCATTGGGACAGCTTCAGCGCGTCACCTGAAGGCCCTCCCCCGATGCTCTGCCTCCGATGGCCCAAGTTCCCGACCACGCACTTGACGTGTGGTCTCAGCGATCGGAAACCCGGCATGGCGGCTGCGGACTGTGTCCAGCGCCATCACAGTCGGACGGGAACGATGCTGCTGGCTGGGGTTTTTGTGAGGGATGGGGAGACTGGTGGGGGGTGGCCACAGCATGGTGAGTGGGTAGCCAGGGGGGCACTATCTGTCAGGTCTGGTCCGCACATGGCCGGTGCCATGTTTTACAGCGCGACCGCTGCAAGTCATCGCCGTGCGCTTGCACGTCCATGGACTCGGCAATTCCTTGTGGAGAAGGAGCAGTACTATCTTACTGATAGGATGATGGCAACGAATGATCAATCATGTATGCATCCAGGACCCTGGCAAATGCAAAGGGGAGACTGCACGGACGCCCCACAGAGGACTTAAAATGCTTCCTCACAAAGCGGCAGGAACTAAGTGTGGAAGATGACATTATCCTGTGGAGAGCCCGAGTGTTCATCCCACGCCCAGGTCTGTGCCCAAACTACAGGAGCTACAAAGCCAGGAGACTCAAAAATGAAGATACTCGCAAGGAGCTATGTCTGGTGGCCCGGACCCGACATTGAGAACATGGTGAGACAGTGCCCATCCTGCCAAGAGAATCAGAGACTTCCGCCATCCGCCTCATTGCACCTCTGGGAATGACCAGGGAGACCCTGGGTATGAGTACATGCAGATTTTGCCAGACAATTCATGGGATCTATGTTTCTAATCTTAATTGACACCCATTCCAAATGGATGCCATTCATCGAATGGCCTCCACTATTTCCAGCGCCACCATAGAGAGGATCCGACAGTCATTCAGAGGTCCTCATAATGAACAACAGAAGCCTGCTCACCAGTAGGGAATTCCATGCGTTTATGAAGACTAATGGTGTGAAGCAAATCTGTACGGCACAATATCACCCACTCTCAAACAGCCTAGCCAACAGGCAGTCCAAACAGCATGAAAGAGCAAACCGCAGGCTCACTGGAGACAGTACTAGCATGATGCCTCTTTAATTATAGAACCATGCCACACAGTATAACAGGAGTTGCATCAACAGAATTATTAATAGGTCGATGCCTCCAGACCAGATTCAACTTAATGTTTCCCAACTTAAGCAGGAACATAGAGTGGAAGTAACAAGCCCGGAAGGAAAACAACGACAGCCAGACATCAGACAGGGTCTTTAACCTGGAGATAACGCTCACATTTGCAATTTCGGAGACGGCTTCCCTTGGGTCTTGGGAGTCACGACATAGAAAACAGGGCCCATACCATATAAGAACAAAACCAGAGAGAAGATCTTAAGAAAACATATAGATTAATTGATTGATATTTATTGTCACATGTACCGAAGTACAGTGAAAAGTCCTGTGCTGTAACTTCACCAGGCTGACATTTTATTCTGAAGTATGCCTGGTGCTGCTCCTGGCATGCCCTCCTGCACTCTTCATTGAACCAAGGTTGATCCCCTGGCTTGATGGTAATGGTAGTGTGGAGGATATGCTGGGCCAGAAGGTTATATATTGTGGTTGCACACAATTCTGCTGCTGCTGATGGCCCACAGCCCCTCATGGATGACCAGTTTTGAGTGCTAGATCTGGTTGAAATCTATCCGATTTAGCACGATGGCACACAATGGGGGGCATCCTCAATGTGAAGACAGAGCTTAGTCGCCATCAGGACTGTGTGGTGGTCATGCCTACAAATGCTGTCATGGAAGGATGCATCTGCGACAGGTTGATCGTGAGGATGAGGTCCACTATGTTTTTCCTTTCTGTTGGCTCACTCACCACCTACTGCAGACTCAGTCTAGCAGTCATGTCCTGAAGAACACAGCCAGCTAAGTTAGTAATGGTGCTACTGAGGCACTTTTGGTGATGAACATTGACGTCCCCCACTCAGAGTACATTCAAATGTCAACTAGATGATGTGGGATGCAACGCAAAACCTCAAGGTAACAGTGCAAAGAAAACAAAAGCAAAATCATCAATAAACTGAACTAAACCCATTTTCTCCAAAATCACAATTGCATTTTAAACCTTGGGTTAATTTCATATTTGTCTTTTCGTAATTGCAAAAATATGAATGTGAAATTACCAGTGCCTAAGCATAGTAAATTGCAGAAAACCCATTTTCAAATATACTTAATGGAGTTACTTCTGATTTTACACAAAAGGTTACACAAAAGGACCCCAGGTTACAATTACTTCAACAGGCTGGATTTTGGGACCCCGAGGTTGGGGCGAGAAATAGGTCCCAAACTCACACTTGCTGTCAGCCAGACCTGCTGAATAGTTTTCCCAGAGACAGCCTCTTAATTGGCTGCTTGTGAGCTCTTCATTCAATCAAGGGTAGCAGGCGGACTCCCAAGATATCGGCCGAATCAGACATGCTGAGGCAGGTAGGAGAACTTGGGTCACAACCAAGTAAAGTCAATTAAAAACTTTTTTAAAAATCAGGCAACTGAGGGGAAACCCCTCTGAGGGGGATTGTTGAGATTGCTGAGGCAACTCTGCCTCCTCAGGGCCCCCTCTGTAGGCCATGGAGTCTCTAGCTCCAGTGCCCATCCAGCTGCTGCAGGGATGCTGTGTCCATTAGGCTGGCAGCTTTGCCAAGCAGCGGGGCACTGCCCGACTTTTGCCAAAGCATCTGCGACTCTATAAAATAGCTCTTAATCGCATTTAACAATGCAAATCCATTGCCCTCCTGCTTGAAGCAGGCAGCTGATCCATCTTCCCAATGGCAGGACTGCATCAAGGCTCCATGCCAACATAGCATCTCGCTATTTTACTATCTCTTCCCACTTCCATTTCAACCACCTGGGACCAGAAAATTCTGGTGAACATCTTGAAGCAAAGGTGCTATGTATCATTTTTGACGCGAGAACCAGAGTGAATCCCGTCGGCCATGTCAGCATGATCTAGAACGGAATTGTAAGACACTTGAGAAAAAAACTTTTTTAACTGGAGTCACGCCATGCCCATGGAACAATGTGTCAGAATTGGCCACCCCGGGGTCACCTGAGCAGTTAAATCAAAGGGGGACTTCATTTAAATGGCCACAGTCAAGAGGATGGCAACAAGAAAGTCAGCTCCAAGGTTCACAGAGGGTGCCTTTTACATGGATGTTGGATGTTTTGGAGGAGAGAAGGGCAACCATTTACCTGCAGCCGGGAGATCCTGGAAGTGTCCAGTCCACCTGACTCACCCCACCCAGAGATCGAGGTGCCTCTGACGCAGCAGACGGAACAGGGTTGCACCACAACTCCTGTGCCACCTGCAAGTAGGCCAGGGCCGTCCAAGATCCGGCCCTCCAGAGGACAACCACCAAGGTAATCGTAGGCAGCAGGGTGTGGCAGACAGCAGGCTGCCTAAACCTCAAATGTGGAACCTGAGGAAACACCTAGACCTAGAAGTGAGGTTAGGAGGGTTAAGAAATTGTAGTTGCAAAGCGTGGACACTCATGTCATTAGGCACTTTAGAATGTAGAACACTGATGTTTGTATTGATTTGAACTCCTCATATACTTAAACTAACCTTTGTTAACCACTTTTAGGCTACCTGATCTCCACTGATTGATGAAAACAATGGCACGTCTGATATTAGAGATGCATTTGGACTTACAGTGCCTCCTAAAACCCCTCTGGCGATGGCGTTAGAACAATGGGGGAGGGGGGGGGGGGCGCGAGGAAATCATTAGCAGTTTCACCTGCATAAATACAGCTGGCCAGTATGTACCAGCAAGGTAGGAAGCAGTGGTGAAGCACGACTGCTGCTGTGCACATACTATTGTAAACAAAGTTTTTTTCTTGACTCTACAAACTCATCCTTGATTCTTTGTGGCCCTCACAAAATTAACCCAGTTTTATACCCAAACTATTCCCTCAACCCCTCCGAGTCCCCCGTTCCCCCACAAAGAAGACTCTACTAGACTGACTGACTGCCCCCACCCCCCCTTGTCCCATCAGCTAACAGTAACCAGCTCCTTAAAAAAGGTAATGAATAGCTGCCACCTTGAGTAAAACCCATCCACTAACCCCCCTCCCCGCCCCCACAAACAAAAGTAGATATTAACTACCAAAAAGCCTTAGAAAGAAAGACTGGGAGACACTGGAACACAAACAAAAATTGGGAGAATGTTCATCTTCACCGTCTGACGTTTTCCCGCTGAAGTCAAAGGAAAGGCTCTTCCCACCTCTTCAAACCAGTCTTTACCCCATCCACAAACTGGCCATGTTAACCTATGGAGCGAGGCCCAATCATGGGCCACCCAAATTCCCACATACCAGAAACTAGTCCTGGCCAGACGAAACAGTATCCTCCCCGGATCAGCTCCCTACCAGGAAAGAATTCACTCTTGCCCAGGTTTAGCTATTACCCTGAAAAGGAACCAAACTTCCTGCACACCTCCATTATCTCCCACACATTGGAGAGAGGGTCCATAATGGATAATAACAAATCATCCACATATAGAGACACCCTATGCTCCCTCCTACCCGGCTCAATTCGCCTTCCACCACAAGATGATCTCAGCGATATGGCCTCCAGCTCAATTGCTAAGGCAACCAACAACGGGAATAGTGGACCCCCCCATCCCCCAACCATCCCCACCACCACCCCAGGGATCCGATGAGACCATGTAATGGAATGGCCAGCTCGCATGCAGGGATCACCCAGGTGGACGTTGGAAAGTGCTACCATGGGCAGGAGGCAGACATTGTCAAACGATGTAAAGCACCAGAGCTCATCGCAAAATGGGTTGTCATCATCTCTCCATCCCATGGACCGGACCCGCTGTTACTACCCACCCAGGGCCCCCACCCATAGTGGGACATGTATGTATCACAGAGGGGGTTGCAGGCGGGGTCGGGTGGAGGGGGTGGCCAGGGGAGGGGGGCTGCAGTGAGGGAGTGTGGGGCTGGGATGCGGTGTCCGTGCACCTGGCCAGTCACCCGCCCTCCACCCCGCGCCCCCGCCCCCCCAGTCGGTGAACCTGGAGCCGATCAGAGCATCCCATATGCGATGGCTGTGGCGTCCACATTGTGCAGCCTCCCGTCCCTACATGGGCCCCATGACCTGCCCAACCTCACCATTCTCCGCATCCTCCTCGTCGGACGAGGTCTGCCGTTCCTCCTCCTCCAACACATCGTCCCTCTGCTGTACGATGTTGTGGAGGACGCAGCAAGCCGCCACAATGCAGGCAACCGTCTCAGCATCATACTGGAGGGTTCCTCCAGAGTGGTTCAGGCATCTTCAGGAGGCCGGCCCACGCTCGATCATATCCCTGGTTGCTGTATATGTGTCGTTATAGCGGTTCTCCGTTTCGGTCTGTGGCCTCCGGATAGGCGGCAGTAGCCACAACCGCAGTCGATAACTCCTATCGCCCAAGAGCCAACCCCCCATCCGGAGGGCATCTCAAACATGTCAGGAATCGTCGAGTGTGCCAAGTTGAAGGAATCGTGCACAGTGTATGCTGGGCAGTGTATGATGCACAGCTGATGGTCACAAATCAGCTGTATGTTCATTGAGTGGTACCCCTTTCGGTTTGTACAGAGCGGCCTGTTATCCACAGATGCCCGTAGGGGGACATGCATCCCGTCGATCACCCACTGGAACCAGGGCATCCCGTCGATGGAGGCAAACCCCACTGCCCGGGGATCCTGGTGGGCTCGGTCCACATCGAAAGGGATGCATTGAGGCCCCTGGTCATATAGGGCCTCCATGACTGCACAGATGCACCTGTGCACAGAGGTCTGTGAGATCCCGGACAGTACCCCATTCGGCGCCTGAAAGGACCCAATCGCGTAGATGTTCAGGGAAACCGTCATTTTGACGGCCACTGGGAGCAGGTCTCCTCCCCCATACCCCCGTGGTGCCAGGTGTGCCATCATCTGGCCCCTTTGTCATATTATCTCTCTGCTCAGCCAGAGTCTTCGACTGCATGCCCGGTCTGGCAGGTCCTCGAATGACAGGCGGTGCCGGTACACACGAGGCCTCATGAGGCACCTCCTTGTTGTGGTAATATGTCTGTGCACAGTTTTGTATATTGTTGTCTCTCAATGTATATAGTTATTTATGTGACCTCCAACCAGCTGGTGGCAATAGAGACCTACCATGTGACTCGAGATATCCAGCAGTTGGTAGTAAGTCGTCCAAGAGGCTAGTTGTTCCAGGAGAATTCATTGAATTCATTTATTTGTTACTTTTGTATCACAATTCATTAGTTATCTTTCCACATGTTCATCTTGTTAATAAATCATCTTACTAGTCAAGGAACTAGATGTTCTGTGTGCATCTGTACTAAAGCCACAACACGGACATAACACTCCTCATGTTGGACGGATGGCTCTCCATCCTGGGCAGCTGCCTCCTGTTCCTCTGGGGTTCTCCTGCTGCACGCTCCGCTGCTGCCCACTCCATTGCAGCAGGTTCCTCCTACTCCTCGAGCAGCTCCAGCTCGTAGAGCCGCATGGCATCCCCCAGGACTGTGGCAACTAGCGTGAAATCCACTTTGCTGGTTGAATCTCAATATCCATTGTCAGCAGGGGGTGAAAGGCAGACATGTTAGCATGGTGCGTACCCCGGTACCCAACCAGGTCCACCGGGGTACTTGGTATCCCCGGCTGGCACTGCGGGCTCCACTCCCGCATGTCCCTTCCGTCCCCCAACCCCGCACCGCTGGCCCCGTTGATGGCTGGCACTGTGGGGCCAATGTGCGCCCATGCCTGATGCTGGGGTACTGGTGGCCGGCACTGCCCCTGCCAGGGGTAGGCACACAGCCCCCATAGGGGTTACTGTGGGTATTGCTCTGTGTGGGTCCCCGTTGGGTGGCAGCCGGGTGAGGAGGGGTATGGTGGGGGCTGGGGTGCGGGAATGGGTGGGGGGGGGGGGTGGAGTCACTCTGCAGAACCAGGAGCTAGGGTGGGTGGTCAGTGGGGTGTGCAGCAAGATGGCTGCCTCGCAGGGTGCGGTAATGGTGGTCCATGCTTAGACATGCCCCAGTCCCGTGGGGGTCACCCCGGCCACTCGGCCTGTTCCCCCCCCATTCCCCCCACTGGCCCCATCCCCACTCCGGCCCTGGCAGGCCCCCCCCCCCCCCCCCCCCCCGCAGCCAGCACGGCCTGTGTCCGGGCCGGCAGCCTGCAGTCACTCCTCTCCGGGTCCAACCTCCTCTCTCTCTCCTTCATCAGCCACGACACTGGTTTCAACTATTTTTGAAAGCACAAATGAACCGCACTGTCGGGAGCTCAGCCAATCAGAGGAGGAGAATTGTGGTGGCCCCAGAGAATATCGGGTCGGGCCCGCAAATAATATGCAAACGGTGTTTACTGTACGTGCGTTCCGGAAGGCTTTGACGCCGCTGTGGAGATGCTGGAGAATTGCGATTTGGCGTCAAATTGGCTCCTACTGCAAGTTTGGGGTCGGAACCGATTCGCCACCCAATAGCTTTTACCGATTTTGACGTTGGCTAACGGAGAATTCCACCCAATTCAAGATTCTACTTTCCTTTAAATCCAAATTCTCTATTTGAACAGCACAACAGAAGCATCTTACAATGCAAGATGTGCTTTGCGTATACTTCCCTTTCAATAAAGCAGAACAAAAGCTGACAAGTCAAAACATTACTACATGTGCAAATGAAACAAAAGGTGACAGATTTACATAGACATAGATATTTTGAAATGTGTCTGCTATCATTTATATAGCCCCATCTCTCTTTTTTCTTGAAGGTGCTTCAGATATTTCTACTGAATATCGAAAATGAGTGCAAATCGATTTATAGAAAGAATGACTGCAAAACAGAGCATTTGCAGCAGCGTTAAAGCCAGCTGTTGTGTTCAATTTTTGATACAAATCTCTTAAGGCATTTGCTGATTACAGGACAACAGTCAGTAGCCCACATTTGTGTTTGCATTTGTCAGACAGTTAATTTATTTGCTTGGTATATTTCCTTTCCTCCAATCTATTAACATCAATAGAAAATAGCATAATTATATTATAAGAATGCTGGTTCTAAGAGGAGAATGGTGCAACCGATGGTACCTTTGCTGAACTGTACAATGATTCACCAAATTATATTGCTTTCACAATAAAGAGTCCCAATCAACAAATGTTGAAGTGACAGCCATGTTAGATCTTGCTATAACTTTTATATTTTCAAAGCTGTTAGAAAATTGAGATAGTTTAAGTAATTGATATAGTACGATGCATGTTAAGAATAAGATATAAGTTTAAGGCCTTAATTTGTGTTTCTGTATTTGTGTGCTAAGAAAGTGTTAAAAATTCAGTTTTGCTTCATATTGAACAAAAGTGTCTAGGTTTTAGTTTCACTTGAAACCTGCCTGCATTGTAATTGAGGTTTTATGACATAAAGGCAATTACAAACTTTTTTTAAAAACTAAGCTGTTGCTTAGCAACCACAGGCTCACACTGAAAATCAGAAGCATTTGAGTTCAGTTGGAAACAGGTAACCTAGAAGCAAGATACTTCCTATAGCAACTGCCAGTAGAGGCAGGACAATATAGAGATGCAGAAAGCAAGTCCCTGAGGCTAAAGAACATAAAGTCCCAGAAACCAGACAGTTCGAGGAAGTTAAAGGAACAAAGAACGGAAACCTAGAAAAAAATATTCTATTCAATGAAGTCAGGAGCAGAGAGAGTGGCTCCCAGTAAAATACATGGTTGCAAGGTGCTAACATGCAGACATCAGCTAGTGAGAAGCCAGACAGCCAAGGTGGTCCTCAGGTCAGTGGCACCTTAATACAGCCTGCGAAGAGGTAGGCATGCCTGGGTACCTGAGGAAGTGTGTTGAAGCTTGAATGCATGTGGTGTTCCAGAGCAGAGGGATAATGAAAGGTACCTTTGTGGTACCCCTTTCAGGGCAAGTATAGCCTTGCCTAGGTAAGGAGACCAAAACAGTGCACAGTGCTCCAGGTATGATCTCACCAAGGCCCCGGCAAATACAGGAAGACGTTCTTACATTTATATTTCAATCCTCTTGAAATAAAGGCAAACATACCACTTGTTTTCCTAATTACTTGTTTTACTTGCATGCTAACTTGCTGTGCTCCACGAACAAGGACACCCAAATCCTTTTGAATTCCAACATTAGATAATGCCTAATTTTCTAAAAAATATTTTGTTTTTCCATTCTTTCTACCAAAGGTTTTATTTTAAAGCAAATATCACACTTTCCCACATTTTACTCCATCTCCCAACCAGTCTACATCAATTTGGAGCAATTTTGTTCAACCTCAGAGCTTCCTTTCCCACCTAGCTTTGTTGTGTTTGCAAACTTAAATCCTCTAATCTAAGTTACTGATTCTGAAAACTGATAGAACATAGAACGATACAGCGCAGTACAGGCCCTTCGGCCCACGATGTTGCACCGAAACAAAAGCCATCTAACCTACACTATGCCATTATCATCCATATGCTTATCCAATAAACTTTTAAATGCCCTCAATGTTGACGAGTTCACAACTGTTGCAGGTAGGGCATTCCACGGCCTCACCACTCTTTGCGTAAAGAACCTACCTCTGACCTCTGTCCTATATCTATTACCCCTCAGTTTAAAGCTATGTCCCCTCGTGCTAGCCATTTCCATCCGCGGGAGAAGGCTCTCACTGTCCACCCTATCTAACCCCCTGATCATTTTGTATGCCTCTATTAAGTCTCCTCTTAACCTTCTTCTCTCTAATGAAAACAACCTCAAGTCCATCAGCCTTTCCTCATAAGATATTCCCTCCATACCAGGCAACATCCTGGTAAATCTCCTCTGCACCCACTCCAAAGCTTCCACATCCTTCCTACAATGCGGTGACCAGAACTGTACGCAATACTCCAAATGCGGCCGTACCAGAGTTTTGTACAGCGGCAACATGACCCCATGACTCCAGAACTCAATCCCTCTACCAATAAAGGCCAACACTCCATAGGCCTTCTTCACAACCCTATCAACCTGGGTGGCAACTTTCAGGGATCTATGTACATGGACACCTAGATCCCTCTGCTCATCCACACTTCCAAGAACTTTACCATTAGCCAAATATTCCGCATTCCTGTTATTCCTTCCAAAGTGAATCACCTCACACTTCTACATTAAACTCCATTTGCCACCTCTCAGCCCAGTTCTGCAGCTTATCTATGTCCCTCTGTAACCTGCTACATCCTTCCGCACTGTCGACAACACCACCGACTTTAGTGTCGTCTGCAAATTTACTCACCCACCCTCCTGCACCCTCCTCTAGGTCATTGATAAAAATGACAAACAGCAACGGCCCAGAACAGATCCTTGTGGTACGCCACTTGTAACTGAACTCCATTCTGAACATTTCCCATCAACCACCACCCTCTGTCTTCTTTCAGCCAGCCAATTTCTGATCCACATCTCTAAATCACCCTCAATCCGCATCCTCCGTATTCTCTGCAATAGCCTACCATGGGGAACCTTATCAAACGCTTTACTGAAATCCATATACACCACATCAACTGCTCTACCCTCGTCTACCTGTTCAGTCACCTTCTCAAAGAACTCAATAAGGTTTGTGAGGCATGACCTACCCTTCACAAAGCCATGCTGACTATCCCTGATCATATTATTCCTATCTAGATGATTATAAATCTTGTCTCTTATAATCCCCTCCAAGACTTTACCCACAACAGACATGAGGCTCACCGGTCTATAGTTGCCGGGGTTGTCTCTACTCCCCTTTTTGAACAAAGGGACCACATTTGCTATCCTCCAGTCTTCTGGCACTATTCCTGTAGCCAATGATGACATAAAAATCAAAGCCAAAGGCCCAGCAATCTCTTCCCTGGCTTCCCAGAGAATCCTAGGATAAATCCCATCAGGCCCCGGGGACTTATCTATTTTCAGCCTGCCCAGAATTGCCAACACCTCTTCCCTACGTACCTCAATGCCATCTATTCTAATAGTACAAAGTCTTACAACACCAGGTTAAAGTCCAACAGGTTTGTTTCGATGTCACTAGCTTTCGGAGCGCTGCTCCTTCCTCAGGTGAATGAAGAGGTATGTTCCAGAAACACATATATAGGCAGATTCAAAGATGCCAAACAATGCTTGGAATGCGACCATTAGCAGGTGATTAAATCTTTACAGATCCAGAGATGGGGTAACCCCAGGTTAAAGAGGTGTGAATTGTGTCAAGCCTGGACAGTTGGTAGGATTTCGCAGGCCAGATGGTGGGGGATGAATGTAATGCGACATGAATCCCAGGTCCCGGTTGAGGCCGCACTCATGTGTGCGGAACTTGGCTATAGGTTTCTGCTCGGCGATTCTGCGTTGTCGCGCGTCCTGAAGGCCGCCTTCACTTACCCGGAGATCAGAGGCTGAATGCCCTTGACTGCTGAAGTGTTCCCCGACTGGAAGGGAACATTCCTGCCTGGTGATTGTTGCGCGATGTCCGTTCATTCGTTGTCGCAGCGTTGCATGGTCTCGCCAATGTACCACGCTTCGGGACATCCTTTCCTGCAGCGTATGAGGTAGACAACGTTGGCCGAGTCGCACGAGTATGTACCGCGTACCGGGTGGGTGGTGTTCTCACGTGTAATAGTGGTATCCATGTCGATGATCTGGCACGTCTTGCAGAGATTGCCATGACAGGGTTGTGTGGTGTCGTGGTCACTGTTCTGAAGACTGGGTAGTTTGCTGCAAACAATGGTTCGTTTGAGGTTGTGCGGTTGTTTGAAGGCAACTAGTGGGTTCTAATCTATTCTAATAGCCTGGGTCTCAGCATTCTCCTCCACAACATTATCTTTTTCCTGAGTGAATACTGACGAAAAATATTCATTTAGTATCTCGCCTATCTCTTCAGACTCCACACACAACTTCCCATCCCTGTCCTTGACTGGCCCTACTCTTACCCTAGTCATTCTTTTATTCCTGACATACCTATAGAAAGCTTTTGGGTTTTCCTTGATCCTACCTGCCAAATACTTCTCATGTCCCCTCCTTGCTCGTCTTAGCTCTCTCTTTAGATCCTTCCTCGCTACCTTGTAACTATCCATCGCCCCAACTGAAACTTCACACCTCATCTTCACATAGGCCTCCTTCTTCCTCTTAACAAGAGATTCCACTTCTTTGGTAAACCACGGTTCCCTCGCTCGACGCCTTCCTCCCTGCCTGACCGGTACGTACTTATCAAGAACACGCAGTAGCTGTTCCTTGAACAAGCTCCACTTATCCAGTGTGCCCAACACTTGCAGCCTACTTCTCCAACCTATCCCCCCCAAGTCATGTCTAATGGCATCATAATTGCCCTTCCCCCAGCTATAACTCTTGCCCTGCGGTGTATATTTATCCCTTTCCATCACTAACGTAAACGTCACCGAATTGTGGTCACTATCCCCAAAGTGCTCTCCTACCTCCAAATCCAACACCTGGCCTGGTTCATTACCCAAAACCAAATCCAAAGTGGCCTCGCCTCTTGTTGGCCTGTCAACATATTGTGTCAGGAAACCCTCCTGCACACATTGTACAAAAAACGACCCATCTAATGTACTCGAACTATATCTTTTCCAGTCAATATTTGGAAAGTTAAAGTCTCCCATAATAACTACCCTGTTACTTTCGCTCTTTTCCAGAATCATCTTCGCCATCCTTTCCTCTACATCCCTCGAACTATTTGGAGGCCTATAGAAAACTCCCAACAGGGTGACCTCTCCTTTCCTGTTTCTAACCTCGGCCCATACAACCTCGGAAGAAGAGTCCCCATCTAGCATCCTCTCCGCCACCGTAATACTGCTCTTGACTAGCAGCGCCACACCTCCCTCTCTTTTGCCTCCTTCTCTGAGCTTACTAAAACACCTAAACCCCGGAACCTGCCACATCCATTCCTGTCCCTGCTCTATCCATGTCTCCGAAATGGCCACAACATCGAAGTCCCAGGTACCAACCAATGCTGCCAGTTCCCCTACCTTATTTCGTATACTCCTGGCATTGAAGTAGACACACTTCAAACCACCTACCTGAACACTGGCACCCTCCTACGAAGTCAAATCTGTGCTCCTGACCTCTATATTCTCATTCTCCCGTACCCTAAAACTACAATCCAGGTTCCCATGCCCCTGCTGCATTAGTTTAAACCCCCCAAAGAGCACTAACAAATCTCCCCCCCAGGATATTTGTGCCCCTCAGGTTCAGATGTAGACCATCCTGTCTGTAGAGGTCCCACCTTCCCCAGGTGATGTACAAGGATTGATGCTTGAAGCACTCCTTTAGTTATACACAGCCATCCTGAAAATGTTTGATTACTTCTGCTCTGTTGTATATTCTTTAGCCAATTCTCAATTCATGCTATCACTTCCCATGAGCACTAATCTTGTGCAGCAATCTCTTGTGTGGCACCTTATAAAATCCCTTCTAAAAATTCAAACATACTAGATCCACTGGTTCCCCTTATCTACCCTGCCAGCCGCCCCCTCAAAAAATCTCTAACAGACTTATCAAACATAATTTCTCATTCATAAAACCATGTGGCTCTGCCTAATCAATTTGTAATTTTCCAAGTGCCCTCTTATCAGATCCTTAGTAAAAGATTCTAGGATGTTTCCCATTACTGATGACAGACCAACTGGCCTAAAGTGCCCTGTTTCCTCTCTCTCCTTTCTTTCTCAAACAGCAGGATTATATTTGCTACCTCCCCATCCATGGGGATTGTTTAGAATCTAAGGAATTCTGGAAGATCAAAAGAAATGGATCCATTATCTCTCTGCAGCCAACTGTTTTAAGACCCTGGGGTGTAGGCCATCTGCTCCAGGGGATCTGCTAGCTTTTAATCCCAGCAATTTGCCCAGTACTTTTCTTTTGCTAATAGGCTGGTTTAGCTCAGTTGGCTGAACGGTTGTTTCTTGATGCAGAGTGAGGCCAGCAGTACAGGTTCAATTCCTGTACCGGCTGAGGTTATTCTCAACCGTGCCCCTCGCTTTAGGTGTGGTGATGCTCAGGTTAAACCACCATCAGTCAGCTCTTCCCCTCAAAGGGGAAAGCAGCTGATGGCTATCTGGGACTATTAGCGACCTTACCTTACTTTATTTGTAAACCAGTTTATTTATAATCTAACTACTGTTCAAGAAATTAAAGACGAGAGACAGGAAATGCACTGTCAATACATTGTTTCCATTATACAGCTAATGACTCTCACTGTGCTTCAGAGATTCAATGTATCCACCCACTTCTTTCAGTCTCCTCAACCACTCCTGTCACTGTCCTATCTTATCATTCCATCCGCTAATGCCAAAAGCCTAAAAAGGCAGAAGGTTGGAAATTGTTTCCAGTACGGCGAGGGAAGATAAAGGGCATTGAAATTGCTGGCACCCCAACACGTCACTCCATTTGTGGTCCTTGATCCTCTCCCACCTAGTTCCCACCCCTTTCCACTGCCATTCCCTCTGTTCTATGTCCATCCCTTCCTGCCTTGTAATTTCTATATTCTTCTGTTGCTCCGCAATGCCTCTTTCCCAATTCTTTCCTGTTTTCTCCTTACACTGCCACTCCTCCATCACTTTCCCCACAATGAGCAGGAACAGTTCAAGTACTTGTATGATACTGCTCGTAAAACAGAAAATGTTAGAACTACTCAGTGAGTCTGGCAGCTTGTTTAAGAGAGAGAAACAGAGTTAACACATGTTATATTACAATGTGTAATATATATATTACTCTTTATCTGGCGATTTATTGAAATATAGCCGTAGTCTTCCAGTGATGATAAAGTAATTTATTGAGTCATATAAAATAATCTTGTCAGGTTTTTTTACTTAATACTGAACCAGTAAAACAAACAAACAACTGTAGAATAAACTTATTAAATTATATGATACAATACTCTGATAACTATGATAACTAATAACTTCTTCTCTCTAACTTTCTCACTTCTGTTCTCTCTGCAATCCTGACACACACTCCTGTAGGAAAGAGCGGGAAAACATTATATAGGTCCTGATAGTGTGGCTATCTAGTGTTAAATTGCCTGTACTTGCTTAACATAGTCTGATCATGTATTACTACACTCAGAGATCACTACATTGCCCCTTTTTTAACATTTTCTTGTGGATATAAAAGAAAATTTTACATTAGAAATGCAGTGGTTACAGTGGCAAACACTAGAATTATGTTAAAGTTCACAAATTACGTCGATTTGTTTTTTTTCTTTTTTTGTAGATCTTCTTAATTTCAAAGGTGAGATAGAAGTTTAATGTTCTTGCTCACTGGTGGACTAGAATGTAGTTGTTGTTCAACATGTCTTGAAACAGTGTGATGTAAGTCAAGATCAGGAAAAATTTATGTTTGACCCTTAACTTGAAGAAAATCACGACGATTACTTCTAATGAGAACATCATCTGAAGTCTTTATCAGGTATGATCTAGGTGAGATTTGTCTAATAATCTGAGCAATGTCAGACCAACCTCTTTCAGGAAGTCAGAAGCGAACAGTATCATCTTCTGCTAGAGGTTTCAGATTCTTGGCATGTAGATCATAGTACTGTTTCTGGGTTTTTTCTCTGGTGATGAAGTTTTTGAATAGCATCATGTTGCTCAGGATCAGGAATATGTAGCTGAGGTAGAGTTGTTCTGTTGTTCCTGTTAAATAACATCTGGGCTGGAGATAATCCTGATGCTAAAGGTGATGATCTATAAGTTAGCAATGCTAAGCAAAAATCAGATTGTGAGTCTCTGGATTTACTCAATAACTGTTTAATTATGTGTACGCCTTTCTCAACCTTTCTGTTCGACTGTGGGAAATGAGGGCTTGAGGTGATGTGGTCGAAATTGTAAATCATGGCGAATTCTTTCCATTCACAGTTAGAGAAACACAGGCCATTATCAGACATGATGGTTTGAGGTATTCCATGTCTTGCAAATACGACTCTGCATGCTTTAACAACAGCTGTGGATGTGAGATCATTCAATTTCATGACTTCTGGAACATTTGAATAATAGTCAATCTTTACCAAATGAATGAAAGAGGTTGACACTTACTTTCACCCATGGTGATGTAACGATATCATGCTGTTGCAATGTTTCTTTGCACTGTCGACTTTGGTGTTTTTGACAAGTAGAACATGACATGATCATGTCTGAGATACCTTGATTAATACCTGGCCAATAAATTGATTGCCTGGCTCTGCGTTTACATTTCTCTATGCCTAGATGATCTTTGTGAAGTCTAATAAGCATTTCTGACTTCATGTTGTCTGGAATGACGATTCGGTCAAGTCGCAGTAGAATACCATCTAAGATAGTTCAGACTGTCTCCTCTGGTATTGTGGACAATGACCTTTTGGCCATCCATTCTGCAAGTGATGGATTACTCTGGTCAAAATGGCATCCTCGGTGTCCCCTCACGTATTTGTTGAAGTTTGTGATCGGACGCAGGAAGTAATTCTCTGAAAAGTTGTAGATGAGCATCAATGTCATTGATTGATTCTTCTTGTATGATATCAGTGTTAATCGATCTTGACAGAGTGTCAGCTATGACTAACTCTTTACCTGGAGTATAGATAAGATTAAAATCATATATTTGCAATTTCATCATAAGTCTTGTAGTCTAGGTGTCATATCATTACATTTTTGTTGATAATGTTGACAAGTGGACGATGGTCTGTTTCCACAGTAAATCTTGGTAAGCCATATACATAATCGTGGAACTTCGTAATTCCAGTCACAAGTCCAAGACACTCGTTTTCAATCTGGGCGTACCTGCACTCAGTTGAAGTCATTGATCTGGATGCGTAGGCGATGGGAATCCAATTATTGAAATAGTCTTGTTATAACAGAACCTCACCTATGCCATTCTGACTGGCATCAGTCGAAATTTTAGTGGACTTGGTTGGGTCAAAGAATGTCAAGCTTGGAGTCTGGATCAACTGTGGTTTCAGATCTAACCATACTTCGGTGTGAATCTGAGTCCATTCAAAATCAGTGTTTTTTCTGATTAGCTGACGTAATGCAGTTGTTCTGCTTGAAAGATTTCAGATGAATTTTCCTGGAAAATTCACAAATCCAAGAAAGCGTAAGGCAGCTTTTTTGTCTTTCGGTTTCTGCATTGCTTTGATGGCTTGAATTTTGCCTTTGTCTGGTTTAATACCATTTGCTGTTATGTTGTCACCAAGAAATTTCAGTGATGAAGTGGCAAACATACATTGAGCTTGGTTCAGATTTAAACCATGTGTATTCTCTTGAACACTTCTCTGAGTCGTACGTGTTCTTCTGTTGTCGTGGACCAGGTGATTATGTCATCGACATAAACACGAACACTTCAATGTTCTCTGTCATTCCATTATACAATGAAAAATAATTCCAAAGGGCATTCTATTGAAACAATACCTCCCGAAAGATGTGTTGAAGGTGCAGAGGAGCTTGCTGGAGTCATCAAGCTGCATCTGCATCTAATTTGGTGAACATTTTGACATTGGCTATCTCTGAGGTGATTTCCTCTCTTTTCGGTATTGGGTAGTGCTCGCGACGAATATTTCGGTTGAGATCTTTAGGATCCATGCATATCCTAATGTCATCCAATGTTTTTTTTCACACAGACTAGGTAGCTCACTCAATCAGTGTTACTTTTGATATGATTTCTTGCGATTGTCACCTTGAGAGTTCAGCTTTCAATCTTTCTCTGAGAGGTGCTGCTTCTCGTCTCGGTGGATGTACCACTGGCTTGGCATCTTTTTGCTGAAGAATTTTTTATTGATATGGCAATGTGCCCATGCCATGAAAAACATCAGGGTATTCTTTTAAGAGTTGTTGGATGTCATCTTCTATTGTAGCTATTTCGGAAGTATTGAGGAAGTTTCTCTGAATCAGCTGCAAATCTTCACAAGCTTTAGCACCCAATAGTGAAGATCGGTTGTCATCCACTATTTCAAATCAGATTTTTTTGTGAATGTTCCTGTTGGTGGCATTTAAATAACACGAGCCACGCGAAAAAATTTGATTGCCATTATAATCTTTTAGTGAACATTCTGCAGGTACTATGACATAGTTACCTTTAATAGTAGACAAGTCCTTGGAGTTGAGAAGATTTGCTGAAGCACCTGTATCTAACTTGAATGATACTGGTATGTCGTTGATACATACAGTAGTCATCCATTCATTACTGACTTGTTAATGTTTTGTTGCTTGAAGATTCTTTTTTGTTGCGTGAAAAGATTTTTTGCTGCTTGAAGATCTGTCTTGCTTGCTTGAAAACCTGCCTTCATGATGTTTCAACCACTCCAACAAATAAGGTATTTTCTAAAGAGAAAATTTCAGCATCTTGAGAAAAATCTTGTGTTGAATAGATTTTTTTCATCTTTGTCAACAGCTCTCAGGTTTTATGTGCAGGAGGGAGATAACTTGCTGATGATTGGCACTGAGAAGCATAATGATTAATCTTTGAACATCTCAAACAGCTTTTTCCAAAAGTTTCCCTTTAAATAGGCGTTCCCACATCTATGACACGTCATCACGCTGTTGTCGTGACCTATTAGTGACGTTCACGCTTACACAGACCTCTTTTGCGGAGGAAGTGGGCATGTCCCGAGTTGGAAAATGCATGCGCTGGGCAGCTGCTGTTCCGAACATTCTTCTGTGCTGCCTGCGACACCATTTGTATTTTCTCAGCCTCGTGGTAGATTTTCGCACCTTTTTCTTTCAGATAAAACTCTAAGTACTGACTTTTAGTTTGTTCACTGGAGATGCATTTTTCAATAGCAATTTTCAACGTAAGATCATTTTGACGTATTAAAGCTTCTCTTAAAGATTTATCTGTTATACCATAAACGATCTGTTCTCTCACTAGAGAATCATCAAGATCAGCATAATTACAGGTCTGAGCTAGGAGTTTTAAATCAGTAATGAAGTTATTCACTGGTTCTCCAACTTTTTGCACTAGCTTATGAAATCTAAATCGCTCTAAAATTTTGTTAGTTTGCATTCTGCAATGATCATCAATTTCGCGATTATATGTTCAAATTTTGATTAATCTTCACCTGCAGCAAAAATAAACGAATTGTAGATTTCAATTGCTTGCTGTCCTGCTAGGGACAGAAGCAAAGTGACTCGTCTTGCTTCAGAAGCAGTGTTTAAATTACTAGCTTCCAGATAAACTTGGAATTGTTGCTTAAACAACCTCCAATTAAGATTAAGATTACCAGTTGTCTTCAGATGTCTGGGAGCTTGCACTTAGTCCATCAAAAATCTCCTTGTAGTCGAGGATTCAGTTGTTGCGATGACTTCACCAGTCGAATGGTCGATTCCGAACTTCGTCTTTTTTGTTTGAATTTTCTTACTAGCCTTTCTTAAAGCCTAATCTAACCTGGTACCATGTTATATTACGATGTGTAATATGTATATTACTCTTTTTATCTTGCCGAGTTGTTGAAATATAGCCGTAGTCTTCCAGTGATGATAAAATAATTTATTGAGTAATATAAAATAATCTCGCAAGCTCTTTTTACTTAATACTGAACTAGTAAAACAAACAAACAACTGTAGAATAAACTTATTAAATTATATGATTCAATACTCTGATAACTAATAACTTCTTTTCTCTAGCTTTCTCACTTCTGTTCTCTCTGCAATCCTGACACACTCCTGTAGGAAAGAGCGGGGAAACATTATATAGGTCCTGATAGTGTGCCAACTCATGTTCAATTGCCTGTACTTGCTTAACATAGTCTGATCATGTATTACTACAAACAGAGATCACTACAACAGGCAGATTTAACAGGCAGTCCCAGGCTGGCAAGAAGATGATAGGTTTGTGAGAATAGTGGGGTGCTGCGTTGCGGTGGCTTCTTGGCATAGTCAAGCCACTGGACAGACTGGGCACAGATCGGCTGCAATCGAACAGAGGTGGGCAGCCAATTCAAATAATTAAAGGCCCATGAAGGGCAGTTTTCCTGGGCCATGGGTTTAATGGAGGGACCGTCCCAGAGACCATCTGGGAGGCCATTGGCACTGGACTCCATGCCTCAAAGTGGGGGCCACTAGCTGAAAGGTTGCCCTAGTAACTCCACTAGACCATCTGGAGGTCCTGCCTGCTTGGCCCCTCAGATTTTTAATTTTTTCCTTACTGCTGCAAGGCCACCTCCATTTTGAGGCGCCTTCTCAGCAGCACCAAGTAGCACAAAGTCCAGATCGACAATGCTTCTGCCAGATAAAATGCTTACTTAACTTGGGAAATGGGGGGAAGGAATTTTAAGGGTTGATCTTCTTCTAAAATGGGGCAAGATCTTCCGGCTGTTTACTCCGGAGGATCTCCCAGACCCGCTGATTGCACACCCCCGCCGCACGGGTTTCCGAGCAGCATGCTGTGGATTCAACGGAAAATCCCATTGACAGTGGCGGGACCAGAAGATCCCACCACTAGCCAACAGTGGGCCTCCAAGACCAGAGAATCTCACCCTTAGTCAAATTTGCATTTAGCTTAACTTTAAATTAAATTATAGTTTATTTCAGTCTTAGTCAGTGATGAACAAGATGCCTGCTAATGGCAGCTGCATAGTTAGTTCATTGGGTGGCTAGTTAGAATTGGTTCCTGGGCGGGGGTGGGGGGGGGAATTGTATAAGGAAAATAAGATCAGGGAGTTGAAAGTGTCACTCAAAAGGTTATGTGAGAGAAATAGCTTTCATTTCATGAGGGAGTAACTGCAGTATTGGGTAAAGACAGAGTTGTACTATTGGGATGAGCTTCATTTGCACTGCACAGGGACCCACAGTGTTCTGGAAAATTGTACAACTTGGACGGCAAGATCACATTAGACTTTTACAATCCCAGTTGGTGTTATAACTGGACGGGAAGATCCCAGAATGGAACCATGGCTCCAATAGCCATAACCTTTCCATTTTTTTAGAAAATGTGGAGCCGCAAGTCCACTAATTATACTTAACAAGGAAAAAAAAATAAATGTGAAAAGTTGGATTATGATACAATACTGCTTTACTCCCCCTTAGCTTCCCGAATATAAGAGATTGTAAGGTTAACACGGGTTACAAAGTAGGCTACAATGGTCTCAGTAACATAAAGTACCTTTAGAATCACAGGTTGACTGTGGTAAAACTCATACTCCACTCTGAATGTCTGTGGATTTCTCCTCAAAATCCTCCCAGATGACTCCTATACTGTGAACCACCTTGTCTCACTGAACGTCAACTTCCACACGAGTGATACCCATCAAGATTTCACTTACAGGTTTTACACCTTCACCCTTCAGGATTTCTTTGTCTTCATAGTTACTTTAACTATCGATTTCCAGACTCTTAAAAATGGCATCAAACTTACTTTTTTTTAATTCAAGGATTTTATTTTATAACAAACAAAATATTCAAACAAACTTTTCTTTTTACAAAAAAAGGTCACTGATGCAACACCCATCCTAACTGTTAGAACCTGCTTGAATAGTATTGGCTGGGGACTATGGGTAGTATTTTAGTTTAATAACATTATCAGAATTACAGCAAACAGTACAACAAGGACACCAAACACATGGCACCCCAGAACACACTTACCACCTCCTCCCCCCCGCCCTCCCCCTCCGCCACCCTCCCCCCGACCTACATCAGTGGAAAGGCACACCAGCCCAACCCACAGAATAGGCCACTCCAACACAGAGCACGGCGGAGGTGAGAGAGAAAGAACAGTCACCCCTCTCAAGAGGGGCATAATTCAGCCCAGAATAATCCCGGCACATCATAACCAAACCGTACAGAGCATATCAAAAGACGAGGAACAACGCCTCCAGCTGCCAAGGCAGTGCCTCCCTCGCCCCCCCCGGCTGCAGAGACACACATCGATGGAAGGGCGCCTCGAGCAGCCAAAATCACCGGAAAAGTCTTGCTGACACGGGGTAACAGAAGAAGGAGAGGGAATATCCCCACCCCCATCAGCATCGGTAGCATGCATCAAAAGAAAACACAAAAAACGGGCAGAAACATAGCGAAGACACCAGCCCAGGCAGTAGACAAAAAACAGCTCCAATACAATAACAAGCATATGAGCAAACATTAAACAACAATATGCAACAGTACAAAGACACCAGCCATCAACGTGGCCTACCAAACTTGAACTAGAAACAGTCATTATACCGAAGCAGCCAAGAACCTTCAAGGACGTGTCATTATGGCCTCCAAGGTGTCCAATTGAGGTGAAACACTACTGCCCTCCTATAGTCCCAATATCTGGTCACCTGGTCCAGGCCACAAATGTAGGAGCAGTAGAAACAACACATGGCTTCCAAACATAGAAATGGTAAACAGTCAGCAGTCCAAACAAAAGCAGCATCAGATGGTAAATCAGTCCTCCAAACCTCCAGCATGTTGCAGTTGATTTGGGCTGCCACCCTTCCTCACTGTCAGCAGTGCACCGGACTTCCTCCCTCTCCTGCAACAAGACATTAAGTTGAACCAGCCACTACCCTGCTCTCCTCCTTCCTCGAAGAATCAGCAGCAGTAGTCCATTAAACAAGCAGAAAGGGAGGCAGGCAGTTATTAAATCCAGCCTCAGGCTGAACCCCAGGCCAGGCCTTACCAGCAGAATATTCTGCCCCTCTCGCTCTCTCCCTCGTGCCTGCAGCAATCTCTCAGCAATGGAATTGAGAGCCCCCAGAGCCCATGTGTGTTCTCTCCACAATCCTTAGTGAGTAGTATTTTGGTTTATTAACAACTCGACAGTTACATATCAAAAACAGTCACAAGATACAAAATCTTCAGTACACACACATACTACCACCCCCGCCCCTAATGGCAGCCCCACAGCGGCAGAAAGGAGCTACAGCGAGCAACGCAGACCACCAAAAAGGGGAACGCCAACATAGGGCACAGTGTGGGAGAGAGAGTAAGAGAACCGCCCCTCTCTCACAAAGGGGCCACAATGCAACTCAAAACAATGAGTCGTGAAACAGGCCACCGGCTGACAGCCAGCATATAGCCAATTCCGACCCCCCCACCCCCTCCGGCGTGTGACCGAAGAGAGAGGGATCTCCCCTTACAACACAAGTATAGTCTATCAACATCTAAAGACAGTATAGTCAAAGCGAATAGAAAACAGTAACATGCCAAAAGCATGCCAACAGCAGCCCCACAACGGCGGAAAGGTACCCGCCGAGGCCAGGCAAGCAACACAGACCACCGGAGAAGGGCTCCAACAGCAAGGGACCATTAGTAAGCAGTGCAGTTTAACAGCATTAGCAGAACAACAGTAACAGATCAAACACAAAAGTCCAACACAAAATGCGCTGACACCCAGTGCAGCTTGAAAAGTTCACCAACAATCCAGAAAGTGGCCACCCGGTGGCATGACAACATCTAGGGGAATACCCCAGATAGTCTCTCCAAAACAGACAAAATTCAGTAGAAAGGTACCAAAATCCCGAAGTCTACTTCAACAGTCCAAGGGGCCAACCTCCGGAACCTCTGGGAGCAGCAGCAGGGCACCATCAATTCACCTCGAGCTGCAGACGGCGGGGCACGATCCAATACAGCGCCAAGTAAGTCTTCCGTCCTTGGCCTGAATTCGACCCGGTCTGCCATTTCCAGCAAAAATCTGCTCCAGTTCATCCCCTTCCTCTCCTCTCTCCTTCCTCCATGCAGCTCATACCAGCAACAGAGACAGAGAGAGTACCTGTACCCACTTCAAAATCCTTAGTGAGTATGAGCTGCCCCAATGAGGGGGGCGGGGGGGGCAAAATCATTAGCAGTTTTACCTGCATAAATAGAGCTGGCCAGTGTGGTACCAGCAAGGTAGGAAGCAGTGGTGAAGCACTACTGCTGCTGTGTATATATTATTGTAAATAATTTCTTTTGACTCTACAAACGCGTGCTTGATTCTTTGTAGCCCTTGCAAAACTAACCCAGTTGTATATCCAAACTATCCCCCAATCCCCCCGTCCCGAGTCCCTCTTTTCCTCCAAAGAAGACCCTGCTAGACTGACTGACCATCCCCCCTTGTCCGAACAGCTAACAGTAACCAGCTCCTTAAAAAAGGTAATGCATAGCTGCTACCTTGAGTAAAAGCAATCCACTGACACCAACAACCACCCCCCCCCCCCCCCCCCCCCCACACACACACACACAAACAGAAATAGATATTAACTACCAAAAAGCCTTAGAAAGAAAGACTGGGAGGTAGTGGATATTGTGGTGAAGATATTATACCAATAATCCACCACAGTATCAGTACCATGCTTTGCGTTTGTATTTGCATGTATGCTATGTTGTTGCCCTTGTGGGCTCCACCTGTGGGCCATTGTATGGCATCATCCATAGGGAAACATTTTGTGACATCTATGGGCTCCGCCCATGGCTCCTCCCCTTGAGGGGGGTATAAAGAGCAATCGACCTGTAGGCGGCGCACAGTATTGTGTCAGTCGCAGGCAGGCACTGTTCTAAGTTGATTAAAGCCACGGTTGACCTTTGTCTCGAATGAATTGACGGTCGCATCAATTTAATCAACTTAAACGCAACTATGGAATCGGCCCTCAAACCTGACCGACTGGAACTCGATCCGCAGGCCGCGGAGGCGAAAGAAATTTTTTTGCACTGGCTTCGTTGCTTCAAGGCTTATCTTGCAGCCACCTCTACTCCTTCCGTCACTGACGAACAGAAGCTGAGCCTCCTCCACGCACGGGTGAGCCATTGGATTTCTGTTCAACTCGACGAAGCCTTCTCCTATACAGATGCCCTCGCAAAGCTCGAACGCTCGAACGTGGCCCGTGAACGAGGTCTAAGCGCGACACATCCTCACCACTCGCCACCAGCGTCCCGGGGAGTCGCTAGATGACTACCTACGCGACCTCAAAGCCCTTGCACGCAATTACCAGGCCGTTACGGCCACTCAGCATATGGAACTCGCCATCCAAGACATCTATGTGGCCGGAGTCCAGTCTAACTACGTGCGACGGCGCCTACTCGAAAAGGGGGCCCTGGACCTGGATAAGACGGTAAAGTTAGCCTCCTCTCTGGAAGTAGCGTTCCAGAGCCTTACCGCGTTCTTGGCTGACCACGCGACCCCCTGGTGGACCCCCCACCACAGACTACCCGAGGCATGTGCCGTGCGGCCGCCCGCCCATCATGGGGGGCTACCCTGCTATTTCTGCGGCCAGTCCCAACAGCCCCGGCAGCACTGCCAGGCCCGTAACGTGAACCGCAACAGCTGCGGGAGAAAAGGACATTTCGCCAAAGTCTGCCTGGCCAGGTCTAAGAACTCAAACTCACAGGCCCGATCCTCAGACTCACAGGCCCGCAGACCCCACAGCGTGGCAGCGTGTCTGCCGACTCCGCCCCCCTCATCAGCCTCGTGCTATCCATGGGAGCAGCCATCTTCCAGTCCTCACAGCACGTGCGATTCACGGGGGCCGCCATCTTGGCCATCCTCCCCCACGTGGCCGGCCATGTGCGATCCATGGGGGCCACCATCTTGGACGCCATATTCCTCGCCGCCCGCCACGCTCGACCAACGGGGGCCGCCATCTTGGCTGTCATCTGCTACGCCGCTCGACGCGTACGATCAACATGGGCAGCCATCACGGAGCCGCCCCAGCACCTCCGACCACGCCAATTACGTGCAACTCAGCGCAGTCACCCTGGACCAGTCGCGACCCAAG
This sequence comes from Scyliorhinus torazame, assembly GCF_047496885.1. NCBI lineage: Eukaryota > Metazoa > Chordata > Chondrichthyes > Carcharhiniformes > Scyliorhinidae > Scyliorhinus > Scyliorhinus torazame. The sequence continues at coordinate 53,356,261 of NC_092720.1, read as the reverse complement.
CACCTCTGGAGCTCCATGATGACCGTCCGGATAAACGGGCACGAGACGCCTTGCCTCTTCGACTCCGGGAGCACAGAGATCTTCGTTCACCCGGACTTGGTAAGACGCTGCTCGCTCCCAATTTTCCCGGCACACCAAACCATCTCCCTGGCCTCTGGGTCGCATTCGGTGCAAATCCAAGGGTGCACTACCGCAACCCTAGCAATACAGGGCGGCGAGTACGCCAATTTTAATTATATGTACTCCCCGACCTCTGCGCTCCTCTCCTATTGGGACTAGATTTCCAATGCAACCTCAGGAGCCTAACCCTAAAGTTCGGGGGGTCCCTGCCCCCACTCACCATATGCAGCCTCGCGACCCTAAAAGTCAACCCTCCCTCATTCTTCGCGAACCTCACCGCCGACTGCAAACCAGTTGCCACCAGAAGCAGGCGGTATGGCATACAGGACAGGACTTTTATCAGGTCCGAGGTCCTGCGTCTCTTGAGGGAGGGAGTCATCGAGGCTAGCAATAGCCCCTGGAGAGCTCAGATGGTGGTCGTCAAGACCGGGGAAAAGCTACAGATGGTTGTTGATTACAGCTAAACCATAAACCGGTACACGCAACTCGATGCGTACCCCCTTCCCCGGATTGCAGACATGGTAAACCATATCGCACACTACCGGGTGTTCTCCACGGTGGACCTGAAGTCTGCATACCACCAGCTCCCAATCCGCCTGGAGGACCGCCACTACACGGCTTTTGAGGCAGATGGCCACCTTTTCCACTTCCTCCGGGTCCCCTTTGGCGTCACGAACGGGGTTTCGGTGTTCCAAAGAACAATGGACTGAATGGTGGACCAGTACGGGCTGCGGGCCACGTTTCCGTACTTGGACAATGTCACCATCTGCGGCCATGATCAGCAGGACCATGACGCCAACCTCCAACCTCCACCGATTTCTCCAAACCGCCCAAACCCTCAGTCTCACCTACAACAAGTAGAAATGCGTTTTCCGCACGACCAGACTAGCCATCCTCGGCTACATCATGGAGAACGGGGTCCTAGGACCCGACCCTGGCCGTATGCGCCCCCTCCTGCAACTCCCCCTCCCTCACTGCCCCAAGGTCCTGAAGAGGTGCCTCGGGTTCTTCACATATTATGCCCAGTGGGTCCTCAACTATGCGGACAAAGCACGCCCGCTAATCAACGCCACCATCTTTCCACTGGCAACTGAGGCCCGCCAGGCCTTCAGCTGCATCAAGGGGGACATCGCCAAAGCCGTGATGCACGTGGTGGACGAGTCCGTCCCCTTCCATGTGGATAGTGACGCATCAGAAGTCACTCTCGCCGCTACCCTCAATCAAGAAGGCAGACCGGTAGCGTTTTCTTCGCGCACCCTCACCACCTCTGAAATTCGACACTCCTCGGTCGAAAAAGAAGCCCAAGCCATCGTGGAGGCACTACCTCGCTGGTAGGAGGTTTGCCCTCGTCACCGACCAACGATCGGTAGCCTTCACGTTCGACAATACGCAGCGGGGCAAAATCAAGAACAAAAAGATCTTGAGGTGGAGGATCGAACCCTCCACCTACAACTATAATATAGTATTTCGTCCTGGGAAGCTCAACGAGCCCCCAAATGCCCTGTCCCGCGGCACATGCGCCAGCGTGCAAGGTGACCGACTACGGGCTATCCACGATGACCTCTGCCACCCGGGGGTCACCCGGCTTATCCACTATATCAAGGCCCGCAACCTGCCCTACTCCACCGAGGAGGTCAGAGCCATAACCAGGGACTGCCAGATCTGTGCGGAGTGTAAACCGCACTTCTATCGACCAGATAAGGCCCATCTGGGAAAGACATCCCGGCCCTTTGAGCGCCTCAGTATCGATTTCAAAGGGCCCCTCCCCTCCAATAACCGCAATACATATTTCCTCAATATTATTGATGAGTTCTCTCACTTCCCCTTTGCAATCCCTTGCCCCGATATGACCACGTCCACCGTCATTAAAGGCCTACATAGTGTCTTCAGCCTGTTTAGTTTCCCCAATTATGTCCACAGTGACCGGGGCTCGTCATCCATGAGCGACGAACTGCATCAGTACCTGCTCGGTAAGGGCAACACCTCGAGCAGGACTACCAGGGGAAACGGGCAGGTGGAGAGGGAGAAAACGATGGTCTGGAAGACCGTCTTACCGACCCTGCGGTCTAGGAATCTCCCGGTTTCTCACTGACAGGAGGTCCTCCCCGATGCGCTCCACTCTATTAGGTCCCTACTTTGCACGGCCACAAACGAGACCCCTCATGACCGCCTATTTGTTTTCCCTAGGGGATCCACCTCAGGGGCCTTGCTTTCGTCCTGGCTGAAGACACCGGGGCCAGTCCTACTCAGAAAACACGTCAGGAGCCATAAGGCCGATCCTCTGGTAGAGAGGGTCCAGCTCCTACACTCAAACCCCCAGTACGCTTATATCGAGCACCCCGATGGCCGACAGGATACGGTCTCCCTCCGGAACCTGCCGCTCGCCGGTTCCACCACCACCACCAGTATCACCACCGCCGCCCCTCCACTATATCCCACCCAACCTACCATGACCAGCGCCCCCGCCCCTATATAGCTCCCGCGCTCCCTCCCGTCTGCCACCCCCCCCTTCACCGGTACACAGGAATGAAGCTCCAGAAGAGACGCTCCCGGAGTCCACGTCTGTGCCCGCACCGGCGCCCCCACTACCGATGCCAACACGGATGAGCTCGACACCCAGGCCAGCAGCATTGCCAGAGCTTCAGCGACCACAGAGCACGATCCATGCGCCGGACCGGCTGAACTTATGAACCCGTCACCCCCGCCGGATTTCATTTTTTTAACAGGGGGTGAATGTGGTGAATGTATTATACCAATAATCCACCACTGTATCAGTACCATGCTTTGCGTTTGTATTTGCATCTATGCTATGTTGTTGCCCTTGTGGGCTCCACCTATGGGCCATTGTATGGCATCATCCATAGGGGAACATGTTGGGACATGTATGGGCTCCGCCCATGGCTCCTCCCCTTGAGGGGGTTATAAAGAGCAGTCGACCTGTAGGTGGCGCGCAGTATTGTATCAGTCGCAGGCAGGCACTGTTCTAAGTTGATTAAAGCCACGGTTTACCTTTACTCTTGTCTCAAGTGAATTGATGGTCGCATCAGATATCAAACAAAAACCTTGGGAGAATATTCATCTTCACCATCTGAACTTTTCCCGCTGAGGTCAAAGGAAAGGCATCCCACCTCTTCAAACCAGTCTTCACCCCATCCACCAAACTGGGCCACCCAAATTCCACATATCAGAAACTAGTCCTGGCAAGACGAAACAGTATCCTCCCCAGATTAGCTCCCCTCCCCAGTGGAGGGTGGTTCACCGGAAAGAATTTGCTCTTGCCCAGGTTTAGTTTATTCCCTGAAAAGGATCAAATTCCTGCACACCTCTATTATCTCCCGCACATTGGATAGAGGCTCCATAATGAATAATAACAAATCATCCACATGTAGGGACACCCTAAGCTCCCTCCCTCCCGGCTCTATCCCCCTCCACCACAAGACGATCTCAATGCTATGGCCTCCAGCTCAATTCCTAGGCAAACAACAACGGGGATAGTGGATCCCCCGCCTTGTACCCCTCTCCAGTTTCAAGTACCCCAAGCTCAGGTCATTGGTACTTGCAGTGGGGACTAGCCTAACCAAGGATTTTAGCCCAAAATCAAATTGCCCCATAAGCTTGAAAAGGTACCTCCACACAACCTGGTCAAATGCTCTTTCCCTGTCCATCAAAATAATCACCTTTGGCTCAACCACTGAAGAGGGCGACAACACCACATTCAAGAATCTCCTAATGTTGGCCGGCAGCTACCAACCCTTAACAAGTCCTATCTGCTCCTCCGAAATCACCTCCAGCAGGCAGGGTTTCAAACGAGTTGCCAACACCTGAGCCAACAGCTTAGCGTCAGCATTTAACAGAGAAATAAGTCGGTACACTCTGTGCGATTTTTCAAGATCAAGGCGATTGATGCCTGCGCCGGGAACACCCCACTGGGTAGGTCAGTTAAAATTGGCGGATGTAAAGAGAAACGTACAGTCTGAGGATAGTGATGAGGATAGTGAGCATGTGCATCATAGTCAAAGGCTTGGTGGGGATCTATTTAAATATATCAAAGCGTTGCCAAGGTTTGATGAGAAGGAGGTAGAAGCCTTTTTCATTTCATTTGAGAAGGTAGCTAAATAAATGAAATGGCCACAGGTCATGTGGGTTATACTGATTCAAACAAAGTTGGTAGGTAGAGCTAGTGAAGTGTTTGCATCACTACCAGAGGAGGTATCTGGGACATATAAGGAGGTGATAAAATCAATCTTAGGTGCATATGAACTAGTGCCTGAAGCCTACAGACAAAGGTTTAGAAATTTAAGGAAAGAACCTGGTCAAACATACATGGAGTTTGAAAGGATCAAACAGAGTAATTTTGATAGGTGGATGAGGGCTTTGAAAATAGTCCAAACGTATGAAGCTCTCAGAGAAATTATACTTTTGGAGGAGTTTAAAAATTCATTTCCTGATGTAGTGAGAACTCATAGAACATAGAACAATACAGCGCAGTACAGGCCCTTCAGCCCACAATTTTGCACCGAAACATCAAGTCCATCAAAGACTTCAGCCCAACACCTAATTGGTGTAACTACTTTACAGAATGAAACAAACAGTCTGCTAGTGTTGCGACAGAAGACCAAAATTGATCAGGGACGAAGACCTTGATGCCCAGATTCCCAGCAATTCATTATCAGACAGCGGCAAAACCTCAAGTACCCATTAAATCACATCGGCAACATGGAAATGTCCAGCAGCTAAACTGTTGTCGTGAAAAGTATCAAATACGGTCCTAGAGAAAACAACAGAGATGAAAAGACAAGATCCATGGTGGCACTAGGCTGCATGGCCAATGGAATAAAATTAAAGCTATGGTAATTTTCAAATGTAAATCCATGCCAAACAAAGTTCCCTGCATGTGCTTTTGTGCATGTCCAACACAATAGTTGAATGGACTGAAGTTATTATGGATGGATCGAGAATATGTGGAATAGACATCTCACTGGCCTACGCAAAGTATGTAACCTATTATTGTGACATAGGTCAAATTCTCATATCACCAATGAGATCACGACGCACCTGGGAAGAAATTACGCCCACATTGCAGTCACCCCAGAGGTTTAACATCTGTAATTCAACCTTGGGGTGCATACCTCACAAGCCAGTCAAGGATCATGTTCGTGCCAAACGGAATAAGTGGATGATCGACAGTGAAAATAAAACCTTCACATAAAAGTGAAAATATTCATACTGCCCAGTTTGATATTGTGTCGTTTCATTATCAGAGTGTGGGATGCTATTAGTGTAAAAGGTATAGCCAGATCATTCAAAAATAACGTTGAATATTCAATTCAATGGATGGAAAGGAAGATGACCGTTGTGGAGGGATGATCGGAAACAAAAGGGCCACATTAGATCCAGAGCGGCTTCCTTATGATGATGCAAGGCAAAGTAACTGAATTAATTTGATGAACTCAGAATCAGATGAAGTCAATGAATTTGACATTTTAATGTTTGTGGTTAAAATGTACCGTTACACAATTGATTAATTCAATAAACCGTGCAGTTGATTTTATAGGAATTATTGGTGTGTGTGTCTGCATATTTCAAAATGGCAACTACTGGCCTGTTCATGTTTTTATACTCATTGTGTACAAGTCAACCCCCATCTTTAGAAGGATATTTGGAGGCTTCAAAAGATTAGTGATCGACAGTAACAAAGTCTCTGAAATAAGAGCTTCAAAAAGGCCTCAAATATTTCAAAGTAGCCATGTTAAGAACTTTCCGAATCTGATACCTACACACAATATAACAATCCCACTTTTGGCGCTGAGGACCAGGTTCGATCCTGGCCCCGGATCACTGTCTGTGTAGAGCCCGCAAACCCTCCCCATGTCCCCGCGGGTCACACCCCCACAACCCAAAGATGTTGTGGAAGAGAAGAGGGTTAAAAATGCAAGATTAGCAGCAGAAATGGCAGGCGATTATGAATTAGTTCATAAATCAAAGTTTAGTTTCCGACATCAGTTTCAACCTGTGAGGGATAGAAACTGGGATAAAAGAGAAATACTCAAGTGGTAAAAGGAAAGGGGATCTGATAGGAGATAATAAGGAAAGTGTACCTCAGATTAAAAAAGAAATCCAGGGGGGTGGGAGAGAAATAACACATTTCAGATGTTTTTACTGTAATAAACTAGGCCTGTAAAGTCACAGTGTTGGTGGTTAAAGAAAAGCACTGGGAAGGCTGACGTGGTAAAACAGGATAATCCGGTGGGGTTTGTTAAAGTGGTAAAGGAAAGACCAATTGAAACAAAGAAGGTGCTAAAGAATGTATAGCCTGATCAAGAGGTGATTGATAAGAAGGTGCCAGATCTCTTTAAAAAGTTTACTTGTGTGGGTGAAGTTTACTCATGTGTACCAGGCGGAGTAGGTAAAGAAGTCAGAATTTTAAGAGATACGGGAGCTAGTCAATCTTTGATGGTAAGAAATGAGGAGTTATGTAATTTGAGAGGAATATTGCCAGAAAAGGTGGTAATATGTGGGATTCAGGGTAAGAAGAGTAGTGTTCAATTATATAAGGCAAGGTTTGAAAGTCCAGTGAAGAGTGGTGAAGTGGTAGTAGGAGTAATAGAGAAGCTACCTTGTCCAGGAATACAGTTTATTTTGCTGGATACAGCTGGATCGCAGGTGGGAGTGATGCCTACTGTGGTTGATAAGTCAGTGGAAAATCAAACTGAAGTGTTGAAGGAAGAATATCCTGGTATTTTTCTGGACTGTGTAGTAACAAGGTCGCAAAGTCACAGGTCAAGACAGGAGGAGAAATCAAAGAGTGAAGATAAAGTTGAAGTTCAATTATCAGAAATGATTTTTGATCAGATGCTTGGAAAAGAACAAGAACAGGTGGAGGATGAGGTGGATATTTTTATTTCAGGAAAATTGGCGGAGTTACAACAGAAAGATATAGAAATAAAATGGATGTATCAGAAAGCATACACGGAAGACTACAATACCAACTACAAACATAAATACCCCACACAGCTACAGTTCTCTATACATATAAAACCCTTAATAGCTTCCCTTTCAACCATTTCAATTTGATAACAACATCCAATAAACCAGAAAAAACCCTTTTACCGAAACATAAGAACATAAGAACTAGGAGCAGGAGTAGGCCATCTGGCCCTTTGAGCCTGCTCCGCCATTCTATGAGACCATGGTTGATCTTTTGTGGACGCAGCTCCACTTTCCGGCCCGAACACCATAACCCTTTATTCCTTTTTTCTTCAAAAAACTATCTATCTTTATCTTGAAAACATTAATGAAGGAGCCTCAACTGCTTCACTGGGCAGGGAATTCCATAGATTCACAACCCTTTGGATGAAGAAGTTCCTCCTAAACAGTCCTAAATCTACTTCCACTTATTTTGAGGCTATGCCCCCTAGTTCTGCTTTCAACTGCCAGTGGAAACAACCTCCCCGCATCTATCCTATCTATTCCCTTCATAATTTTATATGTTTTTATAAGATCCCCCGCATCCTTCTAAATTCCAATGAGTACAGTCCCAGACTACTCAACCTCTCCTTGTAATCCAACCCCCTCAACGCTGGGATTAATCTAGTGAATCTCCTCTGCACACCCTCTAGCGCCAGTACATCCTTTCTCAGGTAAGGAGACCAAAACTGAACATAATACTCCAGGTGTGGCTTTCCTAACACCTTATACAGTTACAGCATAACCTCCCTAGTCTTAAACTCCATCCCTCTAGCAATGAAGGACAAAATTCTATTTGCCTTCTTAATCACCTGTTGCACCTGTAAACCAACTTTTTGTGACACATGCACTAGGACACCCAGGTCCCTCTGCACAGCAGCATGTTATAATATTTTATCATTTTTTTTGCTTTTGCTGTTATTCCTACCAAAATGGATAACCTCACATTTTTCAACATTGTATTCCATCTGCCAGTAGGTTTAAATTCTTTCCAGAAAACAGTTATCATTTTTAAATTATCAAGTGATCTGGACACCTTTTAACATGCAGAGAGAGAGACACACACAAGGCTTCTCTGTCTTTATCCAGCTTCCAAAATGTGAAACGAAAGTAAAACTCAGAGCCACAGCCAGCTTTCAGCTCAAAAACAAAAGTAAAACCCAAAGCCACAGCCCAACTCCACCCGCACAATTACATCACTGAAGCCATGTGATGAGACAAAACTCCCATGACATTGGAATACTCCATCCGAGAGAGAAGAGGGTGCTGCGTCCCTGAATATTTTCAAGGTTGAATTAGATAGATTTTTGATCTACTAGGAATCAAGCATTATAAGGCAGGAAAGTGGAGTTCATGCACAAATCCAATCAGCCATGATCTTATTGAATGTAAGAGCTGGCTTGAGGGGCCAAATGACCCTACTCTTGCTCATACTTCTTAAGATCTCATGTTCTTCCTTTGCTATTTATTAGGATGCAGCATCTATATCCCGCCCGTCATCCATAATTTAAGTGTCAAACCCAGTGGCAGCTAAGTAGAAAAAATTGCTGATCCGGTCCACTGCCAGGAAGTGCGGGATCCAACCCCCTTTTGATCCCAAGGTCTAGGTTCTGAAGCATATTGTCAAATCTTGGCCATGTTTCAGGATGATGGGGCGTCATTCTCCGACCCCCCCCAGCGGGTCGGAGAATGGCGTTGGCCGCCGTGAATCCCGCCCCCGCCGGTTTGCCAAAGTCTCCGAAGGGAGAAAAGTCGGCGGGGCGTTAATGGCGCCGCTGACATCGGAGAATGGCATGGGTCTGCGCAAGGCAGCCGATTTTCGGGCCTGCCGATATTCTCCCTTCCGGATGGGCTGAAGTCCCGTCGACGTGATGACCGTTCACGTCGACGTAAATCAAACCTCCTTTTCATCGGCGTGAACCTGTGCTCCAGGTTCACGCCGACCAGCGTGAGGTGAGTGACGGCCTGGGGGTTGGCCGCTGGGCAGGCGATGGCGTGGCCGCAGTCTGGATGTGTGAGGAGAGGTGTGTCTCGGGTTGTGTGTGTGTGTCTGCGGCGGGGGGGGAGGGGGGTTAGAGTGGGATGGGCTCCGGTGGAGTGCCGGGAGGGGGGTCCGTGCCGGGGAGGGGGATGGGGGGGTCCGTGCCGGGGAGGGGGATGGCGGGTCCGTGCCGGGGAGGGGGGATGGGGGGGGTCCGTGCCAGGGAGGAGGATGGGGGGGGGTGGTCCGTGCCGGGGAGAGGTTCGGGTCCGTGCCGGGGAGGGGGATGGGGGGGGTCCGTGCCGGGGAGGGGGATGGGGGGTCCGTGCCGGGGAGGGGGATGGGGGGTCCGGTGCCGGGGAGGGGGATGGGGTGTCCGTTTGCGGGGAGGGGATGGGGGGGGTCCGTGCCGGGGAGGGGGGTGGGGGGGTCCGTGGCCGGGGAAGAGGATGGGGGGGGGGGCCCGTGCCGGGGAGGAGGTTGGGTCCGTGCCGGGGGATGGGGGGGGTCCGTGCCGTGGGAGGGGGATGGGGGGAGTCCGTGCCGGGGAGGGGGGTGGGGGGTCCGTGCCGGGGAGGGGGATGGGGGGTCCGTCCGGGGAGGGGGATGGGGGGTCCATACCGGGGAGGGATGGGGGGTCCGTGCCGGGAGGAGGATGAGGGGGGGGTGGGGTCCGTGCCGGGAGGAGGTTGGGTCCGTGCCGGGAGGGGGATGGGTGGGGGGGTCCGTGCCGGGGAGGGGGGTGCGAGGGCAAGTGAGTTGGTCCACCTGGCCAGGTGCCAGCCTCCAACAGTTGGACCCATGC